>NC_073306.1:178964631-179564631 GCF_027595985.1 Sorex araneus | reverse complement strand
ACTGGATAGTAAAGGCGTACAGCCAAAGTGACAAAAGGGAGAGTGGAGGGGAAATCGATGGTGGAGGCTTGAGTTTGGGACATGTTGACTTCAGAATGTCTATAATGCCCAGAGGTGGGTAATAGTGGGCTGTTGGATTTATTAGTCAGATGCTCCAACAGATAGCCAGATTAGCGTGTCCAGGCATTGATGCAGTGAATGGCCCAGCAGCGGAAGAATTGAGTAGCTGATGGCCCTCACCAGCATTTAGAGCAGGGACTCCCAGTCTAAGATGTTAGCAGGCAGGAGGCCTGAAATCCAGGGTATTTCCCCACACATTGCTGGAGAAGCAATACCTCAAATCCTTGCAGGAGTTCATTCGTTTAGAGAAAGGAAAGAGGAAAAACACATCAGCATGCCAGAATCTTGTGAGGAAGAAAATCGCAGCATAGGAAGGACCATCCTTGTGACATGCAGCCCAAGGGACAGAAGGCAATGCTCAGTCTCCACAAAAAGGTGTAGGGACCTACGGAGGGACACACCATCACATCAGGACTTGGTCCCTGAAGAAATGATGAAAGGAGTGGATGCCCTGGAAAGGCTTGGGGAAGAGATAAGAAAAGTCAAAAACAAGCTCCTGATTAGAAGGCTTTGGGAGCAAAGACTTTCATTCACCAGTCACCCCATCTTTGTGCTTTAGGCTCTGAATTACTTTTTTTTCTGACACTAGAAGCTGACCTATGTTTGTTTTCTATTTACATAGAAAGCTTTTGACTTTCCTTTTGCTTTTCAATGTCTGGTAAAACTCTGTTTTAGATGGATTTTTGTGTGTGTGTGGTTGTTGTTCCTAGCACCACATCTTTATTTTGAATCATTCTCCTGGTTTTCAATTAGGAAGTTTCACACAGATGCATGAAATTATGATGTAGCATATTTAGTAACAACTCACATACATAGAATAAAACCCCTAAATGTGTATGCATGCACATCTGTGGGTGTCTATATGTCTGTGTACACGTATAGAAACTTAACTGTTTATTTCTATGTGATGTGAGTATTTTTCTCTTGTTTATACATATCTTTAATATATATGTTACACACACACAAAAAAGTCAAGTATTTTTATGAGGTAAAAAATTTGAAGCCACCTTACAAGGGCAGTAGGGATACATAATTATTGGTGAAAGAATAATTTAAAAATGTAAACCTTGGAGCAGAGATATAGTACAAGGGTTAAGCAGTTGCCTTGCATGCAGCTCGCCCCAATTCAACTTCCAGCACCACATTGTTTCCTGAGCACCAGCAGGAGCAATCCCTAAACACAGAGCTGGGAGCAGTCCCTGAGCATCACGTGGTGTGGTCCAAAAACCCAACATTACCCCCACCTCCAATTAAACCTCAAATTAGTTCTGGATTGCTTAACCAGGGGGGATCAAAATTGATCATTATTATTAATTTGAAATATATACTTTGGGCATTCAGTCACCTGGGATGTTTGAAAAAGAACAGATTTAGATTCTCTGGAGTCCCTTCCCGAACCTACTAATTAGAATCTTCAGAGATAATATAGGAAGCCTTACTTCTTTAAAAAGCGCCCAATGATGCTACGGGGGACAGTGTGCAGAGTGCCAAAGCAAGTCAGAAACAGTGATTAAAAATGATGGATAAAGAATTTCAAAGCATATTGTTTTATTTCTGTCTTTGCTTGCAGCCTGGGATTGAACCCAGGGCTTCACACACGTAAAGCAAGTAGTCTACCACTGACCTATATCCCCAGGCCCTGAATGTATGGTTTTGAAGAAGCAGCAAAAAAAAAAAATAAAATGATAGTGATATTATCTAGCATTTATTGCACACTTACTATTAGGCAGGATAGTTCTAAACATTTTCATTCAAGCTTTTAGGAAAACTCATAGCTCCTATTGTTATCATTATTATTATTATTATGGGGTTTGGAGTTAAATCCAGCAGTGCTTAGGGCTTGCTCCTGGTTTTGTGCTCAGGGCTAACTCCTGGATGGACCATCTTTGGTGATGGAGATCTACCAGGTAAATTCTGGGTTTTTCTAGAAAAAAAAAGTCATCTATCTCCCGCGTCTCCAGAGTCTCACTCCCCATTCATTCCTTAAGCTACTGACTTTCATCCCTTTTTACTGCTCTGAACTTCTTCTCCAGAGGTCACCAAACATCCTGTATTTGCTAAATGACTGTCATGCACCAAGTAATGATGAATGATGTCTGGGGGCAAACAGATCCTATGACCAACAGGGGTCCCAAGAGGCAGCATAGATGTCCTGTAGATGATACCATCTCAGTTTGCATAATTATACTCTATGGTGGATCCACAACGATCAAATCGCCCAATGATACTTTTCTCAGAATGAAGCTCATCATTAAAGTGATGTATGACTATAATTGAATACCCTTCTTATCTTTCTAAAAACATATCTGCAGCACTTGATACTGTTAATTACTCCTTATATGAAGTTCTCTCTCTTTTGTCTTCTGATAAGACACAGTCTCCTGGATTTCTTTTGTGATGTACCCCTACATCGGGCTCACAACCCTAGTTACTTATAGAGTTTCAAACTTACATGAGTTTTGAGTTTCTTTTATTTCAAATTCAGGATGTTGTTAAGATCTACCCCAAGATACAAGAACATTAGCTTGAAAAGATACATGAACTATGTTCACTGCTGCGCTAAGTACAGTAGCCAAGATGTGAAAACAACCCAGACGTCCAATGGCAGATGAACTAAAAAACAAAGTTGTTGGTGCCGCCGGCAGGTCAAATTATACCTGAGGGGTGAGTGCATCAGCAGCCTGATGGTGCCTCCAGGCTTCCTGATACCCCTAAACTGCCGCTGGGCCTTTGGCCAGACCCCAACAACTTGGGGCCAAGTTTACCAAAAAATTAAATAGCCAAAAGTTAAATACGTGGGAGCCACGCCCATAAACCACCTCCAGCTCAGCTCTACAAGCTCATTTATTGGCCTTATTTTAGAGATCCATAAATAAATCTGGAAAAGGATAAAAAAAAAAACACCTCAGTTAATCTTGGACCCATGCAAGGCTAAACAGACTGGGGTTAATTGGAGGAGGGTGGGCTAGCCTGGTGCCCACCCAAACAGACCCCCTAGCAGAGTCTTTTTTTTTTTGTTTGTTTTTGGGTCACACCCGGCGATGCACAGGGGTTACTCCTGGCTCTTCACTCAGGAACCACCCCTGGCGGTGCTCAGGGGACCATATGGGATGCTGGGATTAGAACCAGGGTCGGCCGCGTGCAAGGCAAACGCCCTACCCGCTGTGCTATCGCTCCAGCCCCCCCCCTTTTTTTTTTTGGACCTAGCAGAGTCTTGCTCCCACAATCCAAAATTGCCACATGTCCCTGGTCAGACTCCACTGTCTCAGGACAGACCTTACCAAGATATTATCCTGTTGAAAATTTGAGTATGTGGGTTTTGTGACTGGACTCTCCAGGCTTTCTCAGAGTTAGAATCAGCTACCTCCATCCACTTTCCTATACTCCTAGAAGCATTGGCAATCACCCCCATGAACCAACTCCTGTGCCATCATGTAAGCTCCTCTATCGGCCTTGCATCAGAGACCCATAAATAAATCTCAAAAGAGATCAAAATCCTTAGTTAATCTGAGACCCACGCATGGCTGAACAGACTGGGGTTAAACCAAACAGTGTGTTGGGGGGAGGAGGGTGGAGGTCAGCCTGGTGCCTGCCCAAGTAGAGCCCCTAGCAGCCGCTTGCTTTCACAATCCAAAATTACTTCCATACCCCCGGACTGACTCCACTCTCTCAGGATGGACATCACCAAGACATAATCTGCTGAAAATTCTGGTGTGTGGGTTTTGTGACTTAAATCTCCAGGTTTTCTCAGAGTATGCATGGGCTATCTCCCCCCACTTCCCTGTAATTCTGAAAGCCTCGACAGTCACACCCACACCCCAAAGCTGCCACCCAGTGGAAAAGCTACTCCAGCCTTAACGTCCCAATAAAAATATTGACTGCCTGAACAAACACCATGACCTCTTGGCACCTGTATTGCAAACCATAATGCACAAAAGGAAAAGGAGAGAGAGAGCAAGAAGGAAAGTGCCTCCCATAAAGGGAGTCTGGGGGTGGTGACTGGTGGGAGGGAAACAGGAGACATTGATGATGGGAAATGTACACAGTGGAAAGATGTGTGCAGGATCATTGTATGAATGAAACCCAATTATGAACAGCTTTATAGTGGTCTATCTCATGGATATTCTATTAAATTTAAAAAATGCAATGTGGAGTTTATGCCTGCTTCAGTCAGCTTAATCAGTAGCTGAATAAATAGTGGTACTGTTACATTTTTAAAAAGTTGAGCTTATATACACAATGAAATTCGATGCTACTGTAAGAAAAAATGAAGTCATGCCATTAGCAGCAACACTCATTTGAACTAGAGAGCATCAAGTTAAGTGAAATAAGTCAGAGGGAGAAGAATAAATCCTAGATGACATCACTCATCTCTGGAAAATAGAGAAAGTGAAGGGATAGAGTGCTGAGTTCAAACCCTTGGCTTTGAATTACCAAGCAATGGAGGAAGTGAAGTGAGGTGGGATGGGAAAGAAAAGCCAGACTAGAAGTGACCGAGGTGGAGGGTCTTGGTCACTTATGTGATGTGACGTGATGGAAGACACAGTAACTGTGAGCAGCAAAACTATGAGCATTAGGGGATGGAGTGAAAGTACAGCAGGTAGGGTGTTTGCCTTGTACACTGCTGACCCGGATTAGATTCCCAGCATCCCATAAGATCCCCTGAGCTTCGCCAGGAGTGATTCCTAAGTGTAAAGCCAGGAGTAACCCCTGTGCATCGCTGCGTGTGACCCAAAAAGCAAAAAAAACATATATATATATATATATATATATATATATATATATATATATATAAGCATTGGGAGCTGGAGCAATAGTACAACAGGTAGGGCATTTGCCTTGCAGGTAGCTGACCCAGGTTCAACTCCTGGCACGGCATATGATATGATCCCCCAAGCCCACCTGTTCTAAAGGCCATAGTTCTAAAATCAAGGTACCATGGGGGGTCAGAGGAAGCAATTGGAGGAGGGATGTGTGTGTGTGTGTGTGTTTGTGTGTGTGTGTGCTCTGCCTCTCCTGAGAAGGACATTTCCCAGCTTTCCAAAGCTACTGGTATTTGCCAAATCCATGGTGTCCCTTGGCTTATAGATGTGTCTCTTTGTCCCATGCCTGTTTCCCCCTTTGATTCCACATAGTCTCCCTCTGTGTGTCTGTCTCCAGGTTCACGTTCCAGGGTATCAAGTCTGGGTCAGCCACATGCAAAGCATGTGCTTTAACATCTGGACCCTCACCCTGCTCATGAGGCTCTTGATAGGATCTATCAGGACTTGGGTCTACCTGTGGTATGGATTTACATGAGAAAAAAAATCTTTTAAAAAATCCAACTTTATTTGATCTGTATCAATTCTTGCTCCAGAAGAGTCTTTATTAATGAACAGACCCGCATGGTCATGGAAGGGTGTTCATGAAATATTGCAAAGAAAATCAAGAACTATGAAAAATACAATAGAATGTTTAGGCTTTTTGTTGTTGTTGTTACTATTGTCATGAGGATCATATCTGGTGGTACTGGGGTTAGGCTTGGCAAAGCAGATGCTACCACTTGAACCCACATCCCTAGTCTAGGATAATTCCTTTTTTTGTTGTTTTGTTTTTTGGACCACACCTGGTAATGCTCAGGGCTTCCTCCTGGCTCTGTACTCAGGAGTCATTCCTGGCGGTGCTTAGGTGACCACATGAAATACTGGGGATTGAACCTGGGTCGGCTGCATGCAAAGCAAGCCCTTTACTCTCTGTACTATCTCTCTGGACCTAATTTCATTCTTTTATCAAGAAAATAAGCCAAACACTCAGTGCTGGAAGATTTTATATAGTAATAATATAAAAATGTGTTAGAAATGGCTATGTCCAAAATAAAAGGCAGGGGAAGTAGGGAGGGGGCATCTTCTTGGAATATGGTCCCCCAGGAGATGATTACTTTCTATAATTTAAGAATTGTTTGAATACTGAGCATATATTTAATCTCAGTGATAAAAGTGAATGTGAAATGAAACATTGAAAATAACTGAACTATTCCACAATAGAGGGTTAGCTAGATAGATATATCATAATTTGTGCGTAAGACAAAATTATAAAAATCATATATTTAGTAAATATATGTTAGAATATTAAAATAATGAAAAAATGTAAAGTTTTGGGGCCATACCCAGTAGTACTTGGGGGTTACTCTTGGTTCTGTGTTCATGAGTTACTCCCACTGGTGCTTGGGGAACTACATGCAGTTCTAGGAATCAAACCAGGGTTAAGTGTACGTGCTAGGAATGTAGCACATGCTTTATTTCCCATGCTATCTGTCTGGTTCTCCAAACTTTCTAGGTTTAAAAAAGAAGAGATGATTTAAAAAAAAAGAATTATGCCATTATAGAATTTGGAGAACTTTTTCCCAGAAGTTGCCTATCATGTTTGTATTAGATAATTGTTTCCATGAATCATTCTGAAAAAGTTTTTTCTCCTTAGGGAAACTCTGCAATATTATTTTTATATTTAAAGATAATTTTGTGGGGGTTTGGTGCTGCCAGCGGGTCAGCCTGAACCTAGGGGGCGAGTGCATCAGCAGCTGGATGGTGCCTTCAGTCTTTCTGATACCCCAAAATTGCTGCTGTGCCTTTGGCCAGACCTCAACAACTTGGTGCCAAGTTTAGCAAGAAGTTAAATGGCCAAAAGTTAGGTATGTGAGAGCCACGCCCACAGACCACCTCCGACTCAGTTATACAAGCCCATTTATTTACCTTATTTCAGAGACCCATAAATAAATCTCAAAAAAGATCAAAAGTCACAGTTAATCTTGGACCCGCACAAGGCTGAACAGACTGGGGTAAATCGAAGGGGGGCAGGTTGGCCTGGTGCCCGCCCAAGCAGAGCCCCCACAGCCTCTTGTTCCCATAATCCAAAATTGCTGCCACCCCCCTGGCCTGACTCCACCGTCTCAAGACAGATCTCACCGAGATATAATCTATAAAGTTCAGGTATGCGGGTTTTGTGACTGAAATCTCCAGGCTTTCTCAGGGTTGGGATGGACTATCTTCCGGAAGCCTCAGAAGTCACATCTACACCCCTAAGCTGCCACCCAATTGAAAAGCTACTCCAGCCTTAGAAGTCCCTATAAAAATACCAAATGCCCTGAACAAATATTATGACCTCTTAGCACCTGTATTGCAAACCATAATGCATGAAAGGAAAAGGAGAGAGAGAGCAAGAAGGAAAGTGCTCCCCATAGAGGGAGGCTGGGGGTGGGGGAGTGGGGGGTTGGGGGTTGGTGGAAGGGAAATGGGACATTGGTGATGGGAAGTGTACACTGGTGGAGGGGTGGGTGCGGGATCATTGTAGGACTGAAACCCAATTATGAACAGCTTTGCAATGGTCTATCTCATGGATATTCAATTAAAACATTTTTTTAACAAAGTATTGTGGAGTTCATGCCCAATTCAATCAGCTTAATCAATGGCTGAATACATAGCAGTACTCCTATATTAATTATAAAAATAAAGATAAGTTTGTTCTTAATGCTTAGTTTTTATCGCCAAATACTTTTAGGCACAGCGAGGGGCAGAGCTCAGTCTTGCTTGTCTTGAGAGTGGAGAGGCCTGGGTTCAATCCTCAGAACCACAAGGCAGAAACAAACAAAAAACATTCAAAGCAGATGACTGCATATTTAGTTCTTACAAAATCACCAAATTCCAGTTGATATTTGAGTAAGGCAAATGACTCTAAATCTGTTTAGAGCTTTATATATTTATATTGGAGCGGGGGATGATAGAGACAGAATGGAGTTAAAATAAGGAGCTATTATTGACCAAAATGGAATTAAACACTTAGTCTATTTTTTTTTTTTTTTGCTTTTTTGGGTCATACCCGGTGATGCACAGGGATTACTCCCAGTTCTGCACCCAGGAATCACTCCTGGTGGTTCTCAAAGGACCATATGGGATGCTGGGAATTGAACTCAGGTCTGCTGCGTGTAAGGAAATACCCTACCTGCTGTGCTATGACTCCAGGCCCCACATTTAGTCTATTCTTAAAAACATGAAACAGAACTTCCATATGACCCAGAGATTCTGCTTTTGTGCATCTACACCACAGACATTAATCTGCAAAGACACGCTATGACGTACACTTATTTTCATCATTTACGATAGCCAAGATCTAGAGACCACCCAAGTCTCCACTAACAGATGACTGGATAAAGAAGTTGTGGTATATACACACAAAGGAATATGACGCAACTATGAGAAACAAATGAAAATTTGCAATTGGAGCGTGTGAAGTGAAGTGAGTCAGAAAGTATGAGATGATGATCTCACACTTCGGCAGAATATAAAAAAAAAAAACAAAGGAAAGGATTAGAGGATCTCCGAAGCAAGCAAACAAACCCTGAGACATGACCAGAAGAACTTTGATCTGCATGCCGTGGCAATAATACAGCTAGTGTGCTTGCCTTGCACACGGCAGACCCGGGTTCCACCCGCAGAACCACATATGGTCCCCTGAGCCTGCCAGGAATGATCCCTGAGCACAGAGCCAGGAGAAAGTCCTGAGCACCACCAGGTGTGACCCCCACACAAACAAAAAAAACAAATCCCTGGGAACTGAGGAGGCTGAGGGGGAGCAGAGGAAGGGAACAGGAATGTTGGTGGAGAAATCTAGAAACATGGGTGGTGGGATTGGGGTTTAACCACTGTAGCTCTACAGCTCTTAATCAAAAGGTTTCAGTAGCATTGTAAACTCTGATTCCTCAATAAAGTAATAAATGAATCAAAAAATTAAATGCTTACAGTCTAAACATGAATGAACTTAAAGAAGCACCAACGTTGAAATGTCACCAGCCGACAACAGAAGGGGAAATGATATGCAGCTGAAAACGAGAGGAGCTCTCAATCAATCTGGTCAGCAATAGGGTAAAGGCAAGGTAAGAATTCTGACCTCACGGGGCTGGAGCAATAGCACAGCGGGTAGGGCTTTTGCCTTGCACTCGGCCGACCCGGGTTCGAATCCCAGCATCCCATATGGTCCCCCGAGCACTGCCAGGAGTAATTCCTGAGTGCATGAGCCAGGAGTAACCCCTGTGCATCGCCGGGTGTGACCCAAAAACCAAAAACAAAACAAAAAAAAAAGAATTCTGACCTCACCCCAGGGCCTGAAAAGGCCAGAGACCAGGAGAAGGGACTTGCATGCCGTGAGGGAGAGCGTGACACTGTTCGAATGGCAGCAGAGGAAGTTGATCTTGGCAGCAGCTTTGGGAAAGGTCTGGAGGGTAGGGGGAAAAGTGCTGGGTGGAGGGGGGTGCTCATTTTTCAAGGGGAGTAATGACTCCACAATCTCCACAGGGGTGTCTGCAAACCTGGAAATGTGTGAGCAAGAGCCATCTGCTTTTGTCTGGTAGAGAAGCTTCACCCCTCACACCCCCATCTCTCAGCCCTCTCATAGACTGTTCATCACTGTTCAAGCACCTTTGACTTCAGCTGTCATTAGGAGCTACTCTGACTTGGTAGAACGGTGTGTTTCGGAATGGACTGGGCTTGAGGCACTGGCGCAAAGCCTGCGCTGGGTCCCAACAAGACTCAGGCATGCCTCATGGGTTCCGGGGGCCCAGCCACCTGGGCATTCCACACCCCAACCGTCAGCCTTAACACCTTGCACTCGAAACAAACCCCTCATTGTTTCAAACCTCATCCTGTGCCACGAAGTTATGCTCAGGAGGAGTTGGGGGGCGGGGGAGTGGTGGGGGGTGGTGAAAGGCTTGTCTTTCCATCTCTTCTTAATAGCCTTTGACTTGTTGGGACACGAGTCATGACTCTTTGAACTCCAATCCTCCTGTCTATCCAGAACTGTTGGAGAAACACCCAACAACCTGCACAATTTTCACTACCCACAACCCCCGACAAACTGTGGCTCATTTATTTTGTACTGAGCAAAATCTGCCCTGTATTTTCACGTGGGGAGGGGAGTGCTCCGGAGCAGTGCTCAAAGAACCAGGGGGCTACTCCCCACTCTGCTTGGGCCAGCTGTGTGGGATGATGGCTCAGTGCTCTGGGGGATGGTGGCACCACCAGGGCTGCACTCTGTGGTGTTCAGGTCACGCCACACTAGGCACTGGGCTGGGTGAGGGCGTATGTGTGAATGCCTGGAATTCCCTCCAACCCTTTGTGCTTTCTCCCTGTCTGAGAACAATATACTTCTTCTTTTTCTGTGACCAATATAGATTGTTTCCACAAAGTTACAAAGATATTTATAATTTTCAGGCATATGTTGTTCCAACACCAGTCCCTTCACCAGTACCCACTACCCTCCATCAGTGCAGTGTCCCCAGTTTTCATCCTGCCCCAGCCTGCCTCTGTGGCAGGCACTTTTCCCCTCCCCCATTGTCCTTGTGTTACCTTCCCTGACTTATCCCTCCCACCCCTGCCTCGGTGGCAAACTTCCTACTGAAGCCAGTTCTCCTGCTCTTTCTTTCTATTGCTATTGGGTTTTTGATATTCCCCTACGATGTTTCTTTATATTCCTTATATAAGATAGATTATTCTGATTATTCTGAGATTGTTCCTCTTCTTCTGGCTGTTTCCACTCAACATGTTACACTCTAGATCATCCACATTGCAGCAAATCGCATGATTTTATCTTTATTTAAGGCTGTGTGATATTCCACTGTTTATATGTACCATAGTTTCTTTATCCAGTCATCTGTTCATGGGCATTTGGGTTAGTTTCAGATTTGGCTAAACACTATACTCTCTATACTCTCAATGGTTGTTATTTTCATAGATACAATTTTTAAATCTTGCATTGGATTTCAGGGGCATGCATAATCAAATGCCTTCATACGATGCTATAACTGAGGAAGGGACCTTGGCTCTTTGGGAGGGTTCCCCTTTCCTTCCAGTGCTCAGGGATCTGAGGAACTGATCCAGCTGCTGATTTATGTGCTCAGGGAGTCACATGTAAGCCTTTGGGCACAGAAGGAGGGGAATTTTCCAAGGGAATGTGTTCTTGCTAGCTTAATGGAGGCATGCACAAAGATGTTCAATGGACTGAAGCACAGAGAACTCAGGCCTCGGTCAAGTCAGCCCTCTGCCTGCTATCTTACCACCTTAGCAGGACTGAAGGGAAGGTCACACAGCAGGCAAGGAGTACCACTTCTCAATGCTTTCTTCTACCAATTACTCAGAAATCAGGAGCAAAGCAGAGATTACAATGTAAGTTGATGTCCACATTCCCTCTCTCTCTCCCACCTCGCCTCTCTTGTTCTCTCTCCATTTGTTTTTGTTTTTTGGGGGTACTCTAGGGATGCTCAGGGACCACTCTTGGCAGAGCTCAAGAAGCCAGATGTGGTGGGGGATTTGAACGAAAGTCTGCCACACGCAGGGCAAATGTCTTACCTGCTATACCATCATTCCAACCCCAACCCCGCACCCCCCCACACACACCAGCTCTCTTGTATTTAAGCTCCCTCTGTTCCTTCCCTTGCTGCTGTACTTGCAATGACCAGGCATGAACCTGCTTGCTTGTGGTGGGGGTCTGCCCTCTGGTTATGGACTTGCTGGAGGTCACACTCTGAAAGCTTGCTGGGGATGGCACACTGGGCTGTGCACTGGACACCATACACTCTGCCACAGTAGTGGGGTCCCAGACAGCAGAGTTGTTGGACTATGCTCAGTGCGGAGGGGAAGCAAATTCGTGACCTTTCACTTGCAAGACAAGTGCTTCTAGACACCCAGTCATTCCCTGAGCACCAACACCAACATTGTCTTACACGGCCATCAGAGTGAATCTCGTTATGCCAAGTGACAAAATCCCTCTTTTGCATCCCCACATGCACACACACACACACACACACACACACACACACACACATATACAAATCGTCGTTACAAACAGAAGTCCAAGCCCTTGGTTTCTTCATCACAGAGTTCAGTTATCCGCTGCTCCATCTCAGCCTCCCACAGTACCTCCTAGCAGCCAACCTCCTCCAACACACTTGGAGTTGGAATTCACAATACCTGTTTCCTTAAAAAAAAGTATCATCATCATCATCATTATCATCATCCGTTGATCGTCGATTTTCTCAAGCGGTCTCAGTAATGTCTCCATTCGTCCTAGCCCTGAGATTTAGAAGCCTCTTTTTACTCGTCCTTCCCAATGGTGCTGCATTGGAGGTTCTTTCAGGGTCAGAGGAATGAAACCCATCATTGTTACTGGTTTTGGCACATGAATATGCCACAAGGAGCTTACCAGGCTCTCCCAATTATATAATAAAAAATATATTTTTTTTAATTTTTAAAATTTTTTTCTTTCGGTTTGGAGGCCACACATGGTGGTGTTCAGGGGCTATCCTGGCTCTGCACAGGAATGACCCCTGGTAGTGCTTGGGAGATTCACATAAGGGACCAGGGATCGAACAAGAGTCAGCTGCTTTCATGGGAAACACTTTGAGCTCAGTACCAACCCTCCAACTTCCCTGTCTTTAGCCTAAGTCTGGCAAGGTTTTGAAGGTACTGTGTCCTTCTTGATGCTCCCAGTTGGTATCTGCCTTCTCTATGCAATTTAAAGAGGACCTCGGGGTGTGCTCTCCTTTCCCATTGCTCATTGTTCTCATTTTCATTGCTCCTCCTCCCTAAACAAGACCCACAGCCACCACCAACGGAGCTTCTTTGAAGCACCTTATCAGAGACCATTGCTCTTTGCTTAGCCATCAACTGGTATTTTGCTGACTTTGCCTCTTTTTCTAAATTAATTTTTTATCACTCAAGTATCATCTTTCATTTTGTAGTTTCTAAATTAGTCACGACTCTGCCATCTAGTAACTCAAGCCAAAGAGTTGTTTATCTTATGTTGCATTCTCCAACATCCCTCTTTTGCGTCCCCCATTGAGAGCCAGATTAGCTTTTCTTTATCTAATGAAGATTTGTTTTTAGCACTGTAGCACCGTCACACTATTATCCCATTGTTCATCTATTTGCTCAAGCGGGTACCAGTAACATCTCCATTGTGAGACTTGTTGTTACTGTTTTTGGCATATCGAATACGCCATGGGGAGCTTGCCAGGCTCTGCTATGCAGGTATACTCTCGGTAGCTTTCCAGGCTCTCCGAGAAGGATGGAGGAATCAAATCCGGGTCGGCCACATGCAAGGCAAGTGTCCTACCCGCTGTGCTATTGCTCCCGTCCCAAATTTATTTATTTATTTATTTATTTATTTATTTATTTATTTATTTATTTATTTATTTTTCTGAATCACACCCAGCGATGCTTAGGGGTTACTCCTGGCTCTGCACTCAGGAATCACTCCTGGCAGTGTTAGGGGACCATATAGAATGCCGGCAATCGAAGCCAGGTCAGTTTTCCAGTGCAAGGAAAACTTACCCGCTGTACTATGGCTCTGGTCCCCCAGTGCTATTTTTCTCCAAATACTATCATGGTCCTATGCCTTCAAGAACTTCCTGGTAAGTCACCTTTCCAAATCTTGATTTCCATGACTCCATATTTTCTGATCAATTATCTCTTGTTCTACTGGCTTTATTATTGTACCTCCCCCTCCATGAATCCTTTTGGGACACGCTAGTGATATACCACTTCCTCACTTTTCCGCTTGTGTCATTGTTTTAGTATGAGGCTAGTTGTAATCAATTACTTCATTAACTGCGTCTACAACTGACTCACTTCCCCCTTTACCTTCCCTCTTAGCAGAAAAATTCAACCTCTCTTACAGAAAACTCTTTATCTGCTTCGCATCAGCACTGAGCAGTTGAACGTGGCTTGAGAAAAACCACATACAGCTATGTTGGCCCCTCTTAATTAAAAAATCTTTCATGGAGGCTACAGAGATAGTACAGCAGATAGGACACCAGCCTTGGACGTGGTAAATCTGGGTTCAATCCCCAGCACCATATATGATTCCCCAAACCCTGCCAGAAGTGATTCCTGAGAAGAGAGCTAAAAGTAAACCCTGATCACCCCCAGATATGGAGCCCCCAAAACAAAGAAAAAGTTGTATTAGCAGGGCTGGAGTGATAGCACAGTGGGTAGAGTGTTTGCCTTGCACTCGGCCAACCCACTTTCGATTCCCAGCATCCCATGTGGTCCCTTGAGCACTGCCAGGGTAATTCCTGAGTGCATGATCCAGGAGTAACCCCTGTGCAACACCAGGTGTGATGCAAAAAAAAAAAAAAAAGTTGTATTAGTAACATTGTATACCTAAAATAAATCACACTTTTTTGTTGTTGTTCTTTTGGGAGAGGGACATAAGAGGCAGTCATACAGTGATTGTTTACCCATCCCTCCACCAGTGCCCATTCTCCTCCGCCAATGATCCCAGTATCCCTCTCACCACTACCACCCCCCACCACCCCACCTTGCCTTTGCGGCAGGGCATTCCCCTTCGTTCTCTCTCCTTTTGGGTGTTGTTCTCTCTCTCTCTCTCTCTCTCTCTCTCTCTCTCTGTGTTTCTTTCTGTCTCTTTTGGTACGTCTGGTTTTTTGTATCTCTCTAATTTCTGTTTGGGGGGCATACCAGGTGTATACAGAACTTGGAAGCCACTCCTGGCAGTGTTCATGGGAGCATGCGGTGCTGGGGATTGTATCCAGGGCTCTTGTAGGCAACATATGTGTTCCAGCTCCTAAAGCTGTCTCCCCAGCCCCAAGTCACACCCTTTTCTGCTCCTCCTGCTTCATTGACCATTCCTTCTAAGAATATTGAATGTTGGAGTACATCAGAAATCAGAAGCTGACCTTTCCCTTAGGTTTTTATTTCCATAATTTAATTTATTTGTGCTAATTTTCTAGATGCTTCCACTTCTTTTTTAATTGAATCACCATGGGAAACAGTTACAAAGATTTCATGTTTGAGTTTCAGTCATACATCCCTCTACCAGTGCACATTCTTCCTCCCCCTGCCTCCATGGCAGACAATTTTCCCTATACTCTCTCTCTCTCTCTCTCTCTCTCTCTCTCTCTCTCTCTCTCTCTCTCCTTTTGGAGATACCCCCACTTAAACACCTACACACCGGCCTTACCTGCCCCTGTGTTCCAATGTCTGATCCCAGCTCCTTCCTGAGAACTTCCCTTCTATGTTGTCTACTGGACATTCCAGCTTTGACACTCGCTCTCTTTACTGAAACCTACTACGTTCTCTGTGTTGTTCCCCTTCTCAGTCATTGACACTCCCCTCCTAGTCCATTCATCTGAGATGCAGCCTTACTTCTCTACTTCCTCTCACACCCAACCTGTTGGAAGTCTTGACAGTTCCAGCATCACCATATACACAGAATACAGTGAACCTGCACCGCCTCCAGTGTTGCCTCGCAGGTCACTCCTCTAGGCTTTTACAATATTCTCCTAATCCATCTCTCTGATTCTATTCTTGACTTCATATAATTCGTTCTTTACATGGAATCCAGAGTGATCTTCTTTGCCAGCAATTTATATCAAGGTAAAGCCTTCTCATAGTTTCCTATTACATTTTGAATATAAACCCAGTATGCAGTCCCAGGTTTTTTGTTTTTTTTTTTTAACCTGCAGCAGGTTAGATATTCCCAAGCAGTGTTCAAGGAGGCCAAGAAGCCACTCCAAGAAATACTTGACCATTTGGGTCAGATGGTTCAATTTTACGGTCTGGCAATGTGATGCTGCCAAAGTCTAGCAGAGTTGAGAGTCACCCAGAACACTCCCAGTGTAGTCAGGGGTCATTGGGTGATGGAGATCAGACTTGACTCCATGTATGTGCAAGGCACACAGTATGATGCCTGAGCTGTGACCCAGTCTCCCAAAAGCAAGTTCTTACCCATGTCTTCAAGGTTCTAATGGCTGGGCCCAGCTCTCCCATCTCACCCTAAAACTCTGTACTTTCTTCACCCTGATTTAGCAACTTGGGCTTCAGGCTCTTCTTTGAACATGCCTACTTGCTTCTTGTAGCAAGAGGCAAATATGGTTTACAGAAAATTTTACTTCGCTCTTAAAATAGATGAGAACTTAGAAGCATTCTGGTTCATTACGCATGCTGGGGCACAAAGATTCAATGGCTGGATTTGTTTCATTTATCATCTTACATAAATGTGTGGATTGACTGTGAAGAGAGTTATGAACTTCTTTGTCATGCCATAAATCTTCTAAGCCTGGGGGTACCACAGGGCCATGGGTGGAGGGTCTTGGTCACTTTGTGTGCTGGTAAGGGGAGGTTGTGTACATTGAGAATGACGATAAATGTCAACCCCATTGCAAACAAACTAACAATAATAAAAATTACTATTTTAAGGGTCTGGAGTGATAGTACAGAGGTTAATGTGTTTGCTTTTCATTCAGCCAACTAAGGTTCAATCCCTAGCACCCCTTATGGTCCATCAGGCCCTCCATGAGTGTTCCCTGAGTACAGAGCCAGGAGTAAGCCCTGAGAACCATTGAATGTGGCTCAAAAATAAAAGACAAACAAAATTTTAAAGTTCATAAATTCATAAAGTTCATAAGTATTTTGGTTGCTGATGCCAATAGATGACACTTGCTCTCATGATGAATATATTAATTAGCACTCACATGATTGATCTCTGGGCAATTTTTTATATGTTTTTGGGCCAAGCAAATGACCTATGCACTGTACTATTGCTCCAGTTTCTCTGGGCAATGTTTATTTATTTTTTTATTTTATTCTATTTTTTTAAAAATTCTTTTATTGAATCACCGTGTGGAAAGCTACAAAGCTTTCAGGTTTAAGTCTCAGTTATACAATGCTCGAACACCCATTCTCTGGGCAATGTTTAAATCAACCATTATCTTTCTTCTCCACGTCCTCTTCCTCTCTGCTGTGGGGAAAGGACCACACATACCTTATCCAACTTCTCTTCAGGCTTGCACTCCTCCCAAAATCTGCTAGGAGAAATTTTACTTGTCTCACACTCTAAGCCAGTATATACCATAAGAAACCCAAAGGTCAAAACCATGTTTAGTTTGTTCACTGCTTTCAGAATACTGAGCACATTACTTGTCACATGATTCGTAGAAATAATAAGTGTGAGGGCCAGTGAGATAATACCAAGGCAAAGGCTTTTGCCTTGCCTGAGGCCAAACCTTGTTTGAATCCACAGTAGCAGCACATACGGTTCTTCAAGCATCACCAGGAGTCTATACTAGCACAGATTCCACGAATAGCGCCTAAGTACCCCAGGTATGGCCCCAAACCCCCATCATCTCCAAAATAGATAACACCTATGGAACAAATGGATGTAAAACATTAAAATCCCTAATTCAAAAAAAAGATTGGTTTTTGTTGATTGGGTTTTTTTTTTTTTTTTTTTTTTTTTTTTTTTTTTTTTGCTTTTTGGATCACACCTGGCGATGCAGAGGGGTCACTCCTGGCTTTGCACTCAGGAATTACCCCTGGCGGTGCTCGGGGGACCATATGGGATGCTGGGAATCGAACCCGGGTCGGCCGCGTGCAAGGCAAACGCCCTACCTGCTGTGCTATTGCTCCAGCCCCAGGTTTTGTTTTTTTGGAGAAAGAGATGTTAAAGTCTAATAGGAAAAAGGCCCTTTCTTTGCAGATATCAAAATGTTTCATGAAGGAATACAAGGATTTTCCCTTCAGAAAGGCCAGCAACTTTTTAATAAAGAAACTGGCCGGGGGCATGGAGATAGCACAGCGGGTATGGCGTTTGCCTTGCACACGGCTGACCTGGGTTCAAATCCCAGCATCCCATATGGTCCCCTGAGCACCGCCAGGGGTGATTCCTGAGTGCATGAGCCAGGAGTGACCTGTGTGCATTGCTGGGTGTGACCCAAAAAGAAAGAAAAAAAAAGAAACTGCCCGGGATGGCAATGGAGAGACAGTACAGAAGGTAAGGTGCTTGCCTGCCTTGCATGCAGCGAACCCTAGTTTTATCCTGTGCACTGCATATGATCTCCCGAACACAACCAGGAGTGCTCACTGAGCGCAGAGAGAGGAGTTAGTCCTAACCATGGGTAGGTGTGCGCCTCAAAAAAAAGAAAAAGAAAGAAAAACTTGCTAGGAAAGACATTGTCTGCATTGTGGAATTGAAAATTGCCTCTGCCCTTGCTGAGTGGGGTAATGAGCCTTATGGGCTCTGAAACCCAACTCGGTCAACATGCAAAGAACAGATCCATTTCTTAGGACTAAACTGACAGCAGCCCAACTCATAACAACAGCATACAGACCAAGATGCTTATTCATTTATTTATAAAAGGAACCATAATCATCAATGCATGAGAATATATGAAATCTATATAATGAGTTCATGTCAATTGGTAGGCTTTAAAGAAGTTATATCAAATAAAAATTTGCTCAGGAATCAGGGATAGGTGATACCTGACCATAGAAATTAAAATGGAGACTTGACATCAGTCTACCCCTATGTAGCACTGTGATCTTGAACAAGTGACTTCATCTTGAATGTCTTCGTTTCTTCAGCTGTAAAAGAGGGATTATAATTCCCAAGTACAGAGCATACATCTGGGGATTTGTTCCCAGGCCATCCTGGTTTACTTCCTCAAAGAATAACACCTTAGGGGCTGGAGGAATAGCACAGCGGGTAGGGCATTTGCCTTGCACGCGGCCGACCCAGGTTCGAATCCCAGCATCCCATATGGTCCTCTGAGCACTGCCAGGGGTGATTCCTGAATGCAGAGCCAGGAGTAACCCCTGTGCATCGCCAGGTGTGACCCAAAAAATTAAAAAAAAAAAAAAAAAGAATAACAGCTTACCACCATCTTTCCTTCTGCAAATGTGGGCCTCTGGCATCTGTGGTTTCATAGTGGGACTTCGTGTCCCTGATGGTATGATTCTATCTCTTTGGAATTTACAGTTAACACTCAGAGATCTTTGTCCAGCTTGGTCTGTTTATTGGAATGAAGTGATTCAGCCTTGGCCTTGGTGGATGTCCTCCAACCTCTGCGACCTGTCCAGGTGCTGATAGAGTTAGCTGGGCTGGCTTGCAGAGAAAGAAGGGAGGGAGGCTGGTTGCCTAGAGAAGCAGATAGTAGAATCAGAATCATGAGCACCAGTGGGAGCATGGAGGGGTATCAGTGACTTGCTGTTTCAGCCCCCACAACAGCTTAGCTGCTTTGCGCTTTCTAGAGGTCTCTCTCTTACTGCTCTTCCTTTTGCCTAAACTAGAGTTTGATTCAGCCCTTTAACACACAAAAAAATCCCTGACCAATATAGTACTACATAGTCTTAATGAACAGTCGAGTGATTCCTGGGCTGGAGAGATACCACAGTGGGTATGATGCTTGCCCTGCACTCAGCCGACCTGGGTTTGGTCCCCAGTGTTCTATATGGTCCCGGGAACACTGATCCATGAGTGCTCAACAGTCAGGAGTAAGCCCTGGAGCATCGCCATGTGTAACAAAAGCAATAACAGGGGCTGGAGCTATAGCACAGCGCGCAGGGCGTTTGCCTTGCACGCAGCTGACCCGGGTTAGATCCCCAGCATCCCATATGGTCCCCTGAGCACATCCAGGAGTAATTCCTGAGCGCAGAGCCAGGAGTAATCCCTGTGCATCGCCGGGTGTGACCCAAAAAGCAAAAAAAAAAAAAAAGCAATAACAACAAAATGTCAGTGAGTTTGCACATGCAGAACACATGCAATAATCGTGTTCCTACTGCTGCGATCATCAAATAGATTCTCTCAGTCCTGGTCTCTTCTCTCCATAAGGGACTGGATGAAAGCTAGTAGTAGTGTTCCAGGACCAGTACAACTCTTCCTCCATGGCTAAACACTCCGTATTGATGTATTTTATCTATCTATCTATCTATCTATCTATCTATCTATCTATCTATCTATCTATCTATCTATCTATCTATCTATCATTTATTTATTTATTACTTATTTATTTAGATATATGGGCATTTCATCTCATCTAAAGAAGTCTAGTAGGGTTGGGGGCCAGTCTCCTTGTGGTGACTTAGGATCTCTTTACTCTTGACACATTCTGTGAATTCATTAGTTTTGTAACAAACTCCAAGATGACCTTTAGACCCCTCTCATTTCCAGAGTTCACAGAATACCACAATGTGAACTTGCCAGTGTCCCAATACTGGCAAGCGTTCATCTCCCACTTGACTTGTCTGTTCTTGGGTTCTAAATAAACTGAGAAGGCTTATCCACTCTGTTTATCTGATTCTTAGCACTTTGTACATTCACTTGTAGATTTCTTACAGTCTTTTCCTGGGGAAGCATCCAGGCTTCCCCACCTTGGTGCCTCTCTAAGTCACCATGATTTAATCCCATTTTCTTGATCTCTATTTTGAGCTTCCTTGACACAGTTCTTGGCAGACCTTTCTCTGAGCTACAGGCAAGGGCAGTGAAGGAATCTGAGAAACACCATGTAGACCAATTTGATTCAGTTTTGCAGAGGGATGGTTGGGACACATCCAGCATTACTCAGGGGTCACTCCTGGTTCTGTGCTCCAGGATTATTCCTGGAGGTGCTTGGGGGACCATATAATGGTGCCAAGGCTCAAACTTGGCTTGGCTACATGCAACACAAGTGCCCTAACCTCTGTACCATCTCTCTCTCAGTCTCCCAACTTGATCCACATATTAAGAAATAGTAGGAGAAAATATGAGGGAAAGAGGTTGGAGTCTGCACGTGAATCACCATTCAAAATAGCAGCAGCAACAGCAAGTCTGATTCTCTGAGGTTGGCAGATGCGCCATGTCAGGAAAGAGATGAACTCTAAGTCCAAAGCTCTCTCCTGTTCTGTCACTCAACAATGACCTATGCTTCCATAACGCTGAAAGCCTTGACTCTCCCACCTGAAAACGGCAACTCTCCCACTCACAGGGCCACCTAAGACTTGTTCTCACTTTCATGTTTTCCATTTTTGCTGGAAACTCTTCAGTCACAAGCTCTCCAAGGTGAAGGACACTTTTGATGTCAGTACCATTTTGGAGGCTAGAACAAATTGTTTTTGTACTTGCATGAAAATTACCAGGCTGACATCGTACAGGCTAAAAATGTTCTCATAGCAGAACTTCTATAAATAGATCCCCAATACAAAATTCTGTTGAGTGGGATTGCACAACAGCCATCAGATATCTACATATGGGTTCTAAAACTTAGTGTATGGAAAATATGACCTGCAGAAGCACCGAGATGTACAAGGTGAGGATTTTCTGCAGGGGAAAGTCCCTCACACAGAAAGATTTACATGGTTGAATGAAAGTACAAATTCCTAATGATAAGGTAGTTCTTTGAAAGACAATCTAGACTATTGCTCACTTATTATGGACCCTATATGATGTTAAATAAACAGTTTCTTGAAAGACAGATTTTCTTTTTAAAAAAAGTGGGTCTGCAAAAGTATTTGGTTCACAGTACTTTTATTACATAAAGAAAGTAATTTTATGGTAAAAAATCTTGGAAAAAAGATTGAGCAATTACACATGATTTTTTACTTAAACTTCTACTTTATTAGACTAATATTAATCATACATGGTGGCTACTATATTCCTAATTATCAGCTTGACACCTATGTTAGTAATATATAGAATATATATGCACATTCATCTTGTATTGATGCTCGTTACCAATATGCAAAAATATTGACATTTTTTGGGCCAGAGACCTTGCTCAGGGGTGGAGCACATGCTTAGCATATGTGAAACTCTGGTTTCCATCCCTGGAATGACTTGTTCATCTTGTTGTTTTGGGGCCACACCTGGTGGTACTCCGAGCTTATTCCTGGCTCTGCACTCAGGGATCACTCCTGGTGGGCTCAGGGGAACATATGGGGTACTAGAAATTGAACCTGGGTAGGATGCATGCAAGGCAAGCCTTTGCCCCGGTACAACTTTTATTTGGATCAAATACCCTGACTACTAATCAGTCAATGGCTGAAAGCCATGATAACTGTGACAAAGTTATTTTTAATTTATAAGAATGATTGACCAAATCACATAGGTGATTATAAAGCTAGAATTGGAAACTAAACCTTGGAAATGGTCACGGATTATGGTCTCAGCCAAGGTGCTGTGTCTAGAGTCCCTTTCCCACCTATGTTTCTCCTTCCTCTTTGCTCCTCACATGCCCCCACCTCCCCATGTCAGGAACTGAACCCCAGAGACTGCACACGCAAAGGAGGTACTGTACCACTAGGCCACATCCCCTGCCCTCCTCACTCTTATTTGAGGGAGTTTATGTAATAGTATATTTTATTCTTTTTTTATCCCCTTAAATTTGTTATATGCCTGCGAAGGGGGCAGGCTGGAAGATGGCAGGAACCCTGGAGTCACCACTGTGGGATTGGTATTCAAGCAACATCGTATGCTGGCAACAATTCTATTAAGAACAACTTCATAAATCACAGTGTCTTGATTAAAAGTAAATATATATTTTTAAATACTAGTAATAATAAATTAAGAAATAAATGGAAGAAAAGGAAAAATCACATCATGCTTCCAGGAAGAGCAAATGATGCAGTTACCAAACCTACTTCTATTCCTTGAGAAAATCAATCAGTTTTAATTTTGTAAATTAGATTTAAGGCCAAAGAAGAAAAAAACAGCTTTATCCAGAATTTACAACAAAATCCAAAGTGCATCCCATTAGGTTTTTCATGAACGTTTGATGTATATCGTCACAGGGCAAAGAGCAGCTGAACTTCACCCAAGACAAAGATGATGTAAGTACTAAAAATGGGCACCACTGGATCAGTCAAAGAGTTTTTGATCTTGGAATATCTCAAAGGGATGGAGCACCAGGGGACCCCCAGGTTTGATCCCCTGCACCTGCAGTGTCATATAAGGACCACTAGTCACATTTTAAAGTTTAATTGCTACAAAAATGAAAGAGAGAGAGAGAAAAAGAGAGGAGGGGCAGGGAGGGGGGGGAGAGAGAATATTTTTTTTCCTGCCTGCATGTGACCAAAAAAAAAAAATCCTTTCAACAACCAAAGAGAAAAGTGATTATTGTCTCAACTGCCAGCATCAAAAATTATTCAGGGGAGTTTCAAACTGTCTTTGTCTTTGGAAGAATGTCTCAAAGAATGAGATTGACGCGCTGGGGTTTGGGATACCAGCTGGTGACAAAGCTTTAGAGAGCGAGTGGAAGCTGCTTAGTTTGGGAATTTGTTCTCTAAGCAGCTAGAAATTCTTGGCTACTGAGAGAATGCTGAAAAGAAAACAAAGCCAGGAAAAGGGTATCTGAAGAGGGAGAGCATCCTCCGGGCATTGTAGGGAGAGCAGGAGGGCCATGAAAGACCCTCTGCAGGAGGTGAATGAAAGGACTGACTTGTTTGTGGGGGGCGTCTGACGCTTGCCCCTTCCAGGTCCCTCCTGTCCCAGGGGTCAACCACTTCCCTTCGTGATACAGTTTTCCCACTCCCAATCCCACCGTCCCTCTA
This sequence comes from Sorex araneus, assembly GCF_027595985.1. Taxonomy (NCBI): domain Eukaryota; kingdom Metazoa; phylum Chordata; class Mammalia; order Eulipotyphla; family Soricidae; genus Sorex; species Sorex araneus. The sequence goes on along the minus strand of NC_073306.1, from coordinate 179,541,169 downwards.
GCTTCCCTTGCCTTCCTCCCACCTGACTCCTCACGTCATGTTTTTACGTTTAATTGTTATAGTTTAGGGGAGTGTTGGATCCACGTTCTTCGATGTGTACAGACGATTCATCTCTACATCACAGAGGGGCTGGAGGCCCCTGGCCCTTGCCCATGTTACCCCACGACCTCCTCTTCTTGCTTGCCCTTTCTATTTCTCTCTTTCCTTGGCATTTTCCTCTCCGTAATCTAGAGCCAGTGTTTTGTCCACCAACACTACCTGCCACTTCCGAGACATGTTATTCGATAGGCCACAGATTAGTGAGAACATCGGATGTTTGACCTTGCCCTGGTGACTTACTTCATTTAGCATAAGACCCTCCACTTCTATGCATGTTGCTGCAAATTGCATGACTTCACTGTTCCATGTGGCTGGGTAGTATTCTATTGGCCAGGGAGCTCCCATATCCCGGTGATTGTAGTAAGTGCTGCAGTGGACATAGGCATGCATATACCTTTTCAAATGTATATTTTGCCTTTTGTGGATAGATACTGAGTTGCTGATTTTCTTTTTATTTTTTTAATTTTTATTTTATCACCATGTGGAGAGTTACAAAGTTTTCAGGTTTATGTCTCAGTTATACAATATTCAAACACCATCCCTTCACCAGTGCCCATATTCCACCACCAAAATCCCCAGTATACCCCCCGCCCCCCCAACTGTATTGAATTTACTGATGAATTTCACTTCATTTTCTCTTTACCTTGATTACGTTCCATATTGCAAAACAAAACTCACTATTGTTGTTGGAGTTTCCCCCCAAGAAAGACAGCCCTACTAAGGAAGCATTTGATAATTGGTTTTCCATTAAAAGATTGTATGTTTACAGTTTTTAGAAAGGCTGCATTAGCGGCCGCGCGGTTCGGATGTGTTCCAGTCCCGCAACCCGGAGCCGTGTTAGTTGCTGCTCAGTGTCGCCAGGGCTCCATCTGGAGAAGGTGTACCAGCTGTACCTCCTCCGTCTGGATCCCTGGTGTTGCTGGCCCGGTTTCGGGACCGGAGCATTTCTCCGGCCGCGTTGCTCACCAGACTGCCTGGCCTCTTCTCTGTTGAATGTCTTGCTGATTTTCTTAATTGAAAGAGCTTAAACAAGAGATGGCTCCAGATCCCACACCAGGCTATCTCATCAAGGGCACCCTGGAGGGGGGCCGGAGAGCCACCACCCACCCAAACATAGGGTCCTGGCAGGGGGAAAACCTTCACACTCCACAATTGCCACTATGCTGAAAGCTGGACTCCACCACTCGGGATGAGCCTCATCCAGAAATTGATCTGTTGAAAAACGCAAGTATGGGGGTTTTGTGACTGAAATCTCCAGATCTCCCTGTTCTTCTGGGAGCCTGGCATTCATGCCAAGAATTCCCCGGTGCCAAATAAGATCATTAACTGGCCATGATCCAGAGACTCATAAATAAATTTTGAAAGAGATCAACAAGCTGTAGAGATGCTTCTGGACACCAAATTCACCATCTACTTAATAATTTAACTCCAGCTGTTTCACCTCATTCAAAATGTTAGATTCCTGGAGGGACGTCTTAAACTCGACACCACTGATATACCTACCAGGAGTAGCACACCACAATGGATGGGATGTCAAGTAGAAGGCAACCAATCTCAATTAAGAAAAAATTAACACACAAGGCTTGACCTGTAACAACATGTTAGTAATCTCTTATACACGGTTTCAGGGTGAGATACAACTATCTTCACACTTTCTTTTAAAGAAATCTTTTATGGTCTTTTCAAGCAAATTCTTCATAACAAGCAATATAAAATAAATTATTTAGGGCCTCTATTGGGGCAGGCTTGAGTGGTGGTTAGGAAAATCGGAAATAATTGTGGTGGGAAAGTGCAATGGTGGTGGGATCAGTGTTGGAATATTGAATGTAATAAATCATCATGAACAACTATAAAAATAAATATATTTTTTAAAAAAGAGCTTAGACAGGATAAAATGAGTCTGGAGGCAAAGATGAACAGACCCCTGCCTCCAGATTGTGGACCCCTGGCCTAATGATTCACAACCACCCCGATAGAAGATTTTTAGATTTGCACTGAGTATTCAGGCTGGTTTTCTCAACCTTCTGGAGGTGTTTGAAAACATTTTTATTCAGTGTGTGCTCAGGAATAACTCTTGGCAACTCTCAGGGGACCTTATGTGTGTTAGGGACTGACTATGGGTTGGCTGTGTGCAAGGTGTGCTACTGATGTCGGTGGGCCCCATGGGTGACTTACGTGAAGTGGGGAGGAGAAAGACGGTCCCTTTCTCCCCAACCACCTCTACCACCCGGGACCCAGGGTTACTGGGTTCTTGTCTTGCTCTCGGAAAAAAATTTCAGGAGTAGACAAGCAGTGAAGTAAACAGATTTAATTTAGAGGTTTCTGAGGAAAGGAGGAAGAGATAAGTGGAAAAGAAAAATAGTAGGAGTAACGCTCTCAAGAGAGAACATGGGCTTCTCCAAGGGTGGAGAGAGAGCTCTACACACATCCAAGCACTGGACACAAAAGCATGAAAGTACACATCTCAAGGGGGGAGATGCGGGTGACACGTGTGCTCGGGCACCACATGTGCTCGGCCACGTGGGCACAGGCTGCACATGGGCTCAGGCAGCATATGCGCGCACTTCCTTTGTTCATGGTGTCTTTTATAGGGTTTCTTCAATCTGTCCCCACGTGGGGCTTCTTTCCAGGTAAAAGTCCGTTGCTAAGGAGGTTACCAGGGAGGTTGGGAGTGGTGATGGTCTTCTTTAGGCTGGAACACATTTTAATCAGATTAAGGGAGAGGTCAGGGAATTCGAGGAACTTCATGGGGAGGGGTCCAACCTCCTCAGGGTCTGCTGAAGGTCTTATCAGGTCTGTTTTCTGTATCCACAAGGTGGGTCAGTCTCAGGATTCTCCTTCCCAGAGACTTTGTTAATCTGTTTCATTGCCAAGGGCCTTTCCCTATCTACCTGCCTACATCACTACAATGTTACTCCAGCCCCAACAAATATATGATGTATGTTTTTTTTGCTTGGTGTTTGGAGACATACTGACTGTGCTCAGGACTTACTTCTGGCTGTATGCTCAGAGATCACTTTGTTTTTTAAATTTAATTTTTAGAAATTTGTTCACAATAACTTATTACATTTAATATTCCAACACCAATCCCACCACCATTACACCCTCACCATATTTGGAATTTTCCCATTCTGACACCCAAAGCCCAAAAGCAGAACCTAAATAATTTTGTATGCTTGCTATGAATAATTTGCTAAAAATTATCAAAAAAAGGTTTCCTTAGAGGACAGTGTGTGAAGATTGTTGTATCTCACCTTGGTGCCATTAAGCCCATTTAAGTATAAGAGATTACTAACATGTTGTTAAAGGATATATATATATATATGTATATATATGTATATATGTATTTAATTGAGATCGGCTGCCTTCTACTTTAAACTCCATCAAATGTGGCATGCTACTTTTGATACATCAATGGTATAGATTGATGTATCAAAACCACTTCTGGAGGGGCCGTGAGGACCAAATAGTGCATAGTACTCAGTTGTGTAAACACATCACAGCTTCTTTATCCATTCACCTGTCATTGGATCTTTGGGTTGTTTCCATGGTTTTCACGCTCTTAAGGGGCCAGGTGTTTCCCAGTGATTCAGAGTTTGCTTTGTTTGGGGCCTGGGGAGCAAACCCAAGGTTTCTATCATCATGTATTCTACCCCACCACATCCCCTGCCCTGACATTTTAGGGAAGAGAGTGTTTTTGTTTCTTTTTGTTTCTTTTGGGGGACCAGGGATGCTCAGGGGGTATTACAAGCTCCACACAGAGGCTCTCCTCCTGGAGCCATGCTCAAGTCCCAGACCTCTCACATACAAAGCTCTCCTCCAGCCCTTTTAGCTTTCTCACTCCCCCGGTGTTTATTTAGTGTAGGTTTGCCCAGTGCAGTCCAGGATACAGTTGCGTTTTAGCCTTAGATAAACAGCAGGTACTTCCCCGTCTCCCCTCATGGTAATTGTGGTGGTGCTGCCTGGCTCAGGGATAGGAGGCAGGCGCTTAACACTGGCAATGCCAGGGATTTTGTTTGGTCATGTGAAGGGGGGGTGGGATTGAACTCAGGGTCTCACACATGTAAGGCAAGTGTCTATGACTGAACCAAATCCCAGGCCCCCGGTGCTTTCTTAGTATGTCTCAAACATTATATTGTATTTGTGCAGCTGACTACTCTCACATCTGGATGTTATAGGTATCTGTGGCGGTGATCCTGGTAATTCGAGCCTTAAGCTCAGCTGACTAGATAAGGCTACGGTTCCATTGAATACACTGTCTTCATTTCTACTTCCTTCCTCGCTCTTATCTTTCTGCAATTTCTCATTCTCTCTTTTGCCATACCTGGCAATACTTAGGGCTTACTCCTCGCTCCATGCTCAACACTTTTGGCAGGGCTCTGGGGGCCATATGCCATTTTAAGGATCAGAAAATACTTGCTCGTGGCTGGAGTGATAGCACAGCGGGTAGGGCGTTTGCCTTGCACTCGGCCAACCTGGGTTACGTCCCCAGCATCCCGTATGGTCCCCGAGCACCATCAGGAGTCATTTTTGAGTGCAGAGCCAGGAATAACCCCTGTGCGTCGCTAGGTGTGACCCTCCCCCAAAAAACAAAAACACAAAAAACAGAAAACACTTGCTCAGGAAAGCCTTCCCTGACCTCCTCACCCGGATAACAGCTCAGGGTTTAGAACACTTGCACTTTTCCTCCCGTGCCACTTATTAGTGTTTCTAGTGTTTCTAATTATATACTTGTGTGGTCACAGGCACCTTGTGCACAGGGACCAGATCTATCTTATTAGCAACTACCTCAGGCCTAGCTCATAGCTGAGGCATACGAGGGACTCAACCACACACACACATGCACACAGGTTTTCCCCAGTGAAATTTTTATTAGTCTGGGAATCAACCACATAAATCCAGTTCCCTGCCTCTATTGCATAACTGTAAACTAAGAATAATGTTTATATTTTTATTTATTTTGGGGGACCACACTCAGGGCTTACTCCTGTTTCTGTGCTCAGGGATCACTCCTGGCAGGGCTCAAGGGACGAGGGATTGAACCTGGCCTGGTTGTGTGTAAGGCAAGTGCTCTACTCACTTTACTATCTCTCCAGTCCCTGATTTATATATTTTTAAATGGTTTTAAACAAAATGGAAAAAAAAAATCTCTATACATAAAAAAGTAAGGAGAGGTGGTATATAGGAGGTAAGGTTCTTCTTGGTTTGCATGTGGCTGACCTTGGATTGATTTCCAGCCCTGCATATGATCCTCTGAATACTGCCAGGAGTGATCCCAAAGCACAATCCTAGGAAAAAGACCTAAGCATTGCTTAGAGTGTCCCCCTCAACTTGCAGCCCACACCCCCCCCCTCTACCCCAATGAAAAGAAAATAAGCTTTTCTTTCAATATTCACAAAGAAAGTTCTATGGGAACGTAGCTCTGAATTTTCATCCATGCATTTTCTTTATATAGCCTTTTTTTTGTGCTTCAGTGATAAGAGTTTTGCAGAGACAAGGTCCTTGAAGCAAAAAAAAAAAAAAAAAAAAAAAAAAGTACCACCTGCCCCTTGCCAGAGACTTTGCTGACTCTTGTCTTAAACAATAGTAGTTCCGGACTCTGGGGCCACTTGTGTTCCAAATCACCACCTGCAGGTGGCTTGCCGCCATTGTTAAGCATTTACTTCTGTTGCTGAAACAAGTGCTCTATTTTGTTCAATATGGGATTAATTACTTTCCTTTGTCCTTTGTTCTGCTTTTCTGTCAATAGAGTCCCCTGAAGGAGGTCAGTCATAAAGCTGGCTTACTCTTTTGACAGGAGTACAGTCTAGAACTGGTTTCACTCCCATCAGATTTTCTGGTTCTCTAGATAATTCATGAATTCCCTTCACAGATGAGACTAGGACTTGATAAGTGTTATCAATGGATTTAAACGTGGTGGTTACATTTTCTTGGCAACTTTTCTTCACCTCATAAACCGGGGAATGATTAAACATTATTTTATCTTTTTTGAAAGAAACTATATATCCCTTTCCAGTTACAAGTTCATATTTACCAGAGCAACATTCAACTGCTACATTTGAATATATTTTCAGTAACAGTAGATAAAGGAGATTTTATGAAAATTGGTGTGTCTTCTAAGAACCTATTTACGAATGGAATTAGATCTAAGTTGAAATACTAAAAATTTCTTTAGAGTAATTAATTTATAAAGTTACTATTTCATTCCCTCGTCTTTCAATTCACATTTTCATACTCTGAATCTGTTTAGAATGGAAGTAATTTGTCAATGAAAATAGGAAAGAAAAGAAGTAGAATAATAACATACCGGCAGTAAAGATTTTGATAAAATTAAGATTTTCTTGATAAATGTAGCACTGTTGTCCTATTGTTCATCGATTTGCTCGAGTGGGCACCAGTAATGTCTCCATTGTGTGACTTGTTACTATTTTTGGCATATCGAATACGAGTCGGGCAGTTCTGCCACGCAGGCGGGATACTCTCGGTAGCTTGCCAGGCTCTCCAAGAGGGGCGGAGGAATCGAACTCAGGTCGGCCGAGTGCAAGGCAAATGCCCTACCACTGTGCTAATGCTCCAGTCCATAATATTGAAAAGTTATGGCTTCAAAATGATCTGAAATAGGTATAGAGAGTGAAAATAATGTCTTATTAATGGAAGATGGTATATATATTAACCATGTATTTCTTAGAACAAGAAATCAATCAGTTGACCTAGTTTAGAAGGTAGTAATTCTAGATAATTTCCTTTGCATCATAAGATCTTTTTTGCAGGATACTTAACCATTAGGAGCTATCATCTTAAAGAATTTATATCTGTTTGAGTTGAACTATTTAAACAGCACTTACATTAACTAACCATACTTATCCTTAACTATATATATGTATATGTTTCATTACTATAGCAACTGTTTCTCTGGATGCTTTAATATGACTAATGTCATTGTTATCCTAACTGGGACACGGGATGGACTCTGGAATGGTCATTGCTGGTTCTCAGGCACTGAACCACAAATTACAGAAGACTAGAACTTATATGTGCTATGTAGATTTGAAAAGGTTTTGAAAAGACCTTAAACATTCTTTAGTGTAACTCATAAGCAAATAATTTCAGAACTTTCTAAAGTCTATACTATGGGCCTTTCTTTACCCCTCCTCTTCCTTCTCCTACTACGCCAGGTAATGCTCAGGAGTTACTCTTGGTTCTGCACTCAGGAATCACTCCTGGTAGTGCTTACAGAACCAAACGGGATGCTGGGAATTGAACCCAGGTTGGCCACACACTAGGCAAACACACTGTACTCTTGCTCTGGCTCCCCAAATCAGCTCAATTTCACATTTTATTGTTGTTGTTGTTGCAAGATCTAGTAGTGGCATCTGCAATGCCCCCTGACTTTTATTTTATTCTTGTGTTTCTTCCTTTTTGCTCTTTCATTTCTTACTTCTTCAAATAAATTTTTCCTTAAGCAAGAGAACTGGATTCCTCTTTTGGGTCTACCAGATCTCACAGAATTCCCCTGCTGTCCTTTTGCGAAGTTTTGCCATCTTTGGAAACCCTTTATTCTTTTTTCCCTCCCAGACCACCTTAATGAATAAGAAAGTAATTTTCACACCACGAAATTCTCTACCCAAAAAGTCCTTTCACAGGACATTTTGATCATCCGGATTCTTCTACCTGAGAAAACAGCTCTACTTGAGACAGAAATTTGGGGAAATGTAGCCCGTATGTAAGGCCAAGGAGGGGACTCAAAGCACTGGAGCATGTGCTTTGCATGTGGGAGACTCTGCACCGTATGGTTGTCAGAAGTGGCCCCTCAGCATTGTCAGATACTGTCCTCCCGCCCCGCACCCTCAAAGAAAGTCAACCAAATGTCTAAGACCAAGCATCATCTCCGTATCTGGATAAGACTCTATCTCTGGAGGAGTCAGTATTCAATTGGAGGCATTCTCATTCTAACCACTCCTTTCACTAGTCCAGAAGATGAAGTTCCAAATGATCCATGATTCAGCTAGAGAACATTTTGAATTTTTCCTCTTCAAGAAGCACTTCCCAAATTTCATCAACAAATGTTTCTCTACAAGCATTCTGGCAGGAAACTAGCAAGGCAATTCCTGATGATATTCACACATCAGTCAGGTGGAAATTAACAAAAAGGAAAATGAACAAAAAGTGTCCTTCCCCCCCCCCCCCCACACACACATTGTAGGGGGAGAAGCTTTGGGACCACTTTCTCATTTCTCAACCTTCCTCTAAGTAGAAGCAAAGTATCAGATCAGGTGATTGTATTTGAAAGGTGATAATTTCAGTACAGTTGATTAAATGAAAGGAAGAGAATTGAGAGGTTACTGCAGAGTGTCTGGGGCCTTTGTAACAAAACAATCTGGAAATCATAAAGCAGGTGTTGTGCAAAGAACTTGGACACATTGCTTCCACTTTAAACAAAACCGGCAGCTGTGTGTACATTTGAAATACTAGACATCTGTGTTTTTTAGAACACCACTCCAGGTATTAGGATATTCTTTTCCTGACTCAGTTGACTTAAAACACTGGGAACAAGTAGCAGACTCAAAGTTGCACAGGAAAAAAGTCAGGAATATTACTTTGATCACTGTAGAAAAAAGAATGAAAATAGACTGAAAATAGGGCTGTAGTTTAGATTTCTTTAGACATTATATCTCTCTCTACAAAGTCCATATAAATACAACCCAAGTATTTCCTTGTCTCTTGTCTCCACTAGCAATATCCTAACTACGTGCAATTTCTTTTTTCCTTCTTTTCATATTGTGGATTTCTCTAGGATTTTTTTTACACTTAAGTTCATGGAAAAGTCCTAGGTATTATTGATGCTTATTTCCCTTGATACTAAGCCCCATTTTAGATCATTACCGAGGGCAGCACTTGGATTACACGTGGTTCTGCTGAGATATCGTTGCAAAAATCACAACAACATCCAGAAGTCCAAAGTCTCTTAGGAGCTCAGGGGGAAAGTGCAGCTTCTAGAGAGCTTGCCTCACAAGCACAGGCTTTCATGAGTTCAACTCTCTAGGGAGGGATCCAGGCAGCACTGCTGTCTGTGATGGTGCAGTTCAGGCCCTGCCTGTGGTCAGATGTGTGGAGAACCACAAGAAAAGGGGTGTGACTCCCAGCTAGCACAGGAACTCACGACAAATGCAAGCACTGCACCAGTAAGTTTGATCTGTGGCAAGCAAGCCAGGAATAAGTCCAGAGCACCACTCACTGGATGTGTGGCCCCCAAACAAAACCAAAAACCAACAAAATGAAACAAAACTAAAAGACCAAAAAGAACCAAGACAAAAACCAAATAAAACGGACGACAAACTCCAGTCCGCTGGACCTGAGGTTTTTACAGGGGGGAATGCAGCAGACCCAGGTTCATCCCTGGCACCCCACGTGCTGCCCTCCAGCACAGCCCAGAGCAATACCCGAGTTTAGAGCCAGTGATAATCCCTGAGGGCTACTGGGTGTGGCCCCCAAATAAATTCAAACACCCTCTTCCCCAAAAGAACCCCCTTCAAAGCCACCAAAAGAATGAATTAAGCAAAACTTCATGTCCAGGCTGAGCATGAGGCTATATCCTGATGTGTGACACCACTCCCTCACACCACAACTAAAAGTGTGTGGGCACCACCATAAGGCGTGCATGTGCACGTGTGAGATCAATCGTTATCTTATCATCAGTAACAACCAAGAGAGGCGTGGGGAAGTGTAACAAACAAAAACCCACAAAGTTACTTTAAACTTCCTTGGCAAAGAGGGGGCGGACCCAACCATTTCCCCTAACTTTCTTAGACAGGCACTCAAACAGTAACTTACCCAGCTTTGGCAATGACACTTTCTGCTATGAAAACCAGGATAGAGAACTAAGAAAATGCTAACCAGAACTCATCAGGTTATAGCAGGATTTCTTTTCTTTTATCTGCATGATTTTGCATGTTTCCTCCATGTTTTGCTGCAGTAGGTTTTATTTTATTATTATTATTTTATTTTATTTTTTAAGTGCAGCCCTCAGAAGGTTAAAAAAAATAGAAATAGGGTTTCAGTGTCTGAGCCCCTCTTTCCCTCAACAAGTAAGTGTTGGGAGAATGGGGCTGGGGTGGGGCGGTCGGTTGGCTTGGACTCAGTCTGGATTTTCTCTGCTACAGGTCTAGCAAGTGTCAACACTCTCTTGAACTTTTGAGGTTGGTCTGAGAGGCGGGAGTGGGGGCGTGGGGGAAGCAGGATCTGTTCAACCCACTTAGAAGAGCAAGCTCTTCATAGACAAAGGCCGGGGGGACAGAGACGAAAGGTTGCTACTGAAACAAAACCTTCACGGAAATAACTAAAACGATTTTTTTTTTCTTTTGGGTCACACCCAGCCGTGCTCAGTGGTTACTCCTGGCTGTGCACTCAGGAGTTACTCCTGGGGGTGCCATATGGGATGCCGGGGGTCAAACCCGGGTCGGCCGCGTGCAAGGCAAACGACCTACCCGCTGGACTATCGCGCCGGCCCCCTGAAACGATTCTTGAACCGAATAGTTGCGGGACGAGCAAGGACACCATCGGGTGTGCAGAAACCTTGATGTAAAGCTCTTCCGGGTGGCGAAATGCCATTGGAAGCCACGGGAGGCGTAGAGTGAACAGTAAGTGCAAATTTGAACCTGTCTCCGGAGGAGTCAGTATTCAACTGGAGGCATTCTCATTCTAACCACTCCATTCATTAGTCCAGAAGATGAGGTTCCAAACGGTCCCAGGTCCATGATTCATCTAGAGAACGTTTTGAATTTTTCCTCTTCTCGCTTTCCAGTCTTGCCCCACTTCAGCCCTTGAGTTTGTCTTACGACCCCTCCCAACACTGAAAGGAAAAAGCGCTTGAGAAAGAGGCAAAGTCGGGAGCACTTTGCGGCTCGATTTCTCAAACCAGCAAAGCGAGAGCTATAATGGAAAAGGGGCGTGCGGAGTAGCTCTTCCCTTGTCCAATCAGGTGCACAGGAAGATGTCCTTCGACCAATCAAAATAAAGTTCGCTTTCCGGAGGCGGGAGGGTGAATCTTGACTGCCAGTTCTCCTAAGCAACGACAGAGTGGAGGACGGAGAGTGATTAGCGGGAAGACCAATCTGGGAGAAGGGGTGGGGTAGTAGGGCGTGGCAGCTCTGAACGGCGGCTGTCGTGGCCAGTGAAATGCGAGGATTGCTGTTCCTGTTGTAGTGTTTCTCACCAATCAGAAAGGCGAGGGAGTGGGCGGGGCGGGGAAGGGGTGGGAAGAGCTCACAGCAGCGCCGAGCGCCTGTCGGGCTCCGGGAGAGAGAGGGAGGGAGGGAGAGAAAGAGAGACAGAAAGAGAGAGAGAGAGAGAGAAGGAGGGAGGAGAGAGAAAGACACAGAGAGAAAGAAATCCGGTTAAAATCTGAGTCGGAGGGAGGTTTAACCACAGACCGGTTCCGATCGGATTATTCCTTAAAGGGGACGCGCCGTTGTCAAGAGAACGGAGCCCGGGGCCCGAGGGCGGGGACCGGCGGCGCCAGAGGAGCGAGGCAGCTGCACTTGGACTGGGCACGGGTAGGTGTAGCCGGGGGAAAGACGCTTCATTTCACTTTCTCTTCCGGCGCCGGGGGTAGGCGCCGGGATGCCCTCCGATCCCGCGGCCGCAGCCCTGGCGGGAGACGAGGTCGCCGGCCGTCGCCCTGCTGCCCTTCCCGGCGAGCGGCGGGCCGGGATGCCCGGCGGACCGTGCCGTCCGGGCCAGCGCTCCTAACGGATACCGAAGCGCGGCGCAGTCCCGGGTCCTAACCGAAAACCCGCCGGAGCGGCCGCGGGTCCTCGGGGAGCGCCGCGCGCCCGGCGGCTCCCTTCGCGCGCGCGGCTTTCTCGCGCGCCCCCCGCGCCCCGGCGCGCCCCGTGGCTGCTCGCGCGCGCCGCCGCCTCCCCGAGCCGCCCGGCTCGCCGAGCGCGCCGCGGAGCGCGCCGAGTCCCCGGCCCGGCCCAGCTTTGTCTCCGCGTCCCAGGGCCCGCGTCTCTCCGCCCACTGCTCGCGGTGCTGCTGGGGAGGGGTGCGGGCGCGGGCGCGGTGCCCGGGCCGCCGCGCACCCCCGGACCCGGAGCCTCCCCGAGCCCAAGTTGGCCCCGCGGACGCCGCCGCCGCCGCCTCCCGTGGGCGGCCCGGGCCTGCTGATGAGCGTCTGTGCTGCTGCTCCCCGGCCCGGCGCGGGCCGTCGGGGCGCCCGGCTCCTCCTTGCAACTTTGCCGGGTCGTTTGGTGGAAGTTGTGGCTTCCCGGCGGCAGGTTCTTTGGGGCAGAGCCTGGTCGCTCGCTTGCCTGCGGCAGAGGCTGGATTTCTCGAGCGAAATTTCTCTTGATGGGTCTCGGTGGTGCCTTCCATCCCGGTTTCGTTCCAGCGCGTCTAAAAGCGCTTTTTTTTTTTTTTTTTTAGGGGAGGTTTTGCAATTAAGTGGTAAGATTAATCTCGGGCCAAGCTAATTGGCAGAGAGGGAGAAAAAAGAAAAAGAAAAGGTGGGGCGTGCTGGAGAGCGAAAAGAACTCCTAATAGAACCGAATTTGCTTTTCTTTAACCTTTGAACCGTGGAAAGTATTGCTTGGACGTCTGGCCGGGATTTTGTTGAAAGGGAAAAGCGGGGGGGGGGGTGGGGGGGCGGGGGGAACCACCAAACCCCAACCAAACAAAAAGACTAGGTTTCGAGTTTCTTTCTATTGGGTTAGGTAAAATCTAGACTTGTCAGAACAGTTTAACTATTTCAAGTTAACGCGTTAACTATTAATTAACTGGCTAACTAGTTTGATTCTGTTCTGTCTAGTGTATCTATCCATAAAGTTTAACTTCAGAACTCAGACTATAATTTGTACCAGCAACTTTTATTATTGATAAAATAAGTAGAAGCCCTAGTTGGGCATTATTGAGATGTCTACCTGTCAGTGCTTGTTAAAGAAATTATATTTAGAAACGGCACTTCTCATGTTTAGAAACATACCTTATTTAGAAAAGGAATGTTTTCACAAGCATCCATTTCTGACAGTTTCTTGTGCAATACTTGGGGGAGCGCCTTCATGTGCAAGTTACCAGCCCTCAAACAAAGTAACTGCGGGTGTGTTACTCTGTAGCCAGTTGTTGCTACTCATTATGGAAAATAGCATTCCATGCTGGCTTGTCTTCCATTCTTACTTATTTTGTGAAATTACTTCCCGAGACAAGTGAATTTTGTCGAGACATTTGGGCCATTTTTTTTTTTTTAAGCTAAGCTAACAACTTCCCAGAGTGCTCATTGGTACACTCAGTGTAGTTATTTTCTGAGTGGAGTGCAAAGCCACTTTCAGGGACTGTTTGGGAAAGCCTCTTATCCCCCTCCCCAGTTGAGACACATACACATACATAGACACATAGACACATACAGAACACGATCTTTTGTAGTGTAATCTTGATGGTATCTAGTATTGTTAAACCTAATACTGCCCCATCCCCCTCTTTCATCTGCTGTGAGGCAAGCTGGCAGACATAGCCTTCCATTCCAGCACCTCATAGAAAAGTCGAAGATAGAAAACAAGTTTCCAATTTTCTCTTTGTTTATTTACCTGCTTATTTAAACATAGAGGAGAGAGTTTCTGCTCTTTCTAAAAGCATAGAAAGAAAACACTCAGAATTGGCTTTGAAATATCTAGGCTGTTTCCTGGAAAACATATTTTTCCTGTGTGCTTTTCCCCCATTGTTCTAAGCACATTGTCTCATAGGTACACATGGCTAAGATGGGAATTGTGCAGTGATCCTTGAGATCCTTGGGAATTGGGACTGGCCGTTTCTCTGCAATTCTCCTAAGCCCAGCACCTTTCTGGTGCCCAGTAAATAGATTTTCCTAAGCCTTTGTGGCAGAAAAAGGTATTACTCTATAAAAGCTGCTCTAGAGAACTAAAAAACAAAACAGAACAAAACACCTTTCTGAGGAAGTTACACCAAAGAACAGTAATTGGTTAAGTGACGGGGGAGATTTTTTTAAATCTTTTTTTTTTCTCTCTGGTTTAACTTTATATAACATCTGTTCTACAAGTATCTTTTGAAATGATGACAGTTTATTGTCACCAATTTTTTGAAACCTATGGAAAAGGAGGTTGCCTTTGTGAGTAAAATCTCTTGAACCCCTTCTGGCTATGGGGAGAAGCTAGAAATGGAGGTCAGCCGTGGCTCTAACGTGTTTCCAGTTTAGGGGGAGGGTGTAAAACCATCACCTGTCAGAAGAGAGGAACCACAGAGGAACAGGTGCGAAATAAGAGTGAGGCAGGATTTGTGCCAGGTAGTGCAGGAGGAATAAGATGATGCAGAGCTTAAGGTGGGGGGGCAGGATCGTTTTCACTGGGGAATATTGTAATAGAGCAGGTTTTATACTGTGCTTTTACTTTTCCATTAAAACTAATATTTTGTTTTTGGCACCTGGCAGTACCCAGGGCTTCCTCCTGGCACTGTACTCAGGGATCCTCCTGGCAGTGTTGAGGAGCCCACTCGCCATACCGAGCGCCTTAACCCATGTACTATCTCCCCGGCCTGTAACGAGCTTTCAAAAGTACATTTGAAAAATAGAGGATGTATGGGGTTGGCTGCATCTCTAAAGCATCTTCTGGAGGTAGCAAAGCCTGTGCTCAGGATTTCAACTACTGTTCTCTCCGTAAGAGGTGTCATCCGTCTAACCAGCTCAAATGTCACCTCGTCTGCAAGCCCATCCTCAGTTTTAATCACAACTGATGGCTTTCTTCATGCTTCTGTGAAGCCCAGGACAAGCCATATTCTAACTTAGAGTATGGTTACCTTTGTTCCGTAGATTAAGAACATGGGCGAAAACCAAAACCAAAACAACTAATTTGAGCCCCTCCTTTAAAATTTTTTTTTTTTTTTTGGTATAGTTCCTTAAAGGACTGGAGCGATAGCACAGCGGGTAAGGCGTGTTTGCCTTGCACGCGGCTGTCCCAGGTTCGATTCTTTCGTCCCTCTCCAAGAGCCCGGCAAGCTACGGAGAGTATCCCGCCCACACGGCAGAGCCTGGCAAGCTCCCCATGGAGTATTCGATATGCCAAAAACAATAACAACAAGTCTCACAATGGAGACGTTACTGGTGCCCGCTCGAGCAAATCGATGAGCAATGGGACAACAGTGCTACAGTTCCTTAAAGCACTGTGAGCGTTTTATTAGCCGACCAAAATTTCACAAAACCATAGGCTATAAAAAAAAAAATTCTAATGTATATGTGTACTTAAAGGAAAAAAGTACTCCCTCCTCCCCTTAGTACCAGTTTTACCTGTTCCCTATAAAGTATGGAAAGGGAAGAAATGCAAAGTTTGCCACAGAAGTGCCCCATAACCCTGCCTTCATCCTTTGGTAAGGAGTTGGTATTTATTCTGTGAACTCTCAGACTTGAAAATTTTCATCAGTAATTTGTGTTTACTGGCAATGGATCAAGGGAATAAAACTTTCTGTATTTATTTACTAATAACTTCTCCAGGCTCAGTGATTCAGCTGCTGCTTCTTTTTCTCAAGAGACCAAGCATCTTAGCAGGTAGTGTGTGTATCCTCAGAACACAGTGTTCAGAACTGTTTCCGTGATTGCTCCGGGTCCATAGTATACCTGAAAAATCCACCTTCCTTGGCAGTGTTTGTAGAACACACACGCTCAGCCTAATCCCTTGGCATCTTTTGATTCTTCTCGACATGAGAGAGCGCCAACGGTCTCTTTGAGACTGCTGGTGTGCGCGTCTCCCGTTAGCCTATGGAGGACTCTATGCAACTTTGGTTTCTGACGAAGTCACAGTGTTTTTCTTCTTACTTTACCTTTCATTGCAAAGAAGTCACAATTTAGGCGCATAAAGTCAGTGAGAACGTTCTATTGTTGAGGATACTTCTTTAAGCTGGTGGGGTGAGGGTTTAAACAAATGCCACCTGTGGCCCTTAGGCTCCGGCTGGATGCTGACAGTCTCAGAGTGATTGTTAATTGGCCCAGCTACTTTAAATCTAAAATAGGCCCAGCTGCCAGTTGGCCCCATCGGCAGAGCTTTCCATTCATTCAGCGAGTTTTCACTGAGCACTGCACCTACTTTGTGCACTGCTCGAGGCATTGAGGAGAGGATTAAGTCTATCTCCGGTACAAGGCTCTGAGTAGGAGCCTTAAAATAGAGCGACTTGTGGAATAAAGGTGGCGTTGACAGTCTGCCCATCTGCTCCTGGCTCTGCGGAACCTCTTCCAAGGCGAAAGCAGCAGCCTGGTCTTTCACCAGGGGCACTTCATGTTCAGTCTGTGAATACTAGAATTAGGAAGAAAAAACAGTCGAGAAAGCAGACATTATCTATTAAAAAAAATTCTACCTCTGTGGGAAGAGTATTTCTGAAATTCTGCAAATGTTATTGTGACGTTTCTTTCTCCCTGTGGGGAGTGTCTATTTCAAAGACGTAGTATCATTGGACTACATATCTCTTAGCAGATAATTTGTATTTTGCTGAAAGAGTAGAACACTCTCTTAAACTCAAAAGGCTGCCTTTTTTTTTCTGTGTGTGTGTGTGTGCGCATGTATGTGTATGTATGTTTTAGTTTTTGAACCATGCCCAGCAGTGCTTGGAGAACCATGTGGTATCCAGGATCTAATCTTCTGGGGACTCCTACTTGCAAAGCACGCATCCCAGCCATTTGAGTAATCTCACAACCCCTCTGGATTTGACAGTCCTGTGAAGTTATTTTGAGAAAATCATTTGTTGAGCTACTGTGTGAAGTATTTCTAACTTATGCAGAATGAACAAGTTCTGGGGCCAGAGCGATAGCACAGCGGGTAGGGCGTTTGCCTTGCACGCGGCCGACCCGGGTTTGATCCCCGGCATCCCATATGGTCCCCCAAGCACTGCCAGGAGTAATTCCTGAGTGCAGAGCCAGGAGTAACCCCTGAGCATTGCTGGGTGTGACCCAAAAAGCAAAAAAAAAAAAAAAAAGAATGAACAAGTTCTTCCTCCATGCCCGTTACCACTTGTGGGAAAAGAGTTCAGGACCAGAGAGATAGTACTGGGGCTCAGGAGCTTGCTTTGCATGTGGCTAACCCTGAATCAAGTATCCACATCACTTTTGGTCCCCTGAGCACGGCAAGGATCACTCCTGAGCATAGAACCAGGAATAGGCCCTGATGACCTTGGGTGTACCCCCTCCCTCTCAGATTGAGCTAAGAAAGGAATTTACAGGATTCTCCGAGCCAGACAGGCCATGTGACAGATGAAATACCCTTGAGGCAACACTTGTGATTTGTCACATTTTGTGAAGAGTAAAAATTGTAAAATTACAGCCACAATGAGTACTTAGATACCACACACTTCCTCAACTTAAGGTGTGCAGTTAATGCTTTCAGTGTTTCAGAGTTGTGTACCATGCCCAGGGTAAAAATATTTTTGTTACCTGCTTACTTTCCCCAGCTCCCTTCCGGGGCACCCACTCACCCACCTCTGCACATGTGCCTGTATGCACACCCTATATATGAGAAATCACATTTTCACAAACATGCCTGCCCGTGTCCCTGAGTCATAGTGTATCTGCCCTGGTGCAAGAGGGGCAGGAAAATACTTTCCTAAAGTTTTATTTTCCCTCAGTTTAGAGACTTTTCTTAAGAGGGTGCTTATTTAAATCCTTATTCTACCCAAGTCTGGGGAATCATGGAACCATAGAACCTTTGTGAGAATCTTTAAGACTCATATTGGTGATGTTTCTTTTCCGTATGCTTAGTTATTTGGTGACTCTTCAAGTAAACAATTTATGCTTCAGATTTTTGCATGCTTCAAAAGGAGTTTACAAGTACATAGTTGAATAAAATGTGATGTGTACCTTATTGGTTCAAAATCCTACGCTTTTGAGGTTGAGGATGTAACTGACTCCTTGGCTAGAGCACTTGCCTTTCAGATGTCAGGCTCTGGATTAAATTTTTCCCCACCCCATCCCGACACCTCCTCCCAAAGTAAAAAGTTGTGTTTGGGCCAGCCAGGGATGTGTGTGCTCCACAAATGTGCGGGGTGCTGCGTTCCATCCTTGGCACTGCCAGGACTCGCCATTTATTTGACTAAAAACAGCCCTGCTAGGTCAAACCTGAGGAGGTGGACTGCCTGGAGCAGTGCTTGAACTTGTGGGCACCTGCTGAGCATTTACTGGGTGCCCGGGCATTCACTGTGCTCATAGGTACTTACATCAGTTCTGCTGCTTATATTTCATCTTGTCATAAGAGTAGATGAATTTGTTGAAAGCTTCACTAAGTTGTGCAATAAATACTTAGATGTTCTGTCGTTGAAGGTAAAAAGATGCAATTTATTTTGAAGAGTTTCATTGTCCTCACTGATTGTCATTTCACAGGCTTCTGCTCATTTTCTTTTTTTTTAAAGATGATTTTTGAGGGGTAGGAGAGAGAGTACAGTGGGTAGGGCGCTTGCTTTACACGCGGCTGAACTGGGTTTGAGCCTTGGTATCCTGTATGGTCCTCTGAGCCCACCGGGAGTCATTCGAGTGCTGAGCCAGGGGTAACCCTTGAGCATCGCTGGGTGTGGCCCAGCCCCCTCCCAACCCCCACCCCTCTAAAAAAAATCAATTTTGATTTTTTTTTTAATCAAATTGAAGTTGATGTTTGGTGTCTTTGATGTTGGTGTCTTTCTGATCTTCCTACAGGTTGGCAACAGGAGGCTTTTACCAACTCCACCCCATAGCTGGCTCACAGCAGTTGTTAGATGTGTTTCTGTTTCAGAGCCTCCATGTTGCTGAGGCTAGAGTTGCAGGGGATTGAACCCAGGGCCTCACACCTACGAGTCTGTGCTCTGCCACGGAGCTACGTTCTGGCTGCTGCCAAAGTGTATTTTCTTTTTTTAATTAACATTTTTTTGTTCGTTTGTTTTAGACTTCTTGGAAATGAGAATTGGCCATTAGTCTGTTCACGCTAGTCACGTGGCCCAAATTTTTTTTTACATTGTAAAATATTCACATGTATGCTATGTGTCCTGAATGGATTTAAACATGCTTTAATGCCTAAGGAGTCTTAGTTTTGTTTTGCTTTTTGTTCTGGCTTGTTGTTTCATGTTAAACTTCAATGTGATGTAATTTAGTTCAGCCCTAAATCATGCTAGGGAGATTATTGAAATGTGATTTTCAGTTTTGTCCTTTATTTAAAAAAATTGAGGTAGATCCTGCTCTAGTGCTATAGAATACTAGCAAATAAATATACTGCCAACAAAAATATATTACCTTTGGTGGCACCAGTCATGTCCTTTGGGTGGCAATGAACTCAGTTTGCTTGCAGAGGTGACCCTAGCCAGTGGTCTCCCAGGCAGGTGTACAGGACCTCATACATTTTTTGTGACTAATTCCTTTCTGAATCATTTTGGATTTTGGGGTTGATTTGCCTACTGTTTTACTGTTAGCTCTGTAGCTTTGCTCCTGATACATCTATCTGTTGTCCTTTGCTTGTCTTTTGATGTTTTCAACATATTATGAGGGCAGAACCTATAATTAAGCTTGTTGCATGGTAGATAAAAGTACTGTAAGATTTGGGGGAGACTACAGTTAGGCTATCGTTGTCATTATGACAATGATAGTTGGGAATGATCACTCTGGATAAGAACTGAATGCTGCAAGTCAGTAAAGGGATTTACATGATAACCTTCAGTACCTGTGTTGCAAACCATAATGCCCAAAAGAAAAGAGAGAGAGTGGGAGGGAGGGGAGATGGGTGGGGCCTGCCACAGAGGCAGGTGTGTGTGGGGGGTGGCTGGGAGGAATCTGGGGACATTGGTGGCAGGAATGTACTCTGGTGAAGGGACGGGTATTGGAACGTTATATGACTGAAACCCAATCTATGCATCTCACAATGATTCAACAAAAAATAAATAAAAGATAATTGAATTACAAAAAAATTTAAAGTAACATAAGATTTGGGGTAATGAACCAAAGGACTTCCTGTGCATGAGGATTTGGTGCCAGGGCCTTGTTACGCTGGTTTTCATTGCTTACAGTAACATTTCTCAACTGGAGGCCATAGTACCACCAGACCTTGTGGGTCTCCAGAATATGTCAAGGGGGCCACAGGTGAATATTTCATAAACAAGGAACCGTCACATGAGGTTAGGGGGCCAATAGGTGGATGGTTTAGGGGGCACAGGAAGGAAACAGAGTCAGAAGGGGGCCACGGTCATAAAAAGGCTCAGCGGATTCTCACATCTTCCCTGGTTTAGAGCCATTTCAAGTAGAGGCTTGGATGGATGGTGGTGTATCACTGTATCACTGTCATCCCGTTGTTCATCAGTTTGCTTCAGTGGGCACCAGTAACGTCTCCATTCGTCCCTGGCACGTGCTAGTCTAGCCCGATGGTGTTTTGGAGGCTCTTTCAGGATCAGGGCAGAATGAGGACCGTTGTTGTTACTGATTTTGGCATATTGAGTACGCCCCATGGGTAGCTTGCCAGATGTAACAAGGTGGACTATATAAACATCCACCTTGAGGCTAGTTAGCGTCCCCTGAATAATGGACCTCCTAACAATATCTTAAGTCCCCTTCAAGTGGATGGACATGATGTATTATTTTTTACTTTATTTTATACTTTTGGTATCTTGATACTATGTCACCTCTCCCCCAAACTGCTGGGTACAGTAGAATACTTGGATACACTGGCATGTTTATGTCAGTAAGGAACCTAATATAATTCTGTGAACAGAAATTAGAGGCCTTCAAAAATGATTGAGGTCACAGGTAAAATTGCCATGTGTGCTTGTTTACATATTTCTATTTATGGTGGATCTATTACTCCTTTTCCCTTCATAGTTGACTTTCTACATTGTAATCTACAATTGAGATAGACTCTTGTAGTTGAAAGTCTTGGCAGGGCTGAACCTTTTGTATACTTTTTTTTTTGTTGTTGTTGTTGTTCTTTTGGGTCATACCTGGCAATGTTCAGGGGTCACTTCTGGCTCTCCACTCTGGAATGAGCCCTGGCAATGGACAGGGGAGCAGATCAGATGCTGTGAATTGAACCCAGGTCTGCTGTGTACAAGGCAAGCACCTTCTCTGCCGTCCTATTGCTCCGGCCCTCAAACTCTTAGCACATTGGAATAAAAAATACTGACTGTGTGGAGCATTAGTTATACCTCTCTCTTTTTGTACTTTTTTTTTTTTTTTTTTTTTGCTTTTATGGGTCACACCCAGCGATGCTCAGGGGTTACTCCTGCCTTTGCACTCAGGAATCACTCCTGGCAGTGCTTGGGGGGACCATATGGGATGCTGGGGATCGAACTTGGGTTGGCCGCGTGCAAGGCAAACGCCCTACCTGCTGTGCTATCACTCCAGCCCCTCTTTTTGTACCTTTGACTTTGTCATTGCCCCCTTATGCTCAGGACTTGTTCCTTAGTGCTTGGGAGACCATACACCAGCGGGATGGAACTGAGTCAGCCGCATGCTGAGCAAGCGCCTTGACTCCTGCACTCGCTCTCTGACTCCTATCATGACTCTCCTTATGGTTATTTGACTTTTTTTGTTGTTGTTGTTGCAGAGCTCCTGGAGTCAGAATGTTTTTATTGCTGGAAGGCCCTTAGGAATGATCTGGGACAGTTCCTCGGATGAGAATGAGAGTGTGACTTATTGAAATTGTGAGTAGAATTGTGTACTTCCTTTTTTCCAATCTAGTGCTTTTCCTGGGCTAGCACATGCTTTCCCAAGTCTGGTTGTTGAAAGAGAGATGGAATCTTGAGCTTCTGTAGTCTCCGCAACAGAACGCTGTAGCACTTCCTGTCATGCCTATATACCACTTAAAATATTAGTAATTTATTTATTTAATTTTGCTTTTTTGGGTCACACCTGGCGATGCACAGGGGTTACTCCTGGCTCCCACTCAGGAATTACTACTGGCGGTGCTCAGGGGACCATATGGGACGCTGGGATTCGAACGCGGGTCGGCCAGGTGCAAGGCAAACGCTCTACCCGCTGTGCTATCGCTCCAGCCCCAAAATATTAGTAATTTCAAAAGATAAAAAAGTTGTAGATCATCACTTTAAAAAATGTATTTTGTTTTTTGGACCATACCTGGCTATGTTCAGGACTTACTTTGGGCTCTATGCTCAGGGCTAACTCCTGAGTCCAGCCATGCTCAAGGCAAGCAAGTGCCTTAGCCCCTACACTATAACACTATATATATATATATATATATATATATATATATATATATATATATATTTTGTTTTTGGGTCACACCCGGCGATGCACAGGGGTTACTCCTGGCTCTTCACTCAGGAATTACCCCTGGCGGTGCTCAGGGGACCATATGGGATGCTGGGATTAGAACCCGGGTCGGCCGCGTGCAAGGCAAACGCCCTACCCACTGTGCTATCGCTCCAGCCCCCCTACACTATATTTTTGGTCCCCAGAAATTTTTTATTACAGACACTGGGAAATGGTGAAAGTTGCCAATGCAGCTCTGTGTGGTCTTGATTAAGCTTCTCCCTGTATGATGATTCTGGACATATGACAATAGTAAACTGACACTGGTGCAGTACTGCACCCTGTTAAACATGTTCCAGTTTCATGACTCTCACTTATGTGTGCATGTGCGGGCTCTGCACTCAGCAGTCGTCTCTGGCTGCACTCGGGGCCATATGGGATGCCTGGTTGGCCTTATGCAAGGCAAGTAAGTGCCTTACACACTGTGCTGTCACTCTGGCCCCTCAGGTTTTAGTTAGATAGGATCCAGAACTGTTACACCACTTTTGAGAAATGCCCTCACAGCCCAGGGCCTATCCCGTCTCTCCCATCCCCTTTGCCTCTTTGCTGGCCATCAATCATCTGTTTTCCATCTTTATATTGTATTGTTTTGAGACAGGGCATATGTCACCCTTTTTCACTCAGCACAGTGTCCTGCGGCACCATTTCAAGGTTGGGGGAGTGGGGGACAGACATACAACCCCAGGAAGCCACAATTGAAGGTCGTGTAAATAAGGTATCACAGCACCAGACTAGGGGGCCGACTGGTAGGACATGGGGGCCACTAGAAGGAAACGGAGTCTGATGCCCACAGTCAGAAAAAGATTGTGAGAAAATGCTACCCAAGATAATCATCCCAGGGCTCCGTTCCCAGTGTCATGCTTGGTGGTTCAGCTCGGACTGGGAAACAGGGGAGGCAGCGCTCATCTGCTTTTCTCAGGGATCTTCCGGAGAGCAGGGCCAGGACGTTCAATCAGAAAGACTCACACCCAGACTGCAACAGGACCAACCTCACTGAGTGAAGATAGTCGCCCAAACAACACTCCCCAGTACCCACCAGCCGCATAACCGCTCTCGTCAGGACTTCAGAGACGACAGGCTGAGGCTGTTTAATGAGCACAGAGAAACAGTGGTGCAGGCAGTCAGCAAAGCACAAGAGCCAGGGAGAGCAGAAATGGAAAACTCCAATCAGAAGTGACAGGACCTCAGTTACTGAAGAGTCTGGCAGGCGAAACCAAAAACTCAGTGGCAGGACTGGGCAGCAGAGTGACTGCAGCCGAGCGAAAAATCAGTGAGCTCCCAAGACGAGGTGAAGGAAACCAAAAGAACAATAGGAGACGGAAAAATGTCTCAAAGCAAATGAACAGCACACTAGAGAACTATGGGACGGTTCAAGAGGAACAGCCTGAGGAAGAGGAAGGTGCTATTGATGAAGAATCATTAACCAACATAATACGGGTGTATAAAACAGAACGCTAGGCATTCCTTTCTTCTTACACTGAACAGTAGTCATTGTTTATCCGTTAGCCTGTTGATGAATGAGTTTTTCCCAGTTTTAGCTGTCATCCAGCACTATTTTCTGTTGCTTTATTAGTAATCTTTTCTTTGGAGGGCACATCTGGCTCTCTGCAGGGGACGATAGAGGGTTCCAGGGATTGCTGCCTGGGGGGCCACATGCAAGGAAGCACCCTAACCCCTACAGAAACTCTCGAGCCCCTTTATCAATATTTGTAACCTGCCTTTCTCTCTGAAAGTACCTGCGGGAGCCCTAGTTAGCGATGTCACTCTGGCGTGGCCTGCTGCTCTCCTTCACAGCGCCCGTGAAAGGCGGTGAACTAGTGAGAAGGTCCCTAATGGCCCGTCCACAGCGGAGACTTGGCCCCAGAGAAGTTGAGGCTGGAAGAGAGTTAATGCAGGGTGTCAAGTGTTACAGAACTGTTAGGAGAGGGGGATGGTAGGTGGGAACCCCCACGGGGGTCACCAGGACACCGTGGAGCCGTGTCAGAGCCCCGCGTTGGTGATGCCTTGCCTGCTCTTGCCTTGAGCTGGCTGCTCTGGGAGCTGCAGGACAGACCGAGTGGAGCTGCCGTCTGGGACGAGGGTGTCCGCTCCTGGCGCCCCCGCGTTCAGGAAGCCGG
Organism: Sorex araneus; assembly: GCF_027595985.1. Classification (NCBI taxonomy): domain Eukaryota; kingdom Metazoa; phylum Chordata; class Mammalia; order Eulipotyphla; family Soricidae; genus Sorex; species Sorex araneus. The sequence goes on along the minus strand of NC_073306.1, from coordinate 179,516,695 downwards.
TGGACAGATGGCTGGGGCTGCAGGGAAACCCCCAGCACTGTGGTCTTCACCTCCAGACTTCTCGAAAGGTGCCTTTCAGCTGGCCACAGTGGGGCTGAGGGGGTGACTTGGTGGTACAGTGCAGGCTTTGCATGCGTGAAGTTCGATCCCTGGCACCATACAACACATGCTCCTCCCTCCCCCCCCCCCCCCCCAACACACACACCTTCCCCCAGACAAGCTACCTGTGGAAAATGGGTGGACAGATGCACCAGGTAGGCGCCACACATCCTTCGTGGAAATGCCACAGGGCTGCTGGAGCTTCACGGGACCCAGAAAGGGTGCTGGTGTGAGTCTCACATGTGGAACTTAACCTCAGTCAGTCGCAGAATCTTCTAGTGTGTTCTTTTCACTCCACTGACTGGAGCAGCACTTCTCAGCTGGAGCCATAGGGCCCCCTGGAGACCCCCAGGATGTCCCAAGGGGCCACAGGTAGAAATGGGACCAGCGGGTAGAATGGGGTTGCCCGCCCTGAGGGGGTAGGTGCCCCGCCTTTGAGGTAGTAGGGTCAAAGTTTCCCCCTTGCGTTCCCTTTGTGCTTGGTGCAGTTTTGGGGTGTGGGGATGGGCTACATATTTGTTTGTGGTTCTGGGGTCACATTGGCCATGCTGGGGATGGACCTTGGTTATGCAGAGGTGTCAGGGCTCAGACTTACTCTTTCCACGCGCAAGGCTGTTGCTCTTAGCCTTAGGCCGTGCCCTGGGAAAGATGGAACACGACTATTCCTGGGGTGTCAGTTCCTTCCACACTGGCAGCTGGCCAACAGCGCCGTCCATTGTACCCCCTCCCTTCTGCTTAGTCCTGAGTCCGTAGCTTTGTTTTAGGCACATAAAAGGTAAATAATGTGTTCCCCACGCTTTAGGCAACATGAGGAGCTCCATTGTCAAATGAGAAGGGCTGTGTGAAAATCATTTGTATCACTCTAGTCACCATTTCTTTTTTAAACAAGGGTACATTCCAGTACAACTGATGGGATTTTAAAAAATAATGGGATATATGTGTGTGTGTGTTTGTGTGTGTGTGTATGCATGCATGCCAGGGCCTAATGTTGGTCATTTCTAGCCCCATGTAATACACTTCATGCAATTTATCTGAGTGCTTAAAATACTTATAAAAATGTGTGTGCAAGGCCAGAACCTATAATTGTACAATTTAGGAAAGGATCTGTAAGGTTAACCTGTATTTTGTTTTCTTTGGGGGCCAGACTCAGCAGTGCTCGGGGCTCACTCCTGGTGGAGCCTGGGGGACCATGTAGAATGCTGGATCAAACCCAGGTCGGCTGGTACAAGGCTGTACTATCAGTCTGACCCCTTAAACTCTTTAATTTAAGGGAGATAAGAAGTGACTCTTGGGCAGGAGAGATAGTACAGCTGGTCAGACTCTGAGACTCTGACTGCGTGTGACTGACCTGGGTTGTGTCCCTGACACCGTATGATTTCCAGAGCCCTGATAGAAGTAATCCCTGAGCACAAAACCAGGTGTAAGCCCCGAGGAACTCTGGATATGGGAAAGCAAGAAACCAACAAAACTCAACCAAAAATCTCAATCCCCCAAAATGACTCCGACACATTAAACAGTCCCGATTTCACATACTTTTAGCCTTTGATACTTAACCAAGCTTAAATGAAGTGTAGTATTGTGTTCTACACAGTAAGTTCAGTGAATAGTTTCCTTCTCTCATTATTGGTACCTGTTCTGTAAAATCATGTGTGGGGATCTCAGGTATAAAGGGATGAAAAGTGAGATGGTTTTGGTTGAGACAGGGACAATGAGAAGGCTTACTTTTTCTTGTATACTTTCTTCACCGCTCAAACACATACACACACACACACACACACACACACACACACACACACACACGTTAAGAAAAAAAACAGAGATGGTGGCTATCTAAATGCTGGCTCTACTTGATCGTTTCCAGTGCTGGCGGAACTGGACTCGGTACCTGGGACTTCACATATGAAGCACGTGTTCCAGCCCTCTAAGCCATCACACCAACCCTGGCCTACATTTTTTAGTGTCTCAAAGTGCCACCACGTAGCCTCAGATTCCCCATGTATGAAATGAACCCAAGGTGCGTTTCCTCGAGAGATGGCATGATTAACTAAAATGACAGTAGGGCAGCACCTAATTGAGTGCTCATGACTGACCCACTCTTCCCCCCCCACCTCATATCTCCATCTTAATCCCTGGAACCTGGGAATTTTTTGTTACTTGGCAAAAGGAAATTTAGGCTTCGGATGGATTAGGGTTGTTAATCAGCTAATTTTAAGATAGGGAGATTAGGATGTATTAGCAGGAGAGCCAAATGGAATGGCTGTGGGGTAGGCTTAATACAGCCCTTATCTGCTGCTCCACAGGCACGGTCTGGGAGGCCAAATGTAATCTGTAAGCCTAATGCAACCCTTATCAGGTGTGCTTAATGCAATCCCCGGCTGGCCTAATGGCATCACAAAGGTCCTTAGCAGAAGCCACGGGAGGCAGAAGGATTAGAACCAGAGAGCATCAACCTGTTATTGTTGGCTTTGAAGATGAAAGAGGGGGCCAAGAGCGAAGGAATGTGGGAGTCCTCTGTCAGTGGGTAAGGTAAAGACATGGATTCTTCTAAAGGGGCTCTAGGAAGGGAGGCTGGAGAGAGTGCAGAGGGTAGGGCACTTATCTTGCACTTGACTGACCTGTGTTCAATCCCCGACACCACGTATGGTACCCGAGCACAGAGAGGAGTGATGCCTGAGTGCAGAGCCAGGAGTAAGGTCTGAGCACTGCTAGGCAGAGCAGACAAACAAACAGTAAGCTTCCAGTGAGGGATGCAGCTCTGATGGCTCCGATTTTAGTCCTGTAAGACTCTATTGGACTTGGAATGCCAAGAACCGTAAGGTAATAACTTTGGGCTATTTTCCTTCTTTGCCTAGTGCCGGGTACTGAACCCCGTGCCTTGCTCAGTGCAAGGCTTCACTGAGCTTTCCCCAGGCCAGCGTTTCTTTTTTTTTTTTTCCTCTTTTTTTCCTTCCTTCCTTCTTCCCTCTTTCATGGATTGAACCCATGACCTCAGACAAGCAAAGACTAGTCTCCTACTGATGAATCATCTTCTTGGCCCCAGCCTGGTGCTGTTTTGTCACCAGTTAAGTACAGCAGTGCAATAGGAGACTGTTTTTGTGTTTCTCTAGTACCTAGTTGAAGCAGAATAAACATTCTTTCTCAGTATGTTTGGAGAAAGAATTGAAACCTTGTCACATCAACGTGTCTCTGTCCTTTGTTACGCCTTTCCAGAAAGGTGTCCATCATCCTCTCTTCACTTGAGAGGCTCTTCCACATTTTCCTTCATCATTCTAAGCTCGGAGGTACTCAGAAACCTTCCCTCTTGCGTGAATCACCTTAAGAGCCTCTGAAATTCCTTTCATCTTTCTAATATTCCTGATAACATGGTGGAGGGCGGGCACGGCCAGGAACATTGGAATTATCCTGGACTGGCCCCCAGGCTGCTGTAGTTTTAAGTCTGTTCAGGTATGTCAGTGTGCCGTCGACTTGGCAGTGGGAACCACTCTTCTGAACTTTCTTTCCTTGGCCTGCTGCTTAGAAATCCAAGCAGAGCTATTTTTTTTTTTTTTTTTTTTTTTTTTTTTTTTTTTTTATGGCGGGAATCACCCAGCGATGCTCAGGACTTACTCCTGGCTCTGCACTCAAGGGTCACTTCTGGTGAGCTCAGGAGACTACATGGGGTGTCAGGAATAGAACCCAGGTTAGCAGGTTAGTGCAAGGCCCCAACCCTGCCTTCTTTCCCAGTAACAGACTTCCTCACCCTGAAGAACTGGAGGATCCTGAAACCTCAGACTTGTCCCACGAGTTTCCACTTTAATTTGAATTCTTGTACGTTTCTACATTAGTATATGTGGGCTGGAGCGATAGCATAGCGGGTAAGACTGCTTGCCTTGCATGCAGCCGACCCGGGTTTGATTCCTCTGCCTCTCTTGGAGAGCCCGGCAAGCTACCGAGAATATCTAGCCCGCACGGCAGAGCCTGCTAAAAACCAGTAACAACAAGTCTCACAATGGAGACGTTACTGGTGCCCGCTTGAGCAAATCGGTGAGCAATGGGATGACAGTGACAGTGACAGTGATATAAGTTAATGTGCACTTTAGATGTGTAGTCTTTTCCTAAGCACCATGTCTTCTTGGCTGTGAGCAAGGGAGAGGAGAACGAGTCACTTCTCTGTAGTACCCCATTTTGGACACGATGTTAGTTGTCCAACAGAGGGTGTGGTGGAGGTTGTGTGTCAGTGTGAGTGGTTAGAAAGGGACAAAGTCAAGAGGTTGTTTCAGATCGGAACATCTTCTGGAACATCTCAAGGCTTTTGTTAAAGACCTTGGCACTAAGAGAACATGCTCTTGGGGGCATTAGAGAAATTGGTGTCAATGAAATGATTTGTTGTTAGAAACATGAGACCGCTTCTTTTTGTTTTTATTTGAGCTATACTCAGTGGTGCTCAGGGCTGCTCCTGATTCTGTGCTCGGGACCACATGGAGATGGACCACGGGCCAGCAGCGTGCAAGACCAGTGCCATATTCCTGTGCTGTCTCTCTGGCCAGCTTCTTAAAACACTCTCAAAGTTTACTAGTCTAACTCCATACTTTTTAGACACATGGAGAAAATACTCTTTTTCCCCCTATGTACATTTTTTTTTTTTTTTTGCTTTTTGGGTCACGCCTGGCAATGCACAGGGGTTACTCCTGGCTCTGCACTCAGGAATTACCCCTGGCCGTGCTCAGGGGACCATATGGGATGCTGGGAATCGAACCCGGGTCGGCCGCGTGCAAGGCAAACGCCCTACCCGCTGTGCTATCTCTCCAGCCCCTCCTATGTACATTTTTGCTCATTTAAATTTTAGGTTTTGAGTTACACTTGATGGTGTTCTGGGCTTACTCCTGGTTCAGTGCTCAGGAATCACTCTGGGCAATGCTCTCGGAGCCTGATTTAGTGCCTGGGATCAAGTCGGGCTTGCCTGCATATAAGGGAAGTGTCTTAACGCGGGTACTGTCTTTTAGAATCCCTATTTAATTTGTAACCTCTTATGTTTAAAAAACATTCTCGTAGAGGCCAGAAAGATAGTACCACTGGTAGGGTGCTTGCCTCGCAGGGTCCAAACCCAGCACCACATTTATTCCATACGTTCACCCAGTACTCACCAGCAGTAAACCCTGAGTGCAGGGCCAGGAGTAGGCCCCAACACAGAAACAAAGAGACTCTTGGAGAATTTAAACAACAACAAAAATTAAGTAGGGGGCTACTTAAATTACTGCATATTAACAGCACATTTGTCTAGATAATCTGAAGTATACACGAGATAGCTTTATTCTCTACGTTGCCTTCAGTGCTACACACTGCTTTTTCATTGTATTATAGTTTAATGTTGCCATAAAAATCTCAGTTTGAAACTTTGGATAATTTATTCTGTGCTCATTATATTATGTGCTAGAAACTGTGGACTATGATTGCATTTTTAAAGGAAAGTATTACATGGGCTCGTTAAAGAAGATTATGCTGGACTAACCTTTTAAAACAGGATTGTTAGGCTGTGGCTCAAGAGAATGCAGATGAAAGTATTGCCAGATTTCAGCCTGGTGTCGAAGGTTTTCTCCCTGTTGGTGAGGGGGGAGAGTGGGAGCTGAGGGCCCAGGTAATTCAGTGAAAATGTGGTTGGTTGACTAGTGCCTCTTAAGAATGAATAAAAAAAGGAATCGATGACAACTGGAAGAAAATCCTTGAGTCAAGCTTGATAGTTACTGTCCATATTTTTGTGATGATGTGAATGAAAACATTGCTACTGTCTTGTCACATTTTGGAAGGAGAGGAACTTAATTTAATTTTTTTTTATTTTATAAAGTAGTTCACAATATTTTATTGTATTTAATATTCGAACACTAATCCATTACACCTTCACACCACCATATTTTGGATATTTGCATCCCAAACCCTAACCCCTACCCCAAAGCAGAACTGAAATAATTTATTTTGTATTGTTTGTTTTGAAAAACTGCTGAAAATGCTCAAAAAAATTTTCTCGGAGGAAAGAGTGTGAAGATTGTTGTATTGCACCCCGGGGCCATTAAGCCCTTTATAAGAGATCACTAACATATTGTTAAAGGTTGAGCCTTGTGTACTTACACACACACACACACACACATATGTACACATGCATATTTATATATCTGTAAAAAATAAATATTTCTAAGATTGGTTGCCTCCTGCTTTCAACCCCATCAAATGTGGTGCGGTACTCTTGGAGTATGGGTGGTGTGAGGTATGAGTAGTCGAGGCCTTGAGATTCAGGAATAGGTTCACTTGTGGGTGAGGCTTGGCCTGAGGCGTGTGGAGAGTGACCGTGAGCAGGGCAGCGGAGTTCTGGAGGTTTTCTGCTGCCAGGGCTGGGTCTCTTGGGGTGGGGAGGGGTCTCACATGCCCCACTCTGGGGTACCCCCAATGAAACAGAATGGCATGGGGTCCCATGGCATGGTTATGGCGTGTGTTGTGTTATGCTCTCTTCTGGGAGAGAAGGACAATGTGACTGTGGATGGTGGCCGATGATGAAGTTGTCTGGCGTCAGCCAGAGGTGGCTTATGGGCGTGACTGCTGAGTTGCTGGAAGCAGGGGGATACGGGCAGAGGATCCCAGGAGAGGAACTTTCTAGGTATAGCTCTTGAAAGGCTTTCTGATTGAAAACCAAGGCTAACATGGTAATTTAATGGGGCTCGAAGTGAACATGGGTTCTGTAAACAACTACGTAATGATAGGGGCACTGGAGATGTGGTCAGAGACAAACAACTTAGGCATTTTAATAACTGTAATAAACTCAGCATGGGCATTAGCTGCCCTGTGACGAGCAGAGCAGCGGCAGACTCATGGGCTGGGAGGGTATTGGTCTTGCATCATGCTCTGCTCTCAACCACACCTAGAGGCCTGTTCCTGGATGCACCTTTGGAAATGAGTCCAGTAGATACCCGAGTGCTACTGAGGATGTGGAGAAACTTGGGACCCCTGGTTGCTTGCTCTCAGGAAGGTGAAGTGGTGCAGCAGCTATGGGCAGTGGTTTGTGGAGCCATCAAGCAGTTAAACCTCCAGTGTCCAACCCAGGCATTTGCATGTCTGAACCCAAGAAAATGGAAAACAGGCATTCAGATGAATAACTTGCTTGTGAATATTCAGAGCAGACTTTGCATGGGAGTTTATTGACTAGCTAGCTGGAAATCTAAATATTCGTCCACCGATTGTCGAAGAACCAAAATGTGGTCTTGTCCTGAGCCCCTCCAGGTGAACCCCTGGGAAAAAAACAACCCTGAAAAGAAACAGTAGCAACAAACAGCTGACAGCTCAGTGAATCCTTAGGCAGTTACTCTTTTTTTTTTTTTTTGCAAGTTTTCTTTTACTAAACTATTTTTTTTGACAATTCCTTGTACCATTTTTGTTGGAAAAGCAACATAAAATAGATCATTTTGTGCCTGTTAAGGGTGCAGGCTTGGGGAAGTGGGTAGGAAACTGGGCACATTGATGAAGGGAAAGTCTCACTGGTGGTGGGATTGGTGTGGAATGTAGAATGCCCAGAATGGCTTTATTATGAACAACGTAAACCGTGGTATTTAAATAAAGCTAGGGGGGAAAATAAAGGCAAGGAGAGATCTGAGGTGTGGGGGAAACCCACCAAAATTAGGAAAGTGGGAAGATAGCACTCAAAGTGGAACAGAAGATTTGCAAGCTGTATTTAATTTGGAACATGATCTAGGATGTTTAGAACTATCATAACAAGAAGAAGACAATCTAGTTAAAAATGATGAGATTAATGAATTTTATAATAGGTGTCCTGTAATTCAATAAAAATGTCAAAAACAAACCAAGTGGAGGTGCCAGGGTGCTAGGCGGTTGAGGTAAATGCCCGGCACATGTAGGCGCCCAGCTTTGAGTCCTGGCCTCACAGGGGCTCCCCAGTTTCCCCCCGAGAGGTCTGTGAGCAGTGTCCAGTCCCAGCTTGAGATGCTAAAGAATTTATTTTGTATTGCTTGCCACGAATAGTATGAGGTGTCACGCAGCTGTGAAAGTGGCCGCACGCTCCCGGAATTCTAAAATTTTTAAATATTTGGGGTCTGAAGGCATATCTGTTGCGTGCTGCTTTCTTCCAAGATTCGCTTGTGGGTCTCTGAATCATGGCCCTTAATTGCTCTTAAGTCCTGCCCAGAGGCAGTTCTTGGGTGTGACTGCCAGGAATCCGGAAGGGCTGGGAGCTGGGGGGAGGTCACCTATCCCAGACTCTGTGAAGCCTGGAGTTTCCAGTCACTGGTCCACATACCTGGGTTTTTCAGTGAATCCATTTTGATGCGTGGGGGGCCTTGGGACGAGCCTGTTAAGATCAACTGTGAGCATAGGGGCGATTAGGTTCTTGAGGTTTGTGGTGGCTGGGGTTCATTTGGCGCAAGGCGGAGTGACACACCTGCCCCTCAGGGATCATTCTTGGCAGTGTTCCGGGGACCATGTGAGATGCTGGGGATCAAATCTAGGTTGGCTGTGAGCAAGGCATTTGCTATCGCTTTGTTGGAAAAACTTTAAAACACAAAGTTGAGGATAGTAACATGAACTCTCTCACCCAACTTTCACTGAAGATTCATCAGCTGTAAGCATTTGCTTTTTGCTGTCTTTTTAAAAAAATCTTAATTGCCCATCTCTAGGCCCAGATCTGTTTAATTGTCATGCAAACTTTTTGGTGACTTTGACTCCCACCCAAGTGCTGGGGCTCTAGCTCAGAGCCTCTTGGGTGCAAAGCGTGTGCTATCCTGCCGGAGATGCGCTTTTGTCTTTGGAGAGGAAGTTGCAGAGCTCCCAGCCCTTAAATGCTTTACTCCACGCTAAGAGAAGGTCTTCCCACCATGACGGTGCCCCAGTGATCAGTCAAGTTCCCGAGGTGGGGTGCTGCTCGTTGGTGCCAGTGGTGCCCCCCTGTGGAAGACAGGTGCTGACTGAGTCACAGTCAGAAGGAGTGGCAAGCCAGGTGGGCAGGGGGAGATGTCAGAGCAGTGTTCACACAGGTTTTGGCAGCCCCTTCCCGTATGGTACCCACAGTTCAGAAAAGTAGACTCTTGAGTACGGGAGGGGGATCTGTTCTGCCAAGGGCTTTTTGGATTTGCCATTCGCAGGCAGACAGCAAAGTGGGGTGGGGGGGTAGGAGGGAGGGAGGGAAGAAGGGGAGAGGAGAGAGGAAGCTTGGTGGGGGGGCATGGGGGTGGCAGGAGGGAAACTGGGGACGTTGCTGGTAGGAAGTGTACACTGGTGAAGGGATGGGTGTTGGAACATTGTATGACTGAAGCCCGATCATGACAACTTTGTAACTGTATATCTCATGGTGATTCAGTAGTGTGTGGTGTGGTGTGTGTGTGTGTGTGTGTGTATGTGTGTGTGTGTGTGTGTGTGTGTGTGTGTGTGTGTGTGTGTGTGTAATGGACAGGCTGTGGGCAGCCAAGGAGAATCGTCCATGTCTGTTCGGTCACGGAGCAGGGCCAGCCACAGGGCTTTGCAAGTCTTCCTGGCCGGTGGGTTGGCCATTCCCCACTCCTGGTCCAGGCGGTGGCTCTCAGCTGGTGAGCATATGGTGCTCTGCAGGTCCCCAGGATATTTTGAGGGGACACAGGTGAAAATTGAATAAAGTTGGGGCACAGCACGACACTGGGGGCCACCCAGGAGGTTCGGGAGGGGGCCACAGGAAGGGAACACAGGCACAGGTGGGCCTTGCTGAACAAAGGTGGAGATGCCCCGGGGTGGCGAGTAGCCAGACCCCTCCTGAGGACTGGGGCCGGCACTGATGCGGTGGCAGCTCCCTGCACTCCTGGCCGGGGTGAGAGTGGCGTGTGGCCTCACCGCAGGTGTGTTATCTGATGCCCCGGGCATGTTCCAGTCCGCCCGTGGCCCAGGAATCCTGTATTGCAACTCCTCCGCTTCCTCCCCACCCGGTCTCTTTCCATATGATCTTCAGGCTCCTCAGGGGCCTTCCCCGCAGGTCTGTTGGCCTGAATGGCCTCACTCAGTCCGCCATCGTGTGACTCACGGAGCGGGTGGCTTGTACGTCTCTTACGCAGTCACTGGTGAAGGGAATCACTGGTGAGTTCAGGCCTCTGCTGACCCTCCCACAGCCTTTGCTGATCACGGGTTTCTCACCCCTAAAAGCAAAGTCCTGGGTGGAAACCAGGTTCCTTTGGCGAGGAGTAAGGGAGGTGCGAGGCTGCGGGTACCGTCAGCAGCTTCCGCTGGTGTGTTTCTGGGGCACGCTTTTGTTTTTTGTTGAAGAAAGAACCACACGCGTTCTGGATTGGGGGCCCCGTCACTGAGCCGGCTGCCTCAAGAGAGAACACCAGCTTCTTAGCTGTTCTGTCTTCGACTAGAATCCGGACGCCCTTTGTCCTTGCTGACGGAGTCCCCCGATTTCCTGCGTCCGTGAGCACTCTGCCTGGTCCTGCCCCACTGCTGTCAGGGGGATGTGCCCACGTGCCCATCACACCTGTTTGCTGGGCTTCTATCCTGGTTTGCTGGAGGAAGCCCTCCCAGAATGGCCCCTGTGTCCGAGGAAGCCTTTCTTCTGCTCGCTGTAGCCACTCTTCGCACGTCGCGGTAAACCATACTTTGCTCCAGGAAACAGTTTGTGCCTTGCTGTCTGTTTAGCTTCGAGTTTGGGTCAGATTTTTTTTTGGCTTCTTGGGTCACAACCAGTGATGCTCAACAATTGCTCTTGGCTCTGCACTTAGGAATTACTCCAGGATGTGCTTGGGGGACCATATGGGATGCCGGGGATCGAACCCAGTTTGGTCGCTTGCAAGGCCAGTGCCCTACCCACTGCACTATCACTCTGGTCCCTTAGTCACATTCTTAATTCTTATTCTCTTCTTCCCCAAATAGTCTCAAACAGTGTTTCCCATAGTGGGCAATCCCTTACATTGGAGGAATGATTGGGAGGGGAGTGGGGGTCAGGGGAGAGGTGAGTAGAAGCCTCAGGTTCAACTTTCTGTTTGGTTAAAAAAACAAATCTCCAGGGGGCCATTGAGTAATTTTTTTCTTCTTGAAAAGGGGGGGGCAAATCAGTTTGGAAATTTCTGAAATGGCACAGCTGTTAGGGTGTTGCCTTGTGCATGGCCAGCGTGGGTTTGACCCCTGGCATCCCTTATGATCCCTGAGCACCGCCTGGAGTGATTCCTGAGCGCAGAGCCAGGAGTAACCCCTGAGCACTGCTGGGTGTGGTCCCCACACCAGAAGCCTGCCCGGACAGAACAAGTGACGGACCCGCAAGTTAGAGCTGTTCACCAACTACTGACACTTCTCAGTGCCCAGCGCTGGGCCCCGGGGTCCCGCCCCTCATCAGCAAATGACGTTCTGCCCGTCTGGTATCCAGAGGAACGGAGCCCGAGCCAGGGGAACCCAAGAGCAGTTTCTCACGCGCCAAGGTCATGCACTCTCTCTCTCTCCGAGGGGCCCCTGCTTCTCAGCGGCCTCGCTTGTAGCTGAGCTCTGGCAGGGCGATCGCCACAGGTGTGCAGGGATCTCCCTCTTCTGTGGATCGCCCCCTCTGGGCTGGGCCTGTCACCTTCCTCACCCTGGTGCCTGTCACCCTCTTGGCGGGTGGCCATCCCAGAGTGCTCTCCAGGGTGTGCATGCCCAACCACGGGGCTCACCAGGGAGCACCCCGCCTCCCACCTCCCGCACCCCCCGCTTCACTTGTGGTGCCCACACCACACCCCGCCTGTGTACCGGAGATCACATGCTCTTGAGTGGTGCCAGACATGGCTTGGGTGCAGGAGTGGCACCCAGTGTGAACTCGCTGGGCCTCCCTTGCAGGACTTCCCACGCCCGAGCCACAGACCCAGACCTGCTTGCTCATGGGTCAGATGCATCAGGCAGGCTCCCAAGTCAGCGTCTGCGTCCTTGGGATACTTGTGATGGCGAGGTGCTCTTGCCGAGGGTTCGCGCAGACACCCGTTTTGTACACAGAGGCACGCTCTTTGGAAAATGCAGCCCCGGCCATCTCATGAGAGTGCTCCCGCTCCTGAATCGGACCTCTCTCTCCTCCCCGAGAATCCCTTCTTTATTGTGGGTTGCTGCCGTTTTGAGTAGGATATGCCTGCTTGGAAGATGCGTGTTTCCGACAGGTTTTGTGTTTGCATTCCCCTAGTCTGAGCGCGCCAAGCTTCTTGATGGTGTCTGATGGTGTTCCCCGTTTGTGTACGTGCATTTTGGGGTAATGCCATGATTCATGGCTATTTTGCTTCACTGTTTTCCTTGTCCTTTCCCCTCTGTTTTTAAAATTTTCTCTCTTCTCTTCCAGTTTTTTTCTTCTATTAAAAGAGTCTTTGCTCCGTAAGAAAGTCCGCTGACGTCCGTTCTCCTCGTCATGATTTGTGCAGGGCATTCTTCACCTCTCACAGTGCGCCTGGCTTCTTCCCTCTCATCTTTCAGCCCAACATTTTTTCCCGTATGATATCTGCTTTTTCCACTCAAGTTTTTGGTGTGCTAGTCAAAGTTGTTGACTTAGCAGTCTGATAATTCCAGCATTTCCAGCCGGGCTGGAGCCATGTTCTGAGAGCTGCTGTCTCTTATGCATTGTATTCGGCCCCACCTCCCCCCTCTGCTGCACTGTTTCTGAGTGAAGGGAACTACAAACGTGCCCATGGTGGTGGGGTGCCGAAGGAGTGAAGGAGTGAAGGAATGAAGGCATGCTTAGTGCTTAGTCTCAGTCTTGCGTGAGCCTGGGCTTCGGGCTGGGAGCCTGGGAGCTTTGTAAGAGCATCTCAGTCTGTGCCCCCTTGGGTGGAAGATGATGTCTAGAGTAACGGGGGCTTGGGTCTCTCTCTTCACCCTGTCATCTAGGTTCTAGATAGTTTCTCCTGAGAGCACGTCTTGTTAAGGAAACTAGAATGGTTGGCGGATTTTAAAATGCCTCCTTTCCCTCAGCCCCCCCCACACCCCCTCCCCTCCGCTCCTCTTCCCCTCCCCCTCCCTTCCCTTCCCCTTCTGACCTCTCCTCTCCCCCTCCCTTCCCTTCCCCTTCTGACCTCTCCTCTCCCCCTTCCTTCCCTTCCCCTTCTTACCTATCTTCTCTCCTCCTTTTCCTTCCTCTCTGCTCCCCTTTTCAACTCTCCCTTCCCCTTCCTTCCCTCTCCTCCCCTTCTCACCTCTTCTCTCCCCTCCCCTCCCATGCCCCCCTTCCCCCTCCTCCTCTTTTTCTCCCCTTTCCTTCTCTGTTCTCCCTCTTCCCTCCCTTCCCCTCTACACCCCCCCCCCCGCCCCTTTTCAGATTTTGAACCACACCTGGCGGTGATGCTCTGGCCCTGTTTGGGGATCACTGCCTGACAGTATTGGTTGGAGCCAAGGCCCGGGCACCTACCCTCCTGCGTGACTGTCTGGGAGTTTCCTCTGGGTTCCCCAGGACAGCTCCTGGGTCGGAAACGCAAGAGCTGTAGGTGCCTCGCCGCCGTCTCTGCACCAGTGCTGGGAAGGTTTTCGTGCTCTTACTCAGCCACGCTGAGCCTCCAGCAGCTTGTCGGCCCCGGCCTGGGGCTTCCCCTCCGGCTCTGGAGCCCATGGCAGGGTCTTCTCTGGGTGGAAGCTGAGCGTGTGGTTCTGCTGAGCGGGCACCCTCCATCCACTCAAGTTTTTGGTGTGCTAGTCAAAGTTGTTGACTTAGCAGTCTGATAATTCCAGCATTTCCAGCCGGGCTTCCTTGCTCTCGCTTTGGAAGCCATTGGTGGTGGTTTTGCCCCAGACTCCTCATGAACCAGAGTAGTTGCTTTCTCTGTTTGTTCATCTTTCCCTTTGCGCCAGGGAGAGCTGGTGATGTGTGTGTCTGTGTGTGGTGTGTGTGCATGGGGGGCTTGGAGGAACTCCTACATGTGAGGCCAACGCGCTAACGGTGGGCTGCCTCCCCCGATCTCGGGCGATAACTTCTAAGCTGCTTTCATGCTGGACTTAAAACTTCCAGTTTGCCATTGTTATATAGTTTTCTTTTTGGGAGTCTGTTGTTCTGGTGAATAATTGTGTGTGTCTTTCCGATGAGAACCCATTAACCTGAAATATTTTTAAGTCCAGATGAAAATACGGAGGTTTAATTAAATATTTTAAATTTGAATTAGCTTTATTTAAATAATTTAGCCGTTAACTTATGTTGATAGTCAAGTTAACACTCAAATAATATTTGAATCAATAATTTAAAATTTAAACAAAATTAACTAAAATATTTAAGTGATTCAAGTAATGTTTCAGAATTTAAATTACTAAGTTAAGTTTAAACTTTTTAAAATTGAGATGGAATTTTTGAAGGCATATTTCTTTAAATCCTTTAATTCTGTTGTGATGATCCATCTCTCATTATAATGTCATGTTTGGATGCGTCTGTCTCTGAAACACCTTTACCCTCATCTGCTTTTGTAAGTTTTGCAATGTTACTTTCTTGGGATTTGTGAATATTTATCAAGTTAGGTTAGCCTCTGCTGCAGTACAAACTGCCCTCCCCCCTCCATTTTTGGTGCTTAAAACTTACATTTACTTGTCCTACAGAGTTTTCTTTACAGACCCATTGTTGCCCCTCCAAATCAACCCGTAGCTCTGTGATTGATGAGATGGGTAGAGAATGAAGGGCACAGCTCAGTGCCCACAGTTAAATATCTCCGTGTAAGGGGATGTGTCATGTCTACTCACCTTTCATTGACCGAAAAATCATTTGACCAGGTCTGACTTCCAGAGGGAGAAGCAAGGGGGTACTGTCCCTTGGTAAGCCTAGTACCACTCTAGCCCCTCCGGCCTCCTGACAGACCCACAAAGAGTGACTTTCTTGAGAAAAGCAAATGATTTTTGTCTTTGTCCTCTTTGTTTAGAAGTTGGCCATGGGGCTGGAGCGATAGCACAACGGGTAGGGCGTTTGCCTTGAAGGCGGCCGACCCAGGTTCAATTCCCAGCATCCCATATGGTCCCCTGAGCACCACAAGGGGTAATTCCTGAGTGCAGAGCCAGGAGTAACCTCTGAGCATCGCCGGATGTGACCCAAAAAGCAAAAAAAAAAGAAGAAGTTGGCCAATGTCATTGCCCTTGAAAATCAGAACATTATG
The DNA here is from genome assembly GCF_027595985.1 of Sorex araneus. Lineage (NCBI taxonomy): Eukaryota > Metazoa > Chordata > Mammalia > Eulipotyphla > Soricidae > Sorex > Sorex araneus. The sequence continues at coordinate 179,501,534 of NC_073306.1, read as the reverse complement.
ATCAGTCCTCTGTATTTGTCAGTGATTAAGAAAGACACAGATTTTTCACGTGCACATTATTTGGTGTCGATAAACAGCACAGGCCCAGTTCCAGCCTGGCATGAAGTTTCACCACCTTTCCGAGGGCCTCCCGTAGTCTGAATTGGGAAAAAGGCCGACCCAGGGCAGCTCGTGAGAAAGATGAAGACGACCTAGGGAGGGAAAACGAAATGGAGCCACTGGGCCAGCTATGGTGAGGGCTGAATGTTGGCCCTTGGCTTTCTTTGGGGTTGGAGGGTCTCAGGGGTTCTGATTAGCGTGGTCCCAGGGAGTGACAGGGGCAAGGCTTTGGCATAGAGAGAAGAGGGATCACCGTGACGATGGTGAGCTGTTGATGTGCTGAGCAGATGGCCGTGCTCGGACTTAGATCGTACAGGGTATTAGAGAAGTGTGGCCGCGCTGGACACGGGACTTTTGGTCAAGGGAAGACTCTGTTTTTAACTCCCCCCACCCTCGCCTTTTCTTTCTTTCTGGGCTGCACCCGGTGGTGTTCAGGGCTCACTCCTGGTTCTGTGCTCAGGGTTCACACTCCTTGTGCGGCTCAGGGGACCAGGTATGGTGCGCGAGTTTGCACCCATGTGGACCGACTGCCTTACTCCTGTGCCGTCCTCCGCTCCCTCTTTCAGTGGGGGATGATCCTTATGGTATGTGGAGTGTGACCCCCGGGAATGGAGACGAGAGATGTGCGAGTTTGGTCACCTTGCAGTGGATTTTCTGTTTTAGGATTTTTTTCCCTCCTTTTCTTAGTTTTGGATTTTGGGCCCCGTGCAACAGCGCACGGGGGTCACTGTTGATGGGGCCGGGGGGATGTGGTGCTGAGGATTGAACCCCGGGCCCCTGTGGCAGAGAATGTGCTCATCCTGTGGAGCCTGGCGCTCTTTGTTCTAGAAAGGGGCTTGGGAGGGAGGGGTGGGTGGGAAGTTTTCTCTACCCCACCTGCTCCAGACGGCCTTTGTAATTTTCTTTTCTTTTCCTCCTTTTTGGCTCGCTCAGTCTCATTGTGTTATCTTGATAGATTTTATCTTCCACATTTCTGGTAAATGGTGCTTATTAGGAAGTGGGACCAATTGTGTATTAAAAATGTAAAAGACATTTAACAGGGAATGTGCTTCCCAGAGTCCATTGTTCACCACCAGAGAGGAAGCCACTGAATTCTTGTTAGATAAGGAAGGCAAAATTATTTTGTGAACATGGTATTCCTTTTAGGAATATCATTTTTTTTTCACACCAGGGTCATAACAAAATTATTTCGTGGAAATAATAGGTTAATGGTAAGGTAAGTGTTAACTTTTGTGACAGCTGGGGATTTGGGAGAGCCCTTGCTGATTTCTCTGGACAGTGGCTAACCTTCTTTTGACGTGGAGTTACTTGTTATTTAAATCATGAAGAAATCCAATTTAAGCAGTAAGAAATTAGGTATTTAGTTCTTAATGTCTTGAAATGTAACCAAAAGGTTTCTTCCTTTTTTTTTCCTCCTCCCCTCCCCCTGCCAGGGGATGACAATCTCTTCGGGGCCCCCCCTCCCGCCAGCCCTCCTGGATTTGCCCTTTGTAGTGTGTGCAGTTCCACAGGTGCCCCACAGTGTATTTCTGAAACGTTTTCATTTATCCCTGTAAGGAAGCCTGTGTCACGTGGGCAGCCTTCGAATTCAGTCCCTGCCAAGGCCAAGGGCCCCTAGAGCCCTGGCAGAGTCACTCCGGAGCACAGGGTCAGGACTGCCCCCTGAGCCCTGCTGGGTGTGGCCCAGAGAGTTTCTCCACCTGGCTTTGTCTACTCCGGACATTTCAGATAACTGGAACTCGTAGAGCGTGTGGCCGAGTGTGACGTTCCTTCAGCGTGTTTTTGCGCTGCATCACCGTGGCAGCAGGCTTGGCTGCTTCATCCCTTGCTCTGGCAGAACACCCTTCTGCTCTGTGGACGGGCTGCGCTCAGCCACTCGCTGGCATCCTTGCGCTGTCCGCCTTTCGGCTGTCCTAAGGAAGGCTACCGTGAACAGCGCCCATATTTTCGCACAGATGTGTTTGACCTGGAAGTGGAGTTGCTGGGTCCTTCCCCCCGCCCCACCCTTCCTTCTTCCCTTCCCTTCCCTTCCCTTCCCTTCCCTTCCCTTCCCTTCCCTTCCCTTCCCTTCCCTTCCCTTCCCTTCCCTTCCCTTCCCTTCCCTTCCCTTCCCTTCCCTTCCCTTCCCTTCCCTTCCCTTCCCTTCCCTTCCCTTCCCTTCCCTTCCCTTCCCTTCCCTTCCCTCCCCTCCCCTCCCCTTCCCTCCCCTCCCCTCCCCTCCCCTCCCCTCCCCTCCCCTCCCCTCCCCTCCCCTCCCCTTCCCTTCCCTGTCTGGCAATCCTTGGGGGTTATCCTGTAGCTCTGTGGACCTTATGGGGCGGTGGGGATCACCCCCGAGTTGGCCACATGCATGGTGCGCGCCCTCCCCACTGTGCTATCACTTCAGCCCCAGGTTTTCCTTTCAGGAACTGCCAGGCAGGTTTCAGAGCGTTTCTCCCGCTTATCTGCCCACCCACAGCTTGTGCGGCCTTCTACCACGTGCTCGCCACCCTTAGTGTTATCTGTCTTTTTCATGAGAGCCTTTGTAGTGGGTATCTCTGTGTTTTGGAAATGATTTCATTTTTCTAACTCCTAACAGTCATAAAACACTTAATTCTGAACCACTATTTAGAAAATATGACTTAGTGGCTTTTTTTTTTTTTCTTTTTGGGTCACACTGCAATGCTCAGGGGTTAGTCCTGGCTCTGCACCCAGGAATCACTCACTCCTGGTGCTTGGGGGACCATATGGGATTCTGGAGCCTGAACCTGGGTTGTCCATGTGCAAGGCAAACACTGCTCGCTATACTGTTGCTCCGGCCCCGGCTTTTATTTTTTCACCACGTCTTACTTTAATCTGAAAACATTGACTAAGCATGTGTACTTGAGTTCAGTGTTTCTTAAAACTTAGTACCATTTTCTATATTCATTTTGGACTGGTATTTTAATTTTATCTTGCCAAGGAATGCCTCTTCTATTCTCGTAGCTTTTATGCTCTTATTTAACTCTTCAAACTTTATGATTATCCCAGAGGACACTCAGGTCGGAGGGGGAATAAGTATTTATGTTCAATTCACCAGATTTAACTGGAAATTACTGTTAGGTTAACTCAAGCATATTTTACCTGCTGAGTAAATTATAATTTCATTAAGCTCTCTTTATTTTGGACATTTAGACTTATAACTTTTTATTACAAATAGAGAAACATAGTGTATACATTAGTGGAAACATTGGTATTTAAAATATGGTTTGCGTTTTGTGTTCTTGGAAGTGTAGGGCACTTAAATAGCTCTGAACATTTTGGGGGTAGGGGACCCCCCATGACTTTTAGCCAGTCAGGGCTGTGAGGATGTAGTACTACTCAGGTCCCGTCGTTCCGCGGGTTACCAAGACCACCCCGGGGGAAGCTTGGGGACCTCAGGGCCACATCTGGCTGTGCTCAGCAGCTCCAGAGGTTGAACTGGGTCAGCTGTATGCAAGGCTCCATGCACCTTATTAACCCCTGCACTGTCTACCCCGAACGGCTATGAACATTTTAAAGATTCTTGGTGTCAAATTAATACTTCCTTTGGAAATATGTTTTTTATTATTTTCTAACTGTACTCTACCAAAAAGTGGGTAACAGTTGCATTTTAAGGTACCCAGAGCAAGGGGTGCTTGGTTTAGTTCATTGGTGTATATAGTACCAGCATGTAGTGGACATTTGGTACTTTCAGTATGTGTTGAATTGCTACCAGTAAGAAAGAGCAGATGTCTCTGGAAGAGAAGAAAATGACTTGGCATTTGGTATTCTGGAAAGTGTCCTTCTCATAGTGAGCTTATATAGTAGCTCATGCTTTTATTAAAAAAGGGAGAAAGGATAAAGCTCAAGCCAGTTTGTTTTAAATTTTATTTTGCTTGAATATTTTTCAGAAATCAAAATTTACAAAACTGAATTAACACCTTCTCTCCTTCCTTCCTTCCTTCCTTCCTTCCTTCCTTCCTTCCTTCCTTCCTTCCTTCCTTCCTTCCTTCCTTCCTTCCTTCCTTCCTTCCTCCCTCCCTCCTTCCCTCCCTCTCTCCCTCCCTCCCTCCCTTCCTGACCTTTTTAGGTAACCACATATAATCAGCTTTTTAGATATTTCCCTTTTAAAACACGGAGTGGGGAGGGGGGCAAGAGGGCAAGGGGGAGAGGAGAGGGCTCAATTCTTACTGAATATTCTGGTAATCTTTCTGTACAAGTTCCCGGAGTGCTTCCTTGTTCATTTTCACAGTTGCATGGTGTTCCCTCTTAGAGAGGGACCATGAGTAATTCGAGCAGTGTTCTGGGATCCTTTTCTGGTTTCACTGCTACAAATTACCGCACAGAAGGCCTTTGCTTGGTGTGTCTCCCAGTTCTTCCTGTAGAGAAGCGCCCCAGAAGGAAGAGTCGTGGGTGGCAGGATAGATGCCAGTCTGCACAGCAGCACTGCTGCCAACGATGGAGAGAGGGACGCCTTGTGAAGGAAAGCTAATTATAGGGCCATTGCCAAGGCCCTTGATACGTGAGGGCCTGAAGTACAACGCAGATACTCTTAGGAAGCCTAGCCCCCACCCCAGCCCCGCGTCATTGAAAAAAATAAACCACACAGGTAGTTTTAGCTAGTGAGGAAATATGTGACATGCTTAGTCGAAGAGTTATCACAGGTGACAGAAAAAAAATTAAAACCCCTAAGAGAATTATCATTTTCTTGCTTTTTCTCTCTACATAGGTTATTTTGTATCACTGTCATTCCATCCTTCATCGATTTGCCCCAGCGGGCACCAGTAACGTCTCCATTGTGAGACTTGTTATTACTGTTTTTGGCATATCGAATATGCCACGGGTAGTTTGCCAGGCTCTGCTGTGCGGGCGGGATACTCTTGGTAGCTTGCTGGGCTCCCCGAGAGGGGCGGAGGAATCGAACCCGGGTCGGCCTTGTGCAAGGCAAATGCCCTACCGGCTGTGCTATTGCTCCAGCTCAGATTATTTTGTAGTTCAGATTTTTTTTTTAAAGTAATGAATTAGGGGCTGGAGTGATAGCTCAGCGGGTAGGGCGTTTGCCTTGCACGCGGCCGACCCGGGTTTGATTCCCAGCATCCCATATGGTCCCCTGAGCTCCACCAGGGGTAATTCCTGAGTGCAGAGCCAGGAGTGATCCCTGTGCATCGCCGGGTGTGACCCAAAAAGAAAAAAAAAAAGCAATGAATCAGTTCAAATTCTCAATAAATGAATTTCAGATATTCAGTTATTTATTTGTATGAAAACTGCTACAGTGTTGCAGCTTTTATTGTAAACCTGGCCCATCCTAATAACCACTCAATGCTTCTTTTCCCTCTTCCCGCTGTGCTTCCAGCCTTTCACGTCCACACTCGGCTCTGTGCACGGAGTATCGCCGCTGTCCCGCATCCCTGTCACTGCCTGTGTGCCTGTACAGTACGAGCTCCGGACCAGGAAAGTGCTTCTAGATGGATCCTTTCCAAATCTGGGATCTTTTCTACGAATCCTGTGCCTCAACAACATTTTCTGAATGGTAAGGGCGTGCGCCGTTTGGGGGGGGGAAATAAACCTTTCTAAGACAGCTGCCTTCCCATTTTCAGATGTCTTAGCTCTGGTGTTTCCCCCCCAACCCCTCCTTGGGGGCTGTGTAGGGGGCTTCCCAAGCAGTGTTTATTCAGGCCCATACCAACACCACTGGGTGGCTGAGTGCCAGAGCGAGGATGCTGTGGTGCTTGGAGACCACCAGGGCCCCCCTGGCGGTGCTGGGGGTGTCCTTGGTTATATGTGGTGTAGGGACTAGGGCTGGCGTGTAGCACAGGGGCTCAGATAGGATCCCATGCATTGCAATGCATGCGCTCCTGAGCCCTATATCCTATTAATATCTCCCGGTCCCCACATTTCCCTCCTAATTTTAAAAAAGAACCACCTCTAAGTATTGCCATAATAATCAACTTTTGGATGCCATAAGCCTTCTTTCCATATTACATTTTGGGTTCAGCGTAATGTGTAATATTTATAAGGAACAAATATTCAAAGATCTAAGCAGCGTCATGTGCATGTACTCTGCAGTCCCTCCCTAGAAGGCTGAGGCCGTTGATCGTGTTACTCTCTCTTCCCATCTGCATAGATCTTTCGGTCCATTGCATCAGGAACATTCTCTTCCTTCCTAGCAACTGTGAATTATGTACACACTTCTGCATCTGAGAGGTGTGTGATGCCAGCTCTTTATATAGCGTGGCCCCGTGGATGCCTTTTTGTGCCCCTGCCCTTCAGGTTAGCCACCGTGTTTTGTAAACAGCCCCGAGATCTCCTCAGAACATATCTGTACAGGTCGGGGGTGCAAAAGAGTAAAATTGAGCATACAAATGGCCCAGAGGGAGCCTGGGGGTGAAATCATGGAGCTGGAGTGTGGGTGAGTGTCAGTGTGTGTGCGCGCTCACCCTCTGTGCGTGAGGGTGCTTGGTGGCACGCAGAGGTCACCTGGGGAGCCACCGGGCAGGCAGCGAGGCAAGGTCAGGTGGGTGTGTTTTAGCTGCTTTAGTTCCAGCCATTGCACAGTGCCCTGGAGTGCGAGGTAGTTGTTAGCTCCGTGGCGCTCAGGTTTCTCATCTCGGAAATGGAACAATTCAGAGGGCTGGAGAGACGATCCAGTGGGACGGACACTTGCCTTACACACGGCCAAGCTGGGTTCAATTCCCATATGGTTCCCCTGAGCTCCGCCAGGAGTGCTCTCTGAGCACAGAACTAGGAGTAAGCCCTGAGCACCCCTGGGTGTGACCCACATCTTCATCTCCCCCCACCCCACAAAGATAAAGGATCCATGAGGTATTTTTACTGCTGACTGATGAGCAGATATTTGGTTTTTAGAGGCTGCTTTTATCAGCCTCTGCCATCTGGTGCCAGCACCAGGCTCGTGGCCTCTCACATGGGAGGCATTTTCCTGTGATTTAGATTGTTGTCTCCTGTCTAGCCTTGTTAGCAGTTTCTTAATTCATGTCTTTGAATTGTGGACTTAGAGCCCTTACTTTCAGAGCTTTTAACAGTTGATTGTTTCCTTCTTTTCTTTTTTGTCTTTGCTTTTTTGGTCACACCCAGCGATGCTCAGGGGTTACTCCTGGCTCTGCACTCAGGAATTACCCCTGGCGGTGCTCAGGGGACCATATGGGATGCTGGGAATCGAACCCGGGTCGGCCACGTGCAATGCAAACGCCTTACCTGCTGTGCTATCGCTCCAGCCCCTTGTTTCCTTCTCTTTTGAATTTGATATTTTTCCTTCTTTTTTTGGGGGGGGGTAGGGTGGGGTGAAAGGGGCTTCTGGTGCTTCTCAGCTAACCAAGCTGGTGGTTCAGTGTTCAGTCCTGGGGATGTTGGTGCTGTTCTGGCCCAGAGGCGCTGGGGACTCTCTGAACTCTCTGGTACCTCCACCCCCCAGGGCTCACCCCACTTGGCAGTACTTGGGGGACTCTGTGCAGTGCTGGGGGTGGAACCAGGTCAGCTGCCCACCAGGCAGGCGCCCTCACTGTGCCCACTTCCTTCTCCATCTCTTTATTGTACAGTTTCCCTTCATTTGACCCAGAGGTCCCCTTTCTGTCTCTTCCCTCAGAGCCTTCTCTCCCACTCCCAGGTTTTGAATTCAGACCCTTTTCCAGAGGGATGTGCACTTGGAGCTTACACCTGGCTCTGCGCAGGGGTCTCTCTTGTTGGTAATGGGAGACCATACTTGGTGCCGGGGATTTAACCGTGGTCAGCCATGTGCAGGGCAGGCGCCTTCCCCCACCTCCCCCTCCAGCCTGCACCACATGTTGGACCAGTGTTCTAATCCCAGGACCCTTAGAAGCACACAGAGGCCCTCTGGAACAAGCCTGGGAGGCGGGCGGGTACTCCCGAGTCTGGCACCCCACCCCGCATGCCTTGCCCCTTAATCTGGCCGAATGCTGCCAGTGTGGCCACTCCTCAGGCCGCTCTTAGTGGAGAAACGTGCAGTCCCCTGGTGTTCCCTTGTTTCCGTGGCCAAGTCGCGCCTCCACAGTCTTCTCTCGCCTTCCCTCCATGGTCCTTCCGGCAGCAGCACCCTGGGGTCCCCGTGCCGCTTTGGGGCTTTGAGAAACTGACTCTCGCCTTCTCTTCCTTTCTCATTCCCATTGTCGCTGCTGCAGTTACTGTCCCAGATGGCACCCTTGGCTATAGTGTGTCAGGGGACGTGCTGGCACTGCCCGGGATTGCACTTGGAGGTGTGAGGTGTCCCCAAGCTGGGGCTGGCCTGCTGTGTATGTCACTGAGCCGTGACCCGGCCAGGAGAAACCAATCTTAACCAAATTTCAAGCCAGAGGCAATTTGCCGCATGTTGTATTTTTTTTCTCATTCTGGTTACTTGGCAAAGGGACTCGCATGACTAAATCTAATTTTAGGTCTCAACTGCTTCTTTTCAAAGGTGGCATCTTTCCCTTGCTTTGGAAGATCCCACACCTTGTCATTGTCACCTTGCATTTTGGACCTATTCTTTATATTTCTGTTTACTTTTTCTTTATATCTGAAGTGAAATTTTTTTTGGGGGGGGGCTTAGTTTTAGTTTTTATAATGAAAAATTTGAAAAGTATACAAAAGTAAGCAATTGTTAGGTGTCCTTAGGTGTTAGTCTCCTATTATGTTACTTTATATTCCACAAATGATTGCAGTCATTCTGTGCCTGTCCCTCTTTCTGACTTATTTCATTTAGCGTGATACTCTCCATGTTCATCCACTTATATGCAAATTTCAGATTTCATCTTTCCTAACAGCAGCATAGTATTCCATTGTGTAGATATACCAAAGTTTCTTTAACCAGTCATATGTTCTTGAGCACTCAGGTTTTTTTCCAGTTTCTGCCTAAGGTGAACAGTGCTGCAATGAACATACAAGTGCAGATGTCATTTTTACTGTACTTTCTTTCATCTCTGGGATATAGTCCCAGAATTGGTATTGCTCGGTCAAATAGGAGCTCAATTTTTTTTTCCCTGTAAAGATCACACCTGATGGTGCTAAGGAGCTATTCTGACTCTATTCTGGCTCTGTGGTGTGGGGGCCAAACGGGGTCAACAGTATGCAAGGCACGTGCCTTAACCCCTGAGCTCTTTCTCTAATCCACTTCACCACCTTCCCCCCCATAAAATTTACCTGTTGAAGAAATTGTCTTTTACATGTGGGTGTTCTGATTGCATCCCTGTGAGGTAACCGGTCATGCTCACCTGTCTTTGGTATTTCCGGTACATGGGTGGTTGGCTCAGAGACCTACTCCTCAGGTTCAGGGTCTCTTTTGACAGGACTGTGGGTTTTGGACAGGTGTCTGATACACTCAGCATCTTGTCATCTCTCTCCTGATTAGCTGCCATTAGTGCTCCAGCTTTAGATCAGGGGTTGGCAAATGGTAGGGGGCCGACTTCCAGGCTCCGTGGGCCATCTGCTGCCCTGTGCTACAGCCACTAAGCTTCTGTCCTTGCCGTGGAAAGTCGCTGTCAACAGCATGTGGAAGAATGGGTGCAGCCGTGTGCCAACAAAACTTTATGTCCAAAACATCTGAAGGACTATTAATTGCACCACTGAGGGTTGCAAAATAGTGGTTTTTTTGGGATACTGTTAACTCTGCTGTTCATTCGATAGGCTATTCTACAAGGAGAAACTGTTCCTCATATACGAGTAGTAGAATATAGGTCAGTGTCCTTTGACCTTTTGGTAAACCTGCAGACCAACACCTGTGCTGCATACTGGTCCATGGACTGGCACTTACAAACCAAGACAGAGACTGGTGGTTTTCAATCTTTCTACACCTGTGGTCTGATACTATCCATTGTCCAGTGGTTGAAGAGCGCTAATAGAGGTCAGTAAGGTAAGGGAAGTTTTTATAAGACGGGTTGGGTAAAAACTTGTTTCCCTTAGTAACAAGTGCTCTATTAGCCTTCTCAGCCAGACATTGATCTTCCCATTCCAGCCTCCAATTCATTGTGGCCTCTTAGGGAAATGGATCGATTAAAAAAAAAAAGTCATTGTTGTCATCTTTACTGACTGATTGATGCTAAAGTTTTACTCTTGGGCCAGTGGGAACCTTCTAAACATGCTTACTCAGTTGTTTTGATGCAATTCTTGCAACTGGCTTTTGATTGCTTCTTTATTTTCTGGTATGGCAGGGTGTTTCAGGCTCATACACATGCTTTATAGCAGCAATTTCTCCACAGAGCCCTGCTTCCTTCACTGGAGAGATGGCAAGATGCTGAGTGTATCAGACACTTTTCCAGGAAGTTTCAGGTTGTAGCCCAGGCTGTGGGGTTCTCAGAGCCAGTGGTTTGTTATTATCTAGGCCTTTGAGTAGTCAAAACTGGGAGAAGAGAAATTAGAGTACCTCATGAGTTTATACTGATACTTCCTGTATAGTTTCTGCCCTACGTGTTTTTATTTAATCTTTTAAAAATATTGTGTCTCTGCTGAGAACCTTGATTATCAGTGACATAAGGATAATACAGTCATACCTGTATCTACTCATTTAAAGTATCTCCTTGATATTCCATGATACACCTTTAATAGCATACCAGTGTTAAAGTTTTAACTCTGTCTTCTTGTTGGTTAATACTGTGTGAGATTTACTTGAGTTGTACAAAATGGTACATTTTTCATTGATGTATAATATTCCATTGTAGGAAATGTCACACTTCATCTAGTTTCCAGGTGAACGGTAGTTCAGATAGAAGCCAAATTCTGTTTGCTTCTGGTTTGAGGTTGGTAGGGTTAAAGTTCTTTGAGCACTCATGTGTGTGGCTTCTGGTTACAGTCACTTTTTCCTCTTGTATATATACCAACATTGTAATTCACAGTTCTTTTTTAAACTTGGATTCCCTTCCCCTGAGAATGTGTGGCTACACTGTGATTGAGTTAACCATTGCTGTGTAACCAACCTGAAACTTGTGAATCAATTCAGCAAACACTATCTTACAGTTAACTGCTGTTGAGTTTTTTGTAAGGGCACATTTAACTTGGTGCTTCTAACTCACAGTTGCTTGTAGAGCTGCATTTAGGATACCAGCTGGGGCCATATTCACTCCAAGGCTCTATTGGAGGGGCCAAGAGGAGCTTTCTTGGGTGCCTTGGCATATGCACCTGGTGACTGTTGGCAGGTCTCTTTTCCTTCGGTCTGTTGGCCTTCCCAGAGAGCAGCAGGCACCTGTTTGGTGGCTTGTAGTTCTCCAAACAAGTTAGCTGGAGAACTGTAGCTCAGGACAGAAGCCATAGTCTTCTTATTGCCTGTTTCTAGAGTAACAACCCACCATTTCATGCATACATTCTTTTTTTTTTTTTAAATAAAAAATTTATTTTATTAAATCACCGTGTGGAAGATTACAATGCTTTCAGGCTTAGGTCTCAGTTATACAATGCTGAAACAACCATCCCTTCACCAGTGCCCATATACCACCACCCCCCAAAAAAAAACACCCACACAGTACACCTCCCATCCCAACCCCCCACCCCCTACCTTGTAACTGATAAGTTTCATTTTACATTCTGTTTACTTTGGTTACTTTCAATATTTCAACACAAACCTCACTATTGTTGTTAGGAGTACCCCACTAGATTTGGACCTACTGTGAAGACAAATGAGGTTGCGTGGCCGCAGTAGCGGCCGTGCGGTTTTGAATTTCTGTACTTTAACACTAAGTCCAGGGAGATTTCTTCCATATATTGGATAATTGCAGGCTTGAAAACCCACTCTGTGGTCGTCTTAATATGGGGGACACCGCGCCCTTCATCCCCGGAGAGAAAGAGGCGAGAGAGAGAAATACCTTTCCCCTCCTGGGCGGGCACGGGGCCGAGGTTTAGTTCTCAGGCTGGAGACATTCTGCGAGGAGTTGCCCATGCCGAAAGAGGTTTTGCTGGGTCTGGATTCATGCTTGTGCAGCTGCGAAGAGGCCGCACACGCGTCATGCATACATTCTTTTGAATTACTGTGTTTATTGTGTGTGGCATAACATTTCAGTCTTAACTCCTTTTAAATGTACAACATCTATATGACAATTCAGTATACTGTACACCTTAAATTTAGACAGTACTCGTCAAACATGCACGGAAGCATAACTGCAGCAGATAGCTCTGCGTTTTATATATTTTTTATGTGTTTTTATATTTGTGCGCTTTCTTCTTTTTTTCTGATCCTTTATTTTTTTGGTTTGGGGGCCATATCTAGTACTGCTTAGGGGACCATATGAAATGCCAGGGATTGAACCTGGGTCAACTGCATGCAAAGTAATGCATATACTATCCTCACTATACTATCACTTTGACCCCTTGATTTTTTTTTTTTTTTTGGTATTTTGCATTTTGTACTTCATGTTTGGGACATACAGTCCCTACTCATGGAATTGTTATGTCAGATGATAAATGAGTAGCATTTTTTACTAGATAGTGCCAGGTATAGTCTCATAAAAAATTTAACCTCTTTGTGTTTCCATCAGTAATGTGAGAGAGTATCTTTTCATATGTAACCTGGTTGACAGAATATTATCAAACTTGTTGAGTTTTTTGCCATATGGAATTTCATTGTAGTTTTAATATTTAATTTCTTTCTGAGTGAGAATCTTTTTGTGTGGTTAAGAGATACTCGCTTTGCTTTTCCTGTAACTGCCCTCTTGTTCATCCCCCCTTCCATTGTTGCTGTCACTGTTGTTGTGAGTCTGAAAGTTGTACCCATGCCTGACTGAGTAGAACTCGCTGGGGGTCACCTGTCAGATTGTGACACTTGCACACTTGACCGTGGTGACCCCCAAGGTACATGTCATTTAGCTGCGGTGCTTACACACCTGCTCATTGGGGGTTGCACTCTCAAATTGAGACACACACATTGTGGTTGTGGTATTCCCTGGGGGAGAGGGAGTCACATCCTTTTTGTGGTGTTCACACACACCTGGCTGTGGCATAGCCAGAAATTGCCTGCAGTGGCTGTGATCAGAGATAGCACAGCTGCCAATGCCGTGCTCAGTTTAAGTGACACACTTGGGATTCAAACTCGTGACTACACACTTGCAAGGCAGACACTTAGCCCCAGCACTGCTTCTCTAGCCCCGCTGTTCTCTGTCTCTCTCTCTTTTTTTTTTTTTGGCGACACCTGGTGATGCTGAGGGGTTTCTCCTGGCTTTGCACTCAGGAATCACTCCTGGCCCTGCTCCGGGGACCATAGGAGATGCCTGGGGTGCTGCATTCAAGGCAAGTGCACTACCTGCTGAACTCTGCACCCCTCCCCCTTCTTTTATTTAGGTTCTGCTTTTTTTTTTTTTGGAAGTCCTTTGCATTAGAAATATCTGCCTTTTGTCTGTTTTCATTTTGACAGATAAAAAGTGATTCTCTGTAATCTGCTTTTCCCCTGCTTTATTTTAGTTTTCCTCTTCTCCCAATAATGTTACATTATTCTTCTCACCAAGTGGTAGTTTAGGGGGCCGAAGAGAGTATTGGGGGTAAGGTAGGCACCTGCCTTGCACAGGACCAACCCCAGTTTGTGCCCGGAATGCACGGCATATGGTCTGCAGAGCCCCGCCTGGAGTGAATCTTGAGCACAGAGCCAGAGGGAAGCCCTGAGCATCCTTGGCTGTGACCACAAAACAAAAACACAAAACCAAGATTTAATTTAGTATTTGATGGTATCACTTGTGTGTCCTAGCTCTAACTCACCAGTTTTTCACATACTTGATGAGTTTTTTTGACGCTATCCACAAACTTAATGTTCCTTTATTTTCCTTATCAGATATTGATATTTTCCTGTTTATGACCTTGAAGTGATCTGCGTGGTTTATTGTTAGGTCAGGGAGTATTTGTTAGCACTGATGAGGTTCATGTACTGGGTCAGGTTATAAATTAGGTAACAGTATAATACTGACTGAGAATGGTTGGATAGAAGGGTAGGTATTAAACCAGTAGAGACACAGGTTCATTTCTTGTATGCATTTTATGAGGATTTAAGTACTTTGATAAATTTGGAGAAGTTAGATGTAGTGAGTACCTACCACATTTAACTGCATAATCATTGCAGATTTTAGGGCATTTAAAATTTTTTTTGCCAAAAAGTAGGGTGCAACCTTTATGTGATGCTTTCAGAAAAAAAAAAAGTGCCAGTATTAAAAAACAGGTTGCAGTTGTGTATGTGGTAAAATACGGTAGCCTGTTTGAGAAAGTGACATTTAAAAAACCGAGAATTGAAGGAGTGTGAGACTTAACTTTGTGAATGAAAACTGGGGTGCCAGTTTCAGATTAAGGAAACCGTGTGGAAGGATCCCGAAGCAGGAGAGACTTGAACCCTACAGCAAAGAAAAAACCAGTTTGGCCGGCACTCAGGGAGAAGGGTGGGGCAGGAGCTGTGACCTGCCCCGAGTCTGTTGGACAAAGGTGGGCGTCACTGGGGAAAGGGCGGGGCCCCACTGTTTCAGTTAGCCGCTTCTGAAGGGTCTGCTTAAGCACTGTGTTCATTCCACCTGTGTGTTTGTATCTGCTGCCCTAGTCAGAAAGTTGTTCCTTGCTTATGTCCGTTGAGTTTCACTAATCAGTCCCACTTTGTGATTTCCTTTGATCCTTTTTGTTTTGGGGCCACACATGGCAACGCTCAGAGCTTACCATGTTCAGTGCTCAGTGATGACTCCTGGGACTTTTTTTTTTTCTTTTTGGGTCACACCCAGCAATGCACAGGGGTTACCTCCTGGCTTTGCACTCAGGAGTTACTCCTGGCAGTGCTCAGGGGACCATATGGGATGCTGGGAATCGAACCCGGGTTAGCCATGTGCAAGGCAAATGCCCTACCCGCTGTGCTATCACTCCAGCCCCGGGTCCTGGGATTTAATCCAGGTTAGCCATGTGCAAGTCCGTGCAAGTCCACACGGTCTTTCCACCCCTGCCCCCCCCTTTTTAAAATATTTTAATTTCTTTTTATTCTTTAAAACTGAGACGTTTCGTGTGATTCCCAGTGTGATAGGTCTTATGAATGGCTTCAAAAATAAAACTGCACTAAGTGAAATATTACATTCCACCGTGGATTTCTGTAACCAGTGATGAGGGTGAAGAAAACTCTGGTGAGCTGGGGGAAATGACTCAGTTTCTCACTTTGCACTATTTCCTCTCACATTGCAAATCCTGAGCATGTCAGCTTCAAATAAAGCCACAGCATTAATTTAGAAACCTGATAATATAAGAAGATAAGCTCTGGCTTGTTTTGCAATGACCCATTTGTACCATATTTGGGATTTTTCCTGGTGCAGTTAGGGAGGAATGGTCCTAGAAATGGGTGAGTCACTCCACAGTGCAGATTCCTTAGGCTCCTAGACAGTGTTCTAGTCACTGTTTGTGTGCTTTGCTGCTTGACTCGATTTATAAGTGAAGCTAGGGTGGATATAGTAGGATTATGTCTTTTCCTTTATTATACTGTACTGGTGTTAGGTTTCTAGAAAGCTTACTTTTTTTTCTTTTTGCCTCTTTTACTCATAAACCTTCCAGTTTGTGTTTATATCTGGCTCTCATAGATTCTGCTGTTGGGCCTGGGAGATGGTGCTGCGGGCTGTCGGGCATGCTTTGCGTGTGGGAACGCCTGGGTCTCGGCACGACTTGCTTCCCCCTACCCGCACGCACCACTGGGAATGGCCTTCCTTGGCCAAACAGGACGTGTGTGTGTGTGTGTGTGTGTGTGTGTGTGTGTGTGTGTGTTAAAGTTGCTTCTTGGGGGCCAGAGTAATAGTACAGCATGTGAAACACTTGCCGTGCACACGGCTGACCCGGGCTGATCCCCAGCACCACATATGATCCCTGAGCGTTTCCAGGAGTGATCCCTGAGTGCAGAGCCAGGAGAGCATCCTGAGTACCTGCTTTCCCCCGCCCCGCCCTCCAATTCTTACCCTCAAGTGGGACGTAACCTCCACTGGGAAGTTGCTCTGTAGACAGCATTCAGAATAACCCTGACTGCGATTCATGCGAGCTAGGGACTAAGTTTTCTTTCAGCAAGAACCAGGAATAAAGAAAAGCAGACGAAAAGCAAAGACCCAGGGATAAAGAAATCAAAAAGAAAGAAAGAAAGAAAAAGACCCAGGAAAAGATCACTTAAGAAGGGTGGAAGGAAACTTCCTTTAACTGAATTTATTATTATTTTTTTTCCATGCAGGGGGTGGGACCCTCACAGATGAGGCTTGTGCTGTGTTACTTAGCTTTGCCCTCTGCCAGGGAAATGACACTTTATTTATTTATTTATTTATTTATTTATTTATTACCACATTCAGCAGTGCTGAAGGCTTACTCCTGACTCTGTGCTCAGGTATCACTCCTGGTGGGCTTGGGAGACCATACGGGGTGCCAGGGATTGAACCCAGGTCAGCTGCGTTCAAGGCAAGCGCCCTGCACCTTGTACTGTCTCTCTGGCCCTGGGAAACTTCACTTGAAATCCCATGTAGGACAGCTGGTGCTTGCACATTTTGTTAGGGTTTCCCAAATATTGCCGATATAATTGGGGTTGATTGAATTATTGTATCCGTCTTTGGGAAGTGCCTTTTTGTTCTTTTGGTGTTTAGGGTCACACCTGGCAATGCTCAGGGGTGACTCCTGGCTCTCCACTCAGGAATTACTCCTGGCAGTGTTCCAGGGATCATATGGGATGCCAGGGATTGAACCCAGGTCGGCTGTGTGCAAAGCAACCCCCCTACTTGCTGTACTATTGTTCCCACCCCAGAAATACCTATTTTTGTTTGAAGATGAAGATCTCTGACTCAAGCAAGGGAATGTTATTTCTTGACCTTCTTAACAGTAAGCAATAGTAGCCAGCAGTGCTTGGGGCTATCCTGACTAAGCACACGGAGATACTCCTGACCCAGTGCTTGGGGCTACCCTGGACTCAGTGCCTGGGGGTCCCTTCCAGCGTGCAGCCACGCTGTACTGGAGATTGAACCTGGGTCTAGCCTTGAGGACTAAATTTGGCCTCCAGTAGGTGTCTCTGGCTTACTGACCTAATAAGGTTCCTTTTTTCCTCCTCATTTCTTCTGAGAAATTTTTCCTTCATGAATATTTATTTTGTGTATTAATTATATCTATCCTGCTTTTGAGAACGTCTGTAACTTTTTGTCCTGAGATTCAGAATCCGTCTGAAAACACTGAAGTAACAGTTGTGTTTGAATTCGAACACTTTCACCTACTTCCGTACATCAGCTTATTTTTTACAAACATGGGAGTCCAAATGTGTGCATTATTTTTCAGCTCCGTTTCTGGTTTCAGCCCATTCCCACAGCTGTAAAGTTGGACATCTGCAGGAATGTTGCATTTATTGGGGTTAAACAGAAGGGATGCAGAAGCACCTCACCTCGCCTTTCACTCCGGGGAAGCTCTTGGTGGCTTGGGGCTGCTGTCTGGATTTCCAGGGCACTGTCTGTTGGGCTTCTGTGAACCCTCTGACTTCCCCCCTCCTGTATTTCCTAGTTGTCCAGACTGGTTTCATTCCCGTGAAGAAGAAAGCCCACTGGGCTTCTGACTTTTTCAGTCGTGCCAGTTCTTTTGGAGTTCCCGGATGCCCGGGAATGAGGAGGATTAAGCTTCATGGCATGTTCTATAGGGTCATCCATCGTGACCGAAGCGATGTGGAATGTTGTTTTGTTGCTAACTTTTGCAATAGGCTCTTTCCCATAGAGGATGTCGATGGGAATCGGTCCCTTCTTACCCTGTCCGCTTCTCCAGCGGGAGGAACTGGCCACCAGCAGGAGCCCTCCCCGACACAATGCTGGCTTTCAGAAACCCGAGAGGCAGAGTACCAAGCGCTCCCTTTGGGGGAGAAAGCTTGGAGCTGTTGTCTAACGGAGAGGGTGCCTGGTAGCACCCAGTCTTGGCGCCAGCCACTCGGGGCGGCGTGGTTGGAGAGCGCCAGTGAAAGTTCTCTTGTGTGAAGCATTCCGCCTCCAGTCTGGCCCCTCCTGGGCCCACACAGCCCGCTCTTGAGAGCAGGCAGGCGGCCATCGAAGGAGTTGGACGTCTTTGCTGCGGTCGGCTTTCTGCAAGTGGAGGCCGAGTGCTCCCAGGACATCTCTCCTGTCCCCTCCTCCCTTCCCGTGGCCGACTCACTGCCTTGCGCCTAACTGTGGAGTGTGCACACCTAGGTGATTTCTCTCGGGGTGCTGCAGAACTTTCGTGCAGGGTTTTCCAGCTGACCCCAAAGCTGTTGGGGGGCATGGCCGTGTCTAAGCGACCACTTCAGGCAGGTTCTGGGAGCTGGGCCTGAGGCTCGCCCAGAGTTATGTGTCTGCCTCTGTGGCTGGTGCCAACTCCTGCCTGAGCGCGCCAGTGACGGTGCTGAGGGGCTGACTGTGCCCTCACCCAGCCCCACTCTGCATGTCTAGCTCCCCTGCCAAAGCAGATTCCCTTCCCTTTCTGTCAAGGGACAATTCAGAACTTTTTTCATGAAGCTTCTAAAAGGCCCACTTTACTTTAATCATTGCTAGCAATTAAAATTTAGAAATTCAAGAAGAGGTGGAAGATTTTAGGATCACTCGGATCCGAAAATCTAAAACTGGCCCTTAAAAAAAAAACCTGTTTTCTAGGTGACAAACATTTATAGACATTTCTTCACATAACAGTTAGAGATCAGGGGCTGGAGAAGGCGTGCGCGCGTGTGGGCAGGTGAGTGGGTATGATCTCCCAACTGGTGCTTGGCAGTCGAGGAGGCTCCTCCCAGCAGTCATCTGCCAGCTGGGCTGGCCATTCAGTGCAAGGGCCCCGGGGTGCCGGATGCAGGATAGGGCATGGCTCAGGCATTGCAATGACAGGGATTATCCGTCCCTCCTGGCAGTGGTTTGGAGCCTCCAGAGCCACATCAGGTGGTGCTCAGGTGGTGCTGGGACTCTACAGGTGATGCTGGGAGACCCAGGTAGTACGGGAATCGAGTAGGACCTGCTGCATGCAGGGCCTAACCCATGTACTATCTTTCAGTCCCCTAATTCTTTTTTAATATCTTGGAGATGAACAACACCCTACAGGTTGTAGTCAATGTATGATATGGGTATATTAATGTGTTCTAGAAAATGCATCCTAACTATACTTATATATGGTGTATTTTTAAAAATTAAACTGAAAAGAGTTTGGAAAACTTGTTCGTAATCTATACATTTCACCCTTGTTTTAACCCTGGCGGCAGGTTTTATCCTCTCATCTGAGAGATGCTTGTTACTGTGACCTGATTCCACGGTAAAGTGCTTCCTGTACAGTAGGAGTAGACACAGCTGTTACTTTCCCACATCTGTCTTAATGCAAGATTGTAAGGAGGTTTTTTTCATTACACTGATCTTGTATGCCTACCCCTGGGTGCAAGTGATCACTTCACTGTGATTTCAGTTACTGTAATCTGTAAGTAAGGTTTATGATGTGCTGAACTTGGTACCAAGATATGATTTAAGCACCCAGAGAATTTGGATTATTTAATGCTAGCACATAATAGCACTACTTATCAAATATTCATGTGGGCACACACAGAGGCATAATTGTGTTCTTGTAACGCACAATATAAATACTAATATTGTTTTGGAGAAATCAGCATGGTATGCTGAAACCATAGTTTGGAGAAAGGCATTGTAGTGTGTTTTTATCTGTGGGAATTACTGGCAGATGTAATTGGGAGACTCTAAACACAGTAGTTGTTTACTTCACTTTTGAATGTAGTTTAAATATTTTTGGACTTTAAAAAATAATCATTGAATTATTTCCCTGCAAATTTGTGGTAGAAATAAAACATCATTGTTTTTTAGATTTTTTACCTTTTCCTTCCAAATATTTATCTTAAATACTTCTCTTTAAAGATAGTTTTTGAAAACCCTTTCCTCCACTAAAAACAGTTTTCAAAATAGTTCAGCAGAAGGAATGATAGAATGAATTATTCATGCTCCCATTCTTAAGTGTCAATATTTATTAACTTTTTTGGTTTTTTTTGGGGGGGGAGAGGGGCACCACATTTGATGATGCTCAGGGGTTACTCCTGGCTCTGCACTCAGGAATTAACTTCTCATGGGCTCAGGGGACCAAATGGGATGCCGGGTATCAAACCTTGGTAAGCCACATGCAAGCCCAGTGCCCTGCCTGCTATACTCTCTCTTTAATGCCAATATTTATGAACTTTTTGATAGTCTAACTTTATCTTTTTCCTTTCCCCAATTCCTACTTAATTGGGTGCAGTTTCCCCTGCCATAGTCATATCATCTATGAGTTGGTTGAATTTTTTTGTCTAGTCACGTCTTAATTTCACCGGCCAGTGCTTGCTTAATTTCAGTTGCCAGTGTTGTGAGTGTTGATTTCAGGCCCTCGTGGACCAGGCAAAGAGATTTTTTTAATAATTTTTTTTTCTTTTTTGGCCACATGTGGCGAAGCTCAAGGGTTAATTCTGGCTTTGCACTCAGGAATTAACTCCTGACAGTGCTTGGGGAACCATATGGGGTGCCGGGGGCTCAACCTGGGTCTGCTGCTTGCAAGGCCAACACCCTCCCCACTATACTATCGCTACAGCTCAGGGCAGACAGTTTTAATGGTCTTGAGGATTAGTCTGGTTTCTATCTCTGTCTGACATAGCCATTGGGTTCTTAGTTTCCCCATTGTCTTTTGAATTTTATGTGGGTTAATGTTACTTAAGAAGTGGTGTGTTCCAAGCTGTGGGGCAGACCTCCTGGTTCTTATCTCTACTACTCCTGGGTGTTAGTGTCCCATTCTGCTACTTTATATTCCACATATGAGTGCGATCTTTCTATGTCTGTCTCTTTCTTTCTGACTCATTTCATTCAACATGATATTTTCCATGTTGATCCACTTATATGCAAATTTCATGACTTCGTCTTTTCTAACAGCTGCATAGTATTCCATTTTGTAGATGTACCAAAGTTTCTTTAACCAGTCATCTGAACAAAAGGGAATGTCCTGCCACAGAGGCAGGGTGGTGTGGTGGAGGTTGGGGTGGGGGTGGTGGGAGGGATACTGGGAACATTGGTGGGGGAGAATGGACACTGGTGGAGGGATGTAAACCAAATGCAAACATGAAAGTTTATAAGTATGTAACTGTACCTCACGGTGATTCACTATTAAAAAAAAAAAGAAAAGAAAACAAAAAAAATAAAAATAAATAAAATAAAAATAATAAAAAGTCAAAAAAAAAAAAAAGAAGTGGTGTGTTCAAGTATTAGCAGTGAGAGGGCTACTGCTAATACCTCTGTTGTTAAGGTTATCTTCTGTGCCAGGTAGTGTTATTTGAGTACGACAAGAAGGTC
The DNA here is from genome assembly GCF_027595985.1 of Sorex araneus. Taxonomy (NCBI): domain Eukaryota; kingdom Metazoa; phylum Chordata; class Mammalia; order Eulipotyphla; family Soricidae; genus Sorex; species Sorex araneus. The sequence goes on along the minus strand of NC_073306.1, from coordinate 179,480,193 downwards.
TTCAGCTAGCTGCTCCATTCTCCACTTAGGTTTGGAGAAGCCAAGCTAACATCAAGCAGTGGGGCTCCCTGAACCCAGGGCTGGGGTCGGCCAGGAGGACTCCTCCAGCGTCCTGGACACAAGGCTGTCCATCTGCAGCCCGTCCGTGCCTAGACACGCTGTCTGAAATAAATATTTCAAGATGGTTTCTGAAAGAGCTACTATTCCTAGGCGTGTAGAGTGGAATCTTGGGAATCCTTTTGAGGAATATACTAAAGGTTTTAATGGACATTTCAGTTGTGTTTGGGACGTAGGCGCTCGAGAGATCCTTTTGTTGTTGTCGTGGCTGTGCTGAGGATTAGCACCCAACATTGCTGCAGGGACACTGCGGCGGGGCCCATGTGCCGAGGGTCACACATGCACGGCACGCGACACGTGGCCACTCGGGCCACATCCCAGGCTCAGGTGAGATAGATCTTCCACCTGAAATAAATGGAGAAATAGAAATACTGGATGGGCAGTTGTAATTACCTCCCTCCGAAATAGAAAAATTTCTGTGAAAAGAGCTGATGAATCGATTGAAATAAACATGGAAGAAAAGGTGAAGCCAGCATTTTAGAGCAGCGAGGATGTTGTCTGCATTCCATAGGGTGAGGAGGGAAGTGAAACTAAGAGTATTGAGATAGGAATCATGTTCTGAGGTTCCTCTTTAAAAGGAGGATCGAAGACGGATACAAAGATTGCCAGTCAAGATGATCACTGTAATATTACGTATAGTATGCAACCTGATGCTCAATAATTATTAATTGCATGACAAACTTGTAAAACATTTGTGCCATTTAAAATATAGAAATGGTACAGCATGCTAGCAGGTATGTAAGATATTTGATGCATATTTAGAAAATCTGAAGGAGAGCCAGGGACGTGCTCATTATTGGAGCATCTGCCTTGCATATGTGAAGTCCTTGGTTCCATCCGTGGTTCCCTCTTACATCAAAAAGAAAAAAAAGGGAAAAAACTCTGGATTTAGTGATAATGTTTTATAGTGGCAATCTTTAGGTGCTAGAGTTGTTTTTTAAAGTTTTTATTGAGTCACTGTGAACTACAAAGTTGCTCTTTCTTTAAAAAGTTGAATCACTGTGAGATACACAGAGTTTTTATGATTGGGTTTCAGTCATACTACAAAGTACTCTTCCCTGAGTTTCAGGCATGCACTGTTCTAACACCAGTCCCTTGACCAGTGTCTATTTCCCTTCACGAGGATCCCCAGTTTCCCTCTGTGGTAGGTAGTCCCCCCCCCCCCCTTTAGCACTGTGGTTTACAATACTGTCATGGGCTTTCACGTGTATCACTTAGCCACTTATTAGCACCCTTCCTCCTCCCAAGTGAACCCTTCCGTCCACCAGTGGCATAGTATTCTCTCTCTTGTCCTGCGTTGCTGTCACCACCCCACTCTCCACCCCAGGTGGCAAAGCTTCCTGCTGAAAGACAGTTCTGTTCTTCATTTCCGTTGCCTTTGTGCCTTTGTTATTCCCCGACTACATGTCTGTATATCCCAGGTGTGAGAGAGATGCTCGTGGCTGTCTCTCGCCTGCTCACTACCTTCACTCGGCGTGATGCTCTCCAGAGCCATCCATAGCAGCAAATTGCGATTCCATATTCCCCAATGGCTGAATAGTAGTCTATTGTGTACATATTGAGTACTTTTGATCATTTTTTGGGGAAATATTTAAAATACTGTCTATGTGTATGAGATGTAAATTAATTAAATAGCAACAGCTAAGTACTCCCCATGTGTCAGTCATTCTAAAGCAGGTTTGCAGATGGATGCTGGTCAGCAGCTGTAGGAAGGTTGAAAACCACGGGTCCCTCACCTGGTTTATACCTGCCTGTCCCTGAGCCAGTGTGCAGGACAGGTGCGGGCCTGCAGGTGCCAAAGGGCTGAAGACCGTGCAAGTACTTCTCAGCTCTTCCTCTTAATTCTCAGAATAGCCATGAGAGGCTTAAATATCCTGATAGATGAGGAAGTAGGAAACATTGACATTTTTGACAATTTTGAATTTGCCCATAATTATAGGGTTTATTCTTCATCTTCATGTTTATTCATCTCTGAATGTGGTTTTCTGTCAGGAAGATAATATAAACATGGTTTTGAATCTTTGATTTTTACAAAAATATATATAGTGGATATGGACTGGAGCGATAGCACAGTGGGTAGGGTGTTTGCCTTGCACGCAGCTAACCCGGGTTCGATTCCTCCATCCCTCTGGAGAGCCTGGCTAGCTACTAAGAGTATCCTGCCCACGCGGCAGAGCCTGGCAAGCTCCCTGTGGTGTATTCGATATGCCAAACACAGAAAAAAGTCTTACAATGGAGATGTTACTGGTGCCCGCTCAAGCAAATTGATGAGCAATGGGGATGACAGTGCTACAGTGCTACAGTGATGGTAACTTTAATGAAGTGTGATGGGTGAGAAGGTGGACCTCAGAGGCCAGTACTAGTTCTGTGCTCATTAGTGACCCCTGGTGGTGCTTGGGGGACCATAGGTGGTGAAAGGAATTGATAGTTCCATATAAGGCAAGCTCTTTACCTACTGTAATCTCTCTTTGCCTCTGAAAATGTGACTTTTAATTGGGTAACATTTCATGAGCTTACATTTTTTCCCCCAGACTGGATCTTTGTTTCAATCTCCTATAGTATTCAGCCTCAGGGAATAATGATATAGTAGGTTGAGTATCTTTGTAAATAAAGTTGTGTATTTCTTATTATAATTCTAGAATAAACTCTTAGGAGTGAACTTATTGGATCAAGACCATAAGCATTTTAAAAGCTTGATACAGGGGCTGGAGTGATAGCACAGCAGGTAGGGCGTTAGCCTTGTACTCGGTCAACCCGGGTTTGACTCCCTGAGCAACTCCGGTGCATACCCAGGTATAAGCCCTGTGCATCAATGGTGTGACCCAAAAAGCAAAACAAAACAAAACAAAACAAAAAAAACCCCAAAAAACCATTTGATACAGTTATCAGATTGCAGGTGATTAATGATTTTTTTTTTTACATGTAGAAAAACTCTTTGGGGAGTATATTTTGATAGAAATTAGTCATCAGTGTGAATTTGTGCATTTCTAGTTGCTCTCATAAAATTTATTTTCTCCAAACTTGTATCAGTCTTACCATGTGTCAGTCTTACCACGTGTCAAAATTTGTCTAGACAAATTTTGTAGATTATGTCCATTTATTTAGTCTGACCTAAAGCAGCTATTTAATTTTTTCAATTATTTTAAATTTTGGACTGCTCCAGCAATCTTTTTTTTTTTTTCTCTTTTTTGGGTCACACCCAGCGATGCACAGGGGTTCCTCCTGGCTCTGCACTCAGGAATTATTCCTGGCGGTGCTCGGGGGACCATATGGGATGCTGGGAATTGAACCTGCGTCAGCTGCATGCAAGCCAAATGCCCTACCTGCTGTGCTATTGCTCCAGCCCCAACTCCAGCAATCTTTTTATTACAGAATTTTAAAATAAAAATATGTAACATACAGATCAAAATCGCATGGACACTTTTTATCTTACAGAAACTCAGGATTATAATTGGGCAAAACTTTTTATTTATTTATTTATTTAAAAATTTTTTTGAATTACCATGTGAAAAGTTACAAAGTTCTCAGGCTTATGTCTCAGTTATACAATGTTCAAACACCTGTCCCTTCACCAGTGCCCATATTCCACCACCAAAAACCCCACTATGCCTCCCACCCTCACCCCCCACCCCCGCCTGGGTAACTGATAAATTTCACTCTTCTCTTTACCTTGATTACATTCCATATTTCAACGCAAAACTCACTATTGTTGTTGGAGTTTCAACACAGACTCACTATTTTTGTTGGAATTTATCCCCCAAGAATACAGCCCTATTGACAAGGAAATATTTGATATTGAGTTTTCCACTGATGAGAATGAAGAGATAAAAAAGTTGCGGTTTACAATTTCTGTATTTTAGTAATTAAATCCAGGGAGATTAAAGTTGGAAATGGAATCATTTCCCTTCCTGGAGCAGCATGGAGCAAAAGCTTAGTTCACAGTCTGGATACATGGATGCAAGCACTCGCCGGAACCCCAAGTCTTATAGCTGCCTCTGGTTCCTGCCCATTCAGCATTGACTCGGCTGTGCAGAGGCATGGCCACCTGGGTCGAATCTCGGCCGGAGCCCGAGCTCTGGCCCCGGCCCGAGCCTGCCCAGGTATCCGGCAAAACTTTTTTTTTAAAGCTGCTTTTATTTATTGATTGATTTTTTTTTTTTTTTTTTTTTTTTTTTGCCACACCAGCAATGCTTAGGGGTTATTCCTGGCTCTGCACTCAGGAATCAATGCTTTTTGTGCTCGAGGGACAATACAGGATGCTGGGGATTGAACCCAGGTTGAACACAGGCAAGTGCCCTCCCTGCTGTACTACCGCTCTGTCCCCAGGTAAAATGGTTTCTAATGTTCAGTTCTTGAAATTATAGCTTTAAGACATAACATTGATTAGCAACTTTTGATGCCCTAGAAATTACTTTAGATATTGTGCTTTTAAATTAAAAAGGCTTTAAATTTATCTTGCTGAATTAATATTGCATTCTAGCATATGTTTCAGGTGTGCATTATTGAAAATCAGTATACATACTTTTACATTATATTCCGATTTTATCTTAAGTCCAATTTTATCCTTTACTATACAGTCATCTCCTTTGTCCCTATTTATCTCCACTCCCCTCTGCCTTTCTTATGACTATCAATTGGTCGTAAAGCCCCCACACTCATTTTGCCTTAATTTTTCTGTTTGTTTTCCATTATGAATAGAATTGTATGAGGCTTGCCTCATTGGACATTTTTCACCAAGCGTAATGCTCTCTAGGTCTGTTCTGTTGTTGTTGCAGATGGCAGCCCTTCCTCCTTGGAGCTTACAGGTGTCCCATTGTATACGTGCACACCACATCTTTATCTGTCAGCTGATGGCCATGTTGGTGGTTTCCACGTTTTGGCCGTGGTCAGTGATGCCACTGTAAATGGGGAAATGAATACAACTCTTTGAATTAGTGCTTTTGTATTTGCGGGGGCAGTAAATTCTTAAAAGTGGGATAACTGAATTCCTAAGCCATTTCTCTTTTAAAGTTTTGGGGGCTCTCCATACTATTTTTTATAATGGGGTTACCTGTTTATATCCCTGTCCACAATTTTTCTTGACTCAGATCCTCTCCAGGCCTTGTTTTTGTTTTTGAATAATAGCCATTCTCACAGGTGTGAGGTGATACTTTGCTGCTATTTTTCTAAGGAGTCTAAGGAGTTATTATCTTTTTGTGATGAGCAAGAAAAAAATTAGATAGGGGATAGTAAGTGATGGTTTCTGTTTAGTGATTGAGGTTCTTTATGGTTTCTCTTGAGCCTGTCTGCTTATGATGGTTTTGTAGGTGATGTCTACAAAGACTTTAGCTGAAGATTTGAGAAGAGGTAAATAGGTATTAACTTAGTGGGGGTCCTGAGAATATTTAACAAATTGAGAAGTTTGCTTATGAATCCATGGAAAAAGATTAGGATTGATTTTTCTTGAAAGGGATCACTTTTCATAAATCCATACTTACATGGATTGCTAAAGGGCAGGTAACTTGCTAGTCCAGAAATGTGAGCGGTATAAATAGAATCACTGTATCATTGTCATCCCATTGCTCATTGATTTGCTCAAGCGAGCACCAGTAACATCTCAGTTGTGAGACTTCTTGTTATTGTTTTTGGCATGTCGAATATGCCACAGGTAGCTTGCCAGGCTCTGCTGTTCAGGCGAGATACTCTTGGTAGCTTGCCGGGCTCTCCGAGAGGGGCGAAGGAATCAAACCTGGGCCAGTCTCGTGCAAGGCAAATGCCTTACCTGCTGTGCTATAGGATAAGTAGAAAATATACCCTTGCAGTTTGAAGGTCCTAAGTATCTTTATAATAAAAAGTACTATTCTTTATACCATGATTTTAGGATTACAAAACTGCTATAAGTGATATAGGAAACAAGCATAAAGGACGTTTTGTACCAGGTGTTCCCAATCCGTAGTCATTGGTTGGATTGGAAAAGTCTCCTTGATGCTCTTTTCCGGTTGTCAAACGAGCAACTCCCAGAAAGCTCTGGACTCTCTCAGAACACAAGCTCCCTGAGGCGGACGATTTTTGCCAGTTCTGTTCTTTCTTTGTCCTTGGTTCCTGACAAATCCTCATTACTGATTTATGTAAACTTATGTATTGCATAGACAAAGCATTGGGTCTTATGAGTGAATACAAGGAGTACTTTCCAGATTCAGTGAGACCGATGTGTTACTGCTTCGTTCTACGTTGTCCAAATGTAGGACGGTGTTTTCTCTGTGTTTTAATATAGATGAGTAGGTAGGGCATTTGTAAAATAATTTTGTGATTAAACACCCATTTTCTATGCCAATTGAGAATTTGATAGGAAAATTATTTTCAACAATACAATAGCACATATTCATTGACCACAATTTTGGAAAATGTACTCTGATGCTCTTTTCACTGGATTCAGTGAATGAATTTTCACAGCAAGCCTCCTTTTCATTTATGAATGAAGTGCGCTATTTTCAAAAAATCAAGATGTGTGGCAATAAGTGCAGTTTTGGTAAAAATGTAGAGTCAACAAAATGTTGATAAATTTACCTGGAGAGAACATTGCTTTATCAGCAAGAGACTTGGGTTTGTTGTTGTTGTTGTTGTTGTTGTTGTGAAGCCGTTATTCTTGCTCAGTAGCATTATACAGCATTTTCAGTGGGTGATAATATATAATCTAGGGTGACATTAGTCAGCATATTACATTTCCAGGCTTTTAAAATTGAAATTTGGGAGAAGGTTAAGAATAGCAAGGAAGATTAAATTCAGAGATGTGTTAAATACAAGTCCATTTTAAGAATTGTAAAAAATGATAACACTTCTAAAACAAGAGGAAAAATACATTTTGGAATACTGACAATGGTGGAAGTACTATTAGTGCTTTTTTTTTTGACTTTTTTTTTTGAATCACCATTGCAAACTTATTTATGATTGGGTTTTAATTATACAGTATTCCAACACCCATCCCTCCACCACTCTACATTTCCTACCGCCAGTGTCCCCAGCTCCCTCCCACCCCTGTACCCCACAGCTGCCTCTGTGGCAGGCACTTTCTTCTTTATCCCCTCTCCCATTTTGTGCTCTATGGTTTGCAATACCGGTAGTAAGAGTTCATTGTGTTTCTCAGGGCACTCAGTATTTTTATCAGGAAGTTTCATCTGGAATAGTTTTTTTTTTTAAGCTGGGTGGAAGCTTTGGGGTGTGATCATGACTTCTGGGTCTTCCGGAAGTACAGGGAGGTAAACTGAGAAGCCGGAATTTTCATCAGATCAATATCTTGGTGAGGTCCATCCGTTGGCAGTGAAATCCAGTCAGGGGCATGGCGGTGGAAGCAAGTGGACTCTTGGAAGCAAGTGGCTGCCGGGGGCTCTGTTTGGGTGGGAATTAGGCTAACCTGCTCCCCTGTGATGTCCCCCTTCCATGTCCCCGGTCTGTTCAGCCTTCCGTGGCCCGACACTAACTCCGGCTTTTGATCTCGTTTGAGATTTATTTATGGGTCTTGGAACAAGGCCAGTAAAGAAGCTTGCATTGCCGAGCTGCTAGTGGTTTATGGGTGGGGCGCCCCCATACCTAACTTCTGGCGGTTTAATTTCTCAAGAAACTTGGTCCTGAGTTATTGGAGTCCAGCAAGAGGTCTAGCAGCGATGTTGGGGTATCAGGAAGTCTGAAGACACCATCAGGCTGCTGCTGTCCTGGCCCGGTGCGTCCAAACTGATCTGCTCCGGCAGGGACGGGAACCCGGGCCAGCCCAGGGAGCCCGACGGACACACGCTCCCATCCTGGGTGGCCAGGCAGTGGGCACTCGGGGAGGTTTCCCTCCAGAATGTGCTGCAGGCGGCGAGGGCTGGCCCAGGGAAGAAGCGGTGGTGGGGCCGCCCCATCCGCGGTGAATTGGGGGGCCCTAGTAGGAACCCAGGGCGTCCCTCAAATCTTGGACCCGTGCTGCCCGTGGGCGGGGTTGGACCCAAAGAGACCTATTCGGACACATTAAAACTCGGCCTTGCTGATGCCCAGAGTGCCGACATCACTGCGCTTCGAGCCCCGAGACAGTGTCCAAGGGGCACCCACATTTGCTCACGCAGACACTTTGGACCCCATGGGTGGTCCAGCGCAGAGAGCCCCCCCTTCCCCCGCTCGGCGCTTCCCGCTGCGCCGCTCCCATCGTGCCCAGGACTCGGAAGTCCTATTTCTAGGCATTGTTTTCCTTAGAAATGGCAGTAAATTCCTTGAGCTAATGACTTTCGACAGTCAGATAAAAGATATTTTACTAATTGCTGCCTGTGCTGGAGTAGATTTGTGAGTAGATTTTTATATTCTTACATAATCTTAGGCAGACACAAATCATTGCATTTTATTTTCTGGAGTTGTTTTGCAATTATGAATAGGAGCACTGATTGTCCTAAATTTATTCGCAAACTACTGCATCCTTTTTCTGAAAGACTTATCAGAACACTTGTATCCTTTCAGTCTTTTGCATCATTTTAAAAGGCCTTACAAGACTCCCAGGATAAATTTAATCAAAGGACAGGAATTTGCCCTCATAGATTTCATATAGTTCAGTGTGGTTTCTTTCTTTGGCTGAACTATGTAGGTCACCACACATTAAAGGTTATGTATATAATCCATTTTGAAGTCAAATTTGGTACTTTGAGTTTGAGTCTTTAAAGTAGTTTAACTTAATCTTTTTTTCCAGTTGGGTAAATCTTTTTTGTAGCATTTGTAACAACTTTGTAATAATATTATATATATACATATATATATAAATCAAGCAATCTTTTCATTAAACAAACAAGGTGAGTTCCATTTACCTTGCTGTAGGTCAGCGTCCTAGCTTCCTCGTTCTTCTTTTCAAAACGGGGGTTTTTCTGTCAGAAGAGATGAGTTTTGAGCACAGGGAACATCCCTAGATTTGTTTTCTCATTTTTCCTCTGTTTGCTTGAGATTTTCTTTTCTTCTTTAGAATGTACATATTAGAGACACCTCAAATGTCTGACTGCAGTGAAGATACATTACATTTGGGGTATTTAGGTTATTTATTATTCCAGCAGGCAAAGAGCAGATGAGTCCTGGAGAGATCACTTAAAGGAGTGGATCCCCTGCTGTGCAGGTGCCAGGCCTGGGTTTGATCCCTGGCTCACTCTGCATGGTCTGTTTGTCCCCTGATCACAGCTAGCCTGGACTTCTGAGGACCGAGCTCGATAGCCCCTGAGCACTGACTGCTAGGTGTGACCCCAAAACAATACATTTTTTTTTTTAAAGGAGAAAATGAGGTTGATATGCCATCTGAACTCCCATCCAACTTTCTTTTACTTTCTGGACTGACGTGAAGACATCCTTGAAGAACCTTATTCGACTGTATCACTCCCAAGCACGAGAACTGGGCGCTGGTCTCCTTCTTCACAGTCCAGAGTCTCAAGAATTGTCTTTGCTGCACATGTAATGCGACTTATGCCACTGTAATCTCCAAATTAGTCAAGTGAAGTAAAAAGGAGTCTCATTGAAATACGTATATGCAGACAAGATGAAAAAAATGATTGACAAGTAAAGGTAAAAATAAAAAGAAAAGAAAGAAAAACCAGTCCTACTCTGCCAAATCAAAGGAAAAACAAACAAAAGCAATTATCTCTCTGAGAATTCTTTTACCCTGTAAAACAGGCGAGGAATTTGTAAGCTAAATGCCTTCCAGAAGTACCCAAAGATGTATTTATTTTTATTAAACCTAAAAGCTGAAAATGAAGATTGCATATCTATTAAAGAGGTATTGACATTTCTAGACATGCTTGGAAGTCTTAAGATGATGTGCTACTATGACAGGATACCAGAATAATAAACAAATATAAAAATATAAAATAAATAAATAGAAAATTAACACTTGTTATGTCATAACAGAAGGTTATTCAGAAGTGTGGCAGAATGACATGCCTAGACAAGGTAGTATAAATCAATTCTAGGTAAAATTGCTGAGGTATTCCTAAAACTGCTTTGTACTTCAGGAACAATATTTTTGGTAGCAGTTAATTTTGTTATTTGTCTTAGAAGGTAAAGTGAAACACTGCCCAATACTGCAAGAAATAATGTTATTTAGCTAATAAATTATATTTGCATTGAAGAAGAAAGGGATGAATATTGATAAATACAGCAAAATCGTAAATATCCTATTGCTAAATGACAGAGAAATATTTGGCACAGTAAAACAGTAAAGTCTGGATGCTATTGATTATGAATAAATACATATGAATTGGTAAATTTATTCACATATGCTAATATTTTGGCTTCGTTTTCACTTTTTCGGTTTTTGTTTCTGTGCTTGGACCACACTTCCTGGTGTTGTGCTAGCAATCATACTTGGGGACTCGGAATGTGAAAAAGCTGTTGCATACGCTCCAGCCTTTAAACCCAGACCTAGAGACTCAGTTTCAGACATGACTTAATTGAATCTGCCTGTGAGTAAGTAGAATATCACAATATTTTTCTAGCTTGTGTAAAGGAATTTCAAATGAAGAAGCTTAAGTATAAAATCAGTACTTGAGAGCGTGTGGAATCCTTTCTGCTGGGTAGGGGTTAGATTCACTAAACAGAGGTGGTGGTGGGGAAGCCCATTTCAACTTACAGTGAAGCTAAGTTGAGGTCCTCTGCCAGATTTAAAGTTTAGTCCAGTTTACCTTGAAGTGTACCAAGACCTCAAATAGTGATACAAATACCAACTACACACAGTTACATGTGGGGTTGTATAATTGCAAAAGGTATGTTGTGATTTTCTAAAAACTAGCTAGAGATGGGTCTCGGGTGTGATCAGGAGTGAGAACTTGTGCTGTGGGCTGGGCTGCATGGTTGCCCGGGTGATCCTGAGAAGGTATACTGGCATCCCAGTTGTCGCTGGCTTCATGCTTAGTGTCTCCAGTTCCCCTCGTTATCATAATCGGGTTTATTTTAATACTCCAGACACTGGCTCTAAGTAGGATCAATTTTATGTCTGAACTCTTGTCAATCTGGCTGTTTGGGAGGGGAGAGTTCGACTTTAAAATATGTTAAATGAATAATTTAGGTTCTGATGTCTCCAGCCACCCACCAGCTAATAAGAAGCACTAATTGTTAACTGCAAGGAGAAGGGATGGCGAATGCTGTAGATTAAAAAGGATTCAAGGGCCCAGGGGTGTGGCCCATCGGAGAGCCCCCGGCATAGCGGGCATGAGGCTGTCAGCTGGAGCCTCGGCACCACTCACCCCACAGTGCTCTGTGTGAGCTCTGTTCGCTGCCTCTGTGGGCCCTGCCTCCACCCAACACAGCCAGGTGTGTTACTGTAGCCACAGTGAAAAGTGAAGGTCAGGGGAGAAAATCAACCCATACTTTAAGTTTTTAAAACTTTTTAAAAGTTTTAAAAGAAGTGAGGGTCTGTGTGCGCACCCTGTCTAGTATGTAAAAGATTTTCCCTCCCAGAGCAGAAGGGATTTAAGAGATGAAGATGCTTATTGATGATATTGGCCTATATTTAAAATGCCAATCTTGGGGCTGGAGCAATAGCACAGCGGGGAGGGCGTTTGCCTTGAACGAGGCCGACCCGGGTTCGATTCCCAGCATCCCATATGGTCCCCCGAGCACCGCCAGGAGTAATTCCTGAGTGCATGAGCCAGGAGTAACCCCTGTGCATCGCCGGGTGTGACCCAAAAACCAAAATAAAATAAAATAAAATAAAATGCCAATCTTTGTCTTAGATTAAAAAAAAAAACCAAACCAACCCTGTATCTACAGATAAAGCGGTATAATTTACTTTTGTTCTTTGTTCTTTTGTTTTTGAATGATAGCCAGTGTGCTCAGGGGCTACTCCTGACTGGGTGCTTGGGCATCAGTCGTGGCGGGACTGGGTGACAGTGTGATGCTGGGGTATGAGCCTTGGCCTCCTATTTGCAGAGCCTGTGGGTCAGGAGATTGAGCGTCCTCTGTCCGCAGTGTGCTGTAATGTTTATGGTTTAAATTTGCTCTAGAATACCAGAGTGGGCTGGGACAGGGAGTAAAGGGAGAAGGTGAGTGTGCAGCCAAACCTGGTTTGATCCTTGGCTCTGCCTGGGCCCCTGAGCATGGCCAGGTGCCGCCTCAGAGCCTTTCAGCATCATCGAGTGTAGCGCTGGGTGCCCCCCCAATTGTTGGCCGGTCCCAGGTGATCCCTGCGTGGCCAGAGCAGCATCACATTCTCAGGCCTTTGAATGGAACCTATGACGTGTGTGTACACCCACTCTCCCCCCCCCCACCAAACACACAGATTCTCTCTCTCTCTCTCTCTGAGGGAGATGGAGGAGAAGGGGGAGAGAAAGATTCAGAGAAACACATGAACTTGAAAGAGCAAGCCCAGAAACATGATTTGGTGGGTTAATTGTACTGTCCTCAGTAATTATGCACTGGGTTGCAATTTTTATTATAAAAATACATAAACAACCCTACAGTGTTATTGACTGTAACTGCTGCAGCTCAGGTGACACTGCTTAATAACATTTAATTTAGAAGTGAGGGTCTGTGTGCGCACCCTGTCTAGTATGTAAAAAGATTTTCCCTCCCAGAGCAGAAGGCGTTTAATTGAGCCCAGGTGAGTAATACCTGAATGTGAGCCCCACTGCTGTCAGGACTAGATGGTCCAAGTCACCATCAGGAAATTACTATCTTGAGTTCTACGGTGAGATTAGAGCATAGAGACTCACAGTCACTGTATTATCGTGACTAATGACTATGAAAATGGCTTTATTTCCGGGGCCAGAGAGATAATACAGTGGGTGTGGCTTGCCCTGCCCACGGCTGACCCAGGTCTGATTCCTCGTACTGCAGACCATCCCCCCAGCCCCAGCCAGGAGTCACCCCTGAGTGCAGAGTAAGCCCTGAGCACCGCCTATGTGACCCGTCCTCCCCCCCCAAATTAGAAAAAATTGTTTTATTTCTTGGCAATTGTTCCATCTGGAGCTCAAAATTGTTGTCTCCTACCAGAGCTATTTGAAATAGCAACATACAAAGCAGCTTGATGACCTTGGCTCCGTGGAGATTTAGCTGGGACTATATAGTGTTTTTCCTGAGCATTCCATGTCGCGTCTCCCCGCACCCCCTCAGTGTGTCTCAGGGTTGGCTCCATTGGAAGCCAATACTGGAAAGGAGTTTGGATTCCAGGAGGTTTACTGGGAATCCTCCCCTTTAAAGAGAGAGGGGGAGGAAGCACACAAGTACAGATGAACTTGAACTTGTAGCGCAGACCTCCCAAGGCCTTGGCAGTATTGCAGACGGCTGCAGAGGAGAGTCTTTCCTCCTTCCCCTCCGAGAGAATAAGCTACTTAAGCCCAGAGACTTCACTAAGAGGCCATAGAGGGTGCTCATCAAATACTGGCCAGGTGAAATCGGAGGAAGAGTTTGTGGTGTCTCCAGTACCCCCAACCCTTGTCCTTCCCTACCCCTGCTGAAGGGTAGCCATGACCTACAGATGGTTATCATGAACAAACCTGAAGGCAACTGGCCTCTAATTGCCCATGTTCCCTGCTCCCCTGTGTCTGGGCTCCGTAGATAAGGAAGGATCTGCCCAGGAACCCGAGAAAAACCACACATGTGTGTTGTGAAGAACACTAGATTATGTCCCCAAAGAAGAACACAAACCCTAGTGGATCCTGGTAACTTCTAGGCTTAGTAAGACACATGCATTATGCTTCTATTCAGTTTTTTTTTTTTTGTGTGTGTGTGTGTGTGTGTGTTTATGTTGTGTGTGTGTGGCTGCAGGTGGGGGTGGGGGTGGTTAACATTATTGGAGGTGAACGTTTATCCTGTTATGTTGAAATCTCTTGAGAAAAGTCTACAACTTTAGGACCTGAGGGATAGCACGGGAGTTAAGATGCTTGTCTGACATAGAGCTGACCCCAGTTTGATCCCACTGCTTATGGGGCCTTGAGCACCACCAGCAGACTCCTGAGCACCACTGGGTGTGGCCCTAAACCGCCTCCCCTCACCCCCCTTAAAAAATAAGATATGAGGAAAACCTACAATTTTAGAAGCACTCCTTGTTGAAGTGTTACTGATTTGCTATTAGTCTACAACATTCTGTAAGCTTCAGTATAGGTCCCATTGTACCCACCATAGAAGCATTTCTTAAAAGTGAATTTTTCACCCTCAGTAGGAACAATTCTGCTTTTAGAAAGGATACTGAATCCTTTACGTGACTTCCTGTCTCGTCACCCTCCACCCAATTTTGACTGTAGGATTCTCTGAGATGAGAGTTGCATCAAGGGCCGGGGCCGGGCTCAGTAGCAGGGCACTGGTGCCTGTGAGACCCTGGGTTTCATCCTCCACACACACCTTTGCCAGGTATTTTTGCGTTAGTAAGTTGTTTTAAGTCTTTCTCTGAACCATAGCACTTTATCAGTGCTTTACTTGTAGAGGGCCTGCAGCTCCGATCTGTTATGGGGTGGCTGACAAGAGCGTGGTAGGAGAATAAGGACTAAACACATCAGTAGTTCAGAATCAGAAACTTGTTTTTACATTACAATTTCCCCTGCTCTCTGTAGAGATAATTTTGTGCTTCACCTTTTTATTTTAGTTTTTCGAAGCAAGGTAGGTAGCTTTTTATTGGAAGGAATTTGCTTAGGACGATGTGAGAAGAGAGAAAAGGGGAAATACGTGTTCAGGAGAGAACACAAGCTTCTCCAGATAGGAAATAAGCAGAGAAACAGAGACAGCCAGTGAGACACGTGTTTAGGGAGAAATGGGTTTGAAAAGCTGCTTCATCTGTTTAAAATGTATAGGTCATTTTCTTCAAGTATTAGAAGAATGAGATTGTGCTTGACACCCTGTGAGTCAGATTTTTTTTTTTATTAGTGGCATATTTATCTTTTGAAGCTATAATTATGATCAGTTCGGGAGTTGCTGTTTGATCTGTTCCCTTGGCTTTTCTATTTCCTTCTTGTGCACGTAGCACCCCCACCCGGCAAAGAAGGGAGGAAGGCTCTTTGAGTCTTCCCGTGGAGGCAACTCTTTCATCCAGTGGCAGCTTGCCGTGTTTCTTGGTTCTGTGAAGGCAGTAGGATCAGTTGCTTTTGCTGCTTCAGAATATTTACTAGAATTCTCAGTTATTTGAACATTTATGTAACCATATTCCCTGGTTTACTGAGTGAAATATTTATATTTAAGATTCTTTAATATTTTGTCCTCAGATTGGTACATTTTACATCGCCAGTTTTTACTTTTTCAGTAATTCATGCCATGTTTTCTGTAGTTGCTATTGATAATATTAGGTTTGACTGTACCGATACTTTTTTTAATGTTTAAAAGTACATTGGAATGTTTATAACATAGCATGAAATTGTCCTGCTTTCTTTTCATGTCTTGTGAAATTTAACATTTTGAGTTCTATTAATGAATTTTCAGAGTGTTAGGAATTACCTTTTGAATGTAAGTACTTAAGAAAAAAAACACCCTATTTATTTAAGGGAAGCTACACCTTAGGCTAAATAAAGCACACTGGTCTGGATCCTGTTGAAGTGTAGGTTTGCAGAGTCCAAATTTTGAACGAGATGGGTGCTAAGAATTTTATGGCCTTGGTATTGCTGTTGCCACCCATTGTTCTTGTACTCATAAATGTCTTTTATGAAGTGCAGTTTCATGCTCTATAGCTGTTGGTTTGTTATCAGCGCGAACAGCGAATGTTCTAAAAATCAGCTTTGAAACAGCTGGCAGTTGACCTACCAGTATTTAGCACCACCTAAAAATGCGCATGACGTGTGTTTGCTCTTCACTCCCAAGAGTGTGCCTTTCTTGTGAAGGAGGCTGGTGGCAGCACCTTTGCTCCTGCTGTGTTTCTAATCGGACCCATGTAGAAGAACCTTAAGATGGATTTTTTAAAGAGAGTTGTTCCCCCACTTCTTTCCGGAGATACGGATTTGGATACTAAAGATAATTTTCAGGAAAGTTCCCCCAAAGTAGTTAAGACAAGACGTCTTAGTTTGCTTTCATCAGACAAGACTGTGGGTGGAATCAGTTTGTGTCACAGTAATTCTGACACATGCCAACATCAACAACTCGGTAAAGTAAAATTGTTTTCACGGGTCCACATTTGAGTGACATAAAGCTTGATTTTGAAAGTCAAGTTTAAATTTTAAAATGGTTATTAAGTGTACGTTTAGTGTAAAAATGTTAAGTATCTTTTGGTTGTTTATGAGTTTAGATGGAGAAATATTGGTGTTATAGAAATCCAGATGAAACCATTAATGAACAATTTGTTGATTTTTTTTTGATGATGATGAAGTGTATCTACTTATTGTTGCAACCTGTGGCAAGTGTAAATGAAAAATAAGAAAATGAGTTTTGTGTATTGTGGACATTTTGTTTAAAATAATAAATCCCATTATTATAAAGGTTATGAGCACATGGGGAAAGTATAAAAAATGTTGCACCTTTGTTTCATATAATCCTACAAAGTTGAGCTTCCTGCCTATTAAGGTTGAGAGGATGAGATTCATTATGTGGGAGAAGAATTAGCTGTGTATAGAGTGACTAGTAAATATTGAAAGAAAGGAAAGCCCTTTAGGAAAAATATTTAAAAATGCTGTTTAAAAATTTTTGACTAACATACTTGGGTATATTAAAATATTTTCTATGATCATGAATATTTTTATTTTGTGGAATTAAAAGCTCATAAATAATATTTAGTAGAAAACGTGTTTTCTGTAAATCCTCTGCAAGTTTGTTGTATATTCTTACAGCTGTTTTTCATGCATATTTTAATATGTACATATAAATTATTATTTATTGAATTTAAGTGATTTTACTATCCAAAATGTTTTCATGCATTTCTATTTACTACACCACAGACATCTTTTTGTGACATTTAAAGTACTTTCCATTATATAGATGTAATAATTTTTTCAGGCTGTCTTTTACTAGTGAACATTTTGAGTAACTTTAAGTTTGGGTTATTACAATAATTATGCAATCAGTAGCTCTTTATGACTTCATACCTTTAGACAACTGCTTCTCAGTATAAATCGTTGTTCTGTGTCTCGACTTTCTGTGAACAGTCCCGCACAGAGCGAGTGACTGTATTTTCCTGAGAAACCATACTTTCTTTTACATAACTATTTGTAAAAGCAAAGAGGAGATTTTAAGTTATAGAAAGAAATCTGTGTTAATGTGTTTTGGTGTTAAAATTCATTTGGAGACATGATATGGTGAAAAAACACTTATAGGCTAGTGCTTCTTTATTTTTGTTAATCTGCCTATATAGTCTATCATCCAACCCTTAGATTTACACTGTCTATATACATTAATAAAAAGAGGAATATATTAATATGAGCAGTTAATTATTTTTTCTCTAATTTTCACATTTTGGCTTTTCTTTTATCATACCATGGCCTGTATGGTTAGATGTGGTATTTAAATGTAATATATTATGTTCCTTAGTTTTTAATGTCTTCTGTATTTTAAAGACTTACATGTTTTTGAACATTTTATAACAGTATATGTTAGAAAAGTGTAGTGTGTAGACTTAGTAATATGTGCATACATTTGCAAATGAACTTTCAATTTAATGATTATAAATTTTCTGTAGTATCTTTACTTCACAGTCAACACAAAGCAAAATCATGAAGTACTAAAAAAATCTGTTACTTAAAATTTAGTGGCCTCAGATTCATTGTAGATCAATTATTGCCTCATTTTAATTTTCTTAAAGATAACCAAGTTTTAGGTCATGAAATTCAAGTTTAAAGAACTCCTTTGGCAATGAAGAGCTTTATGTAGGTAGGAAAAACCTTAATTCCACAGTATCATCAGTATTACTCTGAGGTTTTTTTTATTATTATCATTTGGCTTTATTCTGTCTGCCTCTTAAATTGCAATTTAAAAATAAAAATTCCTTTTCTGGAATCAGGTTGACATTGTTTATACAAATAAAACCCACTTAATTCACATAGGATGTGCAGGGGTTATTTACCATTTTAGCATCAGTGGATTTTACTTCTGTTTACTGGTGGTTCTGAGCATGAGATAATACTGCAGAAATCCTGCAAGTATGATTAGATACAGGTCACTTAAAGAGTGTTACAGATTTGTTCATTTAATGAAGGGAGAAATCAAGAACTTGAAGAGATTTCCTATCCGTATGCAAAGAAGGAGCTATACTTTGAGAGAAAATCTGGTATCTTAAAGCTCTGTACTTGGACCAGCTGTTTCCAGCTTCATTAATTGTTCGTTTGCATTAGATAAAAATCTGCATGCTGGGCTGAGATTGTGGCTCAGTGGCAGGGCACGTGAGAGTCCCTGGGTTTGATTCCCAACACTGCCACCCCCCCCACCCCGCCCCCTATATCCCAACCAACTCCTTCCAAATCCTCTATTGCCATTTTTTCACCTAACAGGTTGAGCTTACTTGGACTTAAACCAAGCCTGTTTGTGCTTATTATATTGAAATTGTGACTGTGTGGCTTAATTAGGTATGTATGAATCAGCAAAGTAGATGATTGAAAATAATTGTTTCATGTAAATCAAGATGAACGCTTTCGTCAGATCCCATGAAAGTGAATTCCTAGAAATAACCTGTCTTTGGGCTGAGAGAGCGCGGTGGGCTGGAGCACAGGGTTTGCACTTAGGAAGCCTGGGCTTGACCCCAGCGCCATGTGATCTCCCCTGGGCACTGCCAAGACTAGCTCCTGAGTGCCAGTAGATGTGACTCCAAAACCAATACACAGACACACACACACTGTGTACATATTTGTATACACACTTTGAATTACATGTAGGCCAAAGAAATGGACAAGATTAGAAGAACTTTTGCCTGTCACGCCTTTACTATCCCTTACCCCTCTTCACATTGAAACGGAACCCCTAGCTGGTATACATGGCTTGAATTTGCTGTCATTTGACTTGACAGATTTACCTTAAGACTCCAAGGCTTGGCATCCCATGAAAAAGCTGGGGAACAAATAAGGATTTCTGTTTTAGAATAAAGCATTTGGTGGACTCTAGTGATGACCCACCACCTCTGCCCCCCCAACACACATGTACGCTCTCTCTCTCTCTCTCTCTCTCTCTCTCTCTCTCTCTCTCTCTCTCTCTCCCTCTCCTACTTCAGTGGTTCTTCTAAAATCGGAATTCAAGGACTCTATAGTTCTGTAATGTTATAGTTTTGTTAAAGGAATGAACACTTGTTTGCTCTCCCTGCTTCCTTAAAAAAGGAGCTAGGGACTGCGGGAGCAGTGCAGGGATCAAGGTACTTGCTTTACACGCTGCTCACCTCAGTTTCATCTCCAGCGCTGCATGTGGTCCCCTGGCCCTCACCAAGACTGATCCCTGAGCACAGCCAGGAGTAAACCCTCAGCACCACTTAGTTGTGTGCCCCAAAATTGAAACGGGAAAAAGAAAAGAAGTTAAAGCAGTCATGTATTTATGTTACATGGTCTTACTCTTTATTCAATTTCCTTTTTTCTTTTTGGTCTAGAGTTCTAAAACATTTGATCAGAGATTGATTTCACTGATAAATATCATTAGAATGGGCGCAGTTTGTGTCTTCCTACATGTAAGGGGACAGGGAGAAGGTGCCCCTTACCGGCTGGCAGCGGGCAGCAGTGTTGTCTAATGTGCAAGAACAGTGAGTGGCCGGCAGAGCCTGAGAATCACACGGTGTTTCCACAGATTTCTGTTGTGACAGCTGCAAAGTCCTTGGATCTCTTGGGCAGGGCTATTTTTATTTAATTGTTATTTATTCATTTATTGTGATTTTGGGGCCACACTCAGTGGTGCTCAGGGGCTATTCCCAGCTCTGCAATCAGGAATCACTCCTCCTGGGCTCTGGACACCCTCCGGGGTGCTGGAAATCAGGTCTGGGTTGGCGCGTGCGGGCAAGTCCAGACCTGCTGTACTATCCCAATAGCCCCTGATTTATTTTTTAAGATTGTTTTTGTTTGGATGGAAATTGACCTTAATTTTGCCATCAATAACAAAGCTCATTCTGTTTGGAGTCAAGAATGAGTATAAATGTGTGTATAAGGCTGGCTTTTAAAGTTCACCAAGGCAGAAAGAATGATGTATTGAACACAAGGAGAATGTTAATGTTGATACTAAGAGGAAGAGGAATTTCTGAGGTCCAGAAAGATAGCCCAAGAGTTAAGGCACTAGCCCTGCATGTGGTTGACCCCAGTCCATCCTGGCACCCCCCCCCCCCATCACAGTGCCAGGAATGGCTGCCTGAGCACTCCTGGGTATAGATTACCCCACACCCCCCAAGTTAAAGTAACTTTTGAGTGTCCTCTATATTGGGGGCCCTTTCCTTTCTTTGTTTTGCCAGTAACTTAAATGGCCTCATTCGTCTGTGTAATACATGGCTCTCTCCTTCCCCCTCTCCAATGGAAGATAAAGTAGAGCATGGACTTTGTTCTGTCTACAGATATCTTCCAGGGATTGGAACATAATAGTAGCTTGATAAATATTGGTTGAATGAGCGGATGTTAGTTAAATCCTTTGGAAAACCATGTGAAGTACATTGCTATGACAACTGCTAAATGTTTAGGGAGCTAGAACCGCGTTTCTGCTGAGCGGAGCAGGCATGCGGTTGTTCGCAAGTATTTGCTTTGTACTCCAACTCACTGCAGTCTAGGATGTTTTTGCATCTTTGTGTACAGATTATATTTGGGGAGACTAGTGTAGCTGTTAGGTTTGATGGTTCTGCTCAAGATCATGTGTTATTTTTGTGCTTTTATTTTTATTCTATTTTATTTATTTGAGGGGAGGAGGTTGCACGCATGGCAATTCTCGTTATACTCTTGGCTCTGCTCAGGGATTGCTCCAGGTGGTTCTTTTTGTGTGTGTGTCTTTTCTTTTCTTTTTTTGCTTTTTGGGTCACACATGGCAGTGCACAGGGGTTACTCCTGGCGGTGCTCGGGGGATCATGTGAGATGCTGGGAATTGAACCCGGTTGGCCACGTGCAAGGCAAACGCCTTATTCGCTGTGCTATTGCTCAGGCCCAACTCCTGGTGGCTCTTAGGGGCTATACTGGTGATCAAACAGCGTCTACCACATTGCATGGCAAGCACCTTAACCCCTGTTCTCTCTCTCCTGACCCTGTGCTTTCATTTTAATTAAGATATTTCAATAGGAAAAAAATTAATTCCAGCATATATTAAGCATTTGTCTTTGAGACCCTTTCACTGTAATGAATAGTGGTTGATGATTTTTATAACACCCTGGTTAGATAAGCTGGTTTAAATGACTATCAGTTTCACATGGTTTTTACAAAAACAGCTAAAAGACACACATTGGACACCCTCTCCATTTCATTACAAAGTGCTAATGATTCCATGGAATATAAACATTTGATTAGTGTACTTGTATACCTCTCTTAAAAAATTCAGCACAGTTCACTGGCAGGCAGAAATGAAAAGGTAGCCTTTAAAAAATATCCCTCCCGCCCCAAATGCAGTTTTGGTCGAAACTTTTCTAGCAGTTCTCAGGGCTTTGGAGGCCGTTCCTGATGGATGTCTGGCAGTACCAGGCTGCCAGCTCAGTGCTCGGACCTGACAGTGCTGGTGGTCACCTGGCCCACCCCTGGTGGTCTTGGGGGGGGTGTAGTGGCCAAGATCAAACACCACATCTTGAGCAGGCACAGTAAACTCTTCACCCCTTTGTGCTATTTATACATTGGCCCTTGGTTGAGTTTTTCAGGCTGCAATCAAGTTTGGCTAGTGAAGAAAGGGGGTCACGAATGGTTTTCTGTACTCCTCTCTTAAAAATTTTAAATTATTTTTTATTCTGCCATTAAGTGCTCTCAGTGGGTAGACTGCGCCTTCCGAGTAGCCAGTTTTGTTGGATCCATCCTGGGTTGGGTAGAGGAATAGCACAGCAGGCCATTGCCTTTATAGAGGAGGGCAAGAAAGAGAAAAAAGTGATTTAAGTTTTCATTAGAGTCTGGACTCCTCTGCTGGGGAGTTTAAGAGAAGCTCCTGGGAAAACATCACAATGAGGTTTTCTTCTTTGGACACTTCAAATGCTTGCAGTGATGTTAGACCGACGCAGAGACAGAACCACTTGGAAATATAATGAGTTGAAAAGGCTCCTGGGCAGGCAGTGTCCTGGAGGGACCAGAGCTTCAGATAATGATTGTTCTGCTCTGGGATTTCTGGCCAGACCCAAATGCCACCTTGCACTGGCTGCATAGGTCTGTGGAAAAGTCCAGGAATTCCTCTTGCTCCCAAAGATGGATTTGGAAGCCTGGGGGCAGGGGGACTTCCCTGGTGTCCTGAAATCAAGAAGGCTCTCTCCCTGCCAGCAGGGCTGTGGTCACTGGCTGTGTAGAAGACTTCCTGTGTTGGTGAGATTCTTGCCCTCTTGGAATCTTGTCAGTCTTCTCACGATAAAGAAGAGATCAAAGAAGACCTTATCTGGGGGCTGGAGCAATAGCACAGCGGGTAGGGCGTTTGCCCTGCATGTGGCCGACCCAGGTTCGATTCCCAGCATCCCACATGGTCCTCTGAGCACCGCCAGGGGTGATTCCTGAGCACAGAGCCAGGAGTAACCCCTGTGCATTGCCAGATGTGAGCCAAAAAGAAAAAAAAAAACAAAGAAGACCTTATCTGTGCCCCGAGAAAGGCAGCGACAGTATTGAGAAAGGCTGGAGTGGGGCTTTGATCAGGTCTGGGACTGTGTGTCCTCGAGCAGGCTGCTGATGCCAGCTGACCTCACCTACCAACCGGAATGGCATTTCCTTGGTAGCATTGCTTCAAG
The DNA here is from genome assembly GCF_027595985.1 of Sorex araneus. Classification (NCBI taxonomy): domain Eukaryota; kingdom Metazoa; phylum Chordata; class Mammalia; order Eulipotyphla; family Soricidae; genus Sorex; species Sorex araneus. Next base: position 179,457,350 of record NC_073306.1, on the reverse strand, counting down.
ATGGTTACACAAGTCAGCACTTGGGACAGTGGGACAGTCACTGCCACACGAGCCTTGGGTGCTTGGGTATCAGACTTCATGAAGCTAGCCTTGAAGCATTACAACAGAGAAAATGTTCTCGGGTTTGTATTTAGGTGTTGGGTTGTGCGTGGTTCTGGGATATGTTTCCCTGTGCAGTGATGTACAGTGGTGTGAACCTTCACTGCAGCCTGAGCGGCTGTACCTTCTCCTGTGCCGCCTCCTCTATCTCTCCCCTTGTGCTCCTCCTCAGAACTTCCGGTGTGAGTCAGAGGGTTTGGAGAAGAGCCGCAGTGTTGTTTCCATAGTGCCTCGTGGTGGGTTTTACAGTCAGTTAGCCTCACACTTCTTAGAGATGGCGGCTTCATTTTGTGTTTCTTTCTGTTTGGGGGCCACACCCAACAGTGCTTAGAGCTGACTCCTGGCTGCGTGCTCAGGGATCACTCCTGGTGGGGCTCGGGGGAAAATATGGGCTGGCGGGGACCAAACCTCTGTCATCGTATTCACTATGTGATCTCTCTTGCCCTGGAACATTGGTTGTAGCTGGTCTCTTCTGGTTGCCCGGATGTGTTTTAAATTGGGAGAGTTAGAAATGGTTAGCAAAGTGAGTCAAGTTGTGTCTTTGGCAGTTAGAAAGGCCTTGCATAGCATGCTTAAAGGAAATATGTGCATGTGCCCCTTGTAAAGGGGCTGGAATAGCCGCCTCTATTGCACTTGAGCTTGCTTTGCTGCTTGCCAAGTGTGAGAGCTGGTGTTTAGCCAGCATATCCTGCTGTGGTTATATTGGTGGTTAAAAATGCCAATTATTCACACCAGTTGCTATTTAGCTGCTGCTCCATCTCCTCCTCCAAGTTTTCCTCCCCTATTCCAGTCCTCTTGGATCTCCTTCCTCCTCTCCATTCCCCCTGCCAGGTTTCCACCAAGGACTGAGCTCTCGGTAGTCCAGGGCCTCCGGGAGCCACCTACCTTCTTCCTGACACTGGGGTTTCTGCAGGTGATCACTTGCCATGCCTTCCTGCTTACCCACTGTGTGCTGGTCATCCCTGCTCATTCTTCCTTGAGAAACCAAAGGAAGGAGATAGGACAAAAAATTGTTGAAACAGAAGTAGATAAGAAAGAATATTATTAATGGCTAGGCAAAACATAATGATAGTAACAGAGGCATCAAAGAGATGATTTAGAGCATTAAAAAAATAAGTCTGGTAGCAGAAGATACCAAAGATAAGATGACTCAAACCAAATATAAGTTAAAAGTGTCAGTAAGACCAGGAAAATGACCTGATGGTAGGACCCCTGGTCTGGCGGGCATGAAGCCCTGGTTTATCCTTGGCATCTTGTGGCTGGGTGGCAAAATGTAATTAGAGGACAAGAAAACTAAAGCATGCCATAATAGGAATGGAGCAGTGATACTTAGGTCCAGGGTTAATTCCACCCAAGTACAAGTATTGGCCTAAGAGTTGAGGTAACTAGATAGGTCTAATCCATCAATCCTGATGGCGTGCTGGAATTGGAACTCTGCAGGGTGAACAGATGTCTCTGGATGCCTCTCCTTGGGGTGGCATCGTTCTTCACCCTAACCTCGGTTTGTTACTGTCAGCATTAGGATTCCCATTCATCAGCGTCCACTTAGCTGAAGCCCCTCAGTTTCTTTGAATTCATGAATATGCAGTTGTTGGTTCTCTTGCCACCTCACGGTTCTTCTGCAGACTGAACGGGTCATCTTCATGTTGGTACCCCAGAAGTTGGGCCAGGGGAGGCTAGAGGATGCAGCCAGTGTTTGTTGACTGAGCCCTCTGTCCTATTGATTGTCCTTGTCCTCTTCATGCCAGAGCAAGTTCCTACTTGTTACTGAAAAACCCCCGCCTGTTGCCGTGTTTTAGCCCACTGGCTTTCCCTTCAGACTCACGTCGCTCCCTGCTCAGTGGCAGTCGGCCTGAGGCCGACCCAGGCAGCCTTTCACTAGCTTCAAAAATGGAAAAACAGCAACCAAAAAAAATGGGGTGGGAGATGTGGGATGTTAGTGGGAGCACATCAGTAGAGCAAAAGATGGCTCGGAGACTTACCTGACTTTTCTCTCTGCAAGGGCCAGCTGGTGAAATAGGCTTGGCCTGCTGCAAGTCTGTCCTGGTCAGCTTTCACTGCGTGGAGCATGGGAGCCTAGAGTGAATGAATAGATGTGGTTGTGTATGAACAGGACAGCTCATTTTTTTTTAAGGGTGATAAAGTTGTTTTTATTGACAAACATGATTTCCATTCTATAATAAATTAGAGAACTAAAAAAGCTATTGATTTCATCATTCATTTCTTACCAGACTGCAGAAGATTCCTTTTTGTCTGGTTTGCAGGTATAAAAGTTTCAAAGTCACTGTTGTAGATCAGCAGGGAAGGCATGCAGGAAAAGAAGACCCATATTTTCTTGTACCTTTATTGTTCAGATTCTGACATCACTTTTTTTTTTTTTTTTTTTTTTTTTTGCTTTTTGGGTCACACCCAGCAATGCTCAGGGGTTACTCCTGGCTTTGCACTCAGGAATTACTCCTGGCAGTGCTTGGGGGACCATATGGGATGCCGGGGATCGAACCCGGGTCAGCCGAGTGCAAGGCAAACGCCCTACCCGCTGTGCTATCGCTCCGGCCCCTGACATCACTTTTGAATCCCATTGTTCAACAGCACAATTTGCATCAACAGAATGCATAGGGTTTGCTGTCATTAGGAGATTCTGACCCTGTAAACTTGTTTTAGAAATCTCAACTGGAGAAGAGTTACTCAGTGGTAAAGTGGAAGGTCTGAAGCTGTTCGGTTCATCTGCTGAGATGTGCACATCAGGCTTGAGAGAGGCCTTCAAGTCTGGGTCATTTTGTATTCCAATTCATTTTCGAATAGATCTGATTTTTTTAATTAAAGCCACAGGCTGTCTCATCTCTGGTGACATAATGAAATAACCAAATGATCCTCTCCTCACATTGTATCCACCACCAAGACAACAAAGAGCTCCAGATCTTTGAGCAAAGAACTCTACTAAAGATAGACATAAATAACTGGCATCTTCATTGTCCGTGTCTGATGTGCTAAGTGATTTCCTTAATCGACTGTAATTGATTGAAGTTTTCCAGGACTTATCTCCTAGTACAAGTGATGTGTTCTGGGTATCTATATTTTCTTCCTGCATAAATTGATGCTCTTTATTAAATTCTTCTTCATCATGTGCAGTCAAATCCAAAGCTTCAGAACCAGATTGAAAAATCTTCATTCATCTCATTAGTTAGAGTACTTAAATCTTGTTCATTACTGAAAGATATATAATAGGCAAGATCAGTGACCATTTGCCCTCTTCATTTTGATAGACCATGCTCTGGCCTTGTAGATGCATTTGTTGCTTTACAGTACCAGAAGATTCTTCAGGCTGCCTAATGATACAAGTTTTCATCTTCTATGAAATTAACGTGACTTAAGTCCATGTTTAGAATGTTCTTTTAACAATGTTTTCTAGTTTCAGCAACAACAGCTCTGGAAGGATCTAAAATAGTGTGCTTCACATTTTCTAAGTTTTTTTCTCTTTAGTTTTTAAAGAATCAAGAAAACTAAGACACAGCTAAGACTCCTGGCTCCTGGCTAAATGGAGTCATTTTGTATTCCAACTCACTTCCAGATAGATCTGATTTTCTTATTAAAGCCATAGGCTGTCTCATCTCTGGTGATATAATGAAATATCCAAGTGATGGTCTCTTTACATTGTATCTACTACCAAGACAACCCAGAGCTTCAAATCTTTATACAAAGCACTCTCCTAAAGATATACGCTAATAACTGGCGTCCTCTTTGTCCATGTCTGATGTGCTAAGTGATTCCTAAACAGACTGTAATTGAAGTTTCCCAGGACTTATATCCTAGTACGAATCATGGGTATTGGATAACTTCCATCCCTTCAACAAACTTTAAAAGACTGGAATAGAGGTTTTTTCTTTTTTTCAGGAATGTTTATTGAGACACCATGATTTACAAAGTTGTTTATATTATGGTTGTTCCAGGTAGACACTGTTCCAACACCACCCCACCACCAATATCCCCTCCTTTCCACCAGTGTCCCCGGATTCTCCCTGCACCCCAAGCCTACCTCCTTGGCAGACATAACAAATCTATTTCATGTTACTTGGTCCAGTAAAACTTAAATGAGTGGCAAATAGAATTATCAGATCAATAAAAGTCATTTTGTGACGAATAGCTGCTATGTTTTTAACCTTTCTTAATCTAGTAGATGACAACCATAGGCCCCGTTAGTGAGTGCCAAACTCAATACTCAGTGATGCTAAGTTTCTCCTGTCCTTTAAAGGAGCTCTTTTAGCACTTCTTGTAAAACAGGTTTCAAGGCATTGAATTTCCTAAGCTGTTGTCTGTTCATAAAACTCTTTGGTTCCTTCAAATCTGAATACTAACCTAGCTGGCTCTAGAATGTCCTTGGGGAGGTATTCATTTTGTTGAGTTTTGTACTATATCTTTCCATATTCTTCTGTAACTTGATAGACCTGCTGTATGTCTTATGCTTTCCTTTGTAAGTTTCTGTTTTTGATCTTGCTGCATTCAGTGTTCTGTCTCTGTCTTTGGATTTTGTCATATTGAGTATAACATTAGTCTTGGAGTTTTTCTAATTTGCTCTATTTTCACTGGAACCCCGTTGGGCCTCTTGGATCTTGGTGCCTATAATCCTCAACTCTGGAAAGTTCCTGTCATTGGTTTCTGTAGCTGTTTGTCTTCCTGCTCTTCAGGGACCCCGACAATTCTTACATTGTTCTCCTTGAACTCATCCCCTGGTTCTGTGCTATGCTGCTCATTTCTTTCAGACTATTTTCCACCTTTTGTTGTTTCCTAGTAGTTTTCTCCTTCTCATCTTGGAGCTCCTTGATCTTTTGCTCAGCCTCTGTTATTCTGCTGATCAAAGCTTCTATTGACTTTTTTTTTTTTAATATCACCTACCATTTCTGACTGTAATAGTTTTTTTCATGTCAACTCTCATGCTCTCTTGTGCTTTGCTGACTACCTGTGCTGTTGTTTCTTTGAACCCACTGAACATCCTCATCGTAGTGTCACTGAAGACTTTGTCTGAGGATTTACTGGTGTTGCTTATGTCTTTTGGTAATACTGTTTCTGCTCATTAAACTTGGTGGGTTGCTGTGTATTTTCCCCATTGGTTTTCTAGTGTCCTTGCTGTTCTGGGGGTGTGTCTTTATAGTTAATCCTCCTGGAAGATGCTGAGGGATTAAGCTGGAGATTTCTCTGTCTTCTCTGCCCGCCTGGGATGATGGCACAGCAGGCAGACGAGAAGGTCAGTCAGGCCAGCTCCAACTTATGATGTGGGCCGTTAGTGTGACACAGGTCAGCCGTGGAGGTTGCTGGGACTCACGCGGTAAGCAGGGGTTCTCTCTCCCATTCTGGATTAAGTGCAGTAGCATCAGCCAAAGAGGAAAGCCTTACCTGGGATGGCGGAGCCCCAAGCAGAAGATGAGGTGGAAAAGAATATTTTCTGACATCACAGACCTGGAACACAGCGGGTGGGGCATTTGCCTTGCACGCGGCCGACCCAGGTTTGATTCCTCTGCCCCTCTGGGAGAGCCTGGCAAGGTACCGAGTGTATCTCGCCCACAGGGCAGAGCCTGGCAAGCTCCCCATGGCATATTTGACATGCCAAAAACAGTAACAACAAGTCTCACAATGGAGACATTACTGGTGCCTGCTTGAGCAAATCAATGAGCAACGGGATGATAGTGATACAGTGATCACAGACCTACATGTAGGTATCTTACCCAGGACATTGGGTAACGTCCATTGGAATGGATATTTTGAAGAAGAGTCCATTTTACATGTTACAGTGTAAGTCTATATTACATTTACTTGTAAAGCTCTTGGAGTTGTGTTTCACCTATGAGTGGCGTGATAAATCTTTGTGAATTTGTTTTGGAATCCAGTTGTATGGCTGACTCACTTGGGCTTCAGTTGTCTTTAAAATTCAAAGGATTTGGGCCAGAGAGATAGATCAGTAGTCAGGGCCGCATATTCAGGGACCCAGATTCAAAACCAGACACCATGGGGTCCCCAAACTGCCAGGTGTATCCCTGGAAGTCCCCTGGCAACTCTGGGCCAGAGCAGGTCTGCATTCTCAGGCCCTAGCACTGAACCGCCAGCCTGGTCGTATCGTTAGGAATGGCCCAAGGTCTCCTGAGCATTGTTTGGGAGTGCTCCCCTCCCCCTAAAGTAAAAAAGTCAAGGGGGTATGTCTGTGGATTTTGTTAGCATTTTTCAATTTTTTAAAAAACTATGACTTTGTGACTGTTTGTGGCCGGCTAGATGGTTTATTTGTTAAAGATAACAATTGTTGGCACATTACATTTCTTGTATGTCCTCCTGAGGACTTCTGAAATGATCATTCTTACCAGTTTTTTGTTTGTTTGTTTTATGGACTTTTCCATAGTAGGATTCTATATTCTTTGGGCTAACCGCTGCCTTCCACCCTTCTCTCACCCCATTCTGCCCCATATGTAGCCAGAACACGTATTTTGTCTTTTTTGGGGGAGTGCAAGGTGGAGGGGGGTGCATACTTGTCGGTGCTCAGGGCTTACTCCTGGCTCTGTGTTCAGGGACCACTCCTGGTGGACTTCTGGTGGTGCTGGGGACCAAAGCTGGCTTGGCTGCATGCAAGCTAAGTGCCTTACCTGCTGGAATGTTGCCCCAGCCCAACATACTTTGCCTATTTTTAACCATAAAATTTTTGTTTAAATCAGCTGTAAAGGTGACCTAGTGTAGGTAGTTCTTCACAGAAAGAGTGATCATCTTTATAGTTCTACATCCTCAAAATGAACATCCCATGATGAATTTCGTCACTTAAGCTGTTCAACATAAGCAGTAATACAAATGAGCTTAAATGTTAGAGAAGTACGTTATAGTCGCCTTACCCAACTTCCAGATTTTGCCTGTACTGACACTTTTGGTAGGTTTTTCTATTTTTCTGTGGTGATGCTTCATTTTTATTTTTATTTATCAAATCACTGTGAGATACACAGTTACAAAGATGTTCATGACTGGGTTTCAGTCATACACTCTTCCGACACCCATCCCTTCACCAGTGTATATGTCCCACCAGGTGGTGATGTTTTAAATTAGACAAACTATCTAGTGAGTTTGTCCACTGTTCTAGAGGGAAAAAAAAAACCCCAAAACAAGCTATAGAGTAGATTTCTAGTTTGCTTGATGAAAGTACTTTAAAAAACCTTGAAGTTCATTATTGAGAACACAGAAAATTTGTCTTTATAGTTTCATGTTTCTGAATTTTTCTCTTTAAAATAGGTATAGATGCCTATTTATATGTGTCAAAATGTCACATACAAACACATAGCCCCTGGGGGCCCCCTGGAGTACCCAAGGGAAGAGCCATACTGAAAAAAAAAAAAGAATAAAAATGAGCTATTAAGTCTTGTTTAAAAGAGGATTCTGATTAGTAGGTTTAGAGTGGGACTTTGAAGAGTATTAAGATTAAGGTGGTATAGGTCCAGAGGGATAGTGCAGGGGTAGGCCATCTGCCTTGCACCTGGATGACCGGGTTCAACCCCCGGCAGCCATGTGGTCCCCTGAGTCCATGCACAGCTGGTGTGACCCCAAAACAAAAGCAAACAAAAAGGGGTAGGTACTTTTCATGTCCTTTTAGCACTGTCTATTATGATAAACTTCCTCTGTGTTTGAGTTTGCTGCCTCCTTTCCTTTTTTCCTTTTAGCACCCGGTGGTGTTTGGAGACTACTCCTGTCATTGTGCTCAGGGGCGCATGGGGACCATAGAGTGCCACTTAGCAAGAGCCATAGCATGCTTAGCAAGAGCCTAGCCCATTGAGTGCTCTCTGGCCCTTGCCAATCTCCTTGGCTTTTCTCCTTGACCTACTCTGCTTAAGAATCATTTTTTTGTCTTTACATTTGGTCGCCTCTGCAGCTTAATGACGTTTTCTTTCCTTCCCTTGCTTAGACTTTTCCCTTCCAACCCTCTTATTTTAGAGTCTTGCTGACTCACGCCTTTGTTTTGAGGCTGAGTGTTATCAAAGGTGATTCTAATGAAAACTTCCAGTTAACTGAAAATGGACTCTGCTACTGACAGAGAAGCTGGCTTCGGAAAGGCAGCTACTGGTGCTCTGTGGTGAGCCTTCCCTGGCTCCTGGGTAATTCCTGGTTGTGTCAGAAAGAGACGGGGGCTTATCTGCTTTGGCCTGTTAGTAGGTAGTGCCTAATTCCATGCTTGAGACATTCACCCTCATATATTCATGCTTCGGAGAACCTGACCCATTTGTCAGTAGGAATCACCAGTTCGAACCCATACCCATATCTTCCCAGTTCAGTTGTTGAACACATATGGCACCGAAAGGTTTAGCACTAGCAATCCTAGGTTTTTTTTTTTTTTTTTTTTTTTTTGCTTTTTGGGTCACACCTGGTGATGCACAGGGGTTACTCCTGGCTCTGCACTCAGGAAATATTTCTGGCGGTGCGCAGGGGACCATATGGGATGCTGGGATTCGAACCTGGGTCAGCCGCATGCAAGGCAGACGCCCTACCCGCTGTGCTATTGCTCCAGCCCCAGCAATCCTAGTTTTTATTATATTTGACGGGGATGGTGGTAGGGATGGAAAATGGTGGGAAGGACTATAATATATAGTGTGTCTTGTTAAAATACCCAACAATTGGTAGTCTGTTGAGTAGACAAACCATTTTATTCTGGAATTTTATTTCAGTATCTTCAAAAAACATTGCTTTCGGAAGCTAAAAGTAATTTTTGATATCAAGAGTTCTTGGAATCTCAGAATGAATTTCAATGACTAGAGAGATAGCTTGGGTGGTAGAGCATAAGCCTGTGCATGCAGGAGGCCCTAAACTCTCTGTGGTGCCACATGCCAACCCCCGAACACTGTCAGGGCGGCCCCTATTGAAAAAACAATGAGAAATTCACTCAGAAGCTGCAGATTTCTGAAATTCAAAATCGATTTCTTAACACGGTGCCAAATGATAGTAAATTGGTATGGTTAGTGTGAGGGCTAAGAAGAAAGTTTGATTACAGGGTCTAGATGGTTTAAAGCAGAGAACACAATATTTTTGTATGTGTTATGTATGAAATATTTGAAAAGAACTTAAACCAAACACCAGAAATAAGTTGGTCTATTAATAAGTACCCTGTGACAGGAAGGTAGCAGTAATTGTATCTTATGGCATTCCTAAGTAATATAATTGTCGAAGAGGTAACCACTTCCCAAATTACAGAGCTCAGTTGAAATAACTGCTGTACTCATTTTGAGTGTATTTTGATGCACTGCTCCAATCTGTGACATTCATATGAAACTTATCTTTATCAGAAGACCTTTTTATTGCTGTGGCTATTTGTTCAGAACCTTGATTTGCACTTAAATAGCGAGCACTGGATTTGGACATTAACCAAAACTGTGAAAGCTTTATCCTGATGCCTAGATAGAATTCTAGTTCAGCAAGGATCAGATGCCCTCTTCAATGCACTGATTTACTTAGTCTGCTCTCAGACACTGTATTTGAGTTATTGTCGTTTTTGTTTTTCCTCAGTTCAGCTCAATCTACTAAGTTCTGGTTATTGTGATGGTTAGTGGATCCTTGTAGAGAAACAAAATCATTTCTCCTTCCCTTCCCCTGGACTGTGAGCAGAGAAGGACAAACATTGAGGAGGTGGGGCTGGTTATTCACCTACTTCCCTGTTACTGTGTCTTCTATTCCTGAATGTACTTTTTATTGTTTACATTTATACATAATGCCAAGACTCTGTTCCCTGAGATCTATGCCTGGCCATTCCTTGTCCAGTTTAACATTACCCACTGACTACCCATTGGAATATTTTAGATTATTTTTCAATCCTGTCATCTATAAATATATTCTAACTTGTATAATTTTTTTAAATTTAGTTTTTATAAAGTTGTTCAGAGTAATTTATTACATTTAATATCCCAACACCATTCCCACCACCATTACAACTTCCCACCACCTTATTTTGAATGTTTCCACCCTGACCCTCAAAGCCTGCCCCCAAAGCAGGACCTAAGTAATTTATGTTATATTGCTTGTTTTGAATAATCCGCTAAAAATTGTCCAAAAAAGGTTTTTCTGTTTCCTTAGAGGAAAGTATGTGAAGATTGTTGTATTTCACCCTGGAAACATTAGCCCTTGTCTTGGTACATCAGTGGTATAGAGTATGAGATATCGCATGGCCATACACTTCAGGAATTCTAAAAAAATTTAAATATGGTGATACAGCTGAAGTTAATTTAATTTTCTTTTTAACTGGATGTGACTTTGGGGTCTGGAGGCATCTCTGCAGCATGTTTCTCTCGTTTTGCTCTCTTCTGAGAGATTTATTTGTGCATCTCTGGATCATGGCCGTTAAAGAGCTTATATGGCACCAGAGGCAGCTCCTGGTCATGACTGCCAGGCTCCTGGAAGCACAGGGAGACTGGGGGAGGTCGCCCATTCCTGACTCCCTGCGATCCTGGAGATTTCGGTTGCAAGTCCTGCATACCTGGGTTTTTCAGCAGATTCACTCGTGGATGAGGATCATTCAAGCCTGTGGAAGTCGTTCATGAATATCGTGGCAATTGAGTTCTGGTGGTTTTTGGCTGCTGGGGCTCTGTTGGGGCGGGTGGGATGAATTCACCTGCCGCCCCCGCCCCAACCCCACCAGATTGCCCCGGCTGAGACAGTCTGGCACAAGGTCCAGAGGCAGCATCTCTGTGGCGAGTTCATGTTACTCTCTTCTGAGAGATTTATTTCAGAGTCTCTCCCTAAATAATGTGGTTTTTTGTTGTTGTTTGTAGTGCATGTCTGTTGTTACCAAATACTTTTTTAAGTCTTATAAAAGTTTTCACTTATATCTTTGCAAGATATTTTTATATAATAGGAAGTTATTGGGTATCGGTTTTATGCTTTAAGCTCTTTAATGATATCCTTCTAACTCCTTGTAATCTTGGATGAAACACCTGGGTTCATTTTTATTATTTTTATTTGTATGTAATATATATTTCAACTGCTTTTAAGAAGATCTTTTAGTCATTGATTTTTAACAGTCTGAATAGGGTGTGCCCTGGCAAGTATTTTTTGGTATGGATGTTCTTGCTTCATGTTTGATGAGCTTTTTGGACTTGAGTTCACAGTTTAGTTTTATCATTTGTAGAAATATTTTGATCATTTTTTCGGACAGTATTTCCTTTTCACTCCTCTGAGATTCTAGTAAATCTCTTTCCTTGACTTTTGGTGCTCCGAAGGTCACTGAAGTTCTGTGGATTTACTTTTATTGTTTTGTATCTGATCGTCACTTGGGGGAGTTGCTATTTCGGTTTCTCTCTGTTCACCAGGCTTTTCTTCTGTAGAATCTAGTCGTGGTCCCACCCGAAGAACTGATTGGTTTCTATATTGGTTTAGGTTCAGAAGTTCTGTTTGAGATTTCGTTCTTATTTATGTTATTATTGTTGTTACTACTTCGGTTTGGGGGGTGACCACACCAGTGATGCTTGGGGCTTACTCCTAGCTCCGTGTTCAGGGGTCACTCCTAGATGTACCAGAGGTCGAACTCTGTCCTTACCTGCTGTACTCTCTTTCCAGCACTTATGTTTTATGCAAAGTAAAATAGTTTTACTGGGGGGTGGGGAGAGAGAAGAGGGAGAGAGAGAGAGAAACAGGAGAGAGAGAGGGTGAGGGTTCAAGAAAGAATGTGGATTTTTCCAAAGGGGAGAGAATCCAGGGGTACCCATAAAGTAAAAGAAAGGAATCCCACATTTCAGTTTGAGAGGTGGGTGACTCCCAGAATGGAGTGCACCTGTTTGAGTCCTATTAAATATGTACCTTCTATTTTGTCCTCAGTGTGCCATTTTTTCCCTTACATTCTTGAGTCTATTTATAATAGCTCTGTAGTGCCCATATGCTAATTCCATCATCACTGTCATTTTTAGGTCTCTTCTGTTAATTTGTAGGTCACATTTTCCTATTTCTGCTGCATCCAATAATTCTGATTGCATGCTAGATATTATTAAATGTGACATTGTTGAGTGCTGGATTTTGTTACTTTATTTTAAAGAATGTTTTTTTGTAGAGGAGTTACTTGCAAGTAACTTAAAACTTTGAGACTTATTTTGGAGAATTTGAAGCTAGATAAAGGAAGGTTTGAGGCATCCTACTAAAGCATGAACCTCTGGAGTATCTGTAGAATATTCTCGAGTTTTCAACTAGAATTGTTTCTCAGATATTACTTATTGTTTCCTTGTTATATATATATATATATGTATGTGTGTATGCATGCATAGATAGGTTTGTATTTGTATATATATGTACATGTGTATATATATGTATATGTAAAACTTATATAGTATTTTGTGCTTGGTGCCTGCAATACAATGTAGGTCTCCTACATGAAAAGTATGTGCTTGTCCCTGGCTCTTTCTTGTTTTTTCATGAGCTTGAAAATGTTGAGGGACACATGGAGTATTCTATACTGTTCAGTTTTAATTTAACTGGCATTTCTTCATGGATCTACTGGGATAAAGTTTTGCAGAAAGAAAACAGAGGCAGTGTGCCATTTTTATCACATCAAGAATGAGTGCTCATGATTTTTCATGGATATAAGTCTTGGCCTACTGGCTTAGCAAGTGTTTTTCACGTTTTTCACCATAAAATAAGTCTTTTCCTCCTTGCCTTATTTACTAAGCCTTTTGGACCAACACATTGCGTATGTGTACTACACACTTTCAAGGGCTAAGGAGTAATGCTCATTCTTAAAGGTGAAGTATCTATACAGATTATTTGGAATTCTTCAGAATGTGTGTCTGGGGTGCCTGCCACCATACTGCTTTTAATTATCTTTTAGAAAGAGATAGGATAACAGTGTGTAGTCGGACTCATGGTTATGATTTATTGCAGAGAAAGGTTACTAAGCAGAATCAGTGACAAGATATAGAGGGTGAAGTCTAGGGGAAACTCTATGGAAGCTTCCAGAATGTTTCCCAGTGACACCCTGGAGAAGGCAGATGATTGCCCTGCAGTGACCTTTAACTCTGAGTGAAATGCTCTTGACCAGGGTAGCTAATTGTCCACTCCTGGCTGAGGATTTTGATTGGGGCTAATTAGATAGGGCTGCCCTAGTTCATATCCAAATATTAGACTCCCTGGAGGAAAGTAAACATGGAGCTTCGGGTAGATTGTACCTAAGCATAGTTACAGTGGTAACTCCTGCCATTTCTGTGAATGGAGAGCCATTTTCAGATCTTAGTTCTTAGGTACTGTGTCTTGACTCTGGGTCTTTCAAAGGGTGGTGGCCAGGCCTGCTAGGTTAATCATTTTCTATGCAACGTCAGATTGGCCTCGTCTTTATTTATTCATTTATATCTCAAAGGACTGATAACTATTTGGTCTTTATTTTGGGCTATATTATAAAAATGAGCCTCAGATTGCTGCTATTTTAGCCATTAACAACTTTTCAGCTGGCTCTCCTGTCCTTTTGCTGTTTGGCTTTGAGTGGATTTTTCTGCTTTCGGCACCAGGCATTTTATCTTGTGGCTTCCATGCTCTAGTTCTAAAATCAGCCATTCCTCCAAGGAGTTAGTATGGTTGAAACTTTGGGAAATGCCACAAGAAGTAGAAGTAAGTATACTAAGGATAATATGTGTTAACACTGATGTAATTACAGATGATTACTATTAATGGTTTATTTTATTCAATGATCTTTCAAAGATCAGTCTGAGGATGGGTAACCAATCATTGTATGACTGAAACACAAACACAAAAGTTTCTAAGTACGTAACAGTACCTCACGGCGAGGAAGGGAGGGAGGGAGGAAGGAAGGAAAGGAAGGAAAGGAAGGAAGGAAGGAAGGAAGGAAGGAAGGAAGGAAGGAAGGAAGGAAGGAAGGAAGGAAGGAAGGAAGAAAAAGAAAAGATTTAATGAAAATAAAATAAAAAGAGCCTTAAATCAGTGTGAACTCTAGAAGTGACAAAGTTGATATTTTTATAGAAAACTTTGCCAAATTTTTTTAGATTATAATTTCAGTAATTACTGCACTAATAAAAGTGTTAATATGATAAATATGTAAGCTATTTTCTTAAGACTGACTTAACAATTAAATAATTTTATTTACTTTTGGACAGCTAAAACATTAAATCCTAATAAAATGTGTTGTCTGGAATTTTCAGTTAATCCTGAACTGAATCTATATTCCATTAAGTCTAAGCCTGATAAATATTCATTTTTGTATTTTTGTCAAGTACTATTTTACACAGATCTCCTATCTAGAGATCAACATTTTTATAGATTTGCTTAGAAATTTTGGTGTATTGAAATGACATCCATCTACTTCCAACTTTGAAATGGAAAATAAGTAACAAGCTTCATAAAACCATAAAATATCAATGCAAAGGGTAGAGAATTAAATGGAGGTTGATTAGAAGAAAGAGGGAAACTTACTCCCCAGGACAGCAGAACTGCCAGTAATCTTTGTATCTAATTTTTTAAGTATCTGGCACATGCAAGATATAAAGCTTGAGCTTATATCCTCTCATTTTAGGAGCGGTTTTGCCCCTCAGTGTTATAATCTAAAATGCGATGATTATAGTTGCAGAAAATTACCCAACATATATTTTTCTTTGCCAGGTATATGCCACCAAAAAATGACCTTTTGTGTTTTTTTGTAGTGAGGAGATAAAAAAAAAAACTATATAGGGTGATAAATTTAGAGAATTCTGAATTTATAGAGAGAATGAAATAGAAAACTCTGGCTGGTCTTTGGCAAGCTTGTAGCAAGCGCTAGCTCTGTGTTTGCTTTTGTGATTGATGGGTTGCAGATAGAGTACACTTGAAAAATGGTAAGAGTATTATTTGCTTAACTTTAAAATAGGACTTGTAACTCGAGGATTGAGAAAGCATCTAGAATACAGTGGAACTTGGCCCTGATCTTGTCAAAGGATTGTTGTGTACATGTATATTTCTCCTAGTTTATGCATTAATGATTCGAGTGGTTAAGGTAAGGGAAGTGTTGGAAAGGAAATACTTATTCCATTAACCTTAATTAAACTTGTGATTGAAAGTTGAAATAATGACACTGCTTATTTTATTCTTTGTATTCCTGGGAGATATCATACTTACTCTGGCATCCATATGGCATTCTCTGTGACAGTTAATTTTGCTTATTATGTATAAATAAGTGCTTAACCATTTAAAGTTAGTGTTTATAATAATAAGTTTGTTTATTTAATTTATACATCTTTACCAGCAGCTATGCTTTATTAAAGAACTATAGCAAATAGCCTTAGATTCTGCTGTTAGTTTGAGGTTAGCTGTCCCAGTGGTCCTGGGGGCCACCAGAATCACAGGAGACAGAGCTCAGGATCAAACCCTGAGCACAAACCCTCGTCTGTACTAGGCTTGTGCTCCTGCTGGCTGACCTGGCTGTCTCCTCTCAAGATTTTGTGAGCCTAGTAGGCTTCACCCAGTAGGGGTAGGACGAGCGCCTGGTGGCTGTCTGAGTCCTGCCTCCTAACTCTCTGCTTGCTGTCATAGCTCAGATCTGAGTCCTGACATGTGATGGTGCAGGATTTTTGGGTCTAGATCAGTATATTCCTTGGATTCTTTCCACAGGTATTAGAGGAGAAGAGGTGTCTCATCTGTCATCAGATCATTTGGGGGAATGCTTTAAAAAGAAAAACAGAACTGGATTGTCTGACACTCAGCCTTTTGTTGCCAGCCATTGCTGATGTTAAAAAAGTGGGGTGTCGTTGGGTAGTGTTTATTTTTGAGTGCAGAATGCTCTTTATTCATGCCACAACTTGAGGGATTTATGCTGCTATGGGCCAGGGAAAACTGTCTTTAGCCCGCACCCGGCCTTGCTCAGGGCTTACTCCTGGCTCTGTGCTCAGGGATCACTCCGAGCAGGGTTGGGAACACTGTATTGTGTGCTGGGGATCGAACCCGGGTTGGCCACATGCAAGGCAAGCACCCTGCCCGCTTGGCTCCTGCTCCCCCTCCATAGCCCAGGAAAAAACGCATGTTGAACTCACCTCACCTTCCCGTGGATGCTGCACACACTTGGTCTCTGTGCTTGCACACTTGGTTGCGACGCTGGCCACCTGCTGCACAGTGCAGTCGGATTGTCACACACAGGCTCGCTGGAGGCTGCACTCTATTTTGGGGGGGATATAGAGGGTCACAGCCAGCCACTCTCAGGAGTCACTCCTGGCTCTGCACTCAGGTTCTGGCCGTGCTCTGGGGAGCGCATGAGGAAACAGGGATTGAACCGGTGACAGCTGCATGCAAGGCAAACACCTCACCCGCTGTGCCAGGTCTCTGCTCTTCCCTAGGGCTGCACGCTCTGTTGTGCATGGGAGGATTCCCAGAGCTGAGCCACTGGGACTTCCCTCAGGCCTGGGTGGTGGTGGGGGCAGTGCTGAGGCTCAGACTTGAAGCCCCACTGGCCACCGGCTGGCTACTTAGGCCTTTGCTTTTGAGCCATCCCTCGTGCCTCCCCCCCCCCCCCCCCCCCCCGCCTGCAATGCCTCCTAACTATTCTGGCACTCTCTGTGCCAGGTTAAGGTACACCCTAACTGTGGTACTTGGGAGTTTGGTGTGGTTTCCTTTTGCAGTGCTGCTTCAAGTTAGGTCTTGGGACTGTTTAGGATTGGGAATGGCCCCATGATGTCTCAGCAGTATTATTGTTATTATTGAATGTGTAATGTGTTTCAATGAACGTGATTATCTTTTTTACCCCTAAGTGCAGGATTAATTGTGCATAGAATGTTCCTTTAGCAGTAGTTTTCTTCAGATGCTATTTGATGACTGAATTTATTTATTGTGGTGTTTAAAGAGATCAGTAATCCAAAAAATAAATGAAACAAAAAAAATTAAAAAAAAAAGCATCCGGAGAGATGGTACACTGGGCAGGGTTCTTGCCTTGTTTAGGGCTGGTCCTGGTTTAGTTCCCAGCACCACGTACATTCCTTCAAGCACTACCAGGAGTGATTCATGAGCACCACTGGGTGTGGCACAGAAACAGAGGCAAGGAATCAGTAGTATAGATGGAACAAACGGTTTGCTACATCCTGCATTGACTATCAGTGTCTCAGCAGAGGCCTGAGAGATAGTGCAGTTTGTAGGGTACTTGCCTTGCATGGTGAACCCAGGTTTAATCTCCGGCACCCCACATGACTCCCTGATCCTGCAGGAGTGATCCTTGAGCATAGAGCCAGGAGCACAGCCTGTGGCCCAAGGACCAAACTAAAAACCGAAAAAGGACCCCAAAACCAGAAAATAATGTCTCAGCAGATTATAAGGTCGAGACTTGTCTTCATACGCTGATAGATTATTTGTTGTGTCTGATTGTGATCAAAATTTTCAACTGTTTTGAAAAAAGCAGTTCAGCTTTCAAAAGTGTTACTCTTCAGTTTTAAAATCATGCTGTAGGATTATCCAATTTTTAAGAAGTTTAAAAGTTGTGCCTTTTATCTGACTAGAGGATTCCTTGCCATTGCTGGGCGGTTAGTGGGATTTTTTCAGAGGAAGTAGGTGCCGTGGTAAGACTGGAAGGCCCTATACTTTCGAAGGACCGTTTATCCAAGAGAATTATTTTTTGAGCAAGTTGCATGAGCAGAGGAAACTTTGTCCTGCGCCGAGCCCGCTGGAGAGGCTGTTCCTCCGTTAGCATCACATCCCTCCAGCCCAGGTTCTCTCGGCTGGGTGACGTAAAAGCGGGGTGACTCTGCATCTTCCCAAGCATGCTGAGAGAAACGCCCGAGCCCTGTCTGGGACTTGGAGGGAGCCGAGGATCAAAATCACCTGGAGAAAACCCGTGACGCGAGCGTGGACAAGCCCCCTCCACCTCGGGTCATTGTGTTTGGTGTTGTTAGCCAGAGGGGAAGAGATCTAGACGCTGAGCCAGGTTTTCTTGCCCGAGACCCTTTGCTGGTGAGCAAAGTTGGCAGCCAAGGGCAGAGCCTCCCCCTGCCCCGTTTTGCCTCCCGGCGCGGGGAGCGGCTGCACCGCCTGCAGCTGGAGCCGCGGCTCGGTCCAAACTGCTAACGGGAGCCTGAGCCCAGCGGCTAATTGCGGCCACGTGGACTGTCTCCCTAAAGAAAGGTGAGGCCGTCCTTCAGGGCACTTAGCCGAAACGTGGCAGCCTGGACTCCGCTGGCTGGCTCATCTGCATTCAGCAGCCTTGCCACTATAGTTGTGCGTCACCGCGAGACTGCATGGTAATGAAGCCAAGGCGCTGTGGGCCAAAACTCCGCTGCCGGGAAGGGACAGCGGCTGGGAGAGCGCGAGGTCCGCACGCCCGCCGCCGCCGCCCCTGCAGCCGCCCGGGACACAATGTTGAGCCTACAGGATTCCGTGTTTTTCGAAATTAGCATCAAGTCCTTGTTAAAGTCCTGGAGCAGCAGCTGTGAGTATATTCGCCGCCTGCGCGGGAGGAATGTGGAGGTTTTCTCCCGGCGGGTCCCTGCAGGCTCCCTGGAGCTGGGCTGTTTAGAGTCCAGGCGGCTGGGAGTGACCACAGAAGAGCCTTGGCTTGCGCGGGACGATCGGGGGAGAGGGGCAGGCACAGAGGAACCGTGATGGCATCAGCCCTCCAGTGTGCTTGGGCCAGAGAAGGACCAGCCTTGGGCTTTCCTCTTCATCTCTGTCATTTTGGCAAAGTTTCTCAGTGGGTCCAAAACAGGAGAAAAGATCTCTGCAGGGTTATCAGATTCCAGTACTATTCCATAGTTCTCGGAGCACAGACCGTTTGGTGGAGCAGCACCAGCTATTCTGAGGCACCCAGTGTTTCAATCTGGCGATCGTAAATTTCCCCTGTTCCTGTCATTGAAGTTGCCATCAGTGATTTTCACTTGTAGTGAATTTCCTTATGCAGAACACTCAGATGATGTGCTTCTGCTTCAGAGTTTGATTAAGTTAATGGGACAGATGTCATTGAGCTACTATTTTAATTCCCTTTCTAATTTGTGACTTTGGCAGAAATAATAATTTGGCTCAGGATTTCCAGTTATTCCATGGCACGTTCCCCTGAAGATCTACAAATACTTAATTATATATTGCTATCATTTGTATTTATTTTGCTTTGTTTTGACAAAAATTATACTAATAGTAATACTAAATAATGGAGTTAGCCAGCAAAGTTTCTCTTTTCATGTCTGTTTTGCCCAGAGAAAATTGAAGTGTAAAAAAAAAAGTATGACTTTTCCAAGGTCATACAGTGGCAAAAAACTAGGATTAGAACCCAGTTGTTCTTACTTGCAACTGTGCTGTCTATATCAGAGTGAACTAATGAATAAAATATGAATGACTGAATTAATCTTTTTCCCAGTTGCTCCTTATATTTGTATTTATTAATATCACTCTGTTTTGTGAGCAAATAATATAAAAGATGTTGAGATGGGGAAAACATTTTAAGATAGAGCTTTTTAGAATATAGTTTGAGGAGATTTGTGTTATTCCCAAAATATTGCATTTTCAATCTCTATATTTCTTTTATTTCTGATCTGCAAGTAATTCCTCCATATGGAGAGATTGTTATGCCAGATGGTAGAAAATTATCTCAGTTCTAGGAAAGTTTTGAAGTGAGTATACATAAATAAGATATTGGGAGAATTATAATTAGTGACTTGTTTAAATACTGCTTAAAAGTGTTACATAGTAGCTTTTTTTTTTTTCTAAAATGAACTGTGGTTTAAATATATCCGTCATTCTCAGCTCTCCATTCTCCTCCCACGAATTCTTACCAAGGACTTTTTAAACAAAACTGTAAGACAATTTTATAGTAAGCAGGAAATTATAATGAATGGGTTGTTAGAGAGGGTCCATGTACTAGTTTGTCACTGTAGTTTGTCACTGTGAAAACTTATTTGGCTTAGATACTTGTGAATTATATGGTGAGTTTGGTGAGCATTTTACCATTTCTACATGTCATTGCCCTAGCCCTATTATCAACCACAGTCAGATCTTCTGTAATCATATTCCTTGAGTCCACAACTGACCCCAACACAGATGTTGACAAACCTTTGTTGTTAGATGTCAGGAATCTGATGGCTGTTTCTGGGCTCCCATTTGCCTTGGGCACTCAGATCCTGTAGATTCTGAAGGTGTTTTTTTTTTTTCTTTTTTATGTTCAAGAGGAGCCCAGGAGTGTGTCTAAGGCTGCAAAGTTGGATAGTATGCATATTTTTCATCAGCACCTTGTTGTGGATTAAAAAAAAAAATATTGGTTTAGTCCTACTTATGAGAGTGAGTGCATGCAAAAGTGACAGAGAAAGAGGGAGGGGGGAAATATATGTATTTTATTTTTGTTTTTTGTGGCAACAGCTGGATGTACTCAGGGCTTATTTCAGGCTCTGTGCTTAGGGATCATTCCTGGCAGGGCATAAGGGCCATATGGGGTGCTGGGGATCAAACCCAGGTCAGCCACGTGCAAAGCCTGTGCCTTACCTACTATACTATCTGGCCTCAATACATGTATTTTTAAACCTTAGAAGGACAGCAGTCAACTCTTTTCCTAGGGATATTTACATAATCCTCCAAACGTGAGTCACCCAACACTTACACAGCTTATACAGCCTTGTTGCAAACACATGCTAATAAGTTAGAAAGAGTTGAGAAAGACACCGGCAGATTGAACAGAAAGGAAGTCAAGTGAGAGATGTTTTGGGGAGACTTAACCAAACGTTCCCTTTTACACACAAAAAAGAACAGGGAGTATAGAGATGGGAGAATTTTACCATAACCACAGGGGGGCAGAGAAGAAAGTTGAGTTGTATATTATTATTTTTATTGCTTTATCATTGATTTACAATTCTATAGCACTTCAGAAGTTTGGCTTGATACCTTTCTATATTCCAGTGCCACATCTGCAACCCATTCCTCACCACCCCATCTCCCTTCCATAAACATTACAGCTATCACTGTGTGCTTGAATTTAGCCTTGGATGCTAGAATGTTCCCCTCTGGTGGTAGGTAGCACTGCCCCCCCCCCCCCAAATCTGACTGATTGTGATGGAGACCCAGATGTGAGCCAGCTCGCCTCTCACCCATCTTCCCTTTTTTGTTACTTCCCAGGACTTACCATTCTGCCCTTTGAGAGTTCCCTCTTCCCTCCTGCCCTTGGATCGCTTTCATCCAGACCACTTTCTTCGTGATCACTTGGATTATTTCCACTTTGCTCTTTGTCCTGTTTGTATCTTCTCCATGTTCTATAGTCTCCATCTGCAGGTCTCTCCCTCCTTCAGGACACTTCCTGGGCAGGGCAGGGGGCGGTAGCCTTGCATCCCGAGTCTCTGCTCAGTTTGTCGTGACCTTTCTAGGTGGGACTCACCTGGTTCCTAGCCCATGCTCTGCCTTTGCGGCTCTCTCTGCCTGGATTGCACCCTTGTCTCTGGTCTCTCTCTTAATCTGTTTTTTGTCTGGGTCATGATGAATTCTTTTGCCTCTTTAGAAGACCCATGCTCCTTGTATGAGCGGGGTCCATACATATTTACTTGTTCTGTTCTTGGCTTTCAGCACCCATTTATCATCCTCCTGTCCCTCCCCAATTTTCTCTGCCAATTGAGTATAAGCTGCTGGAGGACACAGATGACTTTTTTTTTTTCCCCCTCTTTGTGCTTAATCCTTAGTTCTGCAAACATGCAGTTGACTGAGATACAACTTCAGGGGCAGTCATTTTTGTCAGAAAGAAAGTTGGAGGATAAATATGGTCCCCTATTTTATGCAGTTATTATTTTCTCTCAGGGAACATTTCCTGAAGCAGAAATTCATAAAGTGATACCTCTGTGATTAATTTTTCTCTAAATCCTACTCAGTGAATTTCTAGGGAAGAATGGAAAAAAGTCTGATCTGTGAATCACCTTGTTAAGAAACGGAAAATAGTGTTTCTATTAAATATTTCAGATGTAGCCCCTACCTTTCCAAAGGACAAGAGGAAAATAAAACTCTGATCTTTGCCGTTGGTAATAACGAATAGCGGTGTTGATGAAAATTGTCATTACAAAGGGAAAGTTGCAATAATGCTTTAGGGTTATAAGCCATGGCTGCCATGATCTGCAGTGATGTGCAATGCTCCCTTTTCTATTACTCACTTGAGGCCGTCTCGTCCCAAGGTCTGCTTAGCTGGCAGAAGGTGGATGCAATGCTGCTAACGTTTGATTATAGCTAAGCTTATTTTTCAGCAACAACAATAAAGTGACAGTCATATGGCCTAAATTCAGGAGTTTGTTCGTGTGCCAATGATTTTAGGCATTACTTCTTTAAAAAAAAACAGAATCAGGAACATTCTGTTAAACCAGCTGTGTAGTGACGATGTTATCATTGAGAAAGATTGGCTTAGTTTCCTAAAATTGGTAAGACAAGGCATAATTCAATACTGAGTTCCTTCCAGTTATGACTGCAATGTTAATTAAGGTCACAGATGCATTTCTATCCATCTAAAACCTTCTTAGAGACATATTAGTTTATAGGCATTATTTCACATGCATTATCATAGGGTAGCGAGTGTTTCAAAAACTCCAGTTCTTATCACTGACATAGAAGAGATAAACTGGCTTATGTTACCCTCAGTTTTACCAATTAAGATGTGAATAAGATATATTATCTTGAATGAAATTTGTTTTGGATTTTGCCTAATAAAGAAAGTTCATAAATTGTTTTTAGTGCTCAGATGTTTTCCTGGAAATGCTGTTTTCTACAAAATATAATTAGGAGGCTAGGGATATGCCTTAAGTGGTACCTTGGGTTCAGTTCTTAGTTCTGCCACATGGTCTCAATAATAATAATTTAAAAAACAAATAAGTCAGCCAGGGCCAGCCTCCCCCCCTCCCTCCCCCACCCAGCACAGCTCCCTTTCTTCTAAATTTCAGGAAAAACATGATAAAAGGCTTACCATTTATTAAAAATACATGGGGCTCTTGTGATGGTAAGTGCATGTGAGCATGTATATGGTTACAAATGCATATATATATATATGGATAAGATGTCAGACAGTTACAAAAACCTGAGAAAAGCTATCATTGCTATATTCTGAAACCACTTTATTATAATATAATTCACATGCTATAAAAAGGGTACAGTGCAGTCATTTTCATAGGTTCAGAGATGTGTAATTATTACCACTAAATGTAAATTTATTCAGCACTCCAAAATGTAGCCTCGTATCTGTTAAACTGATTTTTTGGTCATAACAGATTTGCCAGTTTTGGTCATTTCATATAAATAGAGCCCTATGTATTATTTTTTGGTGACAGTCTTCTTTCACTTATTATGTAGCTGAGGCTCACCCATTAGTAATAGGTATCACTACTGTCATGGATGAATAGAGTGTATTGTACATATGCCACATTTGTCTGTTAGGTTTTGTTTTTATAGTAACTTGGAGGTAGATAAGTGAACATTCACCAAGAAAACCCCAATTCCTTCTGAATATACGCAGATTCTTTCAATTCTCCCTTTGGTGCCTCACATGGTGGTGCTCAGGAGGTCACTCCCAGCTTGTTTCTTTTTGGGGTCATGCCATACCGGACCAAACATATGGAGAACATGCAGAACATGCACACGGATTTAGTGTGCTTCAGCTTTCTTCCCCAAGCTGTCTCCTGTCCGCAGGCCTAGGAAGGTTGGAAACCACTGGATTGCCACCTAGGTTCTAACTGCTCATCCACAGACTGGCATACAGACAGGTAGCCCTCGGGTATGAACCCTGCATTAGTCCTTGAGCTAGCTTCTTGACCCGATAGAACCAAACTTCCATCTAACAGATCCTTCATGTTTCAACTTAAAAGCTCCCCTGAGTCTCGTGATAATTTCAGCCAGATGTAAAGGAAGAACTAGCTAGCACTTTGGGCAAGAGGGCAGATATGCCAAGCAGGTATGCCTGAGGCCATAGACATGTGCTCAGCTTCATGGAATAGAGAGAGTAGGTTGGGCTGGGGCCTTGACAGGAAGGCGCTGCGAAGGTTGGTGTGGGGTTTCTTACCAGATGGGGAACCATTGACAGGCTTTGTAACAGGGGTTGGAACAATCTCATTAATTTTCCATTTTGCCCGAGCTAGAAGCAGCACATGAAGAGAAAAAACTAGTGTATGCTTGGGGATGAGTCAGGTTGCTGTCGGGGTAGACCAGATGTGAGAGGAAGGTTGAGTCAATGAAGAAATGTTAATGCTTTATTTAGCACCCGTGTAAATAGTACCTGCCCCAATGGGTAGGCATTTTTCTAAATGCTTTGACGTGTGTGTGTGTGTGAGTGTGTGTTTAATCTGGATATGGGAAATATTTGAGTGGAAGCAGGAGGTCCTAGATTAGTATGGAGGTGGACGAGATTGATCCAGGTTTCCATGAAATGAATTTGGCAGGATTATGTATGTTTTCATGGGCACTGGCCTCAGGGTGTAGCCATTCAGAGCTAGTGTTGGTCATAGTTGGAAAGAATTACCTATTGCTTGTTGGCAGCAGCCCCTTCCACCCAGAGAGCTCTGTTGCTTCAGGATGTGTAGCTGAGACCAGGAACCGGCTCACGGAGGGGCGCAGTGGCTGGGGTTCTAGCTCCAGAAAGGATTGAATTCAGACAACACGCTCCTTCTGTTAGTGTGAACGTGGATTTTGCTGCACTGTGAGTTCTTGAGAATTGTATGAAAGACTCGCGTATGAAACTTGGTAGATGAAAAGTTAGAGTTTATTGTACATATAAAGGTAGAAGCGTTCCTGTTCCTCCCCAGACGTCCGTGAATGACTTCCCTGTCCTGTCCCACGCAGTCTGCTCGCCTCCCGTGAATGAAGTCACTGGTCCTGTCCCATGTCGCCCTGTCCCGTGAATGACTTCCCTGTGTGGTCCCTGCTCCCCTCTCTCTAACATGCATGTGCTTTCTTTGTCTCTGGCCTTGGGACGGGCACGTGGGTGAGACTCCTGTGCTCAGTCCCTTGTCACTACCTGGACATTCGAGCCCTGCCTGAGCCCGAGCTTTCCTGGGCATCCGAGCCCTGCCTCTCTACCTGCCCCTGAGTCGCTTGCCTGTCCTGGGCCTCCTGTCTGGGTGTGCTGGAGGAGAGAGGAGACACCACACCAAGAGATTTGGAGATGGGATGGGGCGAGAGAGGGAGGAGGAGAGAGGGAGGGGAGGAATGGTTGACTTCCTTTTATTTGTTGCCAAATCCCAGCCCCACCCATCCCATTGTCAGTTCTGATTGGCTCCCTGTTCCACGGGCAGGGATTTAAGGAGACCTGGCGCTGCACACCTCCGCTCCTGCTGTATCACTGCCTTCCGTCTGTGTCAAAAAAGATTCGGACTCCTTAAGCTGCTTTTTACCTCAAAGGAGACATTTTGGCTGCAAGACTAAGCATCATGTGTGGCGAGAAGTAGACCCAGTGATTTAATTTACTCTATTTTATTTCATGATTTGTTTTAAAACTTTTAAAACTTTAAAACTTTTAAAACTTTGTCATTGATAAATCCTGAGCTTTGAAATTTGATGACAGGAGCCTGTAGAAATTTGAGCGCAGGGCCTCTGCCTGGGCAAGTTGGGGCCCATGTGTCCAGGCGTCATCCCTGCAGCTGTGTAGTTTGAGTATGACAGCTCTGCTGGCTGCAGTCACTGGTGCTGCCAGGGAGTCCTGGGTACATTGCGGTGTGTGTGTGTGTGTGTGTGTGTGTGTGTGTGTGCGCGCGCGCGCGCGCGTGCGTGCACCTCAGAAAGCACTGTAACCCCTGGTTAGGGCCACAACTGAAGAAGATGCTGGTGCTACCACAGCCCCTTTGAGGTAATAGCAGCTGAGGTGCGCAGCGCCAGGTCACTTTAAATCTCTGCCTGTGGCAGGGAGCCCCTCAGAGTTGACCAGGGGAGGGCTGGGAGAGGAAGCTCGCAAGCACCGGAGAAAGTAGGGAGCTCCTTAGAGAGGCCTGTGGGCAAGCGTGCAAGTACCGCACCCTGATGTCTGGCACAACCCTGTGTATGTGCAGTGCCCATCAGCACAGCGGCGGCAGTGAGCGGCTGGGAATTGAAAGGCCTGTTAGAAAGGCGGTCGCATTGGAAGTCAGGAATATCTGTTGTGTGTGGTTTGAGTCTCTGTGGGGGCTGAGGGTGTGCACAGCAGTCTGGACGCGCCACCAGATGCACCACCTTGATGTCTCGTGCTTTCCCTGTTTGTGTGTTTTGTTGTGGGCATGTTCTTGCCGCTGGTGAAAGGAGGAGTTTGGAGGAGCCCTGACTTGCAGTCCAGGGCACTCAGCATTGGCCCAACCTCAAGACGAGTTTGCCTGACTTGGTTCTTTGGTTCTTGTGTCTGGGTTGCTCCCCGTTTTTGCACCGGAGCCTCCACCTCCAACCGTTGGCATTTTTTTAACCTTGAGCCTGGCTTGTCACATGCCCTGGCACCCTATTTCCTGCTATGCCATTCAAGAGAAGGAAGTGCCCATCTCCAAACAAAACTTGAGCGGAATCAAGTTCTGTTGAAACTTTTAAAATGACTCAACTCAAGCTGTGTGTCCACCTTATTTCCTGTTCTCTGCCTTTACGCTATACATCTATTTGCAGACGTTAACATCTGTTGTTCTCTCTCTGAGTCCTTGGTGCTTTGGACTGGCCATCATTTTCACTAATGGCATATTCTGCCTTCATTAATAGGTTTCTCATTACCTCTAATGTGCTGATGTGCAGCCATTAAACAGCCTTATGACTCTGCTGGTATTTCCTGCTTGAAGCTGTTCTGAATTGCCCCTCTGATCTGATTGCTACATAGTTGAAATATGAAACCCAACAGGTAGCTGGCCCTAGTGGTTCAGCCCCCAAGTCCTGGAGTCCTCACTTGTTCTCTGCTGGCCTGTTCTTGGCCCTGTGGTGACCACCTCACTAGCGTGTTGGGAAGATGCAGTTCGATAGCTGTTTGCAGGATGGGAGGAACTGTGTTCTTTTGACTCTCCGCCTTCCTAATCAGTATGCGCTGCCACAGCATGTTAAGTAGAATTTCTGGCAGTTTTGAGTCTGTTAGTTGGTAGACTGATTTTGTTTTAAGGAGGACGGGCCCGTTGCTCAGAGGTCTTCCTGGGTTTTGTTTGGAAGGACCTTGATGGGGATTAATTGCATGCAAAGTTCTGGCTTTCTGAACTATCTCCCTGGCCTACTAGTTGATTCCTATTAAGCATATTTTTTGTTTTGTTTTGTGCCACACCCACCAATGCTTTGTATTTACTCCCGGCTCTGCATTCAGGAATCACTCCTTGTGATGCTCAGAGAGCTACATGGTATGCCAGGGAGCGAACCTAGGTCAGCTGCATGCAAGGCAAGGGCCTTACCTGCCGTTATCTTTGGTTCCTAAGCATCTTAATTTTATATGTTTGTTAAATGAGTTAACTTTGAAGGTTTAGTTTTTAAAAACCAGAGTTAAAGAGAAACCCATTTAATGGAGGAAGCGGTAGAAATCATACTTCAGCTTATAATGAACTGCCAATATGGCATTAGTTTATAATAGAAAATCTTATGAATTATTAATGCCCCAAGGGGGGGGAGAGAGAGAGAGAGAGACAGACAGACAGACAGACAGACAGAGACAGAGACAGAGAGAGAAGTGCCGGCCACAGAGGCAGGTGGGGTGGGAGGGGTCCGTAGCAGGAGGGAAACTGGGGACTTTGGTGGTGGGAAATGTACTCTAGTGAAGGAGGGAAGGGTTTTGGAACTTGGTGTGACTGAAACCCAATGGAGAACAGCTTTGTAATTGTGTACCTCACTGTGCTTCAATAAATTTTTTTTTAAATATTATGAGTTGTTTAGGAGCTATACTTCTAGTAATTTATTGATATATGATACGAAACACTGTAGCACTGCACTGTCCGTCCCGTTGCTCATCAGTTTGCTTGAGCAGGCACCAGTAACGTCTCCATTGTGAGACTTGTTGTT
Organism: Sorex araneus; assembly: GCF_027595985.1. NCBI lineage: Eukaryota > Metazoa > Chordata > Mammalia > Eulipotyphla > Soricidae > Sorex > Sorex araneus. Next base: position 179,429,399 of record NC_073306.1, on the reverse strand, counting down.
ACTGTTTTTGGCATATCGAATACACCATGGGTATTTTGCCAGGCTCTGCTGTGCGGGCAGGGTACTCTCGGTAGCTTGCTGGGCTCTCCCAGAGGGACGGAGGAATCGAACCCAGGTGGGCCACAAGCAAGGCAACCCTACCTGCGGTGCTCTTGCTCCAGTCCTACATGATACAAAAGTAGCTAGTAAATGCATCTAGTGAAAAATGAAGAATAAATTAATAGCCATTATGTGATGTACTAATTATAATTGAATAATACATCCATATTTATATTAGATGCATTCAGTAGATTTTTTTTGTCTACAGTGACGTTCACTACAGATTGTTTTGTTTGTTGGTAATAGCATTATTCATCATCACAAACCTTGTGAGCAACCAAGATGTCCTTTAGCAGACAAATGAATGAGTAAACTGGTACACCCAGGCAATAAAACATTATTCAATGTTTAAATGAGATAAACTATGGAGCCATGTAAAGACTTGTTGAAAACTAAAGTGGATTTTACTAAGTGAAAGAAGTCCGTCCAAAAAAGCCTGCAATATTTTGATTCCAACTATATGACATTCCAGAAAAGGTGAAACTAAGACAGAGAGTAAAATGATGAGAGATTGCCAAGTATTTGGGTGGAGCAGGAAGAAATTTGGGGGCAGTGAAAATATTCTGTTTGATGCTGTAACGATGCATACATGTGTTAAACACCCAAAGAATATGCAACTGTGAATCAACACTCGGGTAAAATATGAATTCTGGGTGATAATAATATGACTGTGTAGTTTTCGTTTGTGATAAAATGTATGGCTCTCTGGTTGACAAATATCTACAATGGAGGCGATGTATATTTTGGGGCAGGTGGTATATGGGATGTTTTCTTTCTTCATTTAAAGGAAATGAAAAAAAGGATCAAGTAAAATTTTGCAGCAATATATGAATGAATTGTTCTTGTAGGAAGACAAGAAGAATACTAATAAAACAGCCTTAGTAATATTCTTGAGGGTAGGGTTAGCTGGGCAATTTTGTGCAATATGTACATTGAATTGCCATGGCTTGATGTATAGAGCTGGTACAGTTCAAATAGAAAGTCGTCTCTTTGATGATGGATGAAGTTGTTATTTCATATGCTAAGAAGCAGTAGCAATGGAAAGAAGACTTCTCAGGGTTCTACATAGAATAGTCTTAGACTCTGAACTTAAAATTTATGTGAAACAAAAGAAAGGATTACTTTCAATAAAGATGGGATTTGATGACTAGATACAGACTCCAACACACAAGGATAAGTCAGTAATAGTTCTAAAGATATATCATTGGAATGTCACTCTTTGAATTCACAAAAATTGTAAAAAAAAAAAAAGGCTTAATAAGGCACCCCAATACATACATTGTATTGAAGTTTGGTCACTGAGTAAAGTGAAATGATTCTAATCTGGAGGGAAAGTTCAGCTCATTGAGTTTCTGGTATAATTGGGAACACCCAGCAGTGCTTAGGCTTACTCCTGATTCTGTGCTCAGGGATCACTGCTGGTAGGGCTGTGGCTGTACTGGGGTAGGCTGTCCTGGGGATCAAACTGGGATCAGCCATGTGCAAGGCAAGTACTCTATGGGGCACTAGCCTCAGATATAATACTTTTTTAAAATTCGGTGTTTGCATTGTTTTACTGATCCTTTGATTTGCTCCCCACTCTTGTGTATTTAACTCTCTCTTAATTGCTTGATGGATACTATTTGTGATATTATATAAATAGGCTTTCAGACTTAGGATAGTGTTGCAACTTTTCAAAGATCAAAGTAAGTTTCCAGTAACATTGTTATATAGTACCAGCCCCTCTACTAGAGGCAGAGTGGCAGGTTTCTCCACACTGACTACACGTGAAAGTCACCATGGAGAGTTTTCAGAACATACAGGTACTTGGGACCCACTCCAGAGATTCTGATGAAGATTTATGGAATTGCAGGAGATAGCCAGCAAAGATCTGGATCAGGACAGAAAACCTGACTGTGCCAGAATGCTGAGAGGGGGTGTGGAATCATTTTTTAGGGATGGAATCGTAATAAACAGGCTGAGACAAGTTTTAGTTTTGCCAACTTACTAATATATAATGAGCATGATGCCAAGTGATCCTTAATGCTAGATCTGGCAGACCAACTTTTGCTCTTGGTGGATGAGATAGGTCATAAAAGCATAAATTATAACTTTTTTTTTTAAAAAAAAGAATGACACCTGAGAACCTGATGATGAAAGAAAATCTTATCTGTAAATTTCTTACATGACCAGAATGCTCATTGTTTTGTCCAGGCTATTGGGTCGGACTTGGGTGGCCGTTGCAGTCTTACCAGTGATGTGTGTAAGCATCCAGTTTCCCTGTGCATTTCCAGCCATCTGATGGCTGTAAAATAAATGCTCACGTCTAGTTGAATCACAATTTTCTGCATATTCTGAAGTTTAAATATTTTTCTTGTATTTATTATCTTCTTAGATTGGTTCTTACATAAATAGCATAATTGCATCTTTTGCCAGTTTTTTTCTATAGGTACTTTTTTCCTTGTAATTTATAAGAGTTCTTTAATAAAATTTTTTTCTGCCACATATATCATATTTTTACAACTTATCCCTTATTGCTATTAGTCATAAAAGATAAATTTTTTAATTGAATTAATTTTTTTATGTTTGGGGGTTTCTGTCTTTTTTCTCAAGTATCTCATCACTCTAGGATTCTGCATATATTCACTCACATTTTTCTAAAATTTAAGAAAATTAACTTCCAATTTCATGTCCATGTGGACATTGGCAGTTGGATGTTGCGTATTTTTTCCAGCTGCATAACCAGGTACTCCATTATTACTAAGCAAGTCATCATTTCCCCCCCCAATTTTCCTATTATGAATTCTTACTCAGGGATTAATGGAGGATTCCCTAACCTTTTGCAGGGCTGAGGGGGCACAGATAGGGTTGTGCTCAGGGTTTACTCCTGGCTCTGCACTCAGGGGTCATTCCTGGAAGGATTCAGGGGACCATATGTGATGCCAGAGCATGAACCTGGGTTAGCCGCATGCAAGGCAAGCACCTTATCACTGCACTGTTTTTTCCCTACCCATAATTCCCTGACTTTTTGTTTGTTTGTTTTGGGACCACATCTGATAGTAGTCAGGGCTTGTTCCTGGCTCTGCATTCAGGGATCATTCCTGGTGGGGCTCAGGGGATTATATTGGGTTCCAGGGATTGAATTTGTACCAGCCACATATAAGGCAGTGCCCTACCTACTGTATTTTCGCTCCAGTCCTTGGTTCCCTAATCTTTAACATTATTAATTTTATTTATCTACACTTTAGTTTGCTAAATTCATTTTTGCTATATTCTGATGCAGTCAGTCTGTTTTGCTATTGTGTTTGATTATAGTTATTTTCTGATTTAGAAAACATTCTATTCTTTGTATTAAAATTTGTTTTAGCTTTTTTTGCTCATTCATTCCTCCATTATATTCTGATAGCCATATCTAGTACAACTTAGAATAATATTAAAGTCTTGGTTGGAGCTGTAATGATTAATATATTTGTGAAAATTTACTTTGTTTATCTTCTAAGATATGTTTATTTGTTCAACATCTTCTTTTATGTCATTTAAAATTTTATTTTTTTAATGTAAGTGCTATACTTTCCTTACTGAGTTTATTCCCACCTCTTTTATGTTTGTAAATAGGAGAATTATGCCCATTTTTACTTCCAGGTTATCATCACTAGCTAATATACATTCCATATCTTTTTCAACATTTAAAACAGTGATTGAATTTACTTATATTTCCCCAGATCTCCACACTTGAGTTAAATAACATGTAATAATGAGAATCATAATTATCAAAGGGAGGGAGGGAGAGAGAGAGGGAGAGAGGGGGAAGGCAGAGGGAGGGAGAGAGAGAGAGAGAGAGAGAGAGAGAGAGAGAGAGAGAGAGAGAGAGAGAGATGGGGGGCGCTAGAGAAACAAAGAAAAGTGCCTACTATAGAGACAGGCTGGGTGGGGTGTGGGGTTGTCAGGAGGAAAACGGGGGACATTGGCGGTGGGAAAAGTACACAGGTAGAGGGGTGGGTGTTAGAACATTGTATGAAACTCAGTCATGAACATCCTTGTAACTGCATATCTCACAGTGATTCAGTTTAAAAAAAAAAGAGCAAATACTATTACACGGACCATGATAAATCTATTTAAATTCAAAATAGAGACTTAACAAGGATGCTTTTTTTTTTTTTTAATTGAATCACTGTGAGATACTTGGATTTCTTGTCTGACTCCTGGTTACCAGTAAATGTGTGATTATATTTTTTTTTTGCAATTAAGTGTGGACCGTAGAGCTAAGTGTTTTAAGATGTAAAACTCACTGAGCTCCTAGTTAAGATCCTGAGAGAAGGCCCACTTTCCCCATCCCGCTCCCGTCCTCTTTCTGGCAGGTAGATATGGGACTTTGCCCTGCCCTGAGATTGAGGTTTTGTTCAGCTTCCTGGGAGCCAGAGAAAGTGGCCGTGCACCCTCTGAGGACTCCCACGGGTGCGGCTGCTGGGACATGGCCGAGGGATTCTGGACTAGGGGAGTGAGTTGGTCTCAGTAGCCTTTTCACTGGCAGCACATATTTTTGTGGTAGAAAAAAATAGGGAGTAAATATGAAAACGTGTTTTTTGTTGCTTTTGATAAATACCCATAAACGGGGCCAGAACAATAGCACAGTGGGTAGGGCATTTGCCTTGCATGCGGCCGACCCAGGTTCGATCCCCGGCATCCCATATGGTCCCCCAAGCACCGCCAGGGGTAATTCCTGAGTGCAAAGCCAGGAGTAACCCCTGAGCATCGCTGGGTGTGACCCAAAAAGCAAAAATAAATAAATAAATAAATAAATGCCCATAGACTACAGATACTCTACTAAATTGTTTGGGGAGGGGGCGCGGTGGGCGGTATACAGAAGCTTAGATCATTTGACCAAGATTGTAATGATACAAAGTAGCCAGGTTATATCTATTGACCCTTGTTTTCTGACTCATAGATTCATGCATTTTTTTTAAAAAAATACCATATTATTTCAGGATTTTTAGAATAGTTTCTTGCGGAAATTCTGAAGGTTCAAAGGAATACAACCACAAACCTCAGGGAGACTCTTAAGCTCAGTGAATAATGGGTTATTTAGATGGTTTGTTATTTTTCTTGCATTTTATAATATGTGATATTTCTGTAGTAGACTTCAAGCAAAAAACATTGAAAATGTGCCAAAGATGTCATAGGACTTCTATGTTTAGAAACTGTTTTCAATGGGAATATTTGAGACTAGGATAAATAAACATTTTTAGGAACAGATGTCCAAAGAACAAGCAAAAGTCTTACTTTCTCTATTCATTGAAAATTCCACCAGAAGTTAAAATAAAAATATTGCACTGAGTAGTTAAAGGAAATGATTCCACTTACCAACAGGAGATACTTAAAAGTATTTAGGAATAGAATCAGTAAGACTTAGGGAGAGCACTTGTAACATACACACTTTTTCTTTGCCATATTCTCATCAACACACACAAGAAGGTAAGTTAATGAGAACATGGCACGATCCAGAGAAGAAATCTGGTTAGTTCGTGGAGCTATGCATAAGCTTGAAAGTATAAGTGAATGACAGTAGCTCAAAAACTGCTGAAAACATTGACTCATAATTGATGGGTAACAATTGGTATTAATTCTAATTAAAAAATTACAGGTATGGTTATCAAATGCAAAAAATTATTTTTGAGCAGAATAGAATAGAGAGTCCAGAAAATGAATTTGAATATGGATTTAGTTTATGGTAAAAGAATTATATAATTGACAGGATTTTATTTTACTTTATTTTACTTGGTGGACTTTATTTTGTTTGGAGATGAGGAAGCTGTGGCAGCCAGTGGAGAGCAGTGCCCCAGCACGGGAATGAATTTGGTGCTGCTCTTCCTCCATTTTTCCATATTTATATTTAAACAATTGTGAGCACCTCAGTCATATTTTGTACTATTTCATAAATGCACAGAGGGTAGGGTGTTTGCCTTGCACACGGACGACCCAAGTTCGATTCCTCCGTCCCTCTCAGAGAGCCTGGCAAGCTACCGAGAGTATCCTGCCCATACGGCAGAGCACAGCGAGCTCCCCGTGGTGTATTCAATACGCCAAAAACAGTAACAAGTCTTACAAGGGAGACGTTACTGGTGCCCGCCTGAGTAAATCAGTGAACAACTGGCAGTTGTTGTTATAACGACAGTTATTTGGTGGAGGGCCACACCCAGTTATGCTCAAGAGTTTAGTAAGGATTTCAGAAGAATAGATTGGAGGAAATCTAGAAATCCATCTTTATTGCCTATTTCCATAGATTAATTTTAGTGGGGTCGCAACTTGAAAGAACAAATAAAACTCAGAGAAAGATAGTGAAATGGGTAAATATCGAAAGTGGAGAGAGAAAGCCTTTTCTTTTTAATCCATGTTGTATAAATTCATTTGAAGATGCAACCAATATTGTGACCTTGGAAAATAGAAAGTTAATTTCTAGACCTTAATGGAAAAAGGGGGCTGCAGGGGTTTTTGTTTGTTTGTTTGATTTTAAGATGCTTTGGGAGTAAATACAGCCACAGCTGTGTAGTTTTCAGAAACTCAGTACCTGAGTTCACATTCAGCTGCCGTGTGACCAGTGAGTGACCATGATTAGGAGTCAGTTTCCTCTTCAAACATGAATGGTGACTGGAAGTAGTTCTTGGCCCAGTTCCTGCCCAAATCTTTTTTTTTTAATACTTTTTTTTTTATTGAATCACTGTGAGATAGACCATTGCAAAGCCATTCATGATTGGGTTTCAGTCATTCAGTGTTCCAACACCCATCCCTCCACCAGTGTACATTTCCCAGCACCAGTGTCCCCAGGTTCCCTCCCACCATCCCCATCCCCCTGCCTGCCTCTTTGGGAAGTGCTGTTCTTCTCTCTCTCTTCTCCTGCCCCTCCCCTTTTGGCCTGCACCCACAGATGTGTGCTATTGGTGGCTTACAATCCGCCCCGACCAGTGCATTGACATGGTGACAGTTGACAAATGCACTTGATCAGAGCACTTGGACAAAGAGCTGTTTCACCTGTATACTCCTTGAACCAAAGATGGGTTTGTTGGAGGTTTCTGGGAATCCATGTGGTAGGGCAGGTGCCTAAGGTGTGTGCGGCCCCGAGCTTGAGCTGGCTCCCGCCGCTGGGTGTAGCTAGTCCTGGTAGCCCCGAGCCTCAGTGGGCCAGGGCACTGCCTGACCAAGCACAACTGTCCCACCCCGAACCAAACCAAAGCTTTATTGTAGAAAATGAATATGCAAATTACTTCATAAAAGATCAAATAGGGTCTCTTCTCCACCCGTCCTGCCTGGTGTGAGTTTCTTTCCTTTGGGAAGGGGCTTTAAGGCATTTCTCTTGTCTTGTGGCAGACTGCAGGCATGTGGTGAGGTGATTGATGCTCTGTGTTCCTGCCCTCAGTGCCCTCGGCGTGCCCGGACAGCTCCTCCTCCCCCACCGCACAGTGCTCCACCCAGGGGCTCTTCCTCCTGGGGGCCTGCTGGAAGGTGCTCCCGAAGCTGAAATTGGCTTCTGCCAGCACTGCTTGAGCGGCTGTGTTTGCTTGCAGTCTGTCCTCTGTACAACCTGACCTGTGCTTCTGTCATTCTGTCGCTCGTGGATGTAGAAGCCGTTTCCTGTCCCGGAGTTCCAGTGAGGCACATTATTGTTTTAAACTTTTGCTCGCGCAGTTGTTTGTCCGAGTCTTGCCAGGCACCTTGGGTTCTGGCTGACAGGGATGGCTTTTCTTTCTTCCCTTTCTTTGTTTTTCTTCTTTTTCGTGATTGACAGACCTTTATTTCTCAGAGCAAGTTCATTTCGGAGTTTAGGGAAATGGAGGCCAAAGTGCAGTGTTCATGCATCGGCCCCCCACCCTGCTTTCCCATCACCAGAGGTTTGCATTAGAGGGTCACCTTTGTCACAGCGGTGTGCCCATTCTGACGCGTCAGTCAGTCATGGAGACCATAGTTCTGTTTCGGTTCGCCCTTGGTGGTGTACCCTCTGGCAGCTCATGACGTGTGACTGTCATTGCAGCTCAGAAGGCGTATTTTCATGGCTCTACAAATGTCCTGTGTGGGCATGGAAGTTCGCTCGGGGGCTGCAGTCTAGGCTTTGCACGCCAGAGGCCTGGGGTTGGGCCCTCCACACTGCACGGCCCCCTGAGCTGTTGGGAAGTAGCTCCTGAGAACTGCTGACTGTGCTTTTCCACATTGAAAAATTAAAAATCGTCGAGGCCAGAGAGACAGTACAGTGGGTAGGGATTTGCCAGCTGACTCGGGTTCAATCCTCAGCATCTCATATGGTCCCAAACACCAACACTGACCTCTGAGTGCAGAGCTAGGAGTAATTCCTGAATGCAGATCCAGAACCAACCCCTGAACACCTCTGGCGGTGGCCCCCAAAAGCAAAAACATTAAATCCATAAATAAAAATTCCCCCATTCTCCTAGTTCGCTCCTCCCTCTCCTATCTGCCATCAGCCAGTTACTTGTCCTGTCTCCTTAATTTTTGCCTTTTTCATAAAACTGTTTATTTGGATTCCACATCACATAGCCTTTTCAGACTGACTTCTTATCCTTAGGAATATGCGTGTAAGTTTCCCTCGAGTCATTGCATGACTTGATTATTCCATTTCTTTCTAGCTCTGAATCAAACTTACTAGGATGTGCCACTTCTTTCTTTTTAATCCATTTATCTACTGAAGGACACCTAGATTGTTTCCAAGGTTTGGCACTTATTAATAAAGCTGCTATGAATATCTATGGTATAAGTTTTCAGTTCCTTTGGGTAAGTACCACGAATCACAGATGCTGGATCATATGGTAAGAATATGCATAATTGCTGGATCTTATGGTAAGAACGTACAGAGTTTTGTAAGAAATTCCCAAACGGTCTTTCAAAGTCATTGTTATCAGTCTGCCTTTAGACCAGCAATGTTGAATTCTTATCACTAGCGATCCTGACCAGTGTTTAGTGGTGTCAGTACCCTGAGTGTTTATATTATTATAATTATTAACAAATAATGCAAATATGTTAGTATATGGAATGTATAGTACTTTGTAACTATACACACAGTGTATGCATGTGAGCATATATGACTGTACTAGAGTAACTTTATACTGTCCTTGGGGATATAGCAACTCTCATAGACTCTGCTGGGATCTGTTTAACCACATCTGTTCCCCTTTCCCTTGTAAAATACCTTAATTACTGACAATCGCTGTGATTTTGAGGAATATCACTCTTTAAGGGTATTACCAACAGACCATAGTGGAGATTACCTAATTACCATGATCGCTACATTATAGAACGGAGGATAGGGAAAGAGAGAAATTGAGAGGTGTAGGAGGAGGCAGACAGGAAGTAACCCGGGTCAGGGGACTTGGATATACTGGGAGTGTCATATGTGTATCTATCTAACCTACAGAGCCAACAACACCGAAAGCATGAGATCCAAACTATAACAGCCAAACTTATAAAAGGTGTCTGTCAGGGAAGTCAGGCCGGGGGTTGGGTGGGAGCCCGGAGACGATGGCGGAGGGAAGCTGGACCTGGTGGTGGATTGGTGTTGACACTTGGTGTGCCTGAAGCTCAGCTGTGTGTAACTTGGTAAATTACGGTGCCTCAATAAAATTTTTTTTTAAAAAGACAAACATAGTGGAATCAGAAAAAGCAAAAAAGGCTGGGAATTGGTGAAACAATTGAAACCAGACTTGTGTTAACTTTTGAAGGTTTTGTGTGTCTTTCTATTGTCTCTGCTCCTTGACTGAATTTAAGTTTCGTAAGGCCTTAGGGGCTTTATGATAACAAAAACCAAAATGAATCATTGTTTAAAACGTGTTATATATACAGAATAGCCATATAAAATTCCATATTTTTACATGCACTTCAAAAGATAGTCTAGCTTTCAAAAGATAGTCTAGCTTTTTAATTTATCTATTTTAATTGTTCTTGTCTTGCTTTTTAAGCTGTTAGTGGAGTTATATTCCTAGGATGTTTACTATGATACTGGAATTTTGCAATTTGTAATTCAGTGCCTGAATTGTGCTCTCTCTCTCTCTCTCTCTTTCTCTCTCTGGGGAGAAATTTTTCATAATATTCCATTATGTTTTCCAGGAATTATTTGCTTTTGCTTAATTTATATAATGCTTTTCTGTTTTGATTTGCTCTGGGGCTACACCCAGTAGTTCTCAAGGGTTGCTCCTGGCCCTGCCCTCAGGAATCACTCCTGGTGGTCTCAGGGGATCACACAGGATGCCCGGGATCTAACTCAGTTGAGAGCAAGGCAGGGGCCTTACATGCTGTATTATGACTCTGGCCATTTTGTTAGTGCTTTTAAGAAAACAATTTTTCTAAGTAAATGAACATTTTTTCTTTTTGAGACTGTTCAGTCTAGAATTTATGTATCCACGTTTGTCGTCCTGTTACCTTCTTTAGCTTTATATATTGTAAAGTTAAAGCAAAAGAAAACTTTATAACTGGTATGTTCTTTAAGAGTTTTGAAGATTTGGGGCTGGATCAATAGCACAGCGGGTAGGGCATTTGCCTGGCACACAGCCGACCCAGGTTTGATTCCCAGCATCCCATATGGTCCCCTGAGCACTGCCAGGGTTAATTCTTGCATGCAGAGCCAGGAGTAACCCCTGTGCAGAGCAAGGTGTGGCCCAAAAAGAAAAAAAAAATTGAAGATGTGCAGATTTTAATTAAAAATATATATTTGTTTCTATTACCTTAAGCAAAACTCTTAAATATGTTCTATCTTTATTTTTATTCTAAAATGTGGATGAAAATTCTAAAAGCCAGTAGCCTCTTTACTATTCTTTTGATGCCCTGAAGTTACCTAACATAATAGAGTATTCTTAATGATCCAAACAGTTTTTTTTTTAATTTTAGATCTCATTTTTCCCACAATGACATTTGTTATCAGAGTCTCTCTTTATAATACACAGTGTTGGATCATGAAACAGTAAACAAACAGGGCATTGTTTAACATAAATGGTGTGCACTGTGTTCAAAAGACTGTGAATTTTTGTTTTAAATTGTTATATAATTTTAGTTCTAGAATATAATACATTTTGTATTTTAATTTGATATGGGACCCAGATATTTATTTTAGGTGCAATGTTAATAGTTTATATTACTCATTTGAGTACTTCCTATGAATTTGTATAATTTGACATCCTGTGTGTGGTTGAGTAGGTTTTTGTAAGGAAAAGAGCAACTCCTTGTGAACTTGGAAGTTTGTTTCTAGATACATATACACAGATCCACAGACAAAAGTTGACTGTTGGCATAGCTGTGTCCTGCGGCCTTGTCAGAAAAGGGTAATCCTGGGACTGCACGCGAGAGGGCGGGGTAAGGTGGGGGAGTGCACTCCCTCCTGTAAGTTCTTGCAGCATGTTGTAGGCAGTTGCCGAGGGGGAGTGGCCGGATGAGGCGATGGATGGGGGTTGCTGAAGGTAGAAAATGGGAAGAACTCTGCAGGATGCGCAACATGGAAGATGAAGGCAAGAAGCTAAACTGCAGGTAGATACGCAGGTAGGCTGTGAGCAGTCAGGATCGCAGAACAAGTGAAGCAGGTTAAAGAACCTGCGAGGTGGAGGGTGGCCCCCGAGTCTCCATCCGAGATGTGCCACTCGCCCTTGGAGCACTTCATAAAAACCCTGAGTCATTAGTTTGCTCTTTCCGTGGGAACATGCGAGAAACCTCACCTCAGCTCCTTTCTCTCCCCTCTGTGCCGCCGCCATCACCTCAGTCTAGGCTGTGAGCGTCCCAGTTGGATTCCCAGATGGCCTTGACTCTACCTTTGTTCCCTCTGAATTCACTCTCTGAAAAAGCTGGGTCAGCTTCTTCAGGGGAAGCCGGACCCAAGATCATACTTTGCACTGAATTTTAGTTGCATTTAGGACAGAAGGTTGATTCCCCCCGCAAGGTTCTAACACTGGGGTGATTCTGAGCTCCCATAGTGCCCTGCACCCCTGCTTTCTTCCTGGAGCCCCAGTCACATCGGTCTCTCTTCCTTTCTCAAATGTGCTCCCTCAAACTTCGTGTGTTCTGTTTCTGGAGCTCAGCCTCACTGCCTCTTCATCATCGTTTTGGTCTGAGTTCTGCTGTGGCTTCTTCTGAGCATTGCTCCCCATTTTGAAATCCCCTGACCCATCCTTTGTATTTCATGGCACATGACTTTAATTACAGTTCATTTTTTTTCATTCTATCATTCTATATACTTAATTACTGTCAGGTATTGTTCAAGGCACTTGGAATTCACTAATGAACAAAAAAGATGATGAATCTCTTCTTGTGGAATTCGCATTAGTAGGGTAAAGAGAAAAGTAACATGTAATAAGCTTATCGTGTAACTATATGTTGGGCAGTATAGCAAGTATAATAGACAAAACTAAGCATGGTATTGCATATTGAGAGATTCAAGTGGAGCTTTTGGGTAGGAGACTTTTCAATAGAGTGATTATGGTAATACCCATTGAGTTATTAGAGTTCTTTTGTTTCTTTTATTTTTAGCTTCAGCACCGGTCAGCACAGTGACTAAGAACTGCTCCTCTTCTAACTTTCATTCCTCTTTGGGAAAAAAGAGTATCATCATGTCAAGCATTACGATTGACCCAGATGTCAAACCTGGTGAATATGTCATCAAGAGCCTCTTTGCAGAATTTGCTGTTCAAGCTGAAAAGAAAATTGAAGTTGTAATGGCTGAACCCTTGGTGAGTAGAGCTGACCTATAAATCATGAAATATTTTCCTAGCTTTTGTATTAGCCAGCGTAATAAGGTTTTTTAAAGGAAATAATATACTTGAGAGAATCCAATCTGAATAGACAATGTGTGCTGTATAATTTTAACCATAATGACATTTTAGAATAAGGCAAAACTACGAAGGCAGTAAGGTTAGTGGTTGTCTGGGGTTGGGTGGAGGTGGGGAAGAGTTAAGCTAGGCAAAGATCAGAGGATTTTCAGGGCAGTGAAAATATTGTGTATGATACGTAATGGATCATACATGCCATTGTGCCTTGTCCAAGTGTAAGGAAAGTACTGTAGCAAGCGTGAACGCATTGGGGGTGAGAAGGATTGGGGGTGAGAAGGTTGTGTCAGTGTAATCTCATTAGCTCTAATACATGTGCCACCCTGGTGAAAAATGCTTTGAATGAGGGAGGAGGTGCATTTGTGGCCAGAGGACATCAAAGGTAAATCTAGACCTTTCATTCAGTTTTGCTTTGAACTGAGAAGTTCTCTAAAAAATTGCCTTAAAAAATTAAGGGATAGGATAATAGTACAAGATCTAAAAAGCTGTAATGACTTTAGAAAGTGCTTTTATAAGTTACTGCAGGTCACAAATGAATAAAAATGGGTATCAGCAATGGTAGTTGTTGGACAGTAAAGCTTAAGAGAAAATAAAGGGAAAGTCTATAATATTCTCCAATTTGGGGGGTGAATGGTGGGAGCCGACCCGGCAGTGTCCGCTCAGGGCTTACTTCTGGCTCTCTGCTCAGGGGTCACTGCTGCTGGCCAGCTCATGGGACCTCATGAATTGCCGGGGGTGGAGCTCTGGTAGGCTATATATAAGGCAGGTGCCTTAAACACTGTACTATCACTCCAGTCCCTCTACAGTTTGATGATAGACAGTAGTTGGATTTATAATAAACAAGAAATGAGAACACGTAGGCCACAAGACATACTTTTAAGAACGTGAGACCCTCTGAATAGAGGAAGGAAAAGAGGGCGGGGGAAATCACAAATGTTTGGTTCATGTTCTGAAGAATTGTGAGTTATTTTGATAGATAGTGAAGTAATTAGTCAACAAGAGCAAGAAGAAATTAAAGGCAGAAACATTTTAGCTGTTGTATGTAGTTTAGACTACAATAAAGAGTCTTGAACTAAAGACATCAACAGCGACAATAGGTACTATTAGAAGTAGAAATTAAATAAATGGGAGTAAGTTTTTAACGAACACAAAAAGTTAAAGGTTCTTTGAAGTATTAAAAAATATGGCAATGTATTTACTTAGGTAGAGAGTACAGGAGAATTATTGGGATAGGAAATGTGAAAGGGGTCATTTTCCCTTTGTGTATGTTTGTTAAACTTTGCAGACACTAGTTATCTAAAACCACCTACGTCTAATAGTTGGATTATTTTTAGACACTTTCAAGATGATGACCATCTATATGAGGGTAATAATTAAATTTTAAAAGAACAGGTGGTGATCTCAAGGGAAAGAGAAAAAATAGTATATTGTTAAATAGCACAGAGCGGCCAAGAACAGTGACAATTGAGAGAATTGGTTGGATTTAGAAAGGAAATAGCCTGGGACAGTTGTAGTAGGAAGGTATGACTTCAGGAGGAAACTCTCAATTAAAGGGATATGTAACAGTAGACTAGGATCAAGTGTAGGTTAGTAATAGGATGTTTGTAAGGAAGATGGAGGTAACAGTTGAAATATTTTTGTTCTTTACACCACTGCATTAGGCATAGGCTTTCATTTGGACTTGGCGAGTTTGTAGCTTGTTGAAAGTCTTACCATAGTGGCCGAATGAGGAGTTAAGTACATTTATAGTTTTAGAGCTTTTCTGCTCTTTAGGACCTGAACCTCCTCAGAATGGAGGAATGGAGTCATACTTTCTCAGAAGGAAGGGAGGAATGTATCTAGGAGGCAGTTAGATGATATTGTAAAAAGAAGGGCAGTTGAAGGAGGAAGGAAGGCGTTATTATTTGTTCTTAGTCAAGTAGGATCAAATACTGCTACTGACAGATGTATGGGAAGTGGGTTCATGCATGCCTTTGAGCGTCTCTCTGTTCATGAGTGGGGATTCTTCTGAGGGAAGCATCAGTAGCTGGTGCAGACAGGATGACTCTTAGCCAGAAGAACAAATCTCTGCACTGTGCAGCTCGCAGTTCAAGACGTTCTGTGTTTGTTTTCTATATAACAAATTAGTGATGGTTTCTATGTAAGGGTATATGTATTTTACAGCATGCACATAGTATAAGCTATAGTGTGGACATAAAATTACAGATTTGGTTTTATGACAATAGGGTTTGATTATAAGTGTGTTTAACATATAGAATGTTAATTTTCTTCACCAGTGGTCTGTGAACTACATGATAGATGGCTGTGTTAACCTGCTTAGATAGAGTACAATAAGAAAGGGAGCCTCTTTTGAAAACTACATTAAAATATGAAATATGTTGACTTTAGTCATCATGATAAATGTCATATGTATACTATGCTATATACTTGAAGTTTGCCAACGGTAGAAATTAACTGTTCTTACAGAAAAAGTTCAAAGGTAAATATGTATGGCAGTGAATAAGGTACTGTCTGCTGTTGTTTTTGTTGTTAATTTTGGGGGTCACACCCAGCAATGCTCAGGCTTATTCTTTGCTCTTTACTCGGGAATCATTCCTGGCTGGCTCACAGTCTTCTATTTAGATATTGCAGTTTTGTTTGTGAGTTGTGTCACAATAAAGCTGAAAAGGAAAAGCATTTCTCTACAATTTTAAATTTCCAGAAGCACACAGATAAGAGTATAATGAATGTCAGGATCCCTCCCCAGCTGTAAATGAGTTTCTTGTACACAATACGGTTTTAAAGTACTTTGTGGATGTTAGAAAACATTTGACGAATGGCACTATGTAATCTGGTCCTGCCAACTTTGACAAGTATTGCATATTTTTAAAGGTTTTCATTCTGAACCCCGAAGGGCCCCTTCCCCTGCTCTCAGCATTCTACCCACCCAGGGCCTCACACACATAGGGCAAGTGCAAGATCCTGGGCTTTTAAACATTTTTTAAATGTAAAGATCTTAAAAGTTAAAAAAAAATAATTAAAAAGAAAAGTATGGGTGATATGACTGATTTTGAGTGAGTCTTCACAGTGGCAGTTTTTCTGTCTCCCTTTTCTTCTGACCATTGTCACCTTCCCCACCCAGGCCTGCGGTCACCAGGCCACTACAGTACCAGTGTAGAAGTGGCCTGTGGCCAGTCCATTTTCTTCTCTTCTACCAGACTTTCCTTCACCTTCCTGCTGTAAACGTTAGTCTCCTTGTCACTGTCATGGAATGAACTAAAGTTGTGGGTGAGTCATTCCAGCCTCCTCCCATTCTTGTTAAAGTTGGTGTCAGGCCTCACAGTTCCCTGGCGGGGTTGATGCCAGCGTGTGAAGTTGCCTCTCCATGCTCCTGTTCTACTGTTTGTCCTTACGTTTCAGTTCGTCTGGCCTGGTTTTGAGTCCTGGGTTTTTAAAACCTCGGCTCATTCCTCCAGACTTCACACATATTCCTTCTCTCACAGTGATCTTCCTCCTCTAAACTAAAACAAAGTAAAACCCCCAAAACTTTCCTCCCCAAACAAAAAAAAAATCTGTCTGTTGCCACATTCTTTGTTAACTTATCCCAGTCAGCTCCTGTGCCCCTCGCATGGACGTGTCTGATGTGCGCTGCCTGCGGTTCGGATCCAGTCTCTCCTGCCTGTGTGTGCGCTGGTCTGGGCAGTGTCTGCGGAGAGACAGTGCTTCATGCTCAGCGCCCGGCTGGGGCAGGTGCTCTTTGCGCTTGCAACAAGACACAGTGAGGGGCTATAGCGAAATGGCCTCACCATTCCTTTGGAACAGCCCGATGCTAGAAATGGGCAGTTTTATTCATTCATTTCATTTCAGACACAGCTGCTATGTAATCTGTGTAATCTCTGTATTATAAAAATCATAATAGCGAGTGGTAAGGCTTCCTTGAGACAGTAGATATTTCTCCCCATCATCCCAAGAGAACTGTGCTTACTCTTCCAGACACACCCAGCGAGGGGATTAAGAAATAAATAACTCAGTGTTGTGTTCTGCAGCAGCCAAGGATGAATGTCCTTTAGCAAATATTGATGGTATTTTTCTGATTTTGTTGATTATGTGCCATTATAGCAGTCTGATTTCTTTGGGTCTCTGCCAGGTCTGTTAGGGAATACAGGGGTTGGCGCACTCAGCCCATGTTTGATTCCCAGCACCATCAGTTGATTCCCAGCACTATCAGTTCCCTCCCCCCCGCCAGTGCATGCGCTCGCATGCGCTCTCGCGCGCGCGCGCGCACACACACACACACACACACACACACACACACACACACACACACACACACACACACACACACACACACACACACACACAGAGCTGCCTCTGTCAGTAACATAGGATGGGATGTGCCCCTGGTGGGTCCCAGCACTGCAGGGCCAAGCTTCACTGTATTGCTGTGCCCTAACAGTCAGCAGTCAACGGTCCAGCGTGATTGGCAAGAATCACTTGGGAGTCCCTGCGCCCCCCTCCCTCTCCAGAAAAAAAATTACATTATGAAAGTTAATGTAAGCTGATACTGGCACAAAGTTTACATTTTAGCTTACAATGTATCGGTTGTGACTTCGTTTATTTTAAAATGTACCCCATGTTTTGATTTATTACTTTGATTATTTTATTTATTTATTTACTTCGATTATTTTAAAATAATAAATAATCATCCAAGAGGACTGTCAAGTTCTTGAATGAAACTCTTGAAAACAGCTTCCTGGCACGTCAGAAAAAGGACCTGGTCCCGTGGTCAGTCAGATGGTAGGTGACTGGACATGTTAGAAGGACAACCGCGTATGATTTTGGCTGAAATAATTCAATCTGCCGTTAAAATGACAGAACTGGGTTCTTTTCCTTTTCATTTTAGAAGTCATAATAAAAGAAGGTTAAAGAGGCCACAGACTCAAAGATGAACTGAACCCGAGTTTAAGCCACCATTTCATTTTCATTTTAGAAGCGAGAAAGTCTAATCAGGAAGGAAGGATCGTCCTTGACTGAAAGTGCAGTTTGCAAGCTTTACACTCAGTACCTTAGGGTTCCTCCTCCAGGAGCTAGATTCGTCCAGTGTAATGATCCGGGCCCATCCAGGCTTAATTGTTCATCTTTTATCTTGTCAGTAACTAGAAAAGAAGATTAGAACAAAGGTGTTAGCCAATCACGTGCTGACTGAGGCGCTGTGTATTTGATCTGGACTCAGTACTTCTACAGCACTGCAATTTCTGCTGTTATTTTTAGAATATTAAAT
Source organism: Sorex araneus (assembly GCF_027595985.1). NCBI lineage: Eukaryota > Metazoa > Chordata > Mammalia > Eulipotyphla > Soricidae > Sorex > Sorex araneus. Next base: position 179,411,258 of record NC_073306.1, on the reverse strand, counting down.
ATATATTTAATATATATTATATATGCATGCATACACACATAAAGTTGCTTCTTTACCTGCACTCTTACTTCTAAGGACTTTGTTTTTCCTTATGCGCTCCTTGTAACAGGCATTGCTTTATAGTTGAGACATTCAGGGCTGATTGCAGCCTAGTGTCCAAGCGGGGGTTTTTGGACTGTGGTTGTACGTGGGTCACCATCCGAATGAGGTGATACATCTTGCTTAGGGTTTGTCAGAGTTCCTAGAGAAGGGTCTTCAAGTCCCCTCACAGAGCTTGGGCCTGTACCCATGCACACAGGGGTCTTGAGGCAGAAGCAAATGGGGCTTTTGGTCTCTGGTATATAAGCCCCCACCTCTGTGGTACTTGTCTTTAGCTGTAGTATTGCGCACATCTCTTCAGTTTTGTGGACAGTTCATCTGCAGGTGTCAGTTTGAGAGCCACCCTAGTAGACCCAGTGAGCAAAGGAGAAATAAGAGGAAGGGTTAACTTTTCTTCACCCGTCACTCACTGGCCCTCTAAGTTCATCTTCATCTTCCCCCTGCTTCCAAGTGCTTCAGCAATTCCCAGGCCTTTGGGGAGTGCCAGGCTGCAGGTTCTTCCCAGCCTTCTCTCTGCAGGGCAAACTCACTCCCTCCTCTGCCGGGCCACTCAGGCAACATTCTTCTCACTGACGATTGTGTCATAAATTTCCACCCCAGCTCATTCCAGCTTCCTAAGCCTGTCCCAGGAAAAAAACATCCTTTTCTTTGCTCTGTCATTGGACTTTTAGCTCCATGAGGGTAGAGTTATTATAACTCGCCTTTTAATCGCAAACTATCGAGGGACTATTGAACCATGTCAGAGTCACTGTTAGCCTGCCGGATCTTCATAGTACACTCTCCTGTATGCTCCTGCTTTCCCTGGGAACTGCGTATTGTTCATGGTGCTCCACGTATACACTAAAAAATCAGATGGGATTATGAAGGATTGTGAACCCTAGAATCATTATTGCAAAATAAAATAAAAAGGAAGAATAGTTCTGAAGGCTGGACAATAAAAATTAAGATCCTTTTAAATTTAAGATAATCACTGTCCATAGTTTTTAGTCTGCCATTTTCCATACCTATTATTTATTCACCTTTGTAGTATTTGCCACCTTAAATCTCTCTGTCTCTCATTCTGTCTCTGTCTCTGTCTCTCTCTCTCTCTCTCTCACACACACACACACACACACACACACACACACACACACACACGGGAGAGATGTGTGTGTATATAGTATATCTGTATTGTAATAAACATCATTTAGTAGATGTGGCCACTCTTGTAAGATACCTGAGTAGAATTTTTTGCTGAGTAGAGGATGTGTACCTTTACAGACTTTGACAGATATTGCCAGGTAATGTCCTACAGATGTTGTTGGCTGTTCACTATCCCGCTGGCACTGTTTCAGAGTTCTCATGTGGGTACCCTCACCAGCACATGGTACTGTCAGACTTTTTTGAGCTTCACCAGTGTGAAATAATTTGTGTTTTTAACTTGCATTTCTCCTTGAGTAAGACTAAGTACATGAACATATATTTATTAGCTGAAATTGTGTGTGTGAACTATTGATTCTTAGTTCTTTTTTTTATTATTTTTTATTTTATTTTATTTTATTTTATTTATTTTATCACCATGTGGAAAGTTACAAAGTTCTCAGGTTTATGTCTCAGTTATGCCGTATTCAAACACCATCCCTTCACCAGTGCCCATACTCCACCACCAAGATCCCCGGTATACTCCCCGCCCCCCACCCCAACTGTATAACTGATGAATTTCACTTCATTTTCTCTTCACCTTGATTACGTTCCATATTTCAACACAAAACTCACTATTGTTGTGGGAGTTATACCCCCAAACAAGATAACCCTACAAAGGAAGCATTTGATAATTAGTTTTCCATTAAAAGATTGTATGTTTTCAGGTTTTAGAAAAGGTCGCGCGGCCGCGTTAGCGGCTTAGTTCTTTTTTTATTCCCTCATTGACTCCCTCAGTCAGCCTGTAGAAGCTCTTTTTTATGGAAATGAGACTTTTGTCTGTAATATCTGTTACAAATTTTTAAACTGTTGATCATTTGATTTTTATTCTTAATGTTGCACTTTTCTAAAACTATGCATATACTGTTTATGCTTGAGTATTACTTTTGGTGTATTTTGTTATTCATTTTTTTAATTATATTTAGAAAGATCTGAGCTTTTTTTTCTTTTTTATTTATTTTTGATTATTGGGCCAAACCTGGCAATGCTTAGATGTTACCCTGGCTCTGTGCTTAGGAATCACTTCTGGTGGGCTTGGGGTTCCGTATGGGGTGTCCGGGATCAAATATGGTTGGCCATGTGCAAGGCAAACACCCTACCCGCTGAACTACTGCTCCAGCTCCGCATCTGAGCTTATTTTCACAAAGTACAAGACTCTTCAAGGACTTCTGTTTTCCCTTAGAGTTTCTATGATTTCATTTTTCTATTTAAATAATTAAAATATATAGATTGTTTGAGAGAATATTCACCATTGGATTTTTGTCCACAATCTGTTGTCATTGTGTTAAATTTTAAGTCTTTGCCTCAGCATTTGAAGTTCAACTTTACTATTTTTCCATATACATATGGGCCTGTTTCTGTATTTTCATTTGTGGTTGAATCATCTTTTTCTTATTTTGGCTTTTGGGCAACACGCTGAAGTGCTCACGTGTTCATGCAGTGTTGGGGATTGAACCGAGGGCTTCCACATGCCAAACCTGCACTCCAGTGCTTTGAATTCCCTCGCCCCTGAGTCCTCTGATTTATGAGAGCTCTTGTTATATGTAATTATTTTTAGACATTGTATTAGCTTGTTAAATTAATTATATAAAAATATGTATCTGGTTCCTGATTTTTAGAAGACCATTTTTAACTTGTAGGCTTTTCCGGGGTATTGATACAACTTGTTTCATCTTGCTTTGTTTTGGGCCATCTGGAGATATCCGGGATGCTCCAGGTTCTGTCTGGGCATTGCGCCACACGGTGCTCAGGAGACTATGTGGCAGAGAGAGTCAAATTATGGCCTCCCACATGTAAAACATGTGCTTAGCCCACTGAACTCTTTATAGTTACAGTTTATAGACTTTCAGTATTACTTTCTCCTCCCAAACTTCCTTTTGTGCTCCCTCCTTCAGAAAATGGTATGACCATCCCACCATCCTTCCCTCCCAACATCCACACACCCACCCACCCACCCACTCACTCAACCCTCCTTCCCTCCATCCTGCCACCCACCCACCCTTCCAGCCACACGCTAACATAAACTGGAATCCTCAGAGTCACCCTTGGTATCTCTCTGTCTTTCTCCTTCTGTGGGCTGCTCCTTGCAGCCCCTCCATGACGTTTCTCACCGTACTTTCTTTAGACTGTGTCACGAGGAGAGCGCTGGCTCCCGGCTGCTCTGCTGCTGCAAGTTGATTCCTAATTGTGTGTCCCTGAGCAAAGGGAGACTTAACCTTACATTAACACGTCTGCTTGCAGGCTGGGGGGATGGTTCAAAGGTCTGGAGTGAATGCATGGGCCCCGACTTTGATTCTTGGCACCGAATGGCCACTGAGCCCTGCTGGGGTGACCCTGGTGGCCTCCAAGCACAGCTTGCCTGGCCCTGGTGTCTTCCCCGCAGGGCTGGCTGCCAGCAGTACTGTGTTACTGGGCTGAGCTTGGAAGCATTAGACTGATCAGCCAGGTTGACTGTCACTGGGAGCGACCCTCCTGTCCTTGAGCGTTTCTTGAGTGGTCCCTCAGGGGTGGGGAAAGTTAAGACAGAAACCTCTCATCACTCTTACCTGCTTATCAGAGGTGCTCCCTAACAGTTTGTAAAAGTACTCTTGTTTTCATTGCAGGAGAAGCCGTTGTCTAGATCTCTTCAGAGAGGTGAAGATCTTCAGTTTGATCAGGTATGTCAATTGGGGGAGGGGAGGTTTGTCCCTGAAAACAAAATGTTTGGCCTAACAGTCTGTTCCAGATATTAAGAAATTTCTGTAGGGAATTGTCAAGGTATTTTTTTGTTTGTTTTTATTTTTGGACACAAGCCCAGCAGTGCTCAGGGCTTACTTCTGGCTCTGCACTCAGGGATCACTCCAGGTGGGGTTCAAGGGGATCATTATGAGGTCCCCAGGGATCAAACTTGGGTAGCAGGCAGGTACCTTGTCCATTGTACTAATTTTCCAGCCCCATAATTATTATTTTTTAGGGGTTTTTTGGGGGGCAGGGTGGGGCACATCCAGCAGTGCCCAGGGATTTCTCCTGGTTGACTTGGGAACCTTACGTGGTGCTGGTGATTGAACCTGTGTTGACACATGCAAGGCAAGCTCTCTGCCCTCTCTACTGTCTCTCCAGCCCCTACTACTTTTTAAAAACTAAACAAATAGAATGAGTTTGCAGCTGTGAACTTGATAGCTTCATAGAATGAACCATGAATTTTACTTCTGCTCACTTACTATTTAATTATTTTAATGTTCTTTATTTTACTTCATTTGGGGGCTGGGGGTTACATCCGACAATGCTTGGGGGTTACTTCTGTCTCTGCACCCAGGAATTACCTCTTGCAGTGCTCAGGGGACCATATGGGATGCTGGGAATTGAACCCAGGTCAGCTGCACGCAAGGCAAGGCAAGCATCCTACCCACTGTACTCTTCAGTCCCTAGCATTTAATTGAAAAAAATTTTTTTGGTTTCTCTTTTGTTCCTTTTTCTGGTTTGGGGGTACATAGCCGTGCTCAAGGGCTGCTCTTGGTTTTGTGCTCATGATAACACAGGGTAGACCATGCTGTGCCCTTAGAGACTAAATCTGGGTCTCCTGAAGTCAGTGCATGCACACATTAGCTATTTGAGTTATCTTCCTAGCATCTCTCTTTTCATTAAGTTTTTTTCTTGGAACATTATATAACTGAAATCCAATCATGAGCAACCTTGCAACTGTATAGCTCACTGTGATTCAATTTAAATATAAATTAAATATATGATAATTTTTTAAATTTTTTAATAAAAATTTCCCCCCTTACCCTTCCGTTTCTGTCGTTGCAGTGACTGGGTTTGGCACACTGGTTATGGTGTCTGCACACTTGCTTGCCAGGGCGGTACTTCCTTGGTGGTGGTGCTTGTGCATGGTATGGGGGTGGCGTCACCAGAAGTCGCTGCCCTGCTCACTCTCACCCTCAGAGGGGTCCCCCCCACTCCCTGCGGAACTCACACATCGATCATTGAATGGTCACACCTACACCTCTCCAGACCACAAGTGTATGGACTCCCTCTACCCTATCAAAGCGTAAAAAAAATAAAAATAAAGGATTTGCAGAAGGAATCACAAAACACCATCTGCTGCTGTAAATCTATTAAACAGTTTATACCACACTTAGCTTTTTGTTGTGAAAAACAACTCAAGGATGGGGCATAGCCATTTATAGCCCTATTTGCCATTTACATAGAAAAAGGAGCAGTTGTGGTGCACTGGGTGTGTGTACTTTAGCTGCACACCTGGCCCGCACCTGGCTGTGCACAGAGCTGGCCCTCTCTGAGCCCTGTCCGGCCGGGGTCAGCAGAGCCGCCTGGACAAGGCCCATTGGAGGTGGCAGCAGAGATCAGACTCAGGGCTCTCTCCCGGACAGCCATCACTGTCGTCACAGTGCCAGCAGCCACCTTCTCATTTCCAGTTTCTTTCTCTCAGTCTCTCTCTTTCTTTTACTCTCTCTCTCTCTCTTTCTCTCTCTCTCTCTCTTTCTTTCTTTCCTTCCTTCCTTCCTTCCTTCCTTCCTTCCTTCCTTCCTTCCTTCCTTCCTTCCTTCCTTCCTTCCTTCCTTCTTTCTTTCTTTCTTTCTTTCTTTCTTTCTTTCTTTCTTTCTTTCTTTCTTTCTTTCTTTCTTTCTTTCTCTTTCTTTCTTTCTTTCTTTCTTTCTTTCTTTCTTTCTTTCTTTCTTTCTTTCTTTCTTTCTTTCTCTCTTTCTTTTTCTTTCTATTTAATTTTATTATTTTTTAATTGAATCACCGTGAGATACAGTTACAAGCTTTCATGTTTGAGTTTCAGTCATACAGTGATCAAACATCCACCCTCTACTAGTGCACATTTTCCACCACCAATGTCCCCAGTATACGCCCCCTTTGCACTCCTCCCCCCTGCCTCTGTGGCAGACAATTTTCCCTGTGCTCTCTCTCCACTTTGGGGAATTATGGTTTGCAATACAGATACTGAGAGGTTATCACGTTTAGTCCTTTATCTATGTTCAGCACACATCTCCCGTCCCGAACAATTCCTCCAACCATCGTTGTCTTAGTGATTCCTTCTCTGTTCCAGCTGCCTTCTACCCCAGCTCATGAGACAGGCTTCCAACTATGGAGCAATATTCCTGGCCCTTGTGTCTATTGTCTTTGGGTGTCAGTCTCATATTATGTTATTTCATATCCACAAATGAGTGCAGTCATTCTGTGTCTGTCCCTTGCTTTCTGACTCATTTCACTTAGCACGTTACTCTCTGTGACTATCCACTTATAAGCAATTTTTTTTATTACCATTATCATTTTATTTTTTTATTATTTTTTAATTCTTTTATTGATTCACCATATGGAAAGTTACAAAGCTTTCAGGTTTAAGTCTCAGTTATACAATCTTATAAGCAAATTTTATGACTTGATCTCTCCTAATAGTTGCATAGTATTCCATTACATCTGTACCAAAGTTTATTTGATCAGTCATCTGTTCTTGGGCACTCAGGTTGTTTCCAGATTCTAGCTATTGTCAACAATGTTGCAGTGAACATACAGGTGCAGATGTCATTTCTACTGAGCTTTTTTTGCACCCTTGGGATATATTCCCAGACGTGCTATTGCGGGGTCATATGAAAGCTAAATTTCCAATCTCTTTCTTATACCCTGTGAAATTCTCTTGGCCCATATCTCATTCTATCCCTCAACCTCACAAGATGGTTCCCTTCAGTTTTTCATACAATAATATTTTTACCATTTTTAATAAAGTGTATGTTTTTTCTCAGTGGGGCTCACAGAACCTGTATATCAAATAGCACTACCTACGAATGTGTGAGGTATCCTTCTAATGCTCGTTTTCTCCCCAGCTGAGATTGGCCTGTCTGATTGTTATTTATATGTTGAATGCAAAAAAATTAGTAGCTCAGATGAGCTTTCTTTTATCACAGAGCATCCCTGGCTGCTTTTTGCATATTGTCCATCTAGGAAATAGAAGCTTGTACTCAGAACCCCCTTAATTAGGACAAGATGGTTGGTTAGAACTTCCTGGTTCAGGGTTGGAGTGACAATAGGGCATTTGGCTTGCACATGGTCAACAGGAGATTCATCCCTGGCATCCCACATGGACCCTCAAGCCCTCCAGGAGTGATCCCTGAGTGCAGAGCCAGGAGTAATTCCTGAGCACTGCCAGGTGTGGCCCTAAAACAAACAAAAGATTTCTTGGTGCAGAGAGCTTCGATTTTGTGTTTCTGGATCTCACTGTAGTTCTGTGGAATCAGAATCACTGCTTGTGTTTTTCTGCCACCTGCACCTGACCAGGCTTGCCCCGGGAATCTCATGTGCGCTGTTAGAGAATAGTCATCATTCGGAGAAGGAGCCAGGAGTAGGAAGACTGGTCCTTGATTGCAGGGATACTGAGATGGCCTTCTATAATGCTATTCAAAATTTAATGTCATTGCAACCGTTATCGTTGCTGATGTTTCATTGTTATTATTAAGTGACTAAATGTACCTTAAGTGCTCATTCATGTCATGAATTTGCTTGACTACTTTGAATGAATGAGTATATAGTTTAAGGTCCTGTTAAATAATACTCGGAGGTAACTTTTCATTATTCTTATGTAAATGATAAATAAGACTGTAAATGGTCATGCCTCGTAACTTAGGTTGTTTTTCACAGTGAAAAACGATGTTTGTGAGCTGTTTATATATATTTACAGTTACAGCTGGTGTTTTGTTGTTCCTCCTGTGAATTGCTCTCTCTTTTGGTAGTGTTGCAGGGCCTCTTCTTCAGTGCCCTGGGGCCAGGGCCACTCAGTGATGTTCTTCCTGGGCATGACAGTTCGATGCTTGAGCCAGGAGGTGCTCAGAGCCACCAGGGATATACCCGGCAGTGGTAGGGGGCAGGAATAGCCAGTTCAGGGAATTAGACTTGGAGTCTTCCACATGCAAGACATGTACTCCAGCCCTTTGAGCAATCTCCTCAACCCCAATTCTTAAATTATAAATTTAAATTAAAAAAATAGACTTGCAAAAAACTAAAATCTTGTTTTTACATTAGTTTCCTATATTTGAAAAGAATTACCTCTGAAATTATGATAATTTATAAATGAGAGATTTTTTTTTTCCTTTTGGGTCACACCAGAGATGCTCAGAGGTTGCTCCTGGCTCTGCACCCAGGAATGACTCTTGGCAGTGCTTGGGGGCCATATGGGGATGCTGGTGATTGAACCCAGTCAGCTGCAAATGCCCTACCCACTGTATTACTGCTCCAGCCCCGAGAGATAAGTTTTTTTAAATGACATGTACAACAGTCATTTTGTTTTGATCATTTGTGTTTTCTCCGGAATGAAGACAGTTTTGAACTTGCATGCAGGATCACTATATCACTGTCACTGTCATCCTGTTGCTCATCGATTTGCTTGAGCGGGCACCAGTAATGTCTCCAGTGTGAGACTTATTGTTACTGTTTTGGCATATTGAATACGCCATGGGTAGCTTGCCAGGCTCTACCGTGTGGGCGGGATACTCTTGGTAGCTTGCCGGGCTCATGTGGGATATAAGACTGAAAATTGAATGTTTGCTTCTTAACAATAAGAACTCATCTTTAGTGGTTAGTCCTTCTTATAACCATGGAACTGATTGTTCCTGTCAATCATGGATTTTTAGTGGAGAAAAGCAAAGTTAAGCTTGTTTGTGTGGTGAATTAAATATATTAATTTTATATTATATAATAGTAAACTGGACTGGAGCGATAGCACAGCAGGTAGGGCGTTTGCTTTGCACATGGCCGACCCGAGTTCGATTCCTCCACCCCTCTCATAGAGCCCAGCAAGCTACCGAGAGTATCTTGCCTGCATGGCAGAGCCCGGCAAGCTACCCATGGCATATTCAGTATGTCAAAAACAGTAACAACAAGTCTCACAATGAGGATGTTACTGGTGCCTGCTCAAGCAAATCGATGAGCAATGGGATGACAGTGACAGTGATAGAGTGAATAGTAAATTGACTCAGGATTCTTAAAATGAAAAGTAGTGACCTTGGGGACTAGTGATGGTAGTTGGGCTATTGGATTCACTTCTGATTGCACCTGATACTTACCTAGAATTTGCATAGTTTCAGGGATACTTCTTGAGTGCTAGTGCCTGTTACCATGTTTTTGTATTCTAAGCTTTCAAGGCTTGCTTGCAACACATGTCAATTATATTTATTTCTGAATATCACTGGAATTACATATTTAATTCCTCTTTCCTCTGTGCCTGTCAGTACAGAGTAAATTGGAGCCTCCACTACAGTGCTCACACAGAGTGCTTCCTCCACCTGCTTGAGGGTTGCTTGGTTGTGGTGTAATGACCAGGAGTCCCACACATTTGTTGCGGTGCCAACTCGAGGGTTTGGGGTCTCACACTTCAGGTGCTTTTCTCACTCACATTTCTCTGGGCACTAGAGATTGCACATGCCTTTTGTGGCATGTAGGGAACCAGACTGCAGAGAGCATTATGATCGTAGCTTGTGGTGGCACTGGGAATCAAACTCCAGGCCTCACCCTTACAAGGAAAAGACACACATGGCCACTGAGTCAACCCCAAGGCCCCATAATGTACTCTCGGTTTCTCCATCTCATCATCATTTTTAATGGCAATCTCTGAGAACTTGATACTCACCGGAGCAGAGAAGGATGAAGCCTGAGCAGTCTGCAGAGGTGGGGACGAAACTGGATGTGACCTGGGAGCTAGACTTTAAGTACATCCGCTGCATTTGAGTTAGGCTGTTTTACTTGTTTACTCTAGAAATGCCAGTCCTTTCGAAATTACTGCTAGCTGAGTTGGGAATACGGCACTTGGCTGTTGTGTTTCACCTTCTGGAATCTTCTTTCTTTTCAGTTGATAAGCTCTATGAGCTCAGTAGCAGAGCACTGCCTCCCCTCCCTCCTCCGCACCTTGTTTGACTGGTACCGACGCCAGAATGGAGCTGAAGATGAATCCTACGAGTACAGGCCTCGATCTAGCACAAAGTCTAAGGGGTAAGTGCTTTTTTGGCCACGATTCTACCTGGAATCACATCTCTGTGCAGGGGGTGCTAGTGTGACCCACTGATGGTTTTATTGCTCAGTTTCTGAGCGAAACCATGGATTATTTATGAAGGTGCCTTAGTAAGAGAAAGGCAAGTCTGTACTTATGCTGGAAGAAAAGAAGAGGTGCCAGTTCAGTGGGGTACAGCTCCCCATGACTCATCCGCAAGGTTAATCATGCAAAGCCCGTCTTCAGCACTGCCAGTTCAGTAGTGGATTGAGGAGACAAATGGCCAAAGGAAAGTTTCTGGCTGAGGTTTGTGCAGGAAGCCAGTTGTGGTTCAGGAAGCTGCGCAGACAGCTTGGGACTTGCCATCTCCATCCACTCCCTGGGGAGATCTTTGCTGTATGTCATGCACCTGCCAGTGCAGGTGTTGGCATATGGTTTAGACTTGGACTTAAGTAGATGCCACTTGTGACTTTCTTCAACTTAGATTCCTGAAACAGCTGACAGGGCATACACATCAGAAAAGTTATGCTTTTGCTTTTGTTCTTAATAAAGTAAAGTAATATTAAACAGGGAGTGAGAGTTTCCAGAGGCCCAATCAAAAGTTTTTCTTTTTACTTCTATTGGGCTTCACTTTTTAAACTATTCATTTTTAAAGCATTATTATTTATGGTGTTTGATACTGACCCCTTCACTGACCCCTGCATCCACTTCTCTCCACCAGTGTCTTCGTCCCCAGGTTAGGCTTTATTTCTGACAGATACAATAGTGTGTGTATAAATAGCTCATTTACAAAAATAAGAAAGAATGTAAGAAATGTAATCCGTGTGTTTAATAAGTAAACACTCAGTTGCTGTAGCATACTCTGTGTTATTAAGGAACTCACTGAAGAATGTGAATTGCTAATCAATTGCTGTGTTAAATCAGAGAGTCTTGATGCATTTCTAATTTGGCTTTTTTCAGGGATGAACAGCAACGTGAAAGAGATTATCTTCTTGAAAGAAGAGACTTAGCGGTAGATTTCATTTTTTGTTTAGTTTTAGTTGAAGTTCTAAAGCAGGTAAGCTTTCGTTACTGTAAAATATGTATTACTTATTTTGACTTGTTAACCTTAATGTATCCATTATCATAAGATGTTCTGCCTAAAATTCTATCCCGTATGTACTAAGTCCCTATCATCTAGTTAAATTTCTTTCGGTTGCCTCTTGGGCTTTCCTGTCTTGCATCTCTCTCTCTCTCTTCCGCTCTTCTTTCTACTTTAATGTGACATTCAAGATAGGAAATCTTGTTAGCAAAATGGAACTGAATATAAATTATGTTAAATGTGGGCTTTTCACTGCAGTCAAATTCAGTCTGTCTGTCACTTATCTACTCAATCCCCTTTTTTACTTCCACTTTCAACGAATTTTTTTCCCTAAGCCCTCAGGCCTATATCCTAACATGTAATGCAGTGGGATTTGACAAATGGGGATGGGATGGAATGATTATTTGACATGGGTAGGACTGACTCAATGAGTGCAGATCATTTTTCAGACAGTTGAAGCCTCCTCTGGATAGCGTATAATAGATGTTTTTTCGCTCATTCAGTGTTAGATTACCTGACACTGTTCTGTGCTCTGTGCTCAGGAGCTTAACAGCTGAACGGGGTGGGCAGTAAAGACTTAACATATATGATACATCAGGTATCATATGTTTTCGGTGTGCAAAATCAGTACGAGTATATAGAGAAGTACCGGTACTGACATTGAAAGTGTTTTTTAATAGTTTGTAGTCATTACAAAGTTGTATAACCAAGACTGGAGAGTTAGTGCAGAGGTTCAGGCACTTAGCATGCAGCTGACCCCGATTCAATCCCTGGCACTGCATCTTGTCCCCTGAGCAGTGCTAGAAGTGATTCCTGAGCACTGAGCCAGGACTAAACCCTGTGCACAGCTGTGTGTGGCACCCTTGCCCTCTCCCACCAAACTGCATATTCTTATATTTCTAGCCATGTAACCAGGGATGGGTGTTACTGAGGACCTGCTGTGGAAGTGAACTGTGATGGTGGATCATTACGATGGATCCCTAGGGTCTCTTGTAGATCTTGTGTGCTAAATGGAAGCCCTTTGGGTGCTTTGGTAACCAGCCTTTGCCCGCCTTCGATGCAATGGAACAGGGTTTCTTCTTTCAGCAGAAGGAAGTGCAAACCCCTGCCCGGATATTAGGGCTTTTCCTGATCCAGCCTTCATTCCTTTGCTTCCTGTGACATTCTCCCACCAGTGGTCAATTTCTCTTCTCATTTGAAAGTGGCTCCTAATTGCACTGGCTGCAAAACTCTGGTGCACTCACTCTAGAACCTTCTTGTCCTATCCTTTCCTCCTCCCGCTGTCTTTGTCTTCAGCCTCCCCGCTCATTCTCCTCTTTTCAAAAATAATCCAGACATCCATTCTAGTCTGAAAAAACACCAGTATCTCTAGACTCAAGCACATTCTTTTGGGCCAGAGAGAGAGTCCAGAGGGGTAGGGCTGTGGCCTGGCATGCAGTTCCAATCCCTGCCACCACATAGGGTCCCCTGAGCGCTGCCAGGGGTAAGCTCTAAGCACCACTGATTGTGGCCTCCAAAACAACAGCAAAATGAACATTCCTCCAGCAGGCTCATTTTTACAGTGCTCTGTATAAAATGCACTCAAAGTGTGATGAGGACAAGCATAGTGGTTCAGACTCCAGTAGCTACTCTTGGACTGTTCTGTCACAATTGTTCCAACCCAGTGTCTGCCCACTGACCCTTTTCTCTCTTTACATTATCCTCGTACTTTCCTTCAAATACACCCATTGAAGAATAAAATAAGATCACTAAGAACCTAGATGTGCTTCATTTCATGTCCTCCACAGGATGTTTCTTTCGTACGAGAAGTGAGTCTCGGGCTGAGGAGAGATGACTTGGGGTTGGCGTGCAGGCCTGGCATAGGGATTCCTCGGGTTTGGTCCCCAGTACCACACGCTTCTCCAAGCACCACTTATAATCAAACCCCAATAAACAAATAAATATGCATATTACATCTAATAATAGCACAATAATGAGGAAGAAACATAAAAATGTCACAGTTTTATAGCCACTAATAAATTGAGGGGTCCAGATACAGATAGTGATATTACATTGACAAGAAAGATTAGAGGTAGCCGATACGTGACCTGGATGGAGGGACCAAATTCTACCTAGAAAGTAATTTTGCCAGAAGGGGAAAAAAAGGGCAAATCTCTTCAGCTTCTTCAAAGCTAATAAAATTGTGGGAAAATGAAATAAAGATCAATAGAACATTCTGGACTATCATGACAAACTAACCCAATTTTCTTCCATGTCAAAATGATACAGAGTTTAGTAGATCTGGAGAGTAGTAAATACAATATGTCTTGAATTAAATAGGACCTTTACTTTTATTGCCTTTAATACATACATATTAAAATATGTTCCTATTTTATTTTGATAAATCAGCCCTAGGATAGTCCTATGAGTGTTGGTACACGTTAAAGAAGAATAAATTTTCCTGGTGGTGTTGGTCCTTGTAGTCATATACTATAAGTGATTTTGTTTCTTGATTAATTAGTTATGCCTTCAGTGATAATCATATAGTTTAGAATGCTTCATAAGATGTAAAGGTCCTGCTCTTCTTTGTATGGTTGATCGTTACGACACACTGGAGAGAGCCCTGGAAGTTTTGCCGTCATGGCTGTTCTGTTTACTTCCCTTGAGATTGGACGAGCTGTTATGCACACACCCTCTCCTCAGCAAAATTGGGAAGATCATATCATTTCTGCAAAGTCATGAGATTATATAAAATAATGCTTCAGACATAGAAAGTGCCTTCAAAACGTTATTTTTAATTTTTATCTTGTGATGAAAAATGTACTTAATTGTAGTGACTTACTGAAGACTCTAAACTAGTTCACATAGTTTGCCTGCAGGAGGCCAGGTTTGATTTCAGCACTGTGGTTTCCTGAGCACTGCCAGGTGTGCACCTCCCCCCCCAAAAAAAAAAAAGTAAAATTAGTTTCTTTTTCCACACTTGAGCCAGAGAGCTAGTACAATAGCTATGGCACTTGCTTTGCCTATAGCTGACACAGGTCTGGTCTGATCCCCACCCATATTCTCAAGCCCTGCCTGAGTGCAGAACTAGGAGTAAGACCAAATACCAAAAACCAAAACAAACCAAAGTGAATTGCTAACATACAGATTAAAACGGATATAGACAGTTGTCAAAAATAGTAATTATGACTTAGTATGCTAGAAATGGTCTAGAAACTTATCTGAAATTAAATTCTTGTCCTCTATATAATATATATTCTAAGTAAAGATGTTTTTGAAAAAGCAAACTGAGCACTTTATGAAATGTTCAAGAATATAATTCAGATTAATTGTGTACCTGGAAGTGCTTTGTGTTATTTCAAAATTATGGAGTTTTTAAAACTTTTTATTGAATCACTGTGAGATAGTCCCTTACAAAGCTGTTCATGATTGGATTTCAGTCCTACAACACCATCCCTCCACCAGTGCACATTTCCCAGCACCAGTGTCCCCAGCTTTCCTCCCATCCCCACCCCCTGCCTGCCTCCATGGCAGGCAGTTTTCTTCTCTCTGTCTCTCTGTCTCTGTCTCTCTCTCTTCTTTTGGTCATTATGGTTTGCAATATTGAAATATTGATACTGAAAGGTTATCAAGAATATTCCATTACCTCTCTCTCTGTCTCTGTCTCTCTCTGTCTCTCTGTCTCTCTCTCATTGTTATTTTAGTTCTTTAATTGTTAGTACTCTCTTGGGTACAGTGCCTGGGGCTCTGCAAATCAAACGCACAAAAGGCAGATTAACACAATAGGCAGATTAACCACAGAGAAGCTTTCTTATGTTTGTGTGCTTCATATAAAAGAAGTGAAAAGCTAAAGAAAGGTTAGACAATGTACTTTGAACAAAGAGCAGGACATAGTAGGAGTGATAAGACAAAGGGACAGAGTTTGAGCTTCTAGGACAAACAGGACAGTAAAGGGGGAAACTTGTAGAAGATAAAGGCTACTGAGGAAGGCTTACAATCAGTTTTTTTTAATTTTCTTTTCGGGTCACACCCAGTGATGCACAGGGCTTACTCCTGGCTCTACACTCAGGAATTACTCCTGGCGGGGGACCATATGGGATGCTGGGAATCGAACCAGGGTCAGCCAAGTGAAAGGCAAACGCCCTACCTGCTGTGCTATCGCTCCAACCCCCTACAATCAGTTTTTAATATCAACTATTTTCCTTGCTGGTGATTGCTGCCTTCTTGGTATGGGAGTGGGAGAAACTGCTTTTAGGCAGGAAGGGAAAGGTGCATTTTCCTGTATCTGCTGTTTCTCAGTTGCCTTCACCTCACAATAATTCTTACACAGAAAACAGAAATAGAGAACTGATCTTCAGCAGGAAGCCTGCCTAGGAGAGAGGGTGGGGGGCCCCTGTGCAGTGCTGGAGGGGAGTGGGCAGGCTGTGGGGGCTGCTGGTCCTGGGCTGTGTTATGCATGAAGCCCTACCTTTAATAGTATTGCACACCATCTTGCCTAAATTTTAAAAAATTACTAAATCTATTTTTTTAAAATTACTAAGCTAAAGTACAGTGTTTTCTGGTGGCATATTTTGACAAGCTAAACTTATTTACATCAGCATTGTATAGGAAATCTCATTCATGTACATTTATCTCTATTTGGCATTTTCAGACTCCCTTTTCCCCTTACCAAGTATAAAACAGTACCCTGTATATTTTCATTCTTTGTATTAATAAAATTAAATATTCATAACAAAGGAGAATTTACAGTACCAGGCATCAGGACTTACTGTTAAGTTCTAATAAGATGGAATGATACAGACTCTTACGCATAAAGAATTCAAGAACAGACCGTTCAGTACAGCCAACTATAATACATGTCCATGTTAAACTGTATGATCCTCTCCCCATCAGTTCCTCCGTTGTACTTTATCCTGTGGATATATATAGTTTATAATGTTGAATGCACACATATGCATTGAGTTTTGAAAACTATGAATGAAACACTCATTAACATAGAAAGTTCAATATATACATGTGTGTGTACGTTAAGTGTGTACATATATATATCTATATATATGTATATGGACAGAGAGACCATAGAGGGATAAGGAACTTGTCTTGCACATAGCCCACACCCATTTGGTTCCACCACATATAATTCATTGAGCATCACCAGGATTGATCTGAGCACAGAGCTGGAGTAAGCCCTGAGCACTGCTAGGTGTGTCTTCAGAACAGAAAGTATAAAGAGCACTAAGGTCGAGGGCTAGTTCAAGGGACTGAGCACATGCTCTTGCATGCTGGAGGCCTGGGTTTGATCCCCAGCACCACACAGTCACTGAGCACTGAGCTGGGATTTACCCTCCCCCCCAGATCCATAGCCTGTGGCACAAAATCAAAGAATGCAGATGCACTGTGAGCTTGAACATGGAAAGAGGCATGATTAAGCCGAGAAAAATCAGAGTTGTGTATGTACATGCAGAAAAAAATCTAGTAGGACGTATGAGCCAAGTAAAAGAACTTTACCCTTTGTTTAAATCTTTTTATATATTGAAAACTAGTGTATAATTTTTAAAAACACTAAACAAACATATTTAAATGAAGTTTCAGATGTTAATAAACCTGCAAGAAGTGTAAAATTCTATGAAGGGCTGGCCCCTGCCTTTGACCCCTGCCCTCTATAGGTGTCCAGTAAGTGGAGGGTGGGGCTGGCTCAATAGGAAGGTCTAGGGCTGTGCGGGGCTGTGGGCCAGCATCCCTTGAACTCCCTGGCCATAGTCATTATAGTCACAGCAGGGTGACTAATGATCCATGATGGTGAAGCTCCTCTTCTTAACCTTAGAACTCGCTAAGTTAAATGCATACACCATACACGGGAGCAGAAAAGAACGTCCTGAGCAAAGGGAAGATTTGCAGATTAGTAATCAATTATACCGTGAAAAATAAAATTCAGTTTGTTGAAATGATGAGAAACTTGCAAATGACTCGCCTCTTATTTCGCTCTTACCTGATTGATGCTCTCGTAATTTTAGATTCCTGTTCATCCTGTGCCTGATCCCTTAATCCATGAAGTTCTAAACTTAGCTTTTAAGCACTTTAAACATAAGGAAGGGTAAGTAGAATACTAACTTGCTATTCTTGCTTTTGTTTGCAGTTCAGATGCATATTGTCTAAATCTAATTTGAACTCTCACTGAATTCTCACTTTTAGACTTTGAAATTATCTCTTTTTTTTTTATCCACGTGAAAAAAATGGTTTGTTGGGATATTTATATATCCATGCAGTTCCTTAAAACTATTATTAAAAAACTACTTAAAAACATTTTAAACAAAAAAATGACTGTATCCATAAAAATTCATTCTTAAAAATTAGTGGATTTAGAAGATTGAATTTAGAAATTATTGGGTTTATTTGAACGAGCAGGTTAATCATGTCGATTAAAACCTTCTTAGAGAAAAGCTTTATGAGCTCGTATCTTTTATATGAATATTCAGAGAAATATACACTTTGATAAGGAATTCTTAGATGTTTTTGTAAAAATGTATGGAAAATTTAATGAAAAATATCTTTGTTCTCTTGTCATTTTAGATATTCAGGAACCAACACTGGGAATGTGCATATTATTGCAGATTTATATGCAGAGGTGATAGGGGTTCTTGCCCAGTCAAAGTAAGTTCTTAAACTCTGATTTTGATTTGTGTTGTAGACCGCCCCCTCAATGCTGTGATGATACACGGGAGGGATTGAGGTCCCTTCTCTCCTCAAATTACTATAAAATCTGCCCTTTTTATTACTTTGTTGCTCTTTTTCTCTGAGAGGATTCTTCTTTGAGGATTTTAAAGAAGTACTCCTAAATCAGTTTCACAACCTATTTTCATTTATTGGATGTTTTCCATTAATATCCCAGTGGAGAATGTCAGAAATTGCCTTGGAGAGTCAGGGCATTATTTTCTATTTTTAACAATTCTTAGAGTATTTTAAAAACTCTTTCAAAACCCTTAGCAAAGCTAATAATTACTTTTAATACCTTCCAGCTGAGTGCTTTTATCATTGAGACAGAAATGCAATGTCTTCCTTATGATCCTCTACTTGTTTTAATTCTAAACAGAGTTTTGAATGGGTAAAAGTGTGCCAGAAAGGAAAGATAAAAATGGCATATTGGTGGTACTCCATAAAAATGTTACTCATTAGGAGTTACATTTATTCAGTCATACCGAAACCATCTTTATAAAAAATAATCAGAATGAAAGTTTGTCTGTAATATATTGTGGTTGTTCTAAAAATTGTGGGAGATTTTGAATTTTCTTTGTAATTACTAGAAAATGTGAAAGAAAGTACCAATTCCAACTTCCTTGGATTTAATTAGAGAGTCTTTGATCCTAAAATCCTGTAACAAAACTAAATTCTAAGAAGACAGGCACAATTATTTTAGTAATTCAGATTTTCATATTAAGTATTTTATTCTGTGTACTTCAGTATTTCTTGATATTTTTCTGCCAGTGACACCTTTCTGACCTTCTTTCCTTCCTGTGGTCCCCATCTTTTACCACTTGCCCCCGCATTTTCATGCTGTGGGTCATCATTGACATGGTTTTTTCCTGTAACCCCATTGGAATATACTGGGGACCTCCAGGGGCCATATAGCTTTTGTCTATACTTTTCCTCATCGGTAATACACTGGGGTCCCTTGTCCTCTAATGCTATGATATTCAAAAGATCGTTTGATTGTTTTCAGTAATTTCTAATTAGTCCCTCTTTCCTTACCACTTACTTTTCCTTATTTGAGATTATGAATGTGTATTTATGTTTTGTTGTTGTTGTTATGGTGCCAACATCAAATCCAAGGCCTCACCCATGTGAGTCATATACTCTGCCATCGACTTTCATTCTCAGATCGTAAGATCTGTATAAGATCTTTATACCTCAAGCACAAGAACACAGGCACCAGCAATGGTTTATTTCTTTCAAAGGCATAGTAGTTTTGATATTTATCAAAAATGAATTTCTGTAATATAGATCCTAAATCCACAATAACTACATCAGGTGTTTGAGTCCAGCAGAAGACTTTATCCTGATAAATTGAACTCTAGGATATTAAAGTTGGTAAATCTCTGTGAATGGTAAATATATGAAATGAAACTCAGGCTAAATTAGCCTAGCAGTAGAGAAACACCACTTATGAGTGTGATGTTCTCCACGCCTATATATATATATATATATATATATATATATACACACACACACACACACACACACACACACATATATATATAATAAATCTGGGCAAAAGCATGACCAGATAGATGTCAGGGGAGGCTGACACGTGAGGGGCACAAGCTAAGGAGGAGTGGGGATGGGAAGGGACTACAAGGAGAAAGGAAAGCGTGTATTCAATTCTTGCATGTGCATTTTTTGTCACTTCTTTGTCATAAAGATAACTCATCATCTTTATGAGAATTTAATAAAAGAGACCAGAATTCTAGTATTACTGCAATGGGTAAAATTTTATTCACTGGTCAAAGACATTGCAAAACAAGAAAGAAGTGCTTTCATAGATAATGGCATTATATTCTCCAAGATTCAATGGAAATAGATAAGTTGCATTTTCTGTCATGTGCCCATCTTTCATTAATGGGCAGTTTTCTTTTTTCCCCCATTCTTGTCAGTGACCATTGTAAGGCACGCTTCCAAGGAAAGAACATAAAACTTTCCAGTGTAATTACTAGCCTTGATGGCTGTAGTTGTCTGAATCCAGGATGACACCCACCCTTAAAGATTCATTATTTGCGCTTGTTCATTCTGAGACCAGTAGCTTTCTGTGATTGAGAAAACCTTCGATCATATGTCATTGTAATTATTTAAAAAATGTATTCACGGGGCTGGAGCAAAAGCACAGCGGATAGGGTGTTTATCTTGCATGAGGCTGACTTGGGTTCGATTCCCAGCATCCCATATGGTCCCCTGAGCACTGCCAGGGGGTAATTCCTGAGTGCAGAGCCAGGAGTAACCCCTGTGCAGAGCCAGGTGAGACCCAAAAAGCAAATATATATATTTGCTACATATGTGATATGTATGTATATATATTATATCATAAGTAATGTATAGATATACTATGTAGATTTTATTAGATTTTCCCCTTGCAACAATATATATCCCATTTTTCATTTTTACTACAGTATAGTGAGATTGAGAGCTTGAGAGCTTGATTGAAATTTTAAATAATTAGGAGTCCACAGTTGAGTGACCTTTTGAACAAACATGTAGTCCCCAGTCTCATAGCTCAAACTGTAAACTTCATACAAAGGAGCCTTAAAAATTAGAGACACTCTGATTTACATAAAAATATTTTAAGATTGGGTTGTTTGATCTTCCACTTTATGATATATTCCTAAATGGTAATGATGCTGAATTTGGGGGCTGAAGAAATAGTGTAGCGGGTAGGGCGTTTGCCTTGCATGCGGCCAACCGGGTTCTATTCCCAGCATCCCATTTGGTCCCCCGAGCACTGCCAGGAGTAATTCCTGAGTGCAGAGCCAGGAGTGCATCGCTGGGAGTGACCTAAAAAGAAAAAAAAGTTATTGGTGCTGAATTTGTATTAGATAAATACCAACTATTTGTTAATAAATCCCATTATTTCTTCACAAGTGATTAGTAATATTCAGGTAGCTGGGGGGCTGGTGAGGTGTAAAAAACTAAGCACGCGGACAGGCAGCTCTGTCTCACCGCCCGCGTTCGGTGCTCTGGAACCACTGTGTATGGACTGGATCGGGACGGCTGTTGGCCAAGGACAGGCAAAGGAAGAACGAGGACCAAGTTGGTTGCCGATTAGTTACCGTTTATTCAATCTTCCATCTTTCTCATCTCCTGCACTCCTAGCTCTGTCCTCTCTCTGGATCTACCACAGCTCTGGATTCTCTCCCTCTCCCTCTCCCCCTCCTCCTCCCCTCCCCCTCCCCCCCTCCCTCTCCCCCTTCCCCCTCCCCCTCTCTCCTTCTCTCCCTCTCTCCCTCTCTCCCTCTCCTCTTTTTCTCTCTCCCCCTTGCCCTTAGGCTATACACAGCCAGGTAGCAAAATCAACATAAGAAAGCCCTTCCTGAGGGCCAGGCATTCCAAAGCAGGTAAAATACCTCTTAAGGGGTTTTTCTCCTTTCCTCAGTCCAAACACTCATTAACATTTTCATACTAGTTATTTTTGTATGGACTTAGCAAGAGATACATTGAGACTTGCGAGGCAGCTCTCCTGGAAACATCTTGCCACAGACTCAGACTACAGCACTCAGGCCAGATTAATCATTCCTAACCCTAGCACGGTCCAAATCTAATTATCACTGTTTGGATCATGACAACATTTGTCCATGACCAAGCTCTTAACTTATAGTTAAGCATTAGGCACCTTGTCCAGGCCCATCTTGATGCCAGGGTAGCACACAGCTCACCGCTTGCCCTGGGTCCATCCCGTCCCTCGTTGGGACCCTGCTTTTAGGGATGCTAGGAAGTAAGGGCAGCTGAGGCTTAGGTCGAGAAAACAGATGCCCAGGAGGAAAATATCATGTCGAGTCAAATGACTCCCAGGTTACAGAAGCGTAGCATTTGCTAAGTCTTCCTGTGTCCATACATAAAGCCATGGCTCTGAATAAACTATGCAAAGGACTCAAGGAGAACAGAAAAACAATATATACAAGTCAACAGAACATTAAGAAAGAAGCTACAAATAAACACAGAGGAATGGGAGCACTGTGGTGGGAGTAACTGAATAAACCTAAACTACCTGAGGCTATGTTATCCTACAGTGAGGGAGCTCAGTGGGCTGAGCGCGTGCTTGCGTGCAGGAGACCAGGTTCAGTTGCTGACACCTCATGGTCCCCTGGGAAGTGAACTGGGTACAGCCCGCAGCACTGCCAGGTGACTCCCTGGCTTCCAGGGAAAAAGAGAACAATACCTATTGATTTCTTAACTATGTGTGAAATGAGTTTTCTAATTCAGGCCATGCTTTTTGTCTCCATGCATTAAAGATTTCAGGCTGTGAGAAAGAAGTTTGTGACAGAACTAAAAGAACTGCGACAAAAGGAACCGAGTCCACATGTGGTGCAAAGTGTCATCAGCTTAATAATGGGGATGAAGTTTTTCCGAGTGAAAATGTACCCTGTAGAAGATTTTGAAGCATCATTTCAGTTCATGCAGGTAAACAGAGCCTCTTGGTTACAACCAGTAGAATGACCCTAATTGTGGGTGGCTTTGCTTATCTGGGTTGTTTTTTTTAAAAGTAACATATTTAGGCTCATGGCATTGTTAATAAGACCTAATTGCGAGTGCCGAAGTGTCACAAGTATGAATTCATTTTCCTTTTCAACATGAGCATTAAAAAAAAAAAAATTCCCCTTCTTTTCCCTAGTGGTGTTGGTGATGCACTCACAGTGCTCTTACCTGTGGTTGTGTGCCAGATATCACACTCGGCAGTGTGGGGCGGTTTGGGGACCAGGTCTGCTCCTTCATACCTTCACATGTGACAAGGCAGATTGATGCCCTGACCCTGAGCCACATCCTGGGGCCACTAGGAGCAGGTTTTGTATTGGGGAGGGGGGCCGGGGTGTAAAATTAGACTATTTACCAAATTACTGTGATTTTAAAAAAAAAAATTCTGCAGTCTTTGTTAATCTAGTGTATTTTTCCTTCCTCCCACCCCTGCTCAAGGAATGTGCTCAATATTTCTTAGAAGTAAAAGACAAGGATATAAAACATGCGCTGGCTGGTCTATTTGTGGAAATCCTCATTCCTGTAGCTGCTGTAAGTACATGACTGTTCAGATGGTATTTTCAAAGTTCCCTTAGATGCAGAAAGTGGCCACGTGAAAGTGCTGCTTCCCCGTCATCTCACAGACAGTTGAGTGAAGCAGGAAATCTGCAGGTATCTCTATGGGAACGTGTTAATTAGGCACATAGCAGAAGCACACATGCCAGTCTTTTAATTATCAAACATGAAGCCCCCGTCCTTGGGACCCCTGGTCTGTAAGGGGAGCAGGGCTGTCACCTGCTGCTCACTGCCACCTGGCACAGCTCGATTTCCTCTCGGCTTCTGCCTCGTGCCCCATGGCCGCCACCTCAAGGAATTTGAAAGGGCTGCAACCTATATCGGAATTTACAGGGTTGGCTCAATTTCAATTTTCCATTCTGTGGGTTGCTCTGAAGTCCATCACCCATGTCAAAATACACGCCCCAAATTATTTAGAAAATATGATGCTATAATAAATGTGAATGGCAGTTGCTTGTAGGTAGGTAGATTTATAACCTGCCCCCCCACCCCCGGTATAAATGCAGTGTGTTATTAAAAGTAACTTTGCAGTTGTTAGTAACATAGCATCCTTTAAATAGCACTCGGGGATTTTAGAATCCTTCGATTGCTAGGTAATTTTACTCCACGCAGCTTTTCTCTGTGGTGTGTGGTGTGCTACTTGCTCTCAGTATGCTACACGAGGCCCTTAAATAATATTATTTATGATATGTGCTGGTTTATAAAAGACTTACGGAAATAAAAGCAGCGAGATTGTCCAGTGTGTGGGGCGTTTGCCTTGCCCATAGAACTCCTGCTATAAATAGGTCTTGCCTCTCTAATCCTTGCTCCCCCTTCATCCTGGCTAGCCTTTGTATTGATTCATCATGTGCCCTGGTGTCTGCTCTGCTTGGACCCTCTCATGTACCCAAGGACAACATGGTGGTCAGGATAGGGAAGTCTCCTGGCTTTCCTGAGCTGCTTCTGTGGGAAACGCAAGCCACAGTGTGTACGATAGGATAGGTAGTGTGTCAGATCGTAGCTGGAAAGTACCTGGAAGTGAGCAGAGAGGGGGAAAGGATCCCTGAATGGGTGATGGAGCTGACATTTTAAATAGTGCCTCGGAAAGAGCCCCACCTTGCACGAGATCTTGGCGTTTGGGGCAAAACTAAAGAAACAAGCATGAGATGTATAAGATGTATAAGATGTACTGTTTGTGGGAGAAGTACCTGCCCCAGCAGACGAAACATAGCAAGAGCACATTTGCTTTCTCAAAACAGCCAGAAGGGACACTGAGTCCCGGAAATAAGGCCAGAGAGGCCCACGGGGAAGGCATTGCTTCGTGTCAGATAGAGAAATGCCAGATTCAGCGTGGATGTTACTTCCGTGTGGAGTTTTTTCGAGGGGCCCCTTCTGAGGCTTTCGGGGGCGCAGAGGATTTCCTCAAAGGTCCTTTGTTGTTCCACATGCCAAGAGTCTCGCTTCCCATCTTCACCCTGTGCTCAGGGCAGGGACCCTGTTTCTCCCTCTGCTTCACCTTTGACCCAGGAGGGTGCTTCTCCATGAGACACTCAGAGGACCGGCAGCTGGTCCCAGACCTCCCCCAGAGCACTGGTGGTCCTTGTACAGCTTTAGCTTAATGCCTAACCCTCTTCTCTGTGTTTATGTCTTACACCTAGGCTGTTAAAAATGAAGTGAATGTTCCCTGTTTGAAGAATTTTGTGGAGATGCTTTATCAGACTACTTTTGAACTGAGCTCCAGAAAGAAGCACTCATTGGTACTGAGAAATACTTCAAGCCTTTACACCTTTAAGTAGCAGTTTTAGTTGTTTTAAAAAGGAATGTGATAGTCTTAAGAGAATTGTAAACATTAAAATGATACAAAGTGCCCACATATAACAAAGGACAAATTTTATATATCTACTGTTTTTTGCTTTAAACAAAAAAAGTGCTGCCATACTTCTACTAGCTCTGTATTTGATAAATTATTTAGGTTTTGTTCTAGGTATATACCTTTCTTACAGGTGTTTTAACTTACTGTCACAAGGGGCAAGTTGGATGTGGTCTTACATTAATTAAATGATAAATTCCTATATTTTACATTGCAGTAAATTGTATTTGGAAGTACCAGATTACTTAGGAACCAATGCCCAGTTACGTGTCTCCAGTCATAGGTGTTTTGGGTGTAGTTTTATCTGTGGTACCGGTGTCTAACCCTGAGTCTTCTGCAGTGCAAGCGCTCTGTCCTTGTGCTGCAACCCCCAGCCTTCTAGCCATAGGCTTTAGCTCCAGTTGACAAAACCCCCTACTCCAGAGGGATTCTGTAAATCTTCTGTAAGGTTGTATGCAGATTGGCGAGTTGGACCACTGACCACTTGAGATAAAAACAGAACGACAACAAACACTGCGCCTGGCATTAGCTAAGCTCTTTGTATTCGTTGTATGTGTGTGTATGTGTGTGTGTGTGATCATTTTTCACTTTCCATCGTTGTGTGTGTGTGTCTCTCACCGTCATGTTGTGTGTGTGTGTGTGTGTGTGTGCGCGCGCGATCATTTTTCCCCTTCCATGTTTGAAAAGAGAGGCCGAGAGCAGTAAATGTCATTCCTTCAGTCGCACACTCGCTAGATGGAAAGCTGAGGCCTTTCTGCTAACTGGGCTCTTGGGCCTCAGCCTGTGTGCTGGGTGTAGCCAGTGGGCTGACGGAGGGATCGGTAGAGACGAGAGAGAGTGGTCAAATGTTCCGCATCAGGGAGAAAGGATCGAAGAAATTATATGGCCAGAAAGACAGTACAGCAGGGCAGGTGCTTGTCTTGCCCGCAGCAGAGTACGGCCTCTGCTCCACAGTACGGTCCCGTGAGATCCACCAAGAGTGACTCCTGGGTACAGGGCAGGAGTAAGTCCTGAGCATCGCCAGGTGTGGCCCCCAATGCCTCCCCCCCCACCCCCACCGCCCTGCAAAAACATTCTTTAAAGAAAACTTGCACTTAATCATGCTTGGTAGATTAAGAGGTCGTGTTTGTTATCACAAATGGAAAACTACAGAAGCTTTTTGTTTCCGTGTTTTGCGAGACTAAATGAAATCTAACTTATGTTCGTATTTTTATGAGAAGTGTTAATTTTCTCTTTTTCCTGTCTCCTATAGGCTCTGTACCCCCTAATTACCTGCCTTTTATGTGTCAGTCAGAAACAATTTTTTTTAAATAACTGGCATATTTTCCTACAAAACTGTTTATCCCATCTGAAGGTAAGATGTGATCTCCTTTCTGACCTAAACCAATGACTGTCTGTCAGATGTTCATTTAAGCAGATACACTGAACAGTGACCATGATCTAATACAGTTTCTTTGCTCTTGGCAAACCCCATTAGTACTCTGCGACATATTTGGTTCCTTATAATGGAATCACATCTAGACATATATAAATCTCTGATTGAAAATAAAAGTTTGTGTTAGCGCAAAATGATTCATTTTGTTGTGCAAAATGATACATTTTAATGATCATTATTTGTATTATAATGATCGTTATTTTTTTTTTTATTTAGAAACATTTGTCAATTAACCTCTTTTAGAATTGTAGTCTTCATTTCAGACCACTCTCCAGATACTTAATTTTGTGTTCGTTTGAGAAAATCCAGTATTGATTCAAGTTTAAGCAAAATGAAAAAAAAAAAAATCCTGGGTAATATGATATCACTAAAAGCAAATTTAATGTAAGTCAGCCTAGCCAAATAGGAAAGTGTAGGGCCAGATCTCCATGGCTATCAAAACTCCTAAAATGATTGTGACTTGAATTAAGGAATAATTGTTACTAATGCCCCTTGGCATATCCAGTCTCTTTCAATATTGAAAACAACTGAATGGACGGGATCATTTTCTTTCAAAGCTGCTCCACCACTAGATCTTTTTCCTCTGGGGGATCTGGACACTGTGTCAGCAGCCACAGACTGTGGCCTGTGAATGCAGTGAATGGTGGTACTTTTTCACATATTGACACATGTGCTTAATTCATTGTTTATGGCTTACAAAAATATGGTAGGCATGAGATTTTATTTCTTATTCTTCCTCTAAGATGGAGTTAAGACAAAAAACCATGCACTTTGAAGATATTGAAATTAAGGCACAGATAGATGAGAACACTGGTTTCTTCCGGAGCAGCTCGCTGTAATTCTGTGAGAAGCAGCGTGGTTCTTTCTCACTTCAGGGATGACCTGGCTGACAGTGGGATGCTGGCCCTTGCTTTCAGGATTATATGTCTCATTTTCAGAAATGCCTGGATTTTTCTGTAGGTTGGACAGAAAGTATGCCTTTGAAAAGTATTTTTTACTGTCTTCCTCCTAGTTAGACTTTGACACATTATTATTCCTGCTTGGATAAGAACCGGGATACTCTATTAGTTCTATTTATGAAATTTCCCAGAACCATATCAAACCGGTCAAGTCCTTTGTCATGTAGCAAGAAAATGTTTCATTTAACTAATTGCATTAGACTATCATCTGTCCCTTATTTCGATTATTCATACAGATACAAGTTCTGGAAGAGAATTGATTATTTGGGGGTAATATGATTTTTTTCATACATTGAAAAAGATATCAAAACATTGACTTGTTTCTGGAAGGTTGCTTTGTTTCACAACAGGTCATACTTTTCTTTTGCTTGTTGGAATTTTTTTATATGTATACGTTTTCACCTAACATATTTGCAGTTCTTTCGCAGTACCTTAACTTTTTTTTTTTTTTTTTGTCTTGAGGCTTTCATTTAAAATGCTCTATTTTCTTTAAACCCTTACCTCCTGTTAAATATTTCTGGCATATTGTCCATTTTCATTAATGGTTATGTCAATCTGCCAGGCTTAAAGGAGATAAGAGCCACTTAGCATGAATATTTGGAATTTAGTTGTCTTGGCCATTAACCCTTACATTAAGGCTCTATTCAGCAGAAATTTTATGAGTATATCTCTGCTCATTAGGTTTTAGATGCTGAGCTACATAGTTGAGTTATAGATTTGAGCAGTCAGGGGGAAAAAAGACACGCTGGTTCTCTATTGCATAGATACAATTTACTTGCTTTTAATACAGTAAAAAATGGTTTAAGATCTTAAAGTTGAATTTCTTTTGAGATTCAAGTAGTCTCTAGACACTATAGCTCGCTTCATTGTTTGGGTAACTGAGACTGGAAGATCAATACCCCCTAATTTGGGAGCCAAACAGTGATCAGGGATGGAATTTACATCTAAAACGACCTTGTTTCATAACATTTGTTCTCGCTGGTACAGTTTGCCTTTCACTGTCCTCTAAGAAATGTGGCTCTCCTGAACAATATGGGGACAGCGAAAGCATTATTCTAGGGCAGAGTGCAGGCTTTGTGTGCAGACCGCCCAGCCTCCATCCCTGAGCACTGCGGGGAGTGACCTCCAAACACCAAGACAGGAGTAGCCGCTGAGCACTGTCGGACATTGCCGCCCGCCCGCCAAAGCTCTCTGCTTTCCAGTCGGAAGAACAAACACACTGAGGAAACCAGCTTTGAAAATTGCCCCGGGGGCAGGGCTGGGGGCTGTGGGGGCTGGTGCGCATGCCTGGTACATGCAGGCGGGCCGGCTTGAACCCTGGCGCCTCATAGCCTCCCAGCACCACCAGGTGTGACTCCCATTATCTCCCAACACTTGGGGGGGAACCAACCCCTCTCCCCACACAAAAAATATATAAAACAGCAGTAACCAAAATTGCTTTATTCATCTTTGAAGTTGGTAACTATGAAATATGGGTGCTGATTCTTTAGGCCCACGAACTAGTAGTCATATTTTAACTTGAGTTTAGTCTGCTAGAACTGAATGTTATATCCGTTGCTTTTTCCACTTGAGGTTATTATGTGAATAACTGTTTCACATTTCCTCAAGAATCCTTGAGGGAGCAAACGATGTCTAGAGACGTTATAAAAAGAAAAAAAAAAACACTTTTTCTCTAGTGCATACTTATTTTCCACTAGCAGTTTAAGCTTGTTCAAATCAAAACGTAGTATTTTGTGAGGAAAACTTAGGTAGTTAAGTATTCACTTCTTTTCTCTCTATTTGACTATTATAGATGGATCCCACGATACCCAAATTACAGGACTATTTTTTTTTTCCTCTTAGCGGTTATTGCCACTGTCTTGGCAATTTCAAATTTCTTCTAAATAGAGACCTTGGTGGAGAGCTGTCTTGTTTTGTGCTTATTTTCATCTAACATGCATGTGCTGCATCTCATGTTTATGTTTGCTGTCTCACGTTGCTTTATTTAGATGCCATCTAACAACAGTATCAGAAAACAAATAGAAACCCTCCAGGTGAGTCTTGCTGTGTTCCGAAGTAAAATGTTGCTTTATCCCCTTTAAATGTGGCTTCCCCTCCCAGCTCGCCCCCAGCCATTGTTGCATTGCATGTCCAATTTATTTGTGCCAACCTGCTTCTCCTGTTGTAAAAGAAGTACAGAGCCCTGCAGGAACATTCTGCGGAAGGTGTCATGTTAGTACCATCCCTGGGAGACAGTGAAGAGACGGAAGTGATGCTCAGTGTCTATTTGTTTATTGGAAATCTCAGTTTTCAGATATTCCGTTAAGTTCACATTAACAGTTACAAGTGAAACCTCCAAAAAAAAAGAAAGTTTTTCCCAAAACGAAAGAAGGTGCTAGCTTAGAATTTTTAGTATGATTTTGGTGCATATGGGTTCAGGTTCTAAACAGGGTCTTTGCATGTACAGAAAAAATGGGGGAAGACATTAAAATGATAGCTGCTAAGTTTTCTGACATGTCAAAATTTTGTTCATAGGAAGAACACTGGATTTTTATCTGTGCAGTTTTTATTATTCAAATCAGACTTGTAACAAAGGATAATTGTATATTTTTATGACCCAGATTACTTTAGGATGCTTTTATTATAATGTAGACATGGGCAGTAGCTTTGAAGTGGCCAAATAAATAATTAGTAATGGAATTTTAGCACTCATCACCTTGCTTTGATTTTGTTCAGTATCTAGAGAGGCTGCTTTGTAAATAGTGTCCATCTTAGAATGTTTGAAAATCAAGGTGTTGCTTTTTTGTGACCGATTGATTTCTTAGCATTTACGATAATCCAAATATCTCATTAATTGTATGAGAACAATTTTATATATGAAATTGTATATAACTATTTTAATATTCAATTTCTATAATCAAAGTGAAAATATTTGGTTATGTCATAAAGCTAATTGAACTCATTTCGGTATCTGATATCTTGGGATTTCTATGATAGAAAGTACTGTGAAGATTGTTCTACTAGTGGTATTGTGGTATTATATGTCACTTCATAGGTTACTTTAGTCTCGTTAGTAGCAAGTTAATGGGCAACTGCTAGGGGGGAAATGTATTTAAATAGATATCATTGCAGATGAGGCCGTGGAAGGGATTAATGTAGAACAATTAATTATCTATTCTTAGTTTTAATCTTATTTCATAGATGTAAAAACTATATTTTCTAATGGTCATCTTTAAAAACATCCTCAGTTGTCTTTTTTGTATTGCACGTAATCATACATAGATGAAGTCCATTATTCAGTATCATAAAACATAAAATATGGTGACTAAATTACTTGCTAATTAAAAGTTCACTTTCAAAAATAGTTCACTTTCATTCATGACTATGTATAAAAGATTTCTCAATAGTAAGCAGTACTCAAATCAAATTAAATTCTAATTTATGGTAAACAAGAACTACTTCGAATTAGAAGTTGTATAGAAATCATCTTCTGCCAGAGGTACATTAATACATTTTGAAAAGGTATGTAAAGATACATTCGGTATGTTTTCAGAATTTACCATTAAATGTCGGGCTGGACCGATAGCACAGAGAGTAGTGCGTTTGCCTTGCACGTGGCCAACCCAGGTTCGATTCCTCCGTCCCTCTTCAGAGCCCGGCAAGCTACCGAGAGTATCTCACCTGCACTACAGAGCCTGGCAAGCTACCTGTGACGTATTTGATATGCCAAAAACAGTAACAAGTCTCACAGTGGAGACGTTACTGGTACCTGCTCGAGCAAAGCAATGAACAATGGGATGGCAGTGACAGTGACCATTAAATCTCAAATGATTGTTCAGTTGAGGACTTTACCTTTTATTGTAGTGAATCTGAAGAAAAGCTTGCCAATCAAATTGTGTTTGACATCGAATACTTTGCTGATTCTAAATATAATTTAAATATTGATGCTCTGATTCTAAATAAAAATCAAGGGTATAAATGCTTGGGATTCATTAATTTTAAAATGTACCAGATAGCATTTCGAATGCATTTTCACTTAATAGCTTCATTATTTGTGAATTAGGTAGGACCATGTTATCCCAAGTTTAGAGATGAGGAAGTTGTGGCAGCCAGTGGAAAGCAGTGCCCTGCCATGGGAATGAATTTGAGGCTGCTCTTCCTCTGTTTTTCCATATTCACACTTAAACAATTATGAGCACCTCAGTCATATTTTGTACTATTTCATAAATACGTATACTGACGTTTGCTATCCTGAATTTTAACTATGTGTGGGCTACAGTGATTACTGCTAGGATGAGCAATCCTTTCATCATTATATCAATAATGTGAGCCAAAATGTCATGTTAGTTAACTGTGCATGATTTTGGAGTTCCTCTAAATATTAATATAGTTCAATCATTTATTACTTTGTCTTGAGGGTATTGAGGGAAAACTGGGAATTAACTTATTTATGGTACATTTTGAGCTATCTACTTAACAAAAACCAATTAAATACTTAGATGCTTAAACCTGTTTTAAATTAAATACACAAAAGGGGACTAATGAGACTTAGTTATTGAGAAAGAATATGTTTGATCTTAAATGATTGCAAGAACTTTAATAATAACACTTTTTTTTTCATTCCTAAACAGAATAAAGATCCTAAAATGTCCCGAGTTGCACTGGAATCTTTGTATAGATTATTGTGGGTTTATGTAATCAGAATAAAATGTGAAAGCAACACTGTAACTCAGAGGTAAGTGTACTTATTTTAAAGTGATTTAAAATTAAACCTTGGTTATTTTTTTTTAAAGTCACATTAATGGAACTTCAGCATTATAAATACTCTGAGGGGGTATTATAAATTCTCTTAACATAAGAATATTTTGCTAATACTCTGTTTATTTCCTTCCCTCATTGTGATTATTTTTCTCTCCTCTAGTCGTCTTAATAGCATAGTGTCAGCACTTTTTCCCAAAGGTTCGCGGAGTGTGGTTCCTCGTGACACACCTCTCAATATATTTGTGAAAATTATTCAGTTCATTGCTCAGGTAAGTGCTGCACTTCATAATCCGTATTAGCATATAAATCACAAAAGCCTTCCTTTGTGATAATTCGGAAGTTTAAACTTGTTAGTCATTCAAACATTTTATTAATATGAATTATGAAAGTAAAAGTGTGCTTATAAAGTAAAAATTTTGAAATGCCAATGGTTTTTTTGTGACAAAAAGAAAATTTCAGCTTCTGTACCGTGGGTAGCACCTTTGCTTGGCACGCAGCTGCCTCAGGCTTGACCCCCAGCATTGCATCTTGTCCCCAGGCCCTGCCAAGAGTGAATCTTGAGTACAGAGCCTGGTGTGCCCCCTCACCACAGCCCCTCTCCCTAAAAAAAGAAGGAAAAAAGAGTTTAGGTTTGGGATTTGTTTTGATACTTTTTGTGGTGGAACCAGATCCTAACACGTTTGAGACATGACCCCCTCAGCACTGAGTTATAATCCTCGCCCTATGAAATGTCATGTCCTTGACCCTGAACCAAATTTCACGCAGAGAAGGAAAAGACCCCATCAGTCGAAGCACTTTTAGGAAGGATCAGAGTGGCTCCTGTGTACTGGGGACACAGCTCTGTGGCGGGGCATGCGCCTTAGCTTTTGTCAAGTTCTGGAGTTGATCTCCAGCACCACATAAGGAAGTTTTTCATCATTTAATTAAATTACTCGTTAATTACTTTCAGGAGATCTGGAAACATGTTGTAACATTATCATTAGCAGCCTGGGAAGATGGTCAGATTACTAAAACGTGCTTTGTGCATGTGGACTTGAGGGTCTATCTCTAGCATCGCAGCACCGAAAAACCGGAAAAAAAATCATTTTTGTAATTTTTTCAAAAGATAGAAAAAAATCTGTATTTTTCTTGGTTCTTAGGTACAGATTCTAGAATGCTCTAAAATTAGTCAAACCCAAAGAGTTCTTTATTTATTGCAGGGGGTGGGAGAGAATAAAGGGAGGAAGCCTTTGAAAATCATATTTTATTCCGTGAATTTTTCAATGGTTAACCATGCTGACCAAGATGCCCACTCTAGGACTAGGACAATTCATTGAGTTAGGAGAGTGCTTGGAATCCCTGTTGCCACCATGAGCCCTGCCAGTAAAATAGAGGCTGCTCCCCCTGCCCTGCTCCTCCTCCCTGTGTACCCCAGTTTCCAAAGAGGTGCGTACTGGTACCTCTTGGCAAGGATCTTAAACTACATCCTGTTTCGAGGCATCCTGGGAAATACTGGTGTAGACATGGCAGTTAAGAAAGGTATGTTGGTGGGGGCGGGGGCACGTGAATTCGGGCTGAAGGGAGGAATCCTGGTTTCTGGTGACATTTGCTCTTGGGAATCAGCCTTGGAGAAACATGGGTAGGATCACCCCCTCAATTTAGGGAGATGCTTTCATTTTCAAGCATTCTTTGGCATTCTCTTTAATGTGATGCCAGTTTTGATGATCCATGTGCAATTATTTTTGACAGTGAAGAAATACGGAATACTTAAGATTAATAACTTTCTATTCTTTTGAGTACAAAAGTTATCATCATTAGGTGGGTGCACGAATGCCAATAAGATGAATAGAGACAAATTGTGCTTTAAATCCAGCGTTCAGAAACCATTTACTATTCGGTTGCATTTCTTCCCTTTTTCTCTCTCCCAAGTTTGTACCCACTATCTTAGATTTATCACCTCACACCAGGGCTCTGCCAGAACTATAAAATACCTTTCAAACATCAGTTACTCTTTTTAGTTATGTTCCCCTTTGAGAATTTCCTTTCTCAGCCCTGTTCTTGTCCTAATATGAACTCACTGCTCCCTAAGCCTGCTCCCAGCTATTGTCCTTGGACTTCCTTTCATTATCATTCTAGAAATTCCTTCACTTAGATTTTGAATATGATCTTTGGTGAATGGTGTTTAAAACTTTCATCTTCTGGTGGGGAGTCTTAAATCATTCGTTACCTGACACATGTATTGTTACAGTTTTCACCATAACTGGCCCGTTTTTCCTTTGCCCAGATAGATTTATCATTTTAGAATTTGATAAGTTGACCTGTGTTCTTGCTAATATGTATAATTCATGCCATGGATGCCTAATGAGTGTAGAGGTAGCAAGCTCTGAGGGTTTATTAATGTTTCATTTTTCTAGGAACGTTTGGATTTTGCAATGAAAGAAATAATATTTGATCTTCTCAGTGTTGGAAAATCCACTAAAACTTTCACCATTAATCCAGAGGTAAAAAGATTATAATCTAATGTTCTTGCTCTTCCATATCAAGCACACATATATTTTTATTTCACCTTTATAAATATTCTTTGTAGGCTGTTTCCTGTTAGGGCTTGGTGGCTGCACCCAGCAGTGTTCAGGGCTCGCTCCTGGCTCTCTGCTCAAGGATCGTTCCTGATGGAGAGGGGACACCATTCGCGGTGCTGGGGATTGAACCAAAGTTGGCTGTGTGCAAGCGAAGGCTTTATCCACTTTACTCTCTTTCCAGTCCCACAGACATTATTTTAGAAAGCATGATTCCTGAAATCAGAATTCTTAGCTTCAAATTCTTGATTCGAAGCTTTACGTTTAACCTCTGAGGGCTCTGAGGGCTGAGTGCGTGCGTTACACACGGGAAGCCCGTGTTTGATCCTTGCACTTTGTGGCCATCGGAACGCTGTCAAGGGCAACTCCTGCATTCTCCCAGATGGGGCCCAAAACCAAAACTGCAAACAAAACAGCCAAGTGAGCGTGTATGAAGGGTTTTTTGGTAAACGACATACTTAATACGGTTTTCATCAGTGGAAGGTAATAAAAGACATTTCCCTCAACATCCCTTTGCAGATACAGCCTCTCCATTGAACAATTCTGTTATGAAAACAAGTTTTTTTTTTTTCCCAAGTGAACATTTCATACTAAGAGTAGCCGTAGTGTTGGTTCTGCTATTTTGTTGTTGGTTGTTACTTAGATGTAGAAGTCTCTTCAAACTGGATTTTTCAGAGGATGTTTTTAAGCTCCTGAGAGCTAGTTTACCTAAAGCCATATCAGATTACTCATTAATCCACTTAATCATGTGTGTGCAAATTGTACTACATGGAAGGAGTGGATGGGTGAAGGCTCCCGGAGCTTCTGCATGTGTTCTGTGAGTGTGATGTCATCTCTTAGTGTAGACACTAAGAGGGGCACAGAACTAGGTCAGGTATAAAGATGAGAAGAACTTAAAACTTCAATCTTCTGAAAACAAAATGGGGCCAGAAAGATAGTACAATGGGTAGGGCACTTGCCTCGCACACAGCTGATGTGGTTTAATCCCCCACACTGGATATGGTCCACTGAGCCCCACCAGAAGTCACCCCTGAGTACAGAGCCAGGAGTAAACCCTGAGCGTAGCCAGGTGTGACTTAAAAAGAACCCAGAAAAAAATAACTCAAAACCCAAAATTCTCTGTTTTCTGAATCATGTAAGGTGGTCTTTTTGATTTCCTTGTTGAGATGTCAGAGGGATGTGAAGATCTGGGTTCAGAGAAGTGAGGTTTAAAATTGCCCAGTGGCCTGATGTGGTTGGTCACTAAATCTCTGTGAGACTGTGGCTTTGCTTCTGGAGAATGTACTCAGAGAGGCAGCGTGGGGCCTTTCATGGAAGCGTTGCACATCCAGGTGAAGGAGAGGCAGGCCTAAAGGTAGGGCAAGGTCTTAGCCGTGGAGGCACAGACTTCGTGATGGAAGCAGGTTCCGGGCAAGGAGGATTGACACAGCATTGACACTGCCAGAAGTCAGGTAAGAGGTAGGGAGATGCCCCCGGTGTGGACTCTGCACAGCTACCGATGCCTGTTGTGAGCGGGCATTTATTTCTCTAAGGTATTTGAGCGCTGGGGCCAGGGCAATAGTACAGCGGGTAGAGCGTTTGCTTTGCATGCAGCCGACCTGGGTTCAATCCCAAGCACCCCATATGTTCCCCTGAGCACTACCAGGAGTAATTGCTGAGTGCAGAGCCAGGAGTAATCCCTGAGCATTGCCAGGTGTGGCCCCCCACAACACAAACAGAGCAACAATAACAAAAAAGATATTCCGAGTATTGTTAGCTGAGATGAGATTTGCATAGGTGAAAGAGAAAAGTTAAAAATGCAAGAAAGAGAAAATGGATCATGCATCATATAGCATTGCCAAAAATGAAGATAGAATTCTAACACTCAGGACCATCTACACCTCCTCACCCTTGAAAAATAAGTAGGAGTGGAAGAAGCAGCACAACTTGGACCAGCTGGGTGCATTTACTTGGTAGTGAGGGACAGAGGGACTTTGATAGGCTCCTCAGTTTCCTGGGAGGTAGCAAACAGTATATCTTCATTGGTGAAGGGCCTGGCACAGGAGTTGAAGGGGAAGGAGTGGGGTTTGAAATCAGCATTGTAGAGGAGAGAGTTGACCCTCAAACATAGGAATTCAAGAGAATGGAGGGGTGTGATAGCAGAGTGAAGGGCAAACTCAGACTGGTTAGAAATATCGCATAGATGTGGCTGGAGTGATAGCACAGCAGGTAAGGCGTGCATGCGGCTGATCCCGGTTCGATTCCCAGCATCCTATATGGTCTCCTGAGCACCGCCAGGGGTAATTCCTGAGTGCAGAGCCAGCAGGAGTGACCCCAATGCATCTCCGGGTGTGACCCAAAAAGCAAGAAAAAAAAAAAAGAAATGTCGCACAGAAATACCAGAGGTCCTTCCTCCACTCCCCCACTCTTCTCCCCGCCCCACCATTCTGACTTTCTTTTATTGAAATTTTTTCCCTCTGTAGAGAATGAACATTGGCCTCAGAGTTTTCCTCGTCATCGCGGACAGTTTGCAGCAGAAGGATGGGGAGCCGCCAATGCCGACAACCGGGGTCATTCTTCCCTCAGGAAACACGCTGCGTGTGAAGAAGATCTTTCTCAATAAGACCTTGACAGATGAAGAAGCCAAAGTCATAGGTTCGTGTGGGCGGAGAGGGATCCCAGGCTCGGTGATGTGGTTGGATGGTCCTTTGTCAAACTTGATGATCCAGAAAAGAAGTTCAAAAAAAAAAAACATCAAAACTGCAGGGGGCAGAAATTGTTCCATGTGGTTATTCCCAAAATACAGCCTTGTGCAAAGACAAGTGCACTTTGGAATATTATCTCTTAGCTCTTCACTTAATCCTCTAGTTACATCTTCACTTATGTTATGCTGGTTGATGCCTTTGTCCTTCGGTTGTTTTCCCTCATTTTGATACATTTTCTTTTTTTTTTTAATTTTATTTTATTGAATCACCATGTGGAAAATTACAATGCTTTCAGGCTTCAGTCTTAGTCATACAATGCTGAAACAACCATCCCGTCACCAGTGCCCATATCCCACCAACGAAAAAAAAAAACGAACACAGTACGCCTCCCATCCCGCCCACCCCCGCACCCCCCCCTTTTAACTGATAAATTTCACTTTAC
Organism: Sorex araneus; assembly: GCF_027595985.1. NCBI lineage: Eukaryota > Metazoa > Chordata > Mammalia > Eulipotyphla > Soricidae > Sorex > Sorex araneus. The sequence continues at coordinate 179,373,489 of NC_073306.1, read as the reverse complement.
TTTCTATTTACTTTGGTTACATTCAATATTTCAACACAATCCTCACCATTATTGTTAGGAGCACCCCACTAGAGTCAGACCTGTTGTGAAGGGAAATGAGGTCCCTTCTGCGGCTACTGCGGCCACGCGGTTTTGGATTTCTGTACTTTAACAACTAAGTCCAGAGAGATTTCTTCCGGATATTGGATCATTGCAAGCTTGTAAACCCCATCTGTGGTCGTCATAATATGGCGTCCCCACGCCCTTCATCCCCGGGAAGGGACAGGCGAGAGAGAGAGAAATACCTTTCCCCTCCGGGGCGGGCATGGGGTCACAGCTTGGTTCTCAGGCTGGAGACATTCTGCAAGTTGATACATTTTCTACAGTATAAGGAAGTATATTGCCAGGGAGAAGAGTATGGAAACTCCTTTGGTAACAATAGTAAACCATTTAAAGTTCCTAAGGTTTGTTGTTGTTGAAAGTAACTATCCACTAATTTCCAATTTGTTATAACTGTGAGTTTCCCCCTTTCCCTTTTAGGAATGTCTGTTTACTACCCCCAAGTGAGGAAAGCATTAGATAGTATCCTCAGACATTTGGACAAAGAAGTCGGGAGGCCAATGTGTATGACAAGTGTACAGATGTCCAACAAGGAGCCTGAAGACATGATCACGTGCGTAATACATATTTTTTCCTTGGTTGCTGTTTCAGTTTGAGTAAGAGTCCAGATGGTGGATCCATGCTTACCTGTTGCCTTTTTCTAGCTTCCGGAGTTCTCCCGTATTGCCACCAACTGCATTTATGAATTAGCAGGGGAACAGTTAGCCCCTGTTCCAAGGGGCTCCCACATGCAAAGCCACATCTGCTCTAGCTCTTTGAATGGTCTTCTCAGCCACACCCACTCAGTGTCCCTATTTGCAGTGCTGTCAAACCAGAGAACAGTCACAGGGGTCATCCTGAATGCAGTCTAGTTTGTCAGTGGCAAGGAAGGCCTCTCCTTATATCATGAGCGACAGAGAGAAATCGTGGTTCAGCCAGGTGTGTTTGGACATGATTGGTTTGCTGAGTCACACAACTATTCATTTCCAGAGACCTGATAATGAGAAAGGAAACTCCACTATCTCCAGAGAACAGAGGAATGTCTGGTCTGGCTTGCGAAACAATACCTCATTCATTCTCTCCAGCCCTTGTCATCCAAACATCTTTGCTCCTTATTGTTACAGACTTCCGTCTCAGGAGAACGTATTCTGTACCTGTAACTTTTCTGACTTGCTGGATAGTGCAGATTCTGTATAAGGGAGGGCATTGTTTAGGAGACTGATACCTACTTTATGGTTTTTGACAACCAGATTAAAGATTTGGCCTTTAATTTATATGCAGTTGTTACTTAGTAATGTGCCCTAGTAGGTCTCCGAGAGTTTCTCAAAACATTCTCCCCTTTTTTGTTGTTCTTTTGGGCCACAGACTGTGGTGCTTGGGGCTTTCTCCTGACTGTGTTCAGGGATCACTCCTACCAGTTTCGGAAGACCCTGTGGGAGGCCGGGGATTGAACCCAGGTTGGCTGCATTCAAGGTCATTGCCCTACCCGCTGTTCTATGACTTTGGCCCTAAAAATCTTTACATTTTTGGGCCAGAGAGTAAGTACCTGGATAAGGCTCAGACCTGCATGCTACCAGCCCCAGTTTCACTGCTGGCACCGCATGGCCCCCTGAGTGCTACTGATTGCAGCCCGGGAAGCCACCACGTACCAACCAAAGTGTCCCAGAGTCTAGTTGGCACCTCAGGCCCTTTCGAGGAATTGCCAGCCCAGCCGGCCGGGAGTCAGTGAGAGGGGCCCTGAGCTCCAGAGCACCTTCCCGCCCACCAAAAATAAAAGCCCCAAACTAACCATCTCCCCGCTAGCTTCACTCCCTGGGCAGTGCGCATCCTTCTTGTTGTAGCGCTTATAATCCTTTCCTCCCACGGCAGCTTGCTCCCCGAAATCCCTCTGGCTAGCTCTGGGCCGTCTCCCGCCCCAGCCACCAGAGGGGCAGCGCTCCCCCATGGCTGTTCCTTCCAGAGCCCAGCAGCGTTGGAGTCAGATTTTACTCACCAGGAGGCGCATTTCCTTCTGTTGCACACTCCTCTTTGTTGGCCAGTTTCCGCTTTTGAAAATCTGTTTTTTGTAAATTATTGCCTGAGTGTATTCCAGGAGTCAAGGAAGCAAAATCACTGGACCCCACTGTGTGTGTGTGTGTGTGTGTGTGTGTGCAAGTGTGTGCTAAACATCTAACGAAAACAGTTAATTATACAGTTACAGTTCATATGTTGGATTAGAAAATAGAGGTATTGCTGTTAGCTCCCAAAATTATGGTAATGGAAATCCTTGTATATTGACCCTTGTAAAGGGGCTGTACCCTTTACAGCCGTTTATAGCCTTTTACAAGGGTTGTGTTGGGGCTGGAGCCGTAGCATAGCGGGTAGGGTGTTTGCCTTGCATGCAGCCGACATGGATTCAATTCCCAGCATCCCATATGGTCCCCCAAGCACCGCCAGGAGTAATTCCTGAGTGCAGAGCCAGGAGTAACCCCTGTGCATAGCCGGATGTGACCCAAAAAGAAAAAAAAAAGTGGCAATGTAAATTTGTGAAAGTAGGTAGTAAGTATGTTGCTCAGAATACTGTGCACTAACAGCTAAAACATCTACCCTCCGGCACCTGGCAGGGCTGAACACCTGCCCAGACCACGTGGTCCCTGGCTCATGGCCGGGAGTGGCCTGGAGGTTCCCGAGCATTGCTGGGGTGGCCCAGGCAACTGAAAAGAACAGCTGACCAAGAGTCACCAAGAGGGGTGCCCAGGCGCCACCAGTGTCCTTTGGAGACCCCTCTACCCCCAAATTTCAACATGGTTTTTTGTCTCGGTCTAATCAAAGGAAAAATTGATTGGGACGGGCCCTTGGGACACGGCAGAAGAAGTGTGGTGCGTGTGGTGTCAGAATGATGTTTGCAGGGAAAGTATAATTAACGGTCTTGGAAATCATGGTACCTCAATAAAATGGTAAAAATAGATTATAAAATTAACAGCTTCAGTATGAAATGTAGACCAAAATTTAAACAACAAAAATCTGCATTAAGAGGTTATTTATTTAAAATAAATCACTGAAAAGCTAGGGGCAGAACGCAGTAGAATTAAATTGTATCATGCTTTTGAAAAAAACAGGATTTTTTTTTCAAGCACATTTTATTACATAAAAAATTCAGATATATGGGCCTGTGACGTAGCTCAAGGGACTGGTCCAGATGTTTGACACACTTGCAGAAACTCTGGTTTTGAACCCTTGCCCTTCTCTTTTCCCCTGAGCATTGCTGGTGTGACCTCTCAGAAAAATTCCAGTATCTGTATTTGTATGTGAGAGATATCTGAAAATAAAACATAATACCAGCAGAGATTTATAAAAATGTAAATTTTCAAAAACATTTATAGTTTATATTAAATGAAAACATATGCTAATATTTTAGGCCCTCCCAATCTTTATTTATTTATTTATTTGTTTATTTGTTTTTTATTTTTGGGCCACACCTGGCAATGCACAGGGGTTACTCCTGGCTCTGCACTCAGAAATCACCCCTGGTGGTGCTCAGGGTACCATATGGGATGCTGGGAATCGAACCCGGGTCGGCCGCGTGCAAGGCAAATGCCCTACCTGCTGTGCTATTGCTCCAGCCCCCCTCCCAATTTTTAAATTTATATATATGTATATATGTATGTATGTATACATATAGTAATTAAATATTATTCATAAGTGAAAATCGTCCTTGCTTACTTGCTTTGTTTTTTCCCTGAATTTTCTATGCTTTCTTTGGTCCATTTATAATTGTAAATAGATTAGCTCTCTATGAATACAGTTATTTATTGGGTATATCACTACTTTTTATATTAAATACACAGAACTGTCTCAGGTGGGTTTCTGTTTTCTGCATTTTTTTTTTATTATTAGTTTATTTTTAATTAGAGAGTCATCGTGAGGGTACAGTTACAGATCCATACATCATTGTGAGTTTTCTGCATTTTTTAAAAAAGTTTGCTTTCACTGTCATCGACATGCAATAGACTTGCTAAAATGCTCTTGTATATTTTTCAGGGGAGAAAGAAAACCCAAAATTGATTTGTTTCGAACCTGTATTGCTGCTATTCCAAGACTGATTCCTGACGGCATGAGCAGGACCGACCTCATTGAGCTGTTAGCAAGGTGAGTGAGCCATGGGCTTGTTCTCTGCTTTCTCGCCCCCTGAAAGGCGACCATAACCCCGGTACTCTCATTACTGGAGAGGCAATTATTATTACTTTATTAGGACTTTTAAAAAAAACCTCTGTGGAGTTTCCAAACTCTTACTTTGTCTTTCATATTCTGTTAAACATGCTCTTCCTGCTTACGTTTTTTTAAACGGAGGTAAAATTGATAGATAAGATGATACCAGCCTCAGGTATACATCAAAATGATTCAGCATTTATAGCTGCTGCAAAATGATCTCCAGGATAAGTCCAGATAACATCTTTTACCTTACATGGTTAAAATTTTTCTATTTTTCTTGTGATGAGAACTTTTAAGATCCCCTTCTTGGCAACTTTTAAATATGCAGTTCAGTATTTTAAACTTGAGTCACTATGCTATACATATTATATCCTCGTGAATTAATCCATTCTGTAACTTGAAACTCTACCTTTTGACACTCCCACTCGGTCCATTTCTTCCCATCCCCACCCCCAACCCCCTGGCCTCTGGCAACCACGAGTCTTCTCTTCTGTGAACTCGGTTTTCATTTTATTTTTTTCATGTTGTACTTGCGATACTTGTGTCCTTTGTGATATTATATTTGTCTTTCTCCTACTCCATTGAACATAATGCCCCCAAGGTAATGTTGCAGATGGCAAGATTTTATGATTTCATTATGGCTGAATAGTTTGTGTGTGCGTGTATATGTACTGACTTACATATGTATACACACATATATATACACACATATTACTTACATATGCACATATATACACACATATATACACACTAGTTGTATATATACAAATGCATGTGTGATTATGTTTGTGTATATCTGTATATGCATATATACATGCCTCATTTTCTTTTCCACTCATCTGTTGATGGAGATCTCGGCTGTCTCTGTCTCTTGGTTGTTGTGAGTAATGCCGCAACGTAAGGGGGGGAAGGTGTCCTCTCAATAGTAGCAGTTTCGTTTTCAGGTCAATGCCCAGAAACAGAACCACTGGGTCAGAATCAGTTCTGTTTTAAATGTTTTGAGGAAGCTCTGTATTGTTTTCTATATTGACTGTATGACTTAACACTCCCTCCGAGAACCACCAAGGTTCTTCTCCCCACGTCATCACCCAGTGCCTGTCTGTCTTACCTTGATGAGAGGTGTGAGATGGTGGTATCAATCTTCATTTCATCGTGATTGGTGATGCTGAGCATTTTTTCATGCACCCATTGACTGACTTCCTGCCCATTTTTTTGACTTTGCTTCCTGTTTGTGTGGTTGGTTTGGGGGCCATGTCTGTGGTGCCCAGGACTTCTGTGCTCAGGGATCACTCCTGACAGGCTCAGGAGACTCTGGCATGCCAGCGATTGGCCCTGGGTCTGCTGTGTATAAGGCAAGCACTCTGGCAACTTTAACTTTTCTTCTTGGTTCCACTATAAATCCCATTTTCCAATTCTCTGCCTTTCCACCAATGAAGAGTTCTTGGAATTTATACGCCATATTATTCCTTCACTTACGGACATTTTCAGGATATGACAAGGTGATACTCATGAGGCATCAGTAACTGGGTTCACTCCCCTGTCGTTACTTTCACACTGGAAGCAGCTCTCGTCTTCGTCTTCATGTTTCTATCTCGTCTTCACGTTTTCACTTACTGGAGAATGCATGGGTTTATGCTTTTATCTGTGATCCCTCTGTTAGATTCTATGAAGCAGGAAAATAACAGTATAGCCAAATTTAGGCACTTACTTCCAAAACTAATTCTAAATTGCAGTGATTCTCTATTAGAAAATAAATCTGTGGCAATAGAGATTTGCTTTCAGTAAGGGGTCAGCAAGCTTTTTTTTTTTTCAGGAAAGGGCTGATGGCATACATTTTCAGACTTGCAGATCGTGCGATCTGCCTCACAGCGGTTCTTCTCTGCCACTGGCAGGTTTGGGGAACTGAGCAGGACTGTCCTACAGGGTCTGGCTCCACCTGGCCCTTGAGCCATGGTCGACCATCCCACCCAAATGCCGGCTCTGAAACAGTGACTTACCGAGCGAGACTGATCTCTGCCGAAAGATGTGTAGTGGTCGCTGGGCATATCTCATTCAGTCAAAGTCCAAGTTCCAATGATAAACAGTGAAGAGATGGCTACAGCTATGGTTTGCACCTTCTGAGAAACCACTGTGCACTTTACACATCCATGCACTGCCTTACCCTTGCCTACCTCAGGTTGCCATCACAAAACAGATAAATAGTATTATTTTTTATTTTGGGAGTACAAAGTATTTGCAGCTTTGCACTATGAACAATTAGTACCTGCAGCTTTGTACTATGAGATACATTCATACTTTCCCATCCCTCAGTTTTTGTTGTGAATTTAATTTAGAGTTAACAGAGTTCAGGTCATATTTGGGAGAGAAAAGGAGTGATTGAGTCCTGGGAAAGCAGTGCCCAATCAGCTCTCATTCAGCTCTGCTCTTACTCCTCGTACTTCAGCTCACCTCACCTGCTTCCTTATGGATTGTGTATCCCAAATCCCTCATCCAGATGGAACTGCATCTGTGAGGAACGGAATGGGACAAGCCTGGTGAAGACCAGATAGTGAAGAACCATTTGCTTTGCAATGTGCCCTGCCCTGATTCCTTGTGATGCCCATTTACTAACTTACTTTACCAGAAGAGTGAAAGGTGCTAGAACCTGTTCTATTTTGTTCCCTGTTCCCGTATCTGAAATGCATAGTCTTACACGTGTCTCTTTAAAAATAAAACAAGGCTAAAGCTATAGTACAAAAAGGCAAGGCACTTGCTTGCACATGACCAACCCGAGTTCTATCCCCTGCACCACAGAGGGTCCCCCGACTCCCCCAAGAGCAATTCTGGAGCACAGAAACAGGAGTAGGCCCTGAGCGCTACTGGGTGTGACCTCACCCCTAAAAAATAAAGGAAGCAAACAAACCAAAGATCCTTTGTAGGCTTGTAGGTCCATTAGCCGACTCCAGTCAAGTTCATTTATCCTTCATGCCTAAAATGAGCTAACCAGGCTTTTTTGTTGCTTTATACACAGTGAGTTAATAGCATGCACATACACCCGTACAAACAAACACCCTTTTTATTCCACACTTGCGCATTTTGAAGGAATACGGAAATAAACTAGAAGGTCTGCATTATGGAGGCAGTGACTGCTTCTACAGGCTTCCTTTGGTGACACGTCAGGGACAGACCACGGGGCTGACGTCCCCCTCCCGGCCCCATGTGCTCGCTCTCGTGTGCTGCCCTCGTGACTACGCTTCGTGGCTCCTCGGCCCACATTTCTCAGCTGCCATGCGTCCGTTCCCTCTCCAGCCTCCCTGTCAGCTGAAGGTTGAGTTTAGGGACAACCAGGAGTGAGCTGAGCGTGGTGGAGACTATCATGTCTCTGTCTCCTAAGCCACACAAATTTGTTCCCACCTATTGAGGATAACCCCAGCTTCCGGAGCATGTAATTGTGGCATCTTTTTAATTACTTACCTCATGCATCTATTTCTAATGCTGATGCCTTTGTCCTGAGAGCCAGTCACCCAAATAATTCTTTTGTATCATCAGCAGCACTTATTCTTACAATATTCTATAATAGTAGGTTTAATCCTGCAGCCATTTTTCATGATATTTTTTTCTGTTTATCATTCACTTCTTACATTCTGTTAGAATACTTTAATGTTATCCATCTATCCTTCTGTTGCCTCTAACCTCTTATTGTTCTGTGGGCTTTGGGGAAGGGTGTTTCTGTCTTTTGGTTTTGTTGTTTTAATCTTTTGAGTCACACCTACACCTGACTGTGCTTAGGGCCTACTCCTGGCTCTGCACTCAGAGGTCACTCCTGGCAGTGCTTGGAGGACATCACGTAGTCCCAGTGATCAGGCCCTGGTTGCCTCGGGCTTGTGAGGCTGAGTCCCTGCTATATCAGTACTCTTTATCTGGCCTGCTAACCCCATATTGTCTTGATGACTTTACCAAGTAATTTCATGTGGCTTCTCTGCTCATTTATTTATGCTTTCATTCTCCTTGGGGCCTTAGGTTCAACACTTTCTCATTTTTATTCTAGGCATACCTCATTTATGATGCTACCTCTGAATTTATTCTCATTCTCACCTTCAAGAATTACTTGTATCCTATTGATCCCATGTTGATTTGTAGGGTTCCCTTCGCATTCAGCCAGCTGTCTTACATACGCTGCATCCTCTACAGCATGAAAGAGTGATCGAGATAAATCACGTCCTTTCCTGTAATGGGAAGGCACTAAAGAAATGTGAGATGGTGCTAAGCTGCTAGAAGAACAGATCTAATTTTTTATTGATTATAGAATCGCATGGTATATTAAGGGTCCAATAACTCTCCAGAAGCAATTCTGATTATGTTAGGATGTATTTTCTCACATACAGCTTCTGGATTTGATGGAACTTACTCTGGATTATCCTAACACTATTAAAGGGTTTGTATGTGAGTTTGAGCAAATGGAAATAGAAAAGCATGTGGGTGAATGTGGCCTAAATGTGACCTGTAGTTCTAATTTCCCTGCTTGTATAGACTAATACAGAGGAACATGCTCTCTAGAACTTCATCTTTCGCTTTAATGGTAAAGTTACCTGAAAGGGTTTGAGTGTGCTAATGGCCTTTTGGTCTTGGCAGACTCACAGTTCACATGGACGAAGAACTGCGCGCTCTGGCTTTCAATACTCTGCAGGCACTAATGCTGGATTTTCCAGATTGGCGGGAAGATGTTCTTTCAGGATTTGTCTATTTCATTGTTCGTGAAGTCACTGATATCCATCCCACGCTTCTTGATAATGCTGTAAAGATGTTGGTACAATTAATAAATCAGTGGAAACAAGCAATCCAGATGCATAACAAAAATCAGGATTCACAGGTACCAAATTGTTTTGTATTGTCTCTTTCCCTAGTCAGTGGCAAATGACCAATGGCCACATTTCTCTACTTGAACTTTCCAAAAAAAAGTATTTTATTAGCCTTACTTGCTTTCAAGTTAGCCCATAAGCTCTTAAGCTGAACTCTCCTATAGCTCATTATTCAGTACATATTGTCTGTTTTATCTTTCCTTTGGAAACAACTTATTTTGAATGAATATAGAAAATGGAGAGAATTCTTGATGATATTAAAGTTATGTCCGATGTGTTTGAAGTTCTTAGAGTCAAAAGCTGTGTTAGTTTTCCATTGGAGGTATTTGTTTCATCCATGGTACTTTCCCGTTTCACCTGTGTCATCTGTGTGTACATGAAAAGGCACTCAGTTGTTTATGATACTATATACCACAGAACCTGGAGATTTAAGAGTTGGGTCACCTAAGCCACTTTAGCTCCTGAAACTTTAAGGAGCATGGAAATTCCCAGCAACCAGAGAGTTTCTGTTTCTAGCAATTTCCCTATGTGGTGCTTGTCCTTACTTTGAGAGTCAAAGATATACTCCTATCCCCTCATTTCCTTTTTCTTTCTTTTCCATTTTTTAAGGGGGCACACCCATCCATGCTCAGAGGGGCCCTCTGATGCTGGGGAGCACATTCAGGGCCGCACACATGCTCAGCACTTGCGGTACCATTTGAGCCACGTGCCTGGCCCCTAGTCCCCTCATTTCTCACATAATTTAGACCAAGAATAATAGTCACGTCAGCTTCAGGTTACAAAGCAGAGAGTGGGAGGAGTTAAGGGAGGATTGCTGTTTAGGATGCCAGTTAAGTATCTCTCCTGTGTACACAACGACGTTTTAGCATGTTAATTATTGGTGGAGCTGAGGTCAACTCATTGCCATGATTTCTGTAATTTACTCTTGATTTGTTGTAACTATTTTAACTGTTTTATTGAACTATCTGCCTGTGTATGCATGTTAATTTTCCTTTCCCTTGTGTGTTTTTCAAGCATGGAGTAGTTAACGGAACCTCTCATCCCCCTCTTCTGGAGAGGAGCCCCTATTCCAGTGTGTTTCATGTGGTCGAAGGCTTTGCTCTTGTCATTCTCTGTAGCAGTCGACCAGCCACCAGGAGATTAGCCGTCAGTGTCCTTAGAGAAATACGGGCTTTATTTGCACTTTTGGAAATACCTAAGGTAAGTTGAGGTGTTTCACTAAGTTGTCCTTTGGAAGTATTCAAACACTACACATTGGTCTGCCCTTGCTCCATTTCTGTCACTGCCCTGGAAAAAGCAGGAGTAACTCATTAGCAAGGTCCTTTTCACAGGGCCTGGACCAGCCCCCTGCTCTCATCTGTAACAAATAGAGCTAAAGTGAATTTTATTGCTTACTTGGGTTTGTCTACTTAGGTTAAATATTCCTGCATATTTTCACACCTCAGTGTCCTTTGTTACAGGGTGATGATGAATTAGCCATAGATGTGATGGACAGGCTGAGCCCATCCATTCTGGAGAGCTTCATACATCTCACTGGGGCTGATCAGGTAACTCTCACGACATCAAGCCACTCAGTTTTATTTTGGAATTTAAGATATAGACACACAATACATACATAGATGGGTTTCCTTTGAAAAGAGTGTATCAGCAGTATTTTTGAAGACTATAATATGCTTTAAAAAAATAGAAAAAAATTTTTAAAAAGCAATACTAGTTTATGCCATGGTTAGTACTCTAATTTGTAAGAATTATTTTTAAAATAGAGTTTTTAAAAATTGCAGAGTTCATTCTTCCCACTCAGTTTTTTTTATCACTGATAATAATCTTCTATATTTTATGGCATATAATATTCTTGACATAAATGTTTCGGATTAGTTCAAATTGAAAGACAAAGCAAAAAATTGCACTCTGTGCCTTTGATAACTTTTCTTTGCCATGTAAATATAAGTGCAGTGCAGTGTGTAATACTTTTGGAAGTTTTTTTTAAATGAAATTTGACTCATTGAAATAAAAAAAACTTTTGTCAACACATGGCATGAGTAAGTTTATACAAACTTTCTCAGTTCAGTTTGGAAAAAAAATTGCCATGCATTATTATTTCAAAATTCATACAAATAATAGCTCTCAGACTTGGCTACATAACATGTTTTTCTTCCTGATTAGAAGTCACGGACAAAAGGTGTATGTGCCTTCTAGTATGCCTTTGGTGCATGCAACCCATGAGTTACGTGGAAGCAAGTGAGATAAAGTTTTAGAATCATGAAATGTAACTATACAAATTTAAAGAATTCTGCTTTGACTATTAATGAATCACGCTAACCACAAAAAGAGAGCAGTGAATGACTCTTTGGGGTCTAAAGCGGTGCCTGCCTCAGAGAGAGAGAGGAAGGGTCCCTCACAAATGGCTGGTGGGCCGTCAGGGGAATGGAGCCTGAATTCAACTCAAGGCTCCACTTTTCAGTGTTGTTTCATTCTTGTGTGAATGACAATCTTCTCTGAATGTAAATTTATTTATCTCTTCCACGTAAAAGCTCGTAATATCATTGAGCAAGTGTTTAGGATTATGTGCCCTCTACAGTAAGAGACCAGTTTCCCATCTGACCTTTATCTATGCTGGGAGGGGTTCATCCGCATGAAAATCAATGCTTCATATTTGTCTCCTCCCACAGCTTTCTGTCTGCCCATTGAGGCTTCATATTCACATGTGAATTACTCATGTGGTGGTTTTTAATGTTTTTGCTTTATAACTTTTCTAGGCTAATGGAAACTGTGGTCTCCTCAGAAAAACACATGAACACATACACTTAAAACCTTACTAGTCACTTTTTTTTTCTCTTCCGGGCCACACCCAGCGATGTGCAGGGGTTACTCTCGGCTTTGCACTTAGGAATTACTCCTGGCGGTGCCTGGGGAACCATATGGGATGCTGGGAATCGAACCCAGGCCCTACCTGCTGTGCTGTAGCTCCAGCCCCATGAATAGTTACTTTTAAGGGTTCCCTATTCTGCTAAGTTCAGGTTGGATCCCCTGAGAACCTATTTAAGAACCTCTGTTCTAGGAACTCTCTGGGAATTGCTTATAGTTTTAAGTAGTTCTTAGGGCAAAATGTTGAAAGCTGTTGGAATGTGTAATAATTGGCTCCTTTCTCTCTCTACCTAGACCACTCTGCTGTATTGCCCTAGCTCCATAGACTTACAGACGCTAGCAGAATGGAACTCCTCCCCTATTAGCCACCAGTTTGATGTGATCAGTCCATCACACATATGGATATTTGCACATGTGACCCAAGGCCAAGACCCATGGATTATTAGTCTCTCTAGTTTTTTAAAGCAAGAAAACCTTCCCAAACACTGCTCTACAGCTGTGAGCTATGCATGGACGTTTGCATACACCAGACTTCAGTCATTGTCCCCCCAAGTTGATATAAAGTAAGTTCTCTTACTCTGTATAAGTTTTTAAATGCCATTTTTCATGATGTGTGTTTGAGAAAGGTTGTTCAGGCTGAAATTCCGTTTAAAAAGTTTCATAATGTTGGTGAAGTAAGGAGGGAGATGACAGGTGTGCAGCATTAGGTCTCATAATCTCTCACCCTGATACATGTAATCTTGTTTTAGAATTGCACCTGTTAATTTACTTAATAACACAGTGCTTGGTATAGTACATACATGTTGAGTGAACTAATAGTGAGTGAAAGTTAATGAGGAGAGGATAGGATGAGTCTCCATGTTTGTAGATGGGTCTTGTGGGAGGAAAAAGTAAAATACGGAGAAATCAAAGTCTGTGACCTCTTCCTGATATTCCCTGAAGGCCCTCTGCTGATAGGGTTCAATGGTAACGTCACTTAATAGTTGTGGTTTGAGGTAGCACTTAGCACTGTCATCCGTTGTTCATCAATTTGCTCGAGCAGGCACCAGAAACGTCTCTTTTTTGATCAAGAATCTTTTTTGATTCTTGGAGGGCCTACCCCATAGCAGTTCTTGGCCTACTCCTGCAAGGGTTCAAGGGAGTGGTGCTTTGGAGACCCTGCGTGGGGACCACCAGGGCCACCCCAGGGGTGCTCTGGGCTACCAGAGCTGCACCTATGATGCTGGGGGTTGGGGAGAGGCCATGGGGTGCCAGGGATCAAACCGGGCCAGGCTTGGATGCACCAAACCCTGCACCTTGCCCTGTACTGGTTCTCTGACCCCTCTATGTTTTCCTTTAATGAAGAGTGATACTTGCCACCTTGTCACCTTGCAAAACACGTATGACCTGATTTGGTCTTATCTAGTCTCCCTATTTTGAGAGATAAGCCCCTTCCCTACAGCCACTCCCAGTGTCCCTTTGCGGCACTGCTTTTCTTCGCCACATGTAGCACCATCTGGCCTGATCTTGTTAGTTTATCCCGCAGAAATTTATCAGAAAACAATTTTTTAAATTTATTTATTGGTGTGTGGGGCTTGGCCCACACCTGGCGGCTCCCAGGGGCAGGCTGCTACTCAGGGTGTGATGTCGGGCATCTTACTCAGGGTTCCCGCCCGCAGAGCATGAGTCGTTACCCTTTGAAGGATCTCCCCTGGCCCTGGGCTTTCTGATGCTGCACTTCCAGTTCCGGAATGAGAATGAAATTCATTTTCACAGGAAAATGAAATTCCTATAATTAAGCACATATTTAAGTGTATAGTGTTGTATGTGATAAAGGGATTTCTTTTTTTGTAGCTAGAACACCCAACACTGCAAGTCATTTCATTTTATAAATTATAACATCTGTAACAATATAAAATATATTAAAAATGTTGTCATGGGCACGTATTTTACTTGGAAGATACTGAAAATGTTGCATGGCGAAAGTGATTCAAACAGAAACGATTTCTCAGGTTTTGTTCTTGAAAGAATTAACGCATTTAAATTAAGGATGCAGAAGAACATACAGTGTAGAAGAGTATCATGTGGTGTGGGGGGTATCCTGTGGTGCTTCTGCGTCAAGCATGTAGAATAAGCTGCAAGATGCTGCCTGGGACAGTGTTAGCTTTGGTCACAGGCTGTTAAAAATGATCACGTGTTGTGTTTTGAGGTTTTTCACGCCAGCATTTTATTCATTGATCTCTGAAGTCACTCCCCTGGTAATGAAAACTCCATACTCACCGTCTCCCCCTCAGCTGCTAGCAATTCACCATTCCATTAAAAGAAAGAAAAAATTTCACTTTTCTGGCAAGCTACCGAGAGTATCTCGCCCACATGGCAGAGCCTGGCAAGGTACCCGTGGTGTATCCGATATGCAAAAACAGTAACAAGTCTCAAGATGGAGACGTTACTGGTGCCCGCTCGAGCAAATTGATGAGCAATGGCATGACAGTGACAGTGACATTGTTTTGGAAGTTGACTGCGGCATTTGCATCTGCCCGTGTCCCCTCCTCCCCGCAGTAGCCCCATCAACGCGAAGAAAGTGAGCACGGCCGCGAGCAGCGACTCGTACGTGGGGCTGTGGAGGAACTACCTGCTGCTGTGCTGCAGCGCGGCCAGCGCGGCCGCCACCTCGTCCACAGGCTCCGTGCGCTGCTCTCCCCCCGAGACGCTGGCGTCCACCCCCGACAGCGGCTACTGCATCGATCCCAAGGTGAGACCCCGCTCGGCCCTGCCCAGGAGACTCGTCCCCGAAGCTCCCTTTCGGGCTTCCATGGGCAACTCACGGGCACCAGGCCTGTCCGTCATTCTTCATCCGGGAAATGGGTCCCTGCTCATTGGCTGATCACTAGCGTTGTCACTGTATTTTTCATGTTTCAACCCCTGCCTCCCCTTTTTCCCCCTTGACTGTGTCCTGTCACCCTCACACTTCTCGGGGTCCCAAAGGAATCTGTTTGTTCTCAACCGGTTTCCTTCCTGTGCCCACCCCACTCACCCACCCTCTGTCATTCCCACCCCCCATTTATGTGATTTTCACCTGCCCTGCTCCCCTTGGAATATCCTGGGGCCCCACAGAGGCCATATGGCCTCTATTTATTTTTTTGGGGGGGTAACATTGCTTTTTGGGTCACACCCAGTGATGCAGGTCCTGGCTCATGCACTCAGGAATTAATCCTGCCAGTGCTCGGGGCATCGTATGGGATGCTGGGAATCCAACCTGGGTCGGCCGCATGCAAGGCAAACTCCCTACCCGCTGTGCTATTGCTCTAGCCTCCCCCCCTCCAATCATACGGCCTTTAGGTCATTTAAATACCTTTCTAGCTTTCCCATAAATTATGTCGTGATAAAGGTGATGCTTGATAAGGACAGTTCTACAACCTTTTGGCATAACACGCAAAGCATTAGAAGCTGGTTAATGAAATTAAAGCAAAAACAAAACAAAAACACAAGATCTGGGTTGGCGTCAAAAGGTAAGACCGATGAGTCTTTGGGAAGTGATTTTGTTTGACTTTTTCGGCTCAAGACAGACTGATGGATGGAATCAGTCTGTTAAATGGCAGAGCCTTAAAGAATTTAAGAGGCCCACGAAGCCAAGTTCATGAGGGAACTCGCAGGGAATCATTGCACAGAGCATTTTGATATCATGTGCACCGCAGGTGGGAGTTGGAGATAACCACTTGTCCTTGGCCAAGTGTTGTCGAATTGTCAAATTACCGAGCTGATGAACTGTAGCCAGGGCCGCTGACAACTGTGTTTCTTTCCAGATTATTGCCGTCCCATCCCCCTCGTCCCTGTTTAAGCACATAGTTCCAATGATGCGCTCTGAGAGTATGGAAATCACGGAATCCCTTGTTCTAGGTCTTGGCAGGACCAACCCAGGAGCGTTTAGGTAACTGTCTTCCTCTGTTGGTGCACCAAAGCAGCGAAACTGGCTGCATGGGAAAGGGGTGAGAAAAGACTAATCCAGAGAGTTGCACGTGAGCCTGACCTCTTAAGGCATTCCATTGATTTCAGCCTGTATTTCCTCCTTTGGGTTGAGCAGATAAACTACATTTTCTTCATGGAATTATTATGAAAATTAGATACATTATACTTAATCTGAAAATTAAAGAATCATGCAAATGTTTGATATTTTTATTCCTATGGGGTTTTTTTTCCCCCACAGTTACTCTTGGTCTGTTGGTGAAAGCAGTAGTCTTTCCCCTTACTCAAAGGATTTTTAAAAGAAAGAATTTATGTGTATATTCAGATTTCTGTGATATAATAAAGCAGACCTTCTAGTGTGTTTTGTTACTGCCTACTGGGCCCTGCATTTTTCCCCTTGTCCTTGGGTCACCACTAAGTGATACTTGATGTTTTTGTCTCATATGACATGTATAACTGAGCATAGTTTGATGAATTGGGTTGTATCTATAGGTGTGGGATAGATAGTACCCATATAAGTTAAGTTTTGAAAGGGTAATTTTTTTTACAAGTAAATGCATTCTATGATAGTAGGAAAAATGGGATGCAAAGTGATCTCTTTCTTAAGAGCAGCCAAATTCCCATGAATAGGAATAATTCTGAGGCAGATGTTTTATTTGATCATAGGGAAGGGTGTGGGCCACACTGGCACTGCTCAGGGCGTATGCCTGGCTTTGTGCTCAGGGCTGTCGCTTGTGCCTCGGGCATCATATATGGTGTTGGGGATTGACCCTGGGTTGAACCATGAGCCCTGCAGGGTGTTGCTCAAAAAACTAAACAAAGACAGCCCCCCCCAAAAAAAATTGTAAATAATTTTTCTAATGTTTAAAAACCTTTTACACAATGCATTTGTGTCACTAATAGATATCTTCAATCATCAGTATGGCATAATTTCTTTATATTTGCATGAGTTAGAATATTTTTATTGTTTAAACCAAATTTACCAAATGTTTTATAAAATTCAAAGCGTGGAAAATATGCATGAATATTACCGGTATTTTTTAATATTAATAATTTTAATATCACATATATCTGCTTCCTTGTGATGATTTGCTTCATATACTATAAAGGCATATGAAAACAATTATAAATTTTTTAATTGTATTTAATTTGATTTAAAACAATTGGAGTAGGGATTACATTTGTCTGTATCATGATGTTGATATATATATATATTTGCATGTGTCGGATTGTATGTGGTTAAATGTCAGTAAAAAAGTTTATTATTTTTCTTGCAGGGAACTTATAGAGGAATTGCACCCCATAATTAAAGAAGCACTCGAAAGAAGGCCAGAGGCAAGTTATGTTGTTTTCTTTTGCTAAATATTTGCCACTTATTTGTCTTCTGTATGCCATATATTTAAACCATTATTATTGTCAGGTTTCAAGCCACTTCGAGAAACCCCAGGTCTGGCAGGACAGATGGACATTTAGAACTTGGTGATCATAGTGTTTCACAAACCCAGAGCCCTGGGAAAGACGCTCTGTGAGCTTCAGAGTGAAAATTCCCCTGTTCTGCCTATGGGGCCCATGTATTCAGATCACTGCAGTGGATTCTGAAGCTTGTTCTTCAACAGATAAGCAAAATAAATAAATAAAGATACTCTAGGCAGCAAAATGACAACCTTTATGAACTTGACAAAATAATTTGGATTTGCAAGGATTCCTGTGACTGTTCTGGGGAAAGAGGGTAATTGAGTAGGAGAGCAAGATGTCAGCTATATCATGAGAGATTTGGGGTTTCAGCTTTGCCCATCAGGCCAGTGGTCCTCTTATGTCAGTAGCATCAAAAAATAACCCAGCAAACTTAATAAAAATACAGTTTTGAGAGCTGGAGGTGCAGTCTAGTGAATGGACACTAGTCTTGTACCCTGCTGGCCAGATCTGTTCCCCAGCACTCCCCTAGGCCCTCTAGGCCCCACCAGGAATGATTTTTTTAGCACAGAGTAAATCCTAAATACTACCAGGTAGGCCCCCTCCCCCCAAAAAAGAAACCAAAAATAGATTTCTGAGCCTACTGATTGATACTCTTTGGAATGGAGCCCAGAAATCTGTTTCTTTCATTTTTCAGCACCTGAAAGAAATATGATATAGAACATTGTATGTGAATCAGCTGCTATTAATGTCAGCAATTCACTGACGAATTTAAGAAAGAAAAGGGGTTGAGTTGAGGAGAGGGTAACAAGAGAAACGATAGCTACTGTTTCAGAGACTTTATACCCTTACATATCTAGTAATTCTTTATTCCCTTTTTCTCATTTATTCCTTAAAGAGATGGGGTCCCCGTTTAGTAATTGATTTGGTTTTTGTTTCTGAACAATCATTTTGGCTTCTAGGCAGGGTGATGTACTATAGGGAATTAGGACTGGAAAAAAATGAAGTACCAGTATTTATATCTGTCAGTTTCAGAAGCTAAGGTCCTCCTAGAAGTAATCTGTGATGTACAAGACACTCAGAATGTATAGTGCCGGGGCTGGAATGATCGCACAGTGGATAGGGCATTTGCCTTGCACGCAGTTGACCTGGGTTCAACCCCCCACATCCCGTATGGTCCCCTGAGCACCGCCAGAAGTAATCCCTGAGTGCTTGAGCCAGGAGTAATCCCTGTGCAACTCCGGGTGTGATCCAAAAAAGGGGAAAAAAAGCCAGATTATATAGTGCCGAGTGTGTGAACTTTAATGCTGTCTCCTGTGCAGAGACAAAGGGAAATCAGGTCAACTAAAACTTTGTATAAATTCTCAGACTGTTAAAAATAATCCCATTTAACATGAATGGCAGTATAGTTTTAAAAGAGTGAAAAAAAACCCAGCAAATCTAATGAATTGTTTATTAGCAAATTGGACTGTTTCTGCAAAGTAGAAAACTAGATTGTTAGAAAGTAAAAGAATAATAAACATCCATTGCTGCATGTCAAGAAAATCACATAGCGAATGTGGTACAATGAAGTTTTTGAAGAAATTAATATAAATCTTTATGTTACTCCTATAATATTGCACTTAGAGGCAGAATTCACTTTAGATATTAGGATTATTAACTGTTATATATGCAGCTATTAACTAGTTCTTTATATTTAGATCCTAGTAAACGTATATTACTATGTATACTATGATAGTCAAGGGAATTTCTTTTTATGATTTGATATCTACTTACTTCTGTTGCTAAAATTATTAGAGAATAAACTTTGGTGAATACAAAACTGTAGGGTATTTCCACTCCTCTACAAGATGTTTGTATTGTTGGGAAGACCTGATGGATTCTTGGCCATTGACTGAGGACAACTTACTAACTGCTTTAGTTCTTCTAAGGCTGTTGGGTTGGCAGATCACCAGCTTAACTAGAGAGTGTGACTGTCTCTGCACTCAGTGGGGTGTCATGTCATAAAATGCCGTGGGATTTTATTTGGGTCATTGATTTCATGACCACACGTCTCTCCCAGATTGCTCCATCCACATTACATTGCACATGCAAGCTAATTTTGATAGGCAGAGAAACTCTTAAGATACTCCCATAATTCTTTCCAAGTTGTACCAGTAAATTCCCTGTCCACTTCCCTGAAAGATTTTCAGTGAATATCTCCGTGTCTTTGGAACAGAACATGAAACGGCGCAGGCGTCGAGATATTTTACGAGTACAGCTGGTACGAATATTTGAACTGCTGGCAGATGCTGGTGTCATTAGCCACAGGTTGGTGCTGGATTCTTAATTTCAGAATTTTCGAATGTTGAAGAGAGTATGTCTTTTTCTCATGAAGTATATAAACCAGAAAAGAAGTGTCTTTGCTACCCAAACCCTCCTACATCACTGGAAACACTAATCACCAGTTAAAGGTACATGTCGTACACTAAGCAGCAGGTAAAGAGGATATTAGAAAATCCACCTCTATTCCAGCTTGCATCGTGGTATGTGCTGTAATCCAGAAAAACAGGCAAGTAATATAGCCTTTTTGTGTGTGATGAATGGACTAGTACTGAGTTTCTAGGTTTCATTTCGTTTGGGGGCTATCACCCAGAGTGGTCCTTGGGGGACCGTGTGCAGTGCTGGAGCGCAGACTTGGTCTGGCCCTGTGTGAGGCCGGAGCCCTTCCTGGCCCCTCTCTTCCCTCCCTGTAAAGACCTGCTTGTGGTCTTGTGGGGAGAGATCACATATGTCAAGGCTAATTGCATTTTTTTAGTGGGGGCGGGGGTCTTCTAGGAAGTGCTCCGGAGACCCAGGGACACTCACCGAGGATGCAGTGCTGCTACTCTGGGCCTGCGGTGCTGGGGGGAGCGTGTGGTGCTGGGAAACTGGATCCCAGGAGTGGATCTGGGCCTCGCCCCTCCCAGGCTCACCCCTGCCGGCTGTGCTGACTCCTGCCCTATTTGGGTCTTTTCCCCCCCTTTTTTAAGTATTAAAAAGAATTTCATGGTTTTCAGGTTTAGTCTAATCTATTCTGGGAGAAATGGCGGAATCCACAACCATCATCCACAGCTGTTCCCACCCTTCACAAGGATAAGCGCTAAACCTGGGCGGCTGTTGCGGTGAGAGTGTCTGGCTCAAGGCCAGCCCAGGGGCCGGAGCGATAGCACAGGGGGTAGGGTGTTTGCCTTGCACGAGGCCGACCCGGGTTCGATCCCCGGCATCCCATATGGTCCCCCAAGCACCGCCAGGAGTAACTCCTGAGCATCGCTGGGTGTGACCCAAAAAGCAAAAAAAAAAAAAAAAAAAAAAGACCAGCCCAATGCTATTGCCTGACTATTAACGGAGAAAAAAAAATTTCTTTGCTCTGTGTCCAGGACGGAAGGCCTGGGCTGGGGTGGGAGCTGTGAGGAGTGGAGTAGTTCCTGCAGCAGGGACCTGGCCCTCGCCCGCTTCTCACCTCCCGTCTTGAGCAGCAAAAGCTTTGACAAGTGCTGTAACTGTAGATTTGCTTAGGACGAGGTCGGCCGTTGGCTTGGGGCTGGGAGCCGGCCCAGAGGGTCGAGGGGCATGCTGTGTGTGTCCAGGTCCCAGATGTAGTCTCCAGCACCTCCCGGTCCCCCTGCCGCTGCCAGCTTTGACCCAGGTTCCCCTGGCGCTGCTAGGTCAGAGCAGCATCATAGCACTGCTGCCGTGAGCCCCGTGGAGCGAGCCGGCGCTGGCCGTAGGAGCCCCTGAGCACTGTGTGGGGGCCCCCTAATGAAGAAACCGTTGATTTACTTCTATAAATAAATAAACAGGGCTGGAGCGGTTGCACAGCGGGCAGGGCGTTTTTGCCTTGCATGCTGCAGACCCAGGTTCGATTCCTCTGTCCCTCTCAGAACCCGGCAATCTGCCGAGAGTATCCCGCCTGCATGGCAGAGCCCAGCAAGCTACCCGTGACGTATTCGATATGCCAAAAACAGTGACAACAAGTCTCACAATGGAGATGTTACTGGTGCCCGCTCGAGCAAATCGATGAGCAGCGGGATGACAGTGACGCATCATTCTTTTTTCTGTTCCCCACAGTGTGAGAGAGCAGAATCTTTTCTGTTTGCTTCCAGAAATGAACAGCTCAGTACGCCCGTGTCTGTGGGTTGCTCTTAATGTGCTGTAATGGGTGTGAGCGGGGCTCCTCGAATGGTACGATTTGGGAGTCCGCAAGGCCAAGGCCTGTGTAAAGTGTAACTGCAAAAGCTAGACTCGCTGTTGGCAGTAAGAAGCACATAGTCCATTCTCTTTTTTTAAATTTTGGTCTTGGTATTTTTTTTTTAAACAGAAATGTAAGATACTGGTATTGGAGACTATTTTCCTGGTTAAGGAAAAAAGATGAGTTCTGAAGAGCATCCTGACAGGAGTCTTTGCTTCATTCACTCGGTTACTCCTGTGAGCCTGATCACAGACTCGGTGATAATTGGTTCATTGAGTGAAAATTTTGGCTTAACCTGCACTGCAGTTTTTGAAATAGGTTTCCCACTCATTGATAGGTCACAAACCAGAGTTTAAAAACTCTCATGAAAAAAATAAAGGGAAAAAATTCGTTCAACAATTTTTATTGCTGTAGACAATTATTTTTAATATATTATCATTGTGACTCATTCTTATTTCCCTGGTTTTAGGATATTTATGAGAAGCTCTTTGCATTTACTATTTTTTTTTTCCTTTTTGGGTCTCACCCGGCGATGCACAGGGGTTACTCCTGGCTTTGCACTCAGGAGTTACTCCTGGCGGTGCTCAGGGGACCATATGGGATGCTGGGGATTGAACCCGGGTCGGCCGCGTGCAAGGCAAACGCCCTACCCGCTGTGCTATCACTCCAGCCCCAACATTTACTATTTTTTTAAAAGTGCTTTTGGCATTATCTATTTTAGGGTCCCAGGAGCCAGTGCCAGTGGTAGAACACATAATGAGCATACATGAGGTCCTGAGTTTGGTCTCTGACACGGCATGGCCCCCAAGAATCACTGGATGTGGCCAGGTCACCCCCTACCACAAGGCACTGCACAGTCAGGCCTGAGCACCACTGGGGTGGTCCCTCTGAGGAATAAATAAAAATCAGCTGAGACTGCATGGTTTTGAATTTATGGTTGGTCCAGCTCCCTGGATTTATGGATTAAATTTGGGTTTAGGGTATAGTGCCGCAGGCCAGAGTAAACTGGCTCTTGCCAGTGGGCTGTGAGTTGCACAGTGCAAGGACAAGAGAACCAGCTTGGGGAGCAGCTCACTGACTGAGCACCAGCCTTGGCCTGAGTGAGGCCCACGGTCTGATCCCTGGCACTGCCTGGGCCCAGGGGTGCCACAGGGCCAGGCAGAGCCTCCACACGCAGCCTGGTGCGGTCCCCAAACCAAAAATAAAACCACATTGTAGAAAACACAAACACAATAAGGAACAGCTGATCAAAATAAAGAAAAGGTAATAGGATAGCCAGTCATTTGTACAGCACTTAGACTGCGCCTTTCGTGTTTGTGATTTATATCTTTAAATCACAAATAAAGTGGATTTATTATCCACTAAAGTGGATGCTTGGTCCTACTCAGTAGTTGCTGGGGTGTAAGACTGGAATCAAGATTTCTGATTAATAAAAAGAAGCCTGTCCAGTCCTTCTTCCCAGAAACAGACGCCTTGTCTCGGAGAGTCTCATTATAGGTTCTGAAGGCAAATCCATAAATCTTGACGGAAGATTGGGAAGCCTGTACCCTTGAATTTTCTTAAATTCCTGAATCCTTGATAGTACCTTTCTCCAGTTCACTTGCTATTTGATGATGTTTTACAAACATGCAAAAATGCATGCAACCATAAGAAGGTATAGAGGTGGTCAGATTTCTGGCCTCCTGATTCCATAGTGCCTCATCGTTCCTTATTTTGAAAACTCCTTACTTGTCTACCTTGACAGAGACAATAACATCTGACACTTGAGTTGATAAAAGTTAGAGATGAAATTTCAGTAGCACTTCCTTGATTAAGCATCTATTTTTATATTTAAGCAAAAATCATTTTTATTTTATCTTAGTATATTCTGTTGTTTACTCCCAAGACCAGGCAAAGTAAAATATGTGTATCAGATGAGCAAGTTAGTTACTTGCTCATTTGAAGAATTTTAGGTCACATTTTCTTTATCGGTTCTTGTCTTCAATCTTTTCAGTGCAAGTGGTGGCCTTGATAATGAAACACATTTCCTCAACAACACTTTGTTGGAGTATGTAGATTTAACTAGACAGCTCCTGGAAGCAGAAAATGAAAAAGACTCGGACACCCTGAAGGATATACGATGCCATTTCAGTGCCTTAGTGGCGAATATCATTCAGAATGTTCCAGGTAGTATTTCAGCTTCTTCAACTTCTTTGGATTTTAAAGACTACATCATGGTTTTGTTCTTCCCCTCCCTCCCTGTAGGTTTTATGATCTAAATTGTTCACATACTGGAAAAATATGTCCTAGATGGCAAGAGTTTGTTTTTCCTTTGAATTCCTGTCCGCAGTTAGAAATCAAGGAGCAATTCACCAGAGATTCTCCTCTGTAATCAAGACACTGACGTTGACAGCTCAAAAGTAATCAAAAGAAACAGCTCTTTAGAGAACTTTGTTCCAGACACAATGAGCAGAGGGGATAATGTTCCAAATACTAATTTGAGACTAGAATTTAAAACACCCCTGGGTTTCGGGAGAAGGGGGTGTGTGAGGGAACGAAGGATGCGGTGTTCTTGGTTCCTTTCACCACTGTGTCACAGTGATCCAGCACTCTGCCCCAGGTGAAGATTAAAGCAGAAAGAGGGTTGCTCTACGCCATCACATTGACTATTCTTATCATTATTGTTTTTGAATCACCGTGAGATACACAGTTACAAAGCTTTTCACAGTTGGGTTTCAGTCCTGCAATGTTCCAACACCCATCCCTTCATCCCTTCACCAGTGTACGTTTCACACCCCCAGTGTCCTGCTTCCCTCACGCCCTCCTCCCCACAGCCTGCTGCTATGGCAGGCACTTTTCTTCTTTCTCTCTAGACAGGAGAGAGAGATGGGCAGTATAGTTTGCAATACAGGTACTGAGAGGTTATTATGTTTGTTCCTTTGCCTGCTTTCAGCACACAGTTCTTATCCGGAGAGATTATTTCCAACCGTCATTGTCACAGTGATCCCCTCTCTAACCCGCCCTCCTTCTCCCCCAGCACTTGAGACAGCCTCCCAATTGTGGACCAGTCCTCCCGGCCCTTGTTTCTACTGTCCTTTGAGATTTAGTCTCATACTATATATTTTTGAAAAGCATAGTATGTCATCACATTTTTGAAAGGTAAAATTATCTACAAACCTAAGATATAAACATGGCTACCGCCTTTGATAAACTGTGTAAATACAAATGATTCTTTCTCTTTCTAAAAATAGTTAAAATGGTTTTTATTATCTTGAAAAGCATATGCAAACAGCTGAATTTTAAAATAGGTGGATGTTTGCATTTTATAAAAGGGCTATAAATACTTCTTTCAAGTGAGGGACCCTGTTTGAATGTTAGGAGCAAGTCCTATTTAGAGGAAAAGAACAGTTTTCCCCTTCCAAATTTTCAGATCCGAAACTCAATAATGTACAGTTAATTTAGTCCACACTGATCATTGTATTCACTGTTAAGTTTTTCCAATAAGAATAGATGCAGAAAATATGTAGAACAGAATTTTAAAGTGAAGAATCTTTGGAGCTCATCTAAACCAGTGGGTTTTATTTTCCAAATTGTATTGTTTCTCAGAGTCTTCAAGTTGGAATTATTATTCCTGTTGCGATAGCACAGCGGTTGGGCATTCGCCTTTCACGCGGCCCACCCATGTTCGATTCCTCTGCCCCTCTCGGAGAGCCTGGCAAGCTACCCGTGGCGTATTGGATATGCCAAAAACAGTAACAACAAGTCTCACAATGAGAGACGTTACTAGTGCCCGCTTGAACGAATCGATGAGCAACAGGATGACAGTGACAGTGACAGTGATTCCTGTTGCTGGACTGGAGCGATAGCACACTGGGTAGGGTGTTTACTTTGCATGCAGCCAACTGGGGTTCAATTCCTCTGTCCCTCTTGGAGAGCCCGGCAAGCTACTGAGAGTATCCTGCCCGCACAGCAGAGCCTGGCAAGCTACCTGTGGCGTATTTGATATGCCAAAAACAGTAACAACAAGTCTCACAATGGAGACGTTACTAGTGCCCACTCGAGCAAATCAATGATGATGAACAATGGGATGACAGTGCTACAGTGCAGTGCACTGTTTCTCAGAGCCTAGGGATTGAATGGTTCCATTGGGAAGGGTTTAGTCCTCCCTGTGTCTCTTTGTCTATGTAGACTCCATGCCCTGATCCTTTTGTAAAGAGAGCTGTGTTGCTGAAAACAGCCAGCCGGTCGAAGTGTGGTTCTGACTCCACCCTGCAGGTGGCGCTGTGACCAATGCCATGAATTTTCTGCCTCTCTAGCTCACGTGAACCTCCGTGTAACCCCGCCCCCCCTTGCTGCTGTGCTCACATAGAATATAATGAGATCAGTAACTGGGAAGGTTTGGGGTGGGCTAACATGAAAACTTTCTTTTAAACTACATATTCAGTAGCAAGTTGCATGCATGTTGAAGTAATAGGAATTAAATTTTCCCATCTATTTTTCATATGCAGTGCATCAAAGAAGAAGTATTTTTCCTCAACAGAGCCTTCGTCACAGTCTGTTTATGCTGTTCAGTCACTGGGCTGGTCCTTTCAGCATCATGTTTACTCCCTTGGACAGATACAGTGATAGAAATATGCAAATCAACAGACACCAGTACTGTGCACTGAAGGTATTACCTAGGAATCTCCTTCTTCTTTCTCATGTTAAGAGTAATATTTTTCTTTCGGGAACTTGTATATAAAGGTGAGAGGGAACTTTTCATCATATCTAAAACTGCCAGAATATGTATTTTCCTGCCACATTGAAGCACTTACAGTGTAAATTCATTTAAAGTCATAAAAGTTGTAGAATTAACTCAGATTTGAATGCTGTTTTCAAGAACTGAGTGTTGGCTCACAGAAGTACCTAATTTTTTTCCCCTCTTTAAGTGCTTTCTCTTATGAACTCTCTTCTCACCTCCCCTCCTTCTCCCTTTCCCTCCCTCTCCCTTTCCCTCCCCTCCCCTCCTTCCCTCCCTTCCTCTCCCTTTCCCTCCCCTCCCCTCCTTTCCTCCCTTCCTCTCCCTTTCCCTCCCCTCCCCTCCCTTCCCTCTGCTCCTCACCCTCTCCCTTTCCTCTCCTCCTGTTCAAACCCCATGACTAATTTGGTATCAAGATATGTATTTACTATCCATGGTATAAGTATATCTCTTAGTTTCAAAAATTGCTGTTATACTTTAATTTGCCAAGAGAGAAAAACAGATAGAGTGGCTCTTTAAGCATGGGTAAAGACAGCCCGCCTCTTCTGGTAAAGCAGCCGACATTCGACCTCTGAAATGTTTTAAGTGTAATTCTGATATTATTGTTTGAAGGCTATGTCTGCTGTACTGTGTTGTGGCCCTGTTGCAGATAATGTAGGACTTTCATCAGATGGCTATTTGTACAAATGGTTGGATAACATTTTGGACTCTCTGGACAAAAAGGTAATTATAACAAGCCCGCTAGCGTTGTCTGAGTTGGCCCAGGTGATGGGTGGAGCTCAGGGACCCCCGAGTTCATTTCCAGCATTGCTGCCTCTGCCCTCAGCATGGGTGTGGCCCTGGTGGCAGCAAAGCATCACGCCCCCCAGGAACACCCCATCAGAATATTGGATGAGTTATCATTGCATCATTTGGAGTTGTCGTATATCACCTGCTAAAAATAGTAATGTTAGGTCATTACTCAGATTTTTGCATAGTCATGTGCAAAAATTTATGTTTAGGATAGCATCATCTAAAAAATTTCAAATCATTATTAGCCATTCACTTGAATAATTTAAAAACTCCTTTTACATTATAGGATTAAGATAGCAAAATGTATCTCACAATAAGGTTCTGAGTCTATGAATTAAATATTAATGTAGAATACATTGTGCTCCCTGGAGAATTATGTTGGTCACCGTGTTTAATTTCATTTAGGGGCCACAGACCAATTAATCATTCTTTCGTATCCTTTTTATGCTCATACAGAAAACCAAGTTAAAATAGGACTGCAAGGGGCTGGAGTGATTGAACAGTGGGTAGGGCATTAGCCTTGCACACGGCCGACCCAGGTTCAATTTCCAGCTTCCCATATGGTCCCCTGAGCACCACCAGGAGTAATTCCTGAGTGCAAAGCCAGGAGTAACCCCTGTGCATTGCTGGGTGTGACCCAAAAAGTAAAAAAAAAAAAAAAAGGACTGCAAATTTTTTCCCTTCAGAGTAATTTTTCTCTTGTGCTGTTAAAAACATGAACAAAGTTTGAGAAAAATAACTGGAGTGTTTTACAACTCGAGTCTCCTGAATCTCTGAGTCCCTGTTTCCTTGCTCCCCCCGCCTGGGGGGCGCAGCTGGGAGACAGTCTTGTGCAGAGTCAGAGTCCAAGGCGAGTTGGTCCATGCCTTTGTTATGGGAACAGAATTCATCGAAGAGCTGGACAAAAGGATGCTGGGGTTTTGTGGTTAAGTACAAGCACTGCATGTGACCTCGCCGTGAGGCACCCGTTCTGTGGCCTGTGACCGTCTCTCCCTGGCAATGTCTCGACCGTAGGTTCATCAGCTGGGCTGTGAGGCAGTCACGTTACTGCTGGAGCTGAACCCGGATCAGAGCAACCTGATGTACTGGGCTGTGGATCGCTGTTACACGGGCTCCAGGAGGGTGGCCGCCGGCTGCTTTCGCGCCATTGCCAACGTCTTCCAGAACAGGTACCGCATACTCAGCCACGGTGCCATAGATGATGTTGTTTAAAACAAGTCCTTTTGAATTCTGGACTATGAAGAGATCAGTATTTCACTTTCCTTAAATGGAAATAAATCTTTTGGCGAGAGTAAGAATGAGGATCGCTGTGCATCTGTTGTAACTTTGACCTTTTTTTAAAAAAAAAGCCATCCCCCCCGCCCCTCCCCCCATAAGATTAACAGCTGCGTGCCTGCCACCGTGCACTCATGCCACATTCATTCACGGGTGTGAAAGCCTCACAGTATTATTCAGCTCATGTTGAACATTTGTCCCCAGGGATTATCAGTGTGACACGGTGATGCTCCTGAACCTGATCCTGTTTAAAGCAGCTGATGCCTCTCGGAGTATCTATGAAGTTGCCATGCAACTTTTACAGGTTGGTAGACAGAGTCGCAATCGAGATGTCTTTTAAATTCCAGCATTTAATAATGCTCCAATAACCTACTCTTGCTTTGAAAATATACTGTTGTCTAGTTCCCTCCCTCCCTCCCTTCCTATATGGGATGCTAGGAATCAAACCCGGCTCAGCCACATGCATGGCAAAAGCCCTATCCGCTGTGCTATTGCTCCAGCCCCTCCCTTTCTCAGTGAGATATGGCATCTGTTTATTGTCACCAGAAATTGGACAAATGGGAGTTGGAACAGTAGTACAGCAGGTAGGGTACTTGCCTGGCACACAGCCGATTCGGATTTGATTCGCAGCTGCTCATCTGGACACCCACGTCTGCAAGAAGGGATCCTGAGGGCAGAGCCAGTAATCCCTGATCGCCACTGGGTGCGGTGCCCCCTGCCTCACAAAAGAAAGAAATAGGACACAGATGGCCTGGTCGTCTTGTAAATAGCACAGACTGTTCGGAAGTGCGTTGCAGTGTGATTACTTGTAATGCCCCAGACACCTGTGTGTGTTTGAAAGGATTCCCCCAGGCCAGGTGGTTGGGGTGTATGTGTGCATGCTATGAATTCTCATCATCAAGTAAGGGTGTGAGAGAAAAGGGAGAAGTAATTTGCTCTCTAACTTTGTATGATTTTTCCTCATTAGATTGATAACCCACAAAATTTACTTACCAAGCACACAAATACGTAATTACTATAAAAAGT
Source organism: Sorex araneus (assembly GCF_027595985.1). NCBI lineage: Eukaryota > Metazoa > Chordata > Mammalia > Eulipotyphla > Soricidae > Sorex > Sorex araneus. The sequence goes on along the minus strand of NC_073306.1, from coordinate 179,344,142 downwards.
TGAACTAACTGATAATGGTGTAGGCTTCACTGATAACTTAGGGTTAAGGATGAAATTTTAGGGTGCCAGAGCCTTAGCACAGCGGGTAGGCCGCTCGCCTTGCATGTGGCCAACCTGGGATTGATCCCAGCATTCCATATGGACCCGTGAGTACTGCCAGGAATAATTCCTGCATGCAGAGCAGGTAATCCCTGAGCACTCCTGGAAGTGGCCACAAAACAAAACAATGTAATTTAAATGGATGCTGATATTCAAAGTGTTCAAAGTGGTAGCACTGGTGTGGACCATATAGGGGATTAATATTTTGTGTTTTATTAAGGAAAGTTCATTAGTATCTGTAATGTCAGAGAAACTTTCAGTCTGAGTTCCATATTTAGTCTTTCAAGAACCTAGTTCTTTTTGAAAAAAAATTAACTTTTATAATTTATATATATAGGTGTGTGTGTGCACATGTACACAAGTGCACAGGTTATTATTTTTTTATTTGGGTGGCATGAGCTTTCCTGGGGATTGACCCCAGGGCCTTACAGATATAAGGCATGTGCTCTACCTCACAGCCCCTCCCCGCCCCAACCCTATATCTGACTAAAAAAGTGTTCATTCTCCTCCAGTAACTATATTCAGTTGCTGAATTTATTTTCAAACTAAACTAGTATCCTAGTTTAATAGCCTACTGAATTGTAACAAATCGTGTCCTAAATTATAGCTAGCACACTAGTTGTATCCTACTAATTGTAACAAATTGGCTCGGTTTTGGTTTTGGTTTTGGTTTTGTTTGGGGATGGGGCGGCCATACCCAGCAATGCTCAGGGCTTACTCCTGGCTCTGCACTCAGAAATTACTCCTGGAGGTGCTGGTGGCGGGACCTTTGGGATGCCGGCATCAAACCCATCAGGGCAAGGCAAATGCCCTCTCTGCTGTACCATCATGCCGCCTCCAGTCATGGCTTTAAACACCAAGTGTAAATCCTTTTCAACAGTCCTTGCACCATTGCATGTCTTCAGAAATTAATATATAAAAATATTGATGATTTCAAAACTGCAATTCTATTGGGAGTTGTCATTTTCTTTTAATCGTTGATATTTCAAGGAACCATTAAAATACATTTTTTTTAAATGTTGGTTTTTTTTATTTTTTTTTTATTTTTTATTAGTGAATCACTGTGAGGGTACAGTTACAGACTTATACATTTTTGTGCTCATGTTTCCCCCATACAAAGTTCGAGAACCCATCCCTTCACCAGTGCCCATTCTCCACTACCAGTAAACCCAGCATCCCTCCCAGCCTCCCCAGTCCCGTCTCCCCCCACCCCACACTGCCACTATGGCAAGGTATTCCCTTTTGGAACCATTAAAATATTAAGTTGATGAAATTGCATCCCTGTAGATCCTGGAACCGAAGATGTTTCGCTATGCTCACAAATTGGAGGTTCCGAGAACAGATGGAGTCCTCAGCCAGCTGTCTCCTCTGCCACATCTGTATTCTGTCTCGTACTACCAGCTGTCTGAGGAGCTGGCTCGGGCTTACCCCGAGCTCACTCTCGCCATGTTCTCAGGTATGGTCAGGAGCGGGGGAGGTATATCCCTTAGCAATCATTTCTAAACTGCTTTCAGGAGCGTTTAAGGATACGCTCTCCTACTTTGAATCAAAACCAAATACCCTCATATAAGAAGATTTGGGTTGAGCCACACTGCGGTGCTCAGGGGAGACTCCTGCCTCTGGGCTCAAGTACCCAGGGTGCTACTGGCTGGGTGCTCAGGAATGAAGTGCATTGGGGGTTGAACCCAGGTTTCCGTCTGCAAAGCATGCATTATGGTGCCTCCAGGTCTGACCCTTGAATTTTCTTCTTTAATATAAACTCTTCATACTCGCCTCTCATGATAATTCAGGTCTCCTGCTAATTTAATGAAGCCCTTTGAGGGCTTCACATACACACATCCCCCTCCTCTCCAGCTCACCTAATGAGGGGGTGAGAGGGGCTTTGTGTGCAGTTGAAAGGTATTTCTGTAGTAGACATAGAAGTGGCTTAATCTTTGGATACATGATTTGTCCGGGGGCCTGTCTTTAATAATGAGATTGATCGAGGATAATGGATAAGGTTTCTTTCTAGAAGTAAAACCTCTGATCGTCTGGAAAAATCCTGCATTCTTAAGGAGAATCATTGCAAGGACCCTTCATTGCTTTTGGGTCCAACTTCTTTTCCTTGAAGCCAACAAGTGCTCCTGCCAGGGGGTTAAGAGCCTCTGCATGGCAGACAGCCAAGATGTCACATCTGCCTGGGGCTTCTGGGACACATGTTTGGGATGGCTTCTTGGGTAGATCTAAAGTTCAGTGTTTTCCTAAAGCCAGTAATACCGCACCCCAGGTGGGGTAGGAGCTGGAATGATCCAGAAGTTGGGCGAGTGGTAGGACCCTCGGGTATAATTCGGGGGTGCAGGTAGATTTCCAAGGGGCTACTTAATGGTTGTGTTTTTGTTTTTTTGAAAAAGGGGAGTAGGCCAGGTGATGCGGGAACCCCCAATCCCGTTTAACTTTCTGCCCAACAAACATAAGGATTGCAGATGCCCCCATATTGCACTGTCCTTTATTTGAAAATGCAGTATACTGCAAAACCCACACCACTCATTTTTCTGTTTCTCACTGGCAAACAGGTCCCTGTTCCAGGCTGAGGAGTAGACCTGCCCCACCAGGTGGGGTTCTCGAGATGACAGCACCTTGCTGTGCTCTCTCTCCCATGGCCACCTTGGCCACCTCTGGGCATCGTGCCACACCTTTATTCGCCCAGTGGAAGTTGCTTCTCACCCTGGGTTGCCCCGAATAGGAGGAGGCAGCCTCCCTGCTCCCCGCCCACATTCACAGCTGTGAGCAGTTTGCACAGGGAGGTGGCAGCCCGCAGGCCCTGCCATGCCCCCAGCAGCCCCCCACCTCCTGATTGGCCCTTTCAGGGTGGGTGACTATCGACACAGGCAGGGCCACCATGAACCTTAACTCCTGCTGGGCTTTTTCCAGGGGGCCCCTGTACGCTAACCCAAGGAGTCCAGCCAACTCTAAGAGGCCCTGGGTGGGAGGGACGGCAGTTACATCTGCAGCACCACCGCCCTCTCTCTTGCACACTGACCCTCGGTCTCACCACCCCAGTCACGACCTCCAAAGTGCCACTGCCTTATGCAGGAGACATTTCGTGTGGATTACAAGGCACAGAGCTACTCATGACTTAGTTTCAGGCATGCAGTGTTCCAGCACCAGTCCCTTCGCCAGTGTCCACTTCCTTCCTCCATGCAGGCACCTTTTTCTTTTTCTTCATTTCTTTCCAAAGGGGCCCTTGTTAAAAATAAGTTACAGCTAGGCAAAGCGGTGTGACACACTGAGCACTCCATGGGCATTATATTGACCGTGAGGCAGCTGCTCTTGTTACAGATTGGTGAACAGGGCCGGCTCTGGGTGAGCACAGTGCGGCTCTAGGTCAGGTCAGTGTCAGCTCTAGAGCTCAGTTCACAGCCATGTGCCTGCAGTCCCAGAGTGCCTTCACCTCCACTCAGCCCATGTAAGCGCGTAAGTACGTGCCTTGTGGCCCCAAAGGGCCATCAGAGAGAAGAGTGTTTACTTATGGGAGCTGAGAGATAATATAGGGGGTAGGTGCTTGCCTTGCATGCGGCCCTCCAGATGCAATGCCCAGCATCCCATTTGGTCCCCTGAACCCCACCTGAGCAGCAGGTGACCCCTGAGCAGCACTGGGTGTGGCCCAAAACCAAAACATGTTTAAAAGTCAAAATTAAGCAGCTTATGAAAATTAGATCCCTGGCCCTGGAATCAGCCTTGAGTTTATTCACTGCAATTTAGCCTTTGTCTGCTCTTTGGGCAAGTGTGCCGGGACTGTTCACTGAGGATGATGGCAAAAGTAACAGGCACCTCATAGGGGCTTGCCCCAAACAGAACCAAAACACGGGGTGAGATTGTTTACTGAGTTACAGTAGCTTAACTTTCATTGGTCCCCAGGTAAGGCTGGTCTTTTATAATGTGTTTATTGTGGATAAAAGCACATATAATAAATTCATCCTGTTAATTATTGTAGCTGGATGAGTCAAGCATGTCACATATACAAACATTGTTGAGAAACAGATTTCCCAAGTTTCTCATCCTACAGAACTGAGACTTTCTGCCTGCTAAATTCCGCATCTTGCCCTTACCCAAACTTGAGCAACCACCATTCTGCTTGATGTTTCTATGACTTTTGCAACTTGTGGTACCGCATATAAGTAGAATTGTGTGGAACATGTGTCTTTGGCTTATTTCAGTTGGCATAATACCCTTGAGACTCTCTGTGCTGTCTAGGTGACAGGAGTTTTTTTCCTTTTTAAAGACTGCGTAATAGTGTTATAGGTATAGACACTGCCGCCCCCCCCCCCCCCCCCCGTTTAATAAGCACTCATCTTTCATTTCTTTGCTTTAAAAAAAAAAACTGTTAGTGGTTGATAGACACTTGAGTTCCTTCCACTTCTTGACTGTGTGACTAGCACTGCTAGGCACATGAGTATGCAGATATATCCTTGTGAACCTTTTTCCAAACACGTTGCATTAAGAGCTGGAAGTGGGATTGCTGGCTTGGATGGTAGGTCAGCTGCCATGTTGTTTTCCCTAAGAGGAGCACTATCTTTACAGCCCCGCCAGTAGTGCAGGGAGGTTTCTCTCCTTCACCACCGCAGATTTTCACTCTTAAAAAGTAAGCATATGAGGGGCTGGAGTGATAGAACAGCAGGCAGGGTGTTTGCCTTGCACGCAGCCGACCCCAGTTCGATTCCAGAGTCCCGTATGGTCCCCCAAGCACCGCCATTAGTAATTCCTGGGTGCAGAGCCAGGAGTAACCCCTGTGCATCGCCAGGTGTGACACAAAAAGCAAAAAAGAAAGTAAACATGTGATTTTTGTTTGCTTTTTTTCTTTTCGAGGGTCAGATTTACTTAAAACATAAACAGGGCTCAAAATTTCTGAAAATGATAGTTAAACATGGGCTGCCTGGGGCTGGAGCAATAGCACAGCGGGTAGTGTGTTTGCCTTGCACGCAGCCGACCCGAGTTCGATTCCCAGCACCCCATATGTTCCCCTGAGCACCACCAGGGGTTGAGTGCAGAGCCAGGAGTAACCCCTGTGCATCGCCGGGTGTGACCCAAAAAGAAAAAATAAAAAACATGGGCTGCCTTTGCTTAAAGAACGAGATGTCGGAATGAACTGCACATCATGGGAAGTTGTAGTCACATCCGTTGTTCCCCATTCGGGGGCTTGTTTTCAATCACAGAAATAAGCCAGAGAATCCCGACGGCGCACCCCGCTGGCAGGCAAGTCATGCTGCACTATCTGCTGCCCTGGATGAACAACATCGAGCTGGTCGACCTAAAGCCCCTGCCCACTGCCCGGCGACACGACGAAGACGAAGACGAGTCCTTCCACGACCGGGAGCAGATGGTGACGAGCAGGCGGTGGCTGCGTGGAGAAGGCTGGGGGTCCCCACAAGCCACGGCAATGGTTCTGAACAACCTGATGTACATGACAGCGAAGGTAAACGGGTCTTGTGGAAGCTGCGTGCCCTCACTGAGCGAGGAATAGAGAAGCAGGAGTTAGATCGTCCCAGGATAGCCGCAGCACGGGACAGCGCCCATGTGAACGTGCACGATAAATCCATCCAACTTCCTGGCAGATAAAAATATCCCTTGAAGGGGAGCTGAGGGGAGGGGAGGCACGGAGCTGAAATCACATTCGGTAGATGATGTCTATGTTTAAGTTTGTTGAAGGGAATTATTATTTCCCGACTGTGTGGAAAAATAGTTGATTTATTTTTTGTTCTTTGGTTCACACCCGGAGAGGCTCAAGGGTTACTTCTGGCTCTGCACTCAAGAATTATTTCTAGCAGGTTCAGGGGGCCATATGGAATGCCAGGGATCAAAGTCAGATCGGGCTGTGTGAAAGGCAAGCGCCTTACCCACTGTACTACTGCTACAGCCCCCAGTATGGAAAAGCTAAAAGCTGTATACAGGGGGGAAAAAGTTACCTTTTAATATGTCTTGACATAATGAGGTAGGTCTTACTGGCTCTCATGATTGATGTCTGTGTTGTGTTTCCTGCTTCTAGTACGGTGATGAGCTGGCCTGGTCGGAGGTGGAAAATGTGTGGACCACACTTGCAGATGGCTGGCCCAAGAACCTGAAAATAATTTTGCACTTTTTGATCGGCATTTGTGGCGTGAACAGTGAACCAAGCCTTTTGCCTTACGTATGTATGCGTTTAGGATTACTGGACTACTTTGTTGTTTTCTACTTATTTACCTGGTGTCTTTTTTTTTTTTTTTTTTTACTTTTTGGGTCACACCTGGCAATGCACAGGGGTTACTCCTGGCTCTGCATTCAGGAATTACTCCTGGCAGTGCTCAGTGGACCATATGGGATGCTGGGAATCGAACGCCAGTCGGCTGTGTGCAAGGCAAACGCCCCACTCACTGTGCTATCACTCTAGCCCCTTACCTGCTGTCTTGTGTCAGGGACTCTGAGGGCTGCTGGAGACCAGCAGAAGCAAAGCAGGAGCCAGGATGGGCACTGCCAGGAGACCGCACACACATGGGCTTATTCACAGGTTCATTTAACAAATATGATCTAACTTGATTACAGGTCAGGGACTCTCCAAGGTCCCTGATTATTACAGTGTGATGCATGATAAAGCAGATTTTCATTCTTTGAACTGACAACAAACCAATTCGTTGAATAAGGCAGTAAGTTAACAATGTGGTCATGCTCAGGACAAAGGAAAATTGCAACCTCAGCTGCTTGGAGGCTCTAGAGTGATGTTGGAGAGAAAGGGCTAGGAAGCACGGCCACAGAAGTAAGGATGTTGAGTGTTTCTTCGCAGCCGGAGCCGGCCTGGGGATGTCAGAGCAGGTAGTGAGGGGCTGTGCTCCCTGCCCCTAGAAGCAGGATGCACGGTGAGCGCTTCTCCGCAGCAAACACGCAGTCTCTGCCTTCCTGGAAGCAAAGCAGCACTGAGGTCCCCCCACGTGGGGAGAAGAGTATGAGCTCCCAGACATGCGACACACACAGATCTCCCAAGCACGTGTGTCCGTGTGCCTGGCTGTCATGACATCAGGGCTGAAAGTGTTTGCTACCGAGGACAACCTTGACCGGTTATGCTCTGAAAGTGCTCGGATGTCCTGCTTCCAACAAGCCCCATGATAGCTCTGCTGTCGCCAGCCTCTTGCAGCCTCATTTCCGTAGGCACGCACCAGGGTTGATGGGACTTAGGAAGCATGTGGGAGAAGGCAGGTGAGAGCCATGGCCCACGCCCCCTGGGGCCTCTCCCCCATGCTCCTATTGGTCTCTCTTTCCCAGGTTGTCCCCGTGCTGCCTGTCATCAGACATAATTTTTTACCTGTTGACCACCATCAGCCCAGTGCACTGTGAATTCCCTAAGATTAGGGTTGCTTGGGTTTTTTGTTTTGTTTTGTTTTCCTACTTGATGCATTGCTAATACAGCCTAGAAGTCACAAACAGTGGCCATTCATATTGGCTGACTCAATGGGTTTGGGCTGGAATCGCCAACAGGCACGGAGCTTTAATTCCAAGACGCCAAGATGAAGTGCAGGGAGCAGCCATTAGCCTGGGATTTGAAAGGAGCCATTCTTGATAAATGACACTTGACATTTATCAAGCATGGCTGTTGACCAGGCCTGGGCCAAGCAGGCCTGGTCACTTTGTCTCCGTCCATTCTCAGAGTGCTCAGGAGAAATCTGTGGTTTGGGGGAGGCGGCTGCTGTTAACACAGATAAAGAAGAGAGGGATGGTGAAGAGTCGTATACGCCAAGTCACACGGCCCTGGTGCTCAGCCCATTAGTAGGACTGGCCCTGCCGCCTGGCGATGCTGGGTGTTAGTGAGAGCCTTGGGGGAGTCGGGACTGTGCTGTCCCTGGGGCTGAAGACTTGATCAGGTCTGGGTTGTGAGTGTCAGTCAGCTCAAGGGGTCTTCTGCATCAGGCAGAGCAGAAAGAAGTTGGCAGGTCTCGGCTGGAGATCTGGGTCTTGTTCTGGTCCAGGCCAGAGAGTGGATCTCTAGCACACTTAGTGTGTTCGCACACTGATTCAGTGATACGTAGTACTCCTAAGGTAGACATTCAGCGCCAGTGACTGGGGAGCGAGGGGAAGCATTTCCCTTTCACGTCCTGAGCTCATGCCGTGTAAGTATTGTTTGAGTGCCTCATGACTCTCACCCCGACAGTTGGATGATAAGGTGGTCTAAAGCCAACAGTTGACTACAGTGGTGTGCACAGGCATTGCTGCCCCTCGAGGCAGAAAACCACCTGGCGCTTGGCCGGCCACAGGGGCAGCGTCTACTCTGTGCCGAGGCCTGGCCTTCACCTCCTCTGCACTGCCCTTTCCTAGAGAATGGGGAGCTCACAGGAGAAGCCCGGGTGAAAGACTGGCTGACTGAAAAGTGCTAGGATAATCATAATAAGGTTTTTGTTTTTTCATTAAAAAGGGGGGGGGGGCTGGGGCAATAGCACAGCGGGTAGGGTGTTTGCCTTGCACGCGGCTGACCCAGGTTCGATTCCCAGCATCCCATATGGTCCCCTGAGCACCGCCAGGAGTGATTCCTGAGTGCAGAGCCAGGAGTAACCCCTGTGCATCGCCGGGTGTGACCCAAAAAGAAAAAAAAAAGGAGAATGAGGCAGAAGAGCAGAAAGCCTTTTGCTGTTCTAAAGCGCGGGGTGAGGGAAGGAAAGGAAGTAGATGACATTATGGAAAACATTAAACTGTCTATTTTTGTCCTCCTATGAGGATACAGGGATGAAGGGTAGGGCCTGGTGGATCATTCAGAGGCCCAGGGGAGGCCCAGGTTCAAACCAGAACATAGTACGGAGCCCCGTGGAACAGCCACCCCTGAGCACTGCCTAAGACGCCTCAAAAGAAAATTTTGAAATAAAAGAACCCCCCCCTCCAAAGGGGCTGCAGACAGAACAGGCGTTAAGGCTCATGCCTTGCATGTATCTGACCCTGACTGGACCCCCTGACATCACAGCCCTGGGGGACCCCAGCACCAACAGGGTGGCCTCGGTGACCCCACCCCCGGCACTGGAGGGTCAGGGCAGTGCTGCCCCCTCAAATCCTTGCATTGCTCCCCTTCCCAAAATGAAGCTTTGCGGGGCACAAGCACTGTTCATGAAGCTGCTTGAGCGGCATCGCGGCTCCTCGGCGAGTCCTCGGATTTGTCCCCGTCCTTGCTTTATTCTGCAGTGCCAGAGACGCGCCCGGGGCCTCCAGCATACACCACAGGTGCCGTACCAGGAGGCCCGTCCGGGACCTGGCACTCACCTCTAATCCGTGCTCCTTCCTCCTCCAGTCACAGCTGAATTTTAATTCTGATTAAAATTTCTCAAGACGAATTCATGAAATAAAAACTGTGCTGCTTCCTTCCTGGACCACAGGTGAAGAAAGTGATTGTCTATTTGGGTAGAGACAAAACCATGCAGCTGCTCGAAGAGCTGGTGGGTGAGCTCCAGCTGACAGAGCCCGTGAGCTCCGGCGTCACCCACATGGACAACCCCCCGTATTACCGCATCACTTCCAGCTATAAAGTACCCTCCGTCACCTCAGGTGAGAGTCGCTTCAGACAGGTAATGTGTTGATGCCGAAGGAGCCTCCCAGGATCCTTCCTCCTAGCCAGGGTTTCTTTGTTTTGACGATCCCATCCAGAAATCAGAGGCAAGCATTAGTTAACCTGGCCAGACTTTGTGAATGGGTCCTGTGATTAAACTGACAGTGTAGGGATTATTATAGTATTATAATATCTATAGTATTATAGAAACATACATGTCTTCTTCAGAACCAGAATGCAGACTTTCATCCCCCTGTACAACAAACAAATTGTAGTGACTCTAGTAGAGTGTTAAAAATATTTCCATGACGCCAGAGCACTTCCCTTGCATGCAGCTCACCTGGGTTTGATCCCCGACATCCATATGGTCCCTAGAGCACTGTCAGGAGTGATTCCTGAGTGCAGAGCTAGGAGTGTCCCAGAGCATTGCTGCGTATGACCCTCCCTCTCCCCTCCCAGAAAATTGCTTCCTTATTAAAATTGCTTTACAATTTCTTGCCATCATGGGGTGTCTACGACACATAGAATCCGATCATTTAGGCATATGTACTTTTCCACATACACTGTGATTACATTTGTGCTCCTCTTTTTCTCTTCTTTTTTTTTATTGCATCAGTTACAAGGCTTTCATGTTTGAGTATCAGTCATACAATGATTGAACACCCATCCCTCTATCAGTGCACCGTTTCCACCACCAATGTCCCCAATATTCCCACCCCCACCCCCCATCCAAGACCTCCCCCTGCCTCTATGGCAGACAATTTCCCCCATATTCTATCTTTACTTTGGGCCATTATCGTTTGCTCGAACTTTCCCACCATCATTCAAGCCTGCCTGCCAGGGGCAGATGCTAGATAATTTATTTTCCATTGCTTATTATGGATATCATGAGAGGTTACATGAACGCTTTCGTGGCTGCATGCTTCTATAATTCTAAAATTGTAAATAACTGGGGTCCAGAGACATCTCTGTAGGGAGCTAATCCATTTTGAGATTCATTTGGGAATCTCTAGATTAAGTCTCCAAATAAGTCTCCATATTATGCGCTGAGATGGCTTCTGGAGGCAGGTGGTGCGCGTGACAGCCAGGACCCCAAGCCGGTGAGGGAGGTGGGGAGGGGTGACCTGTCTCCGCTGCCGCCATGAGGCCTGGAGTCTTAGTCCGGGGAACTGCATCCCTGGGTTTGCTTCTGGAAGCTCATGGCTCCGAGTTTTATCTGGAACAGGCGGAGAGGGTACACCTGCGCCATCTGAGGCGCCCTGGTGGGTTGGCTTGGTACAGGGCCCAAGTGATCCTCTTTCTCTACTGTTTTCTATGATGTTTTCATACTTTTCATGACTTAGGGACTTTTTTTTTTGTCGCCTTCCCTTTGTGTTGCTCTGTCTCAGGGTCACATACTTGTTTGTGAGCCTGAGAGCTCACACTTACTGTAACTCCCGGGATAAAGGAAGTGGCTGTCTTCTATAGAGCTCTGGTAGGTTTGGTTTCTGCGAGAGTCATTGTCACTCAATGCCTTTGGCTTGTTAATGATATCATTGGTATGGTTAGTAATCATTTAAATAGGCAGATCTTCATCTATGAAATAAGTTTTGTTACTTTTACCTCAGCCTTTTATTCTTCCTGAAATTTTTGATAATTTTCACTTTGAATTTCTTTTGTATCTATTAGAATGTTTTTAACTCCAGATTTTAAAAATAATTATAAATGTTTTTAGGACCAGCCTATTCAATATTCCGTGCTATATTTTCTTCCTCTCTAACTGATAGCTCTTTTCTACCAGTAGAAGTTTCTATTTCTCTAATTGTTGTTTGATGTGATTTAGCTTGGTAAAAGTTTTCCTCAAAAATTGACCAATTTTAGAATATTTTTTCCCGTGAAGACTGGAGTATTTGGAGAGCTAATACAGTGAATGGCCGTTTGCCTCATACATGGCCAGTCTCGCTTCAATTTCAGATTCCCCATATGGTCCCCCGCAAGCACCGGGAGTGATGCCTGAATGCAGAGCCAGGAATAACCCCCGAGCATCACCGGGAGGTGTGGCCCAATCCCCCTCCCCCCAAAAAAAGAGTAGATTTTTTTTTTAAGCGTCTATTGACTTTTTTTTTTTAACTTCGGGGTCAATTATATTACCTAAGAGAAAATTCTGCTATGTGTCTGCCTAGGGTAGCAGACATTAGAGGTGCTGTGTGTGTGACCCAATAGATGTCATCTGTAGAGTCACACACAGTCTGGCAGTCTGGGGGTAAGACTGATCTAGGGAAATACAGTCTCCGGTTTCAGTGGCTGTGTCTTCACTTAATCCCTGTCTTCTGAGTAAAACATCTGCCTCCTCTCATTGTACCTGGTGTGTCTTAGTCCGGAAGTTTTAGGATTTTCTCACATCAGAAGAGACTTGCGGAAGTGAAGAGAGATAGTCCCCTTGTTACGAGGGCAGGGGTGATAGGTCTTCCGGACCAGCCACTTCTGAAATAGATTGTCAAGCCCTCTCACCATTTACCATCCTCCACTTCAACTCCTCGCTCCAGGGCTGCTTCAATTCCTTTGAGATATTGACAGTATAGATGGCAGAGGGCTGGAACAATAGCACAGCGGTTGGGCTTTCGCCTTTCACAAGGCCTACCCGAGTTCGATTCCTCCGCCCCTCTCGGAGAGCCCGGCAAGCTGCCAAGGGTATCGAGCCCCCACAGCAGAGCCTGGCAAGCTTCCCGTGCATATTGGATATGCCAAAAACAGTAACAATAAGTCTCTCAATGAGAGACGTTACTGGTGCCCGCTCGAACAAATCGATGAGCAACGGGATGACAGTGATAGATGGTAGAAAACGTGGAGTGGAGATGTGACTCTCCCACAGCCAGCCTAGGCCTCAGCCTTCTTAGCCCTCGGCTGCTGCTTGTCCCCTGCTTCCACACAGGTTTTACGACTACTGTCTTCTTCCCCTAAAATCACTTTGCTCTCCTGTTGGTGGGGTTTTGACAGTGTAACCTGAAATTGTCATTGTTTGTGTCCTACTTCTGTTCAGCAGGGCCAGGGACCAACCCAGAGGCTGGCCACTCTCCCCGCAGCACCCCGCCTGCAGTCTTTCCTTAGTGGGTGAGCCCAAGCTCTTGTATTCACCAAATTGTTTTTATTTCTTTTTCTTTCCTATTTTATTTCTGACTACAGGAACTACTTCCAGTAGCAATACAATGGTAGCACCCACTGACAGCGACCCTGATAATAAGCCATTGAAAGAGAATATTGAAGAGGGGTGAGTACATCTGTGCTCTTCCTTATCAGCCTTTCTGTTTGATGCAGACTGATTGTCATTAGCATGAACGGGAATGTCTGCCCTGAGAGGTATTCCTCACTTAAAGTAACAGTGACTAAATATATTTCCATGCTGGAGATAGTCTCCTTTGGGGCTTAGGCAGTGTCGTCGGCTCTTGTGGCGGACGGATGGAGGCTGTGTAGCCTGACACTTTCTGTGTTGCTGTACATTTTTTAACTTTTCTAAATGAATTCTAAATGAATATTTCCTCTGCCTGTTTTAATATAAAATAGGCTTCACAAGAACATTATTTTAAATTTTTTTTAATTGAATCACAGTGAGAGACACAGTTACAGATTTGTTGTTCACAGTTGGATTTCAGTCATCTCATGTTCCAACACCTGTCTGCCACCTGTGAACATTCCCACCACCAGTATCCCCAGCCTCCCTCCCACCCCCCTCCCCCTGCCTCTGTGGCAGGCAGTTTCTCTCTGTCTCTCTCTCTCTCTGTCTCCCTCCCTCCCCCTCTCTCTCTGTCTCTCACTCTCTCTCATTCTCTGTCTCCCTCCCTCCCCCTCTCTCCCTGTCTCTCTCTGTCTCTCTCTCTCACTCTGTGTCTTCCTCCCTCCCCCTCTTTCTCTGTCTGTTTCTCTCACTCTCTGTCTGTCTGTCTCCCCTCCCCCCTCTTCCCATCCCTCTCTCTCTTTTTCACCCCCCCTCTCTTCCTCTCTCCCTCTGTCCCTCTCCCATTCTCCCTTTTTCTCCCTCTCTTTCTCTTTCTCCCTTTCTCTTATCCCACCCTTTTTGGGGCATTATGGTTCGCAGTACAGGTACTGAAAGGCTATCATGTATATCCCTTTACCTACACTCAGTTCTTGTCCAGAGTGATCATTTCCAACTGTAATTCTCATTCTGGTCTCTTCTCTCTCCTAATTGCCTGCTGCCCCCCATGCACTTGTGGCTTCCACCTTGCCCCTGTTTTCCTTGGCCTTGGATATTAGTATCATACTGTTTTTTTTTTTAATCCTACAAATGAATGCAGTCACTATATGTCCTCTCCTTCTGACTCATTTCATTCAGCATGTTGTCCATTCATTTATAAGCACATTTCATGACTTCATTTTTCCTAATAGCTGCGTGGCACTCCACTGTATAGATGTACCATAGTTTTCTTTATCCATTCATATGTTCTTGGGCACTCAGGTTGTTTCCAGAGTCTGGCTATTGTAAATAGTGACAAGGATTTTATATGGGGGCTGGAGCGATTGCACAGCGGGTAGGGCGTTTGCCTTGCACATGGCCAACCTGGGTTCAATTTCCAGTGTCTCATATGGTCCCCTGAGCACTGCCAGGAGCAATTCCTGAGTCCAGAGCCAGGAGTAACCCCTGTGTATCGCCGGGTGTGACCCAAAAAGAAGTATATTTATTTTATGCAACAATTTAAGAAAGATCTTCAGGTATAAGTTAAATAACTTAAACACTTAAGCTTTGATGTGTAAGATAAAAGAGATGGGTATAAGAGTACCATTCTGTTCATATTTGTTTGGTTTTATTTGGGGGGCTATACCCAGCAGTCCTCAGGGATCACTCCTGACAGGGTATGGGGGACCATATGGGATGTTGGAGATTGAACCCAGATCAACTACGCATCAGGCCAGTGCCCTACTCACTCACTTATTGCTCTGGCCCCATGTTCATATTTCTGGTACTGCATTCTTGGGAAACGTAGGGGGTTACGTGTGACTGCCTGCCCAGCTTCGCTAACCTCTGTGATCGTTCCCGTAGCTACGTGCACCTCGACATCTACGGTGGACTCAACAGCCATTTAAATCGCCAGCACCACAGGCTGGAATCCCGATACAGCAGCAGCTCTGGAGGATCTTACGAAGAGGAGAAAAGTAATACATTGCAAATGTTTCCCCCCAGTCATTAGCATGTCAAGGTGTATCACTATATTGATGTTAACAAGTGTATTTTTTTTCAGTGCATTATTTTTTTTTAAAGAAGTGTACTTAGGGGTTGGAGCGATAGCACAGCGGGTAGGGCATTAGTTTTGCACACAGGCAACCCAGGTTCAATTCCCAGCATCCCACATGGTCCCCTGAGCACCGCCAGGGGTAATTCCTGAGTGCAGAGCCAGAAGTAACCCCTGTGCATCGCCGGGTGTGACCCAAAAAGCAAAAAATAAAAAATTTTAAAAAGTGTTCTTAACTGCTACTAGAGGTGTTCAGACATTATCTAAAATGTCCTGGTTTATCAGAAGTGACACACCAGTCGGGGTGAATTATAGCAAAAACCCCAGTTCCCTGCTGATGAGTCAGAAAGCACCTGAGAGTTGGTGCTTAGAGCAGGCGCCTGCAGGGGCTGTTCCCAGCCGTGCCCTTTCTCCCTTGGTTCGCGTTTGATGACGAGCTCTCCGGTGCACTGGTCACGCGAGCCAGCTCCTCAGGTCTCCAGCACGGCTCGGGCAGGGTGGAAAGGGAAGAGGAGCCGTCAGGCTGGACGGAGCCCAGAGGATAATCTGGTCTGCTCCCACTTGGCACACAGTGGGACTGAGGTCCAGAGAGGTTAAGTGACTTAGCCACTTTCCTGGATTTTGTTTTTTCCCAACGCCCTGCAGCCCTTTTCAGAGGGCTGCTGGCCCGGTCTCTGGGAAACTCAGCACAGAGTAACTTCCCCACACGCAGTGCTCCCTGGGACGGGGTCTCGTGGCTTTGACCTCAGCATACGGCGTCATGGCGAAGTTCTTGGTGTAGTTTTGCTTTGTCTGAAGGACAGAGCCGCTTTCTCTCTGTGACTGACTGCAGTGACCAAGTCCTTACAGACCCAGGCTGTCCTAGAAAACTGTGAAATAGTGGGGAAGTCGCTCTGCTCTCTTTCCAATGCTATGTGTAGTTGGTATCTCGCTAGAGTTTGCTTAACTTGGCAGAAAGTAGATGGCGTAGAAAATGAGATCATTTTATTTTGATAGGTGATTCAATGCCACTTTATTCTAATTGGCGGCTGAAAGTGATGGAGCATAATCAAGGAGCACCACTGCCCTTCCCGCCAGCCGGAGGCTGCTGGTCACCGCTGGTGGATTACTTGCCTGAAACATCGTCACCTGGATTGCCTCTTCACAGGTGGACTGCAGTGTCATTCCTATCCCCCATAAGCTGGGCCGCTGCCCGCACTCTGAGCTTGCTCTTTGCCGTCCGCAACACCAGCCAGAAGCAGGCGTCTCTCCTCTCAGCCTGCCACCCGCGATGGGCCTTAGTACGCAAACTAGTGAACTCCGAAACACAGAGTCCTTCCTGGGTGCAGTGATTCTGTATTAACCCACGACCGCTGCTGCTTTTCTGGGTGTCTGCCATAGTTACTTGACCTTTCTGGGCCCCAGTCACCATCTGAGAAAGCCCCTTTGTGGTAGGTAGAGGCCATATTAACTCCCACCAAAAAAAAAAAAAAAAAGTGAGTTAAAAAACGGAATTCGACATGGCAAACTCACCAAGGACAGTGCTTTCAAAGAGCTCAGAGTACCAGGCGTGGAATGAACACCTGGCCAGGGCAGTGGGTGAGGCCTTGGGTTGAAGATGGAGAATGTCAGGCCCTTGACTTCAAGGAAGGAGGCCTTTGTAACTGTTTTTATTTGTCTTTGATTTTCATTAACACATAACCTTTTCTTCAGCTGTATTTCTTTTCCTCCTTTTTTTTTTCCCCTTGATGAGCTGCACTTTTCTGTAAGATACGATGTGACAGATTCCAAGTAGTTTGTACATGCCTTCCCTGCCCCCTGCCTGGGTCACTCGGAAATGCTGGAAGTATCTCTAATACTCTTCTTCTTCGTAGGTGTAACATAGCCGTGATCCTTTTGACCGACCTGATCATTGATCACAGGGTGAAGGTGGACTGGGGGAGCTACCTCCATCTCCTTCTTCATGCCATTTTTATAGGTAACCTTGGTTTTTATTCATGGATTTTTTTTCTATTCTTGCAATGGCTTGAAGTCAGTCTGGTTTTAAGAACACTTCCGCTTGTGTCAGTACCCACTTGGGCAGCGTCATTTCCATGACATTGCTTACTGTGACCCTCATGGTCTAGTTGGGGATCTGGTCTCTGAACCACCAACAGATCTGTTAGCCACATTTTATTCCAGTGGAACCTACACACACACACACACACACACACACACACACACACACACACACACACACACACACACACACACCAACAGATCTGTTAGCCACATTTTATTCCAGTGGAACCTACACACACACACACACACACACACACACACACACACACACACACCAACAGATCTGTTAGCCACATTTTATTCCAGTGGAACCTACACACACACACACACACACACACACACACACACACACACACACACACACACACACACACACACACACCCTAGCAAGAAAAAAAAGCTATAACAAGAATAAAAGTAGTTCACCTCTCAAAACTGGAAGATTTCAGAATGAATGGACAAAATAGGTGCTGTGTGTTTCCCAGACTGGTGGGACAGTCCGATGAAAGGTGTTGACTCGTGGACAGTCTGATTAAAGCTGTTTCACCCAGGAGCTGGAGCGGTTGCACAGCGGGTAGAAGGGTAGAAGGACTTGCCTTGCACGAGTCCGACCCAGATTCGTTTCCCAGTATCCCATATGGTCCCCTGAGCACTGCCAGAAGTAACCCCTGTGCATCACCAGGTGTGACCCAAAAAGAAAAAAAAAATGCTGTGTCCCCCAAAAGACACATAAGAACTATCAGCTCATCATTCGCTTGGTTGCTTTGCAGACAGCTCTGAAAGCCAGTTAAAGTAGCCACCCCCATATTTTTCCTAGTTGCACATTAATTATATTTCTTCTACTTTAGTCCTTCATCTAGTATTCATCTACTAATAAGTAGTACAGGATAGCACACAAAAAAAACCCTCACCATTTAAAAATTGGTTTGTATCTGCTGTTATGTAATGATCATGTCTAACAATCATCCCTAAATTGTGTACCTGAAACCCAGTCTCGATTCTCCTGGAACTGTACAACCATCTTTTTCTTTAAATTATCATCCCCTTTCATTTCAAAAAATGAATCCTGGGGGAGCACTGCCAGGCTGGATTCATTTCTCTGTTGATTTTTAATCAGATTTGGTCATCTTGCGTTCAAAAAATATTTACTGCTGCCAAATATTGTGTGGCCCCCAACATTCATCTGTGTGACCCTTATGGAGTCCTGGTCCACAATCTGAAGAAGCCTTGTTGCTAGGTAGTCGGCAGTTGTCAAGGTGTTTAAGGCCTCTAGGCCAGTAACACTATCAGCACATCATCTCTGACCAAATACTTCAAGATTTTCACCTTCTCTCTTTGTGTGGGGAGACGGGAGCAGGGGAGCCACACCCGCTGATGCTCAGGGGTTACTCCTGCTCTGCACTCAGGAATCACACCTGGCAAGGCTGGGGACCATTGGGATGCCGGGGATCAAACCCGGGTTGGCAGTGTGCAACGCAAATGCCCTCCCACTGTACTGTCACCCCAGCCCCATAGAATTTCAGCTCCTCTTTAAAATACAAGCTTCACTAGCAAGAATCTTCATTTTTGTTATTTTAATTTTTTATTTTAAAAAGTAGTTCATAATATTGTGTTACATTTAGTATTCCAGCACCAATCCCACCACCATTACACCTTCCCACCACCATATTTCGGGTGTTTCCATCCCGAACCCCAATCCCTGCCCCAAAAGCAGAACTGAAATAATACAGTATTTCCCTCTAAGGTTGGTTGCCTCCTACTTTGAGTCCCATCAAATGCGGTGCGGTACTCTTGGAGTACGGGTAGGGTGCGTTAGAATGTGGGGTCGGGAAAAGGTTCACTCGTGGGTGAGGCTCAGCCCGAGCGTGTGAAGAGTGGCCATGAGCCTGGTGGCGGTCATGTTCTAGAAGTTTTGGGCTGCTGGGGCTGGGTCCCTTGGGGCGGGGAGGGGTCTTGTGGCTCCCCTCGGCGGAATCGGATGTGCCAAGAGTCTTCCCTTCTTTCTCTATGGGTGACTTTCCCACGGTTCCCTTTAGGGTTCGACCACTGCCACCCTGAGGTGTATGAGCACTGCAAGCGGCTGCTCCTGCACCTCCTCATAGTGATGGGACCCAGCAGCAACATCCGCACCGTTGCCTCTGTCCTTCTCAGGAACAAGGAGTTCAGTGAGCCCAGGGCGCTCACGGTCAAGCAGGCGGCGCACTCTGATTACACCTTCACAGGTACTTCCTGCACGCTCCGCCCAGCCTCGGGCTCGGGCTGCTTGGTTCACTTGGGCCCTAGAGGAGAGGAGGCAAGCGAGTGAAAGGGGGACTCCTGGGGCCGGAGGAAAGATAGAGCGGGTGAAGCTCGTGGCCTGCACACGGCGGACCCTGCTTAGTCCTCGCCGCTGCATAGGGCTCCCCAGACACCAGCCCCCCAAAGCAGGAAAGTCAAATTGCCCACAGTGCATGTCCCTTAATCTGGGGTGTTTTGTTTTTCTGTTTTGGTAACCAGCAAGAGAAGGAGGTCATCTTAGAGTTTGCTTTGGATTTAAGGATGTCGCCGCAATTTCATTTCATTTCCTCAATGACAGTCAGAGATGCACTGAGCAGGCACTTGCTCGTGGTGCCGAGCGGGCTGTCGAGCTGGCACTGGAGTCCTCCTGCCCTAGAGATCTGCAGACGTGGCAGAGAGAGACTTTCACTGGCTCCGTTGTATTCCACTGTATTTTGAAATCTGGCCAGTTCCCAGTTGTGCCCTTTAGCAGGTTGCTGCCACTGTTGCCGTGGCCCAGCAGGTGGCAGCAGAGGACGGCACGGTGACTCCCGAGCTGCCAGTCCTGGTTCATTCACGACGTTACCATGGTGTTGAGGCAGGACACAGGATGTTCTCCGGCTTGGACCTGATTCCATCGCATGTTATTTCATAGTCGCAGTTTCCAGGAACGCTGAGTTAGGAGCCTCCTTAACGGAGGGCCATTATGGTCTAATGGTAGATATGGTACAGTCGGTGGTAGCACCCACATGCCAACGCCAGCCATGCCAGTTGGCCTGTGCCAGCACTGCCAGCTCCCCTCCGGTGCCCGCCAGAACGAGAGGGAGCAGGAGTGCCCTTGTTGCGGGGGGGGGGGGGGGCGCGGGGGGAGATGACCGCGTGCTCATGGTGCTGGTTCTCTCTCAGCAGGTGTGAATGATTTTATACCCGATTACCAGCCCTCCCCCATGACTGACTCAGGGCTTAGCTCCAGTTCTACCTCTTCTAGTATCAGCTTAGGAAACAACAGCACCGCCGTCTCACACCTGCACCCCACGATCCTCAATGAGGTCGACCTCTCAGTCGAGCAGGACGGAAAAGTCAAAACCCTCATGGAATTCATTACCTCAAGGTAGCGTGGGTGTCCCCCACCACCCTAGTCCCCTAACCCCCACCCTCAGAACCCCACCCCTGTGGCCCTCCAGCCCTAATCCCTACCCTCAGAAACCCCCAGTCCCTAACCCCACCCTAATAACCCCCATCCCCAGAACCCCCCAGACCCTAACCCCCTCCCTCCTTACCTCCCACCCCCAGAACCTCCCAACCCCAGAAACTCCCACCTCCTAACCCCCACCCTCATAACCCCCACCCCCAGGGACCCCCACTCCCACAACCTCCCACCTCCAGAACCCCAACCCCATAACCCCTCCACCCTCATAATGGCCTGCCTCTAGAACCCCCAACTTGCTAACCCCCCACCCCTAAGTCCCACCCTCATAACTTCCCTCCCACATGACCCTCCCCAAGTCTGTCTGTTAGTGGCTGGGAACCACATCACTCTTTCGGGCACTTTGGACTAAAGCCCGTGACCCATTGACTTGGGCAGTGGCCGTGGCGTGTTGGGAGGCGCCCGATGGTGGTGGACTGTGAAGCTGGAGCAGCTCTAACCATTTCGGTCAGCACAGTCTGTCCCATGTGACATCTCAGTGGGAGCCATGCGTGACACGCCAGCCTCAGAGTGGTGACTGAAGGTGGCCTGGAGAGCACAAAGACATTTCAAATTCTTTTTCCCCAAGATTTTTGGGGTTTTTTGTTTGGGGCCATACCTGGCCGTGCTCGGGTGATCCTACAGCGTAGGGGGTGAAACCTGCGTCTCCTCCTTGCTCTCCACACACTGGGCCCTTTGAGCTGTGTCTCCAAGCCCCAAAGGCAAAGGTGTTTTTAAAATGCATCGGCCAACTGTTTCCACTCCGGAGAAACCCGTGTTATCTCTTGAACACACCTGTCTCTCCCCTCTCAAACTTCCCTTAGTCAGTTTCTTTCAGTAAAAACTATTTTGCTTCACTAAAATAAGAAAAAAACAAATGAGTTGACCAGACATAATTCTGTCTTAAACTCTCCTCATATCTGGAGGACATCCTCTGTTTGTTCCCTTAAGATGGTAGATTTCTAGGAGGCATTAAGTTGGGCGGGGGGGGGGGGGGACGGGAATTTTTTTTAAAGGGATGGTAGGTCAGATAAGTTTGGAATCTCTGTGCTGGATGTATCCAAATACATAAAAGGTCATCTATGCAAGCAGCTATTCGGTTGTTTGCTGTTCTCTAGACACAGGGAGCACTTTGGGGAGAAGGGCTGTCAATACCCGGGTCTAAAGCCAGAGTCATCCCTCTGTTCTCTGTTTCCAGAAAAAGAGGGCCTCTCTGGAACCATGAGGATGTTTCTGCCAAGAATCCCAGCATCAAGAGTGCTGAGCAGCTGACTACGTTTTTGAAGCACGTGATCTCTGTTTTCAAGCAGTCGAGTTCAGGTATCTCGGAAGGCACCTTTGGAACCTGTTTACATCCACCAGCACAATTTCACTGAGGTGGACACTTCAAGTGTTCAGCCAAATGGGCGCAGTTGGTCTTTTCTGAAATTCAAACTGTCAGACAGGTCTTGCGTTATTTTTTTTTTTTCCCTATTTGTCAGTGATCAAAATTACTGAACTGTGAAGAAAAGTTGAGTCATTCTTTTAATCTAAAGAAGTTTAATCCTCTGGGTACTTTAGTTTGGGGTGGATGGTGGCATGATAGAAATAATCATACAACTGTGAACCAACAATCACTAGAAATTCCACTAAAGGAAGATAAAGTAGCCATGACAGACCTCAAAAGTACTAATGACCTAACTTGCTCTGAAGGTTAACGGCCTCTGTGTCAAGGCAGCGGTTCTCCACTGAAAGCAGGGCCACCCCCTTGGCACAGGCTGGAGACGCATCTGTGCCTCTGAGGGTGTCCAGTGGTTGGAGGCCCGGCCACCTTCGTGGCACAGGGTAAGCCTGTCTCGAGTGCTAGCGCCAGGCTAGCGCCAGGAAGTCACGCTCTGAGGGCTGACTCGCCCGGGGACGAAGCAGCGGTCGTGTGACCCCCTCCAACCTCCTCCACAGGCCACCATAGCCTGCTGAGAAGAGAAAGTCTGGACTTGGACCATCTAAGACCTGCTGGCCCATGAAAGGCCGCCTGGGCAATGTGTCAGGAACGCCTGGAATTCACTGATTGGCTGGTTTCGAATTTTTGTTTGGTCTTTGCACGTGCAAAAAACTTGCACTAAGCTGCCAGATCTTTGGGACACACAACCCCCATGACCACCACTCCCAGTTGAGTCACATGACCCTGTGTGGGGGATGTACACACACACACACGCACACACGCACACATACACACATCATTACAAAGCTGGGACTTTGACTACCCAGGTGCCTCCCCGGGTTCCTGGTTCTCACTGGGAGCCCACGGCTCTGGAGGCGGGGAAGCCCTGCCCCTCGCGTGACCACCCCCGCCACGGGCCTGCCTGTCTTCCAGAAGGGGTCCATCTGGAGCACCACCTCAGCGAGGTGGCACTGCACACGGCGCTCTCCTGCACGTCCCGGCACTACGCGGGGAGATCCTTCCAGATCTTCAGGGCCCTGAGGCAGCCCCTCTCTGCAGCCACGCTGTCTGACGTTCTCTCCCGGCTCGTGGAAACGGTCGGCGACCCAGGAGAAGACGCACAGGTACCCCGCACCCCACTCCCACCAGCTGCCGGCCGGGAGGGACAGTCACTTGGGGCAGCTGTCCTATAAGGAAGCAAAGTTTTACCGTCAGTGTCACTAGGGGGGCAGGAGTTCTCCCCCGAGGGACGCTCAGAAGGCCTGGAGACCTTGTCGGGGATCCTTGGCCAGCCGGGCTGGTGGTCCAGCGCAAGGGCCCGAAGATGGGTGCTGCCAGACCTTGCAGTACTGGGGTTCCTTGGGTCACCTCAGTGGGCTGCACCCGGTTAAGCTTGGGGCAGGGGCTGTGAGGTGGCAGGGACTGAACCAGGGTCGGCTGCATGTAAGGTGAGCGCCTTAGCCCCCGTCTATTCTCTCTGGCTCCTTTCAGTAACACTGAAGGCCAGGAGCGAGCGCCTCGTGGTAGCCATGACTGTGCTCAAGGCCCCGAGTTCAGTCTCAGCTCTGCAGGCACCTCCCAGCCCCCCATTGACCCCCAACACCAACCCACCAGTGGGCTCAGCCGGTGTGGCCCTTTAAAAAGAATGATGGTAGCACTGGCTAGCGTGCTGATTGGATCAGATAGTCTAATGCCTCTTGGTCTTTAAACAGTAATAACAAAACAGTTAACAGTAATAGTTACGTGGCTCACATATGAAAGCCACATTTTTAAAATAATGTTTTCAAGAGTTTCTGATGGATTTCAGCTCTTTGTTTTATTTTGGAATACCAACATAGAGCAGGTTTTTGTTTGTTTGGGAGTCATACTCATTTCGTGTGGGGGTCACATCATTGATGCTCTGCGTTTACTCCTAGAACTGAGCTCCCGTGTCATTCCTGGTGGTACTTGGGGGAACATATGTGGTCCTGGGGTGGAACCCAGGTCAGTTGTGTACAGGGCAAGTACTTTACAGTACTACAAGGCGAGGCCCCTAGTACTTCAAATCCCCAGATTCCATCTTTATGTGAGAGACACAGATCACTCCTTGATCTTTCTGGCCTGAGCAATTTTGGGGAGAATGGAGGTGCCGTTAGAATTGATTTAGTGGGACCAGAGCGGGTAAGGCAAATGCACGTGGCCAACCAGGGTTCAAATCTCAGCATCCCATATGGGCCCCCAAGCACCACCATGAGTAATTCCTGTGTGCAGAGCCAATAGTAACCTCGGAACATTGCCAGATATTACCCAAAAAGCCAAAATACAAAACAAAACAAAAAGAATCATTTTAGTTTTCGTCAGTGAGATTATGCTGCTCAAGAGGTTAATCAGTTCATAGTGTAAATGTGAGGTTTGCTCTGACTTTACATTTTATCAGGAAGTCCACTGCAATTTTTTTTTCCTGAGCATAATTCATTAAAAATCTGCTTTTTTCCAGGGATTTGTGATTGAGCTGCTTCTCACATTGGAGTCTGCAATTGATACCTTGGCTGAAACCATGAAGCATTATGATCTTCTTTCTGCCCTTTCTCAGTAAGGATTTAACCAGGCCACCTGTAGCTTTGCACGTGAAATGCTGTCGCTAACTGTTAACTGTAGCGTTTGTCGTTCCAACATTGGACTGTAAGGATAAGGCCAGAGTGCCCAGATGGTTCCCAGTAGGAAAGTGAGCGTCCGGCAGGCAAGGCTGTGTGACGTCACAGAGCTGATCAGTGGCAATGCTGATCTCCCAGCATCCTCGGCAGAGACCTTGTCGTTGTGCTGCCCAGGCTTTGCTGACAAGCTCTGTCCCTGCCGTCCCAGTACCCCAGTGCCCCCGCCCCTGCACTCACAGTGTCCACATGTATTGTTCTTTCTCCATGAGAGGCTTCTCCGCCCACTTTCTCTGTCTTCACCAACCCAAGTTGACTTATCCTTCAAGTTGTCTCTCAAATATCACCCCTCAGGGGATTGGAGCGATAGCACAGCGGGGAGGGCGTTTGCCTTGCATGCGGCCCACCCGGGTTCTATTCCCAGCATTCCATATGGTCCCCTGAGCAATACCAGGGGTAATTCCTGAGTGCAGAGCCAGGAGTAACCCCTGTGCATCGCCGGGTGTGACCCAAAAAGCCAAAAAAAAAAAACCACCCCTCAGCTGCATACCTCTCCTACCTCTAGGTCCTGTTAATTATTCCACCCTTTAGGTTCTCACCATGATTTCTGTTTTCTTGATACCAGTTCAGACTGTACACCTTTGGATATCTCGCTCTCCCTCAATAGACTTGGTCTGACAGTCCTGATATTTTCCTTATTCCTGACCTGCTCAGAGAGCTTTCTCTTAGTAGTTGTTCTTCTGGGCCAGTGATAACAGAATTGACTTCTGAGCTTGGTTCTTTTAGGCAGAGCATGTATCTGTAGAAATACAGACAATGGTACCATCAAGTCTGGAGGTAACACTTGATTAAATTTCAGAGCCGAGAGTTATCAGTGGTCACTACAGCAAAATCTTTTGCTTCAGGTCAAACCTTTTCTAACTCAAAGCAAAGAGTTGGCCACCGTATAAAAGATTTGACTTTAGATTTTGTTTTGATGTGGACAAAAGAACTCAAATATGATTAAAATCAACTACGCTTAGTGATTTTTCTTGGTCGTTTATCGAGGGGAGGGTGCTTTCTCTCCCCCACCCCCTGCCCCCGATAAAACCAGTAAGCAAAGAAGTAATTATTCAGGCACTCACATCTTCTTTTCTTTTCAAAGAACCTCATACCATGATCCTGTAATGGGAAACAAGTATGCAGCTAACAGGAAAAGCACTGGACAACTCAACCTAAGCACAAGTCCCATCTACAGTAGCAGTTATTTGGGATATACCAGTAACGTGAGAAGTAACTCTTTGAGGTTAAGTTTAATTGGTGACCGGAGAGGTGACCGGCGGCGCAGTAACACACTGGATATAATGGACGGACGGATAAACCATAGCGGTAGTTTAGCCAGGACTCGAAGCCTTTCCTCCCTGCGAGAGAAAGGGATGTACGACGTGCAGCCCCCTACTGAGCCTGCCAGCCTGATGGCCACCATCTTCTGGATAGCAGCGTCCCTGCTCGAGTCCGACTACGAGTACGAATACCTCCTGGCGCTCAGGCTGCTCAACAAACTGCTGATCCACTTGCCTCTGGATAAGTCCGAGAGCCGAGAGAAGATTGAAACCGTGCAGAGCAAGTTGAAGTGGACTAACTTCCCTGGCCTTCAGCAGCTCTTCCTGAAGGGCTTTACCTCAGTCTCGACCCAAGAGATGACCGTGCACCTCCTCAGCAAGCTCACCGCCGTCTCCAAGCACACGCTGGTGGACCCCGCGCAGCTGGCAGGTGATGCTCACAGACTCCCACCCGCCCCTGGCCTCCTCGAGGAGGGGAGTGGAGACTGGCTGTGTGTGTGGAAGCTGCTAGTCTCTGCTTTCCCACAGAGATCATTTGGGTGGGTGGGTCAGCTGGGTGATTGGTTTTAGTACTGAGGTAGATTAAACTCTTTGATTAAACAAAGGATCAGAGACCTCAGGAAATAAAAAGTAAATGGTTTTTGTGAACCATTTTTTGTAAAAAAAAAAAAAAAAGCCTTTAACTTTTAAAGCAGTAATGTACAATAAAATTGGTTATTGCTTTTTTTTTTTTTGATAGGCTTTCCTCTTAACATCCTTTGCTTATTGCCTCACTTAATCCAGCATTTTGACAGCCCAACTCAGTTTTGCAAAGAAACAGCTAGTCGAATAGCAAAGGTAAGCCACGCTGTGCTGAAAGGTAACAGCTATTGGGAACTTTATCTGGAGTGTCCCTGAAGAGGGCTGGGGGTGGGGGTGGGAGGGGGGGTGCCAGTTTCTCACACATCATGTTACCTCCTCTTTCTGGATCTGATTTTACTTTCTCGTGACGCATCCAAAGGAGTTGTAAGTCTTGCTGTAAGTACAACTACCCCAATGACAGTGAATAAAATTAGAGTAATGCTCCTCTGAGTCTGAGTCTTTTTCTTCTTGCTTTCCCTCCTCTCTTCTCCGCCTCTCTCTCGATTCCTGATTCATCCCTTTGGTCATTTCCAAGCGTCCACTGTGTAGTCCTCTGGGGCAGACACAGAGTGGACAGGACATTCTCACCCTGGGCCTGATAGTAAAGGTGACAGTTGAGTTACGTGAGGACCATGGAAGGGAACAGCCTGTGGGAGCTTGTGACGCCCAGGCCTCTCCCCAAGGCCCGTCCCAGCTGATGAGGAAAACAAGTAGGAGGGGCACTGGCCAAGGAGTAGTGCCCAAGGCCACAGACAGACAGTTTCTTGGTGCAAGTTTCAAAGTCCCTGAGGAAGAAGAGGGTATGGTGTGTTCTGGGATTCAGAAAGTTCTCTCCGCCTTTTCTCATGACCGCTGGCTCCTTTTGGTTTAGTACTCCGTGCACTTCTCCCTGCACCCCACCCCCTTGCGTTCTGTTTCCTTTCTCAGTGTGGCTCTTTCCTCCTTCTGTACCTCTGTTTTTATATTATCCTTTAACATTCATGTAAAAGCATGTCAGGTCTTAATTTAGAAAGAACTGGATTTGGGGCTGGAGCAATAGCACAGCGGGTAGGGCGTTTGCCTTGCACGTGGCCGACCCGGGTTTGATTCCCAGCATCCCATATGGTCCCCTGAGCACCGCCAGGAGTAATTCCTGAGTGCAGAGCCAGGAGCAACCCCTGTGCATCGCCGGGTGTGACTCCCCCCCCAAAAAAAAAAGAAAGAACTGGATTTTCACATTTCATATTATTAAGAATTTTCTCTCAAAGTCAAGTTATTTAAAAAAACAACTGTGCCAGGGGCTGGAGCGATAGCACAGTGGGTAGGGCATTTGCCTTGCACGTGGCCAACCCGGGTTCAATTCCCAGCATCCCATATGGTCTCCTGAGTGCAGAGCCAGGAGTAACTCCTGTGCATCGCCAGGTGTGACCCAAAAAGAAAAAAAAAAACTGCGTCTCTGATTAAACATGAAATCTTGAGGGAACTGCTTTGCACGCTGCAAATATAAACAGTTACAAGAAGTTAAGTAACTTTATAAGGAATGGCCATAACCCCAGGAAATCAGTTGAGCTGTGGGCGAATAGTAATATCAGTTGACCCAACCCTACAGCACGGGCAGAAAACAAGAAGGGAGCCAGCAGGCAAAGTTCCCTAGAAGAACTTGATGAAAACCCATTTTTTGAAAGCGAAAATTTGGCGGACAAGTACCACAGCAGAAACTGCAGGGAGCAGACACATAAAGCTGAATTAAACACCCACCACTGTGCCCCCAGATTTCAGCACTCCAAGGTACCAGTGTATCTCTGGGTGCTCACTTAAAGAGCAGATGGTCCCCCACCAGTGAACCAGGTGGGGGAATAAGAGGAAGAACCTTTCCTGATCATTGTAGACAGAACTTAATGGATTAAATAGAAATACATGACCCCTATTTAAAAAAAAAAGTTCCTATTGGTTCATGAGAATATCGCTTGAAGATGATGGTTTTCCAAACCCAGCAAGATGTATGTGCACTAGTTAGGTATGAAAGTGGTACAAAATAATAATCCTATAAAATGACTGCCATTTTAGCAGTCTAATGCTGCATCATTAGACACGGAAAGAAAACTCTTTTATCTTGCATGAAGAGTCGAAAAATAGAAAAGGTTGGGGGTGGGGGTATGTTGGCTTGTTTGGAAATTGCAAGTAAGAATCAGTCTTCCCTGGCGGGGCTGGGAGGAGGGAGGGCGGCGGAGGGAGCAATGAGGAAGGAATGTTGGGGGCAGCGGAGCGACTAGAAGTGAAGGTACCAGCTGGCCTGAAGGCTGTGGAGATCCCATGTGTGTCCAGTCACTGCTTCAGGACAAACAGAAGCCCAGGCCCATGCCAACCCTCGTCCGATTTTTAGAAAACAAGATCCAACACAGCTTCCTACATGTCAGAAGTTGTTTTCAAGCCTATTTTCTCCCTGTTGCACAGCGCACAAAAATTCCCTCCACTTTGAGCAACCTGCAGGATGTGAATTAAATTGATTCGTAATTATTCCGCCACTTAAAAGAGAGAGTAATTTTCTGCCATTAGGTACTTCCTCGTTATGCAAATGTCCTGGTTCTTTTTGATCCCTGGGAGAGCGCAGGCTTTCAGAGTGAGCGACATTTCAGATGAGGACAAA
Source organism: Sorex araneus (assembly GCF_027595985.1). Taxonomy (NCBI): domain Eukaryota; kingdom Metazoa; phylum Chordata; class Mammalia; order Eulipotyphla; family Soricidae; genus Sorex; species Sorex araneus. The sequence goes on along the minus strand of NC_073306.1, from coordinate 179,315,191 downwards.
TATTGTCCTTGTTAGCCATGTTAGCACGTCATGATGGCAGAGACAGTGTACAAAAGAAGTATGCCCTAGAGCACACTTGTTCTGGTTATTTCAACCTGGCAATTCAAACTACCAACATTAAAATGTAAGCATTGGCTTTATTTAGAATTTGTACAGCAAATATATTACTTGGAATCATCTTTTTTTTTTTTTTCTGAAAACAAGTAGATTTCAGAAATCACTCTGAAAAACACACTCTTCTCATTAAGACTTTTACAGTATGCTAGTTTTTAAAAATGTATGCTATTCCTTTAAGAACATAAGATGCGGGGCTGGGGAGATAGCTCGGAAGGTTGGGGTGCATGCTTTGCATGTCAGAGCTCTGGGTTTGACCCCCATCATCCCAGGGTCCCAAGAGAATCATCAGGAACAACCCCCCACACACCAAGCACCACAAGGTATGACCCTCCCCCCCAAAAAAAGCACATTTGTTAAAAAGAATGCATAATGCATGAACCGTGGGTTTAATATCTGGTGCTGCAAAATAATAATAAATTTAACACTGGGTCAGGAGCTAAGCACAAAGGATGGTGTGCACGCAAACCTCATCTGTGTGGCCAGGTGATTCCCTGGCACTCTGCCTCCCTTGCCCCCAGTACCGCCGGGTGTGGCCTGAGTGTACCTTATGTCCCAGTTCTGCTGGGCCTGGGAATACTCTGCCTCAAGTGGCTCAAGGTGAAACATTTGGTCAGGTTGGCAAAATATCCCCAGGACTGACTCCTCCTCAAGAATTGCTTCAGAGATTTCCCCCCCCCAACCCCCAATAAAAAAGAATGGAACGATTCTATAAGAATAGCTGATGCAGAAAGAATATTGTATTTCAATTTTGTTTGGTTGGTTTTAGGCTATTCCAGCATCCCAGCAGTGCCCGGGGCTTACTCCTGGCTCTGTGATCAGGGATGACCCTGGCAAGGTTTGGGGTACCATATAGCTGGGCTTCAAACCTGGGTCAGCCACACACAAGGCAAGCGCCAAACCCATGTACTATCTTTCTGGCCCAAACTAGAAGGTGTGTTTTTTTTTTGCAGGGGGGTGTGTTGGGGAAGAACGGATTGGGCCACACTCAGCAGTGCTCAGGGGTTGCTCCTGACCCTGTACTAAGGAATTACTCCTGGCTGTGCTTGGGGTACCATATGGATGCCAGGAGTCAAAGCCAGTTGGCCACGTGCCAGGGAAACACCCTGCCTGCTGAACTGTCACTCTTTCCCTCAACTAAATTTTTTATTTAAAATTCTTAACTGAGATCTTTTAAAATATAAAAATTGGTACCAGAGGGACCAGTAAGATGGTATAGCTGATAGGGAGCTTGCCCTGTACATGGCCAACCCACCTTCATTCCCTAACACCCCACGGGGTCCCCTGGGCCCCACCAGAAGTTATCCCTACGTGCAGAGCCAGGAGTAGGACCTGAGCACTGTTGAGTGTGGCATAAAAACAACAACACATAAAAGAAGAAATTAGGGCCACGGAGATAGTAAAGCGGGTATGACACTACTCTTTCATGTGGCCAGCCCAGTTTCTCTCCCCGGCATCCCATAATGGTCCCCTGAGCACTGCCAGGAGCAAGCCCTGAGCACTGCCACAAGGGGCCCAAAAACAAACAGAGTATTCCCAAAGAAGAAATGACTGTGAAATTTTAAGGTTGTGATTGTTTTAGTGTATGTATTTTAAATGCAAAAACAAGTATCAACCAAAACCCTTTTTTTCTTTCTGGTGTCTGTTCTATGGGTAAAAAGCTAGCAATGAGTGAAATTGGCCGTCTGTAATTTTATAACTAGCTTCCCAGAGACTATATTAAATACTGCACAGTTTCACATACGGTTTTACTGTCTCGGGCCTAATTAGTGATAACGTCCACACGACGCGTGGACGTCAGGAGTGTTCACTAGACCTGTCACAGTGAATGTCTCAGCGTGTCCACAGCACTCTGCACTAAGACCAGTGTGTTACACGGCAGTGATGCCTCACTTAGAAAGCATTAATACTTACACATATTTCCAAAATACTTCCACGTTTATAGAGGTATATTTTAAAAAAATTGGAAGAATAAGTGAGGAAGATGGAAACAGGGAAACTAAAAAGAGTGCAGTAAGGCCAGCCTTGCAGGCTCACTGGATGAGCTGGATGAGCAAGGAGCCCGGTGCTCTGCAGGCCTGCGTTGTTTGCTCGTCCCCCAGAAAAGACAAGCGACCCTCCGTGCCAGTCACGCAGGGCACCAACGAGAAGTCCAGCGGGCCAGTGAGGTCCCCCAGACATCTGTGATGCCAGACTCCTTAGCACTTCACCATGACAGGTGCTAGGAAGTGACTTGCTTTGAAGATGGTACTCCGTGATTGACAGGGGGCCCCCAGTTGGAACCTCCCTGAGAACTCCCAGGGTGAGCCCGTCCAGATTCGTGGGCTCTGAACCATGTGTGCATTTGACAAAACCAAAACTCTTTACAGAACCACCACTTTTTTGAACTGAAGAATTTATAAAATCATAGATGGGTTTGGTTTGTCTGTTTCCTTTGGGGGCCAACACCCAGTGGTACTCAGGTCTTATTCCTGGTTCTGTGCTAAGGGATCAAACCTGAGTCTGCTTGCAAGGCAAACACAGCTGTAATATCCCAAGTACCCACTGTACTATCGCTCCAGCCCCTCGGTTTTGTTTTTACTTGGCAGTTTTTCAGAGCATCAGAGTGAAAGGGAAAAATGTGACAATGAAAAGTTGCACTAACACCGTGGAAGTGTTTGCCATAATTAATCATATTAATCACCTTTCTATACTATCAAGTTGCTCTCTTATGAATACCTTGCATTTTTTAATCCCCTCTCTTTGTTTAACTTTTCTGCTGAATTGAAATGAAATGCATTCTAGCTTCAACCTAACACAGCTAAAGGATTGCATTTAATAATGACATTTTGTATAAAAATCACCTTTAACCTGTGTCTTTTTGTCAGTGAGAAAACTCATTCGGGTGTTGTTGGTTTTGTTTTGTTTTGTTTTTAGGTTTGTGCAGAAGAAAAATGCCCGACCCTTGTCAACCTGGCTCACATGATGAGTCTGTACAGCACACACACGTACTCCAGAGACTGTGCCAACTGGATCAACGTGGTCTGCAGATACCTGCACGACTCCTTCTCAGACACCACGTTCAGCCTCGTGACTTACCTTGCAGAGGTAACCTTTACATCCTCAAGGTGGGAGTGGGCCCGAAAGGTCGGCTGGTGAGCAGAGCACTCCCATTGCCCACGGCACAGCCAGGTTCAGCCCCTGATCACAGGCCCGAGAGTGATCCCCGAGCACAGACTAAGCCCTGTGGGTGTGGCCAGACAGTGAAGGCGGTGAGGAGGAGGTGGCGGTGTGAATCTTCACTGCTCTGTGGCAACATTGTCAAGTAGAAACAATACCAAGCACTCATCTTCATATTGTATTTGAGAGTGACCACAGAGGGCAGTCCTCTTTTTAAAAGGGAAATATAGATCGATCCTTCCGTGTGTAAGGGAAATTTTTGTAAAGCTTTTCATTCCAGCCTATTGTCGTTGTTTGTTTCATTCACTGTTTTTAAGTGATATTAACTTAACTAATGTAAGCCTTAACTTTCTTAAGAATGGAAAATAGGAGGCCAGAGAGATCGTACAGCTGGTAGGGCACTTGCCTTGCAGGGGCCCACCTGGGTTCAAGCTTGTGTACCCCATAGTGTCCCCTGAGATGTGGCAAAAAAAAAAAAAGGGGAAATAGACTTTTGAGAGCTTTGCTTTATGGCCAGAGATATAGCACAGGAGGTCAGACTGTTGCACCAAACCCAACAGCATACACGGTCCTCTGACAGAGCCACGCATAGCCCCTAAGCACCGCCGGGAGTGGCCCAAAAACAAAAACAAAACACAAAAATTTGATGTGGTGTTTAAGTCCAAAAGAATGTTTATAACTTCATGGCTGTTGTCCTTAGTAGAATAATAAATAGTACAGCATATGGAAGTATTTATGCTAGTTAAGGTGTTCTAATTTTTTTGGTAATATATTTGTTTACTTATCTAAAAATATAACTTGGTGGCTAAAAGTGGAATTATAAAAATGCTATCCCTAGAGAGAATAAAAAGTGAGTATTTGTTAATGTAGCTTCATGGCCTAGCAAACTAAATTACTGAGTAGACAGCCACAAAGAGAAATTCAAAAAAGTTCTTTTGAATTCAAAATTCAAAAGAACTCATCATAAAAATGTTTGACAGAGAGGGCTGGAGCGATAGCACAGCAGGTAGGGCGTTTGCCTTGCATGTGGCCAGCCCGGGTTCGATTCCCAGCATCCCATATGGTCCCCTGAGCACTGCCAGGAGTAATTCCTGAGTGCAGAGCCAGGAGTAACCCCTGTGCATCGCCAGGTGTGACCCGAAAAGCAAAAAAAAAAAAAAAAAAGTTTGACAGAGTCATAGATATTGTACAGGGATTTAGGCACTTGCCTCGCATGCAGGTGGCCCCGGTTCAATCCTTGGCATTGGCATAGCAAAGAGTGACCTATGAGCACAAAGCCAGGAGTGGGTAGTAACTTCCAAGCACCACTGGGTGTGCCCAATACCTGCCCCCCTCATAAAAAGTGCATCAGGCTTATAGCAATAAAGTGATATCTTTATTAGGAAAAAAAAAAGATGAACTGTAGAAATTTGAGCTAGCTTATACAAAGTTAAAAGAATAATTCAACAAATCTTTAAAATATTATTGATGGGGCTGGAGCAATAACACAGCGGGTAGGGCGTTTGCCTTGCATGCGGCCGACCCAGGTTCAAATCCCGGCATTACCGGGGTAGTTCCTGAGTGCATGAGCCAGGAGTATTACCCCTGTGCATCGCCGGGTGTGACCTAAAAATTAATTAATTAATTAATTAATTAATTAAAAATATCACTGGTAACCCTCTCTTTGACTGAACTTGAGTGCACTAATCATAAAATCATAAACTGGTTTGAGTTTTTAAAGCGCTAATTCTGGTAGTATTGAGCACATCAACTTAATACATGGGTTTGAGCTGTTTCCGTGGTCACTTTTAACTCGATTCAGCACCTGTCTTTAGGTTGATGCTGCATCTTAGAGCTTGAGGATGAGACCCTACATAGAGCCAGGCCTTGTGGGCTGGAGATAGGATACAATAGACATAGAACTTGCCTTGCACACGGGCAACCCAGTTTCGATCCCTTGAGCACTACCAGGTATGTGGCCCAAAAACCAAAATAAAAAAAACTAGACCAATCAGCCTTGAACTAGAGTGCTTTTGACTGACCTCAGTCCTGTGCCCCCACTAACGTAACACTTTCCCTGAAGATGGACACAGGGCCTTCCTCAGCTCTGGTATTGCAGGCTGTATTTTCCACTCTGTGGAGAGAATGCCTTGCCCCAGTGTGAATCTTATTAGTATGTTATCCTTCCTTACTATTCATAGTAATTCTCAAATTACTGCTAAAAACAGTTCTGAAATGTTGCTACATACACCCAGAAAGCACATCTGTTGTCATTATTGGATTGTCCCAGGAGCTGCCCGGAGATGAAGCCAAGTTTCAGAGCAAATTAGTAATTAGCTCGTGACAATGAACCAGGTATTCCTGGTCCTTGGGATGTCGGCTGTGCTAAGTGAGTTTTATAGATTCTCATCATTGGGAAAGCTCACCAGACAGGGCACATAAAACTCATGACAGGAGAGATGATAATGCACGAAGCTAAGGTAATACACAAGTCTGACCCCATATACAGTGCCCTGGGCTTTAAACAACAACAGATTTGGGTCTGTTCATTCCTGGCTGGGTAACCTTAAGCTCATTCAGTGTTACCTCTGAGACCAGTTCTCCGTCTGTTCAGTGGGGACAGCACTGTCTGTCTGTTCCACGAACTGGGGTCTTCCCAACTGCGGGGAACACAGAAGCTTCCAAAATACCTGTCCTTTTGTTTCCAAAGATTCCCTGCAGATGGTCCGTTGACAACCAGAGCTCAGCCAGTGCCCTCTGCCCACGCACTGTGCTGCCCTCTGTGGTCTTTTGCTCGAGTCCTCATTCCCGGAGAAGCCCGCTCGCTCCTCCTCGTGCCATCATCCCCCCCCTTCAGCAGCCAGATTAAAGCACACGTTTTAATATCCCCCCCGCCCCCCCGAAGCCTTGTGTGTCCGCAGGAGGCCATTGCTCAGGTTCCGGTCATGGTCATGGGCTTTCTCTTAGTATAGGCTGGTGGTAGGGCCAGCCGCAAAACCCAGAGAGGCCCAGTTCATGGCAGTGAGTTGTTTTTTTTTTCCATCTTCTTCTCAAAAAAAGGGAAAAGAAAAGAAAGAAAATGTTTTGCATGTAATTTAGTATCCTGCAAACCCTCTGAGGAAAGTACAAAGGCTTTTTTTCCTTTTTAGTGGTTAAGAAACATCTCCAAGTCCACATCACTAAAGGTGTTTAGTGTCTAGGGTGAAGGACCGGTTTGTGGGTGGTTAACTGTTCTCTGGTGATGGAGATTTTCTCAAAACCTAAAATAATTGGTGTTCCCCTCAATTAGTTAAGGAAACAAAACACCGAGGTTTAGAAGGGAAATGATTGCCTGATTTTCTTTTCTGAGCCCAAGAGTAAGTAATGAGAATGGACATTACCTTTTGCCTTTATTAGTCTCTGGGTTTCTGATATCTGATTGTGAACTCAGAGCTAGAGTCCAGTATTGTTCATGGTGACGTTGTGCCTTCAGTAGCCAGATTAAAGCACACGTTTTAATATTCCTTCCAGCTCCTGGAGAAAGGCCTGTCGAGCATGCAGCAGTCCCTCCTGCAGATCATGCACAGCCTCCTGAGTCACGTTGACCTCTCTGCTGCTCCTGTCAAGCAGTTTAATCTGGAGATCATAAAGATCATCAGCAAATATGTGCAGGTGAGTGACCCGAAGCGGAAGCAGAGACGCCTTCCTCTCAGCACTGTGGATGCTTACAGAGAAGCTTAAGTACCCAAGGGTGGGGGAATGGTGCATCCATAAAAGATGTTTTCAGGATTGTTCATAACATGGATAAATCTTCTCAGCGCAAGTGACAGGAAGCATGAAGCTGGGTGGTGAGCAGGAGGGATTCGACTTTGCGCTGTGACCACTGCACACTCGAGTACATCCCTCTCCACCCCTGAACACGCAGGGTTGGGGCTCTGCAACTATACCAGAGCCAACATCCCGGCCGGGAAAAGAAAATGTACTTTTTTTCCTTTGGGGTTTTGTTTGCTTGTTTTCAAATGTTGTTAAAATTGTGCCAACTCCTGTGGCTTTGGTGTATCCTCACTACTGCCCTTTTGGGGTTTAATAGCATCTCCTGCCACTCAGAACTAATGGCTATAAAGCAGTTACAATACTGGGTGGAGATACGATATCAACCGCTAAACAATATCCATGATACGGTATTAAAATGCAATTAGATGATATAACTAAGAACAAGAGTTTAAGGGCCAGAGTGATAGTATAGTGGGTAGGGCACTTGTTTGCCATACATGTAACTGACTGGGTTCAACCGCTGACACCCCCGAGCCTGCCCAGAGTGCTCCCGGAGCATCACCGGATGTGACTCAAAACCAAAGCAAAAAACCTTCATTATAGGTATTTCTTTCAGTAAGGTAGTAAGTGAAAATATTATAAACTCATCTGTATATTTATCATGTAAAAAATTCCTCATTTACAATTGGTAGGAACGGGCCAGGGAGTTAGTACAGCAGACAGGAACTCCTTTGCTTGCGGCCAACCTGAGTTAGATTCCCCGGCATCCCATATGGTTCCCTGAGCACCAGCAGGAGTGGTTCCTGAGTGCAGGGCCAGCAGTCACCCCTCAGCATCATCCGATGTGATTCCCCCAAACAAATAAAAAATGCATTTGATAGAAACATACAGAAGCAAGAAGAGCCAGAGACATGGTGCAGGAGAGGGGGCGCGTGCTTTGCCCGCAGCTGCAGAAGCTGCAGCTGAGCACACCCAGGTGTGGCCCCCAAGCCAAAGCAGGAAAAACAAAAACTGAAAACACATAACCAGCATCTATGCAAGAAAAAACAAATGAAGCTTCTACAGCTCACCCCGCAAAGCATCAGTTTCACAGTTTAGTACTGGATGCTCGGGTCATTAGCATTCTAAATATTTTCATTTTATAGGTTTGAAAAAGTCGGCACTAAAGGTTTTTTATTATAAGACTTAAAATATTTGTATTCCAGTCTCAAAGCCATTAACTTTCTCATGTCGAAAGCCATATATGTGTAGCCCCTTGTGGCTAGCTACTGCCAGATTACTAGACTTCCAATATTCATAGTATTTATAGCACACTTACTCTGATTTATTCTTTATTTTTATTCTGATTTGGAAGTGTTATTATTTATGTGGTGTCTTATAGACAGTATAATTAACAGCTTGTTTTCCTTCCGTGTTTGCCTCAGACCGTCCATTAAAATCTCAAAGTAAAAATGAATAATTTACAAGAGTTTTGTCAAAACAGGATTTTCATTGTTTACAGGATTTTCATTGCTGACAGCAGTCACGTTTTTGCTCTTCACTAACTGTATTTGCAAGCTTCCTAAGTGTCTTCCTTCTTACCCAGAGTCCCTACTGGAAGGAGGCCCTCAACATCCTGAAGCTGGTGGTGTCCCGCTCTGCAAGCCTTGTGGTGCCCAGCGACATCCCCAAGACATATGCAGCAGACCTGGGCTCACCCGAAATATCCTTCACCAAGATTTTTAATAATGTCTCTAAGGAGTTGCCTGGGAAGACCTTAGATTTCCACTTTGATATATCTGAGGTGAGGAGCTTGGGAATTGATGTGCAGCTGCTGCATTAGAATTTTCTGTTTGCTTTTATGCTTGTCGTTCCACAAGCAATGATTGAGCACAAACTGGGATAGATTAATTGAAAATAGGGCAGCTGGGGAGAACCGTGCTCTGGGGAAGAATGTAAGTCTTGGAGAAATGTGCAGGTAAACTGCAGTAAGTGCGGTAATGTAGACTCACATAAGATACACTTACTTTCATTTTCTTTAATCAAAGGCTCCCAGGAACTGGGGCCAGAGAGATAATACAATTGCCTGTGGCCAACCCAAGTTTGATTACCCAGCATCTCATATGATCCCCTGTGCTCACCAGGAGTAATTCCTGAGCACAGAGCCAAGAGTAGCTCCTGAGCACTGCCAGCTGTGGTCCCCCAAAAAAAAAATCTATAACCTCACTGTATGTTTGGGAAACAGAAGCAAATTCCAGTTTGTCGGACTGTCAAGTTCAGGAGGGTGAGATGGAAGTTGAATTTAAGAGGATAAAGGGACTGGTATGACATGCAGATATTATTGCAAATTTGAAATTCTGCACCAAGACAAATAAATAGAAATGATTTTTGGATCATTAAAGAATTTTTAGGAAATCATTGACACTCTATTTGTGTGGAAATGACATAAGTGTCTTCTTTGGCATTTTCAGTTATCTTAAATATTTGCAAAAGCAAATTATTGGAGCACATTTAACAATATACATTGAGACGGGGGGGAAGTACCAAAATTTAGCATATGTTAGACTTTTGTGGTGAGATTATTAGGTGATTTTTTTCTTTGGTGGGGTAGCTTTTGGCCCATACACAATGATGCTCAGGGATTCTCCTGGCTCTGCACATCACTTTCAGTGGTGCTCAGGGGACTGTATGAGATACCAGAGCTCAAATTCTGGTCAGCCTCGTGTAAGGCAAGAGCCCTACCCTCTGTACTGTCCCTCTAGCCCCTAGAGATGGTTTATAAAGTAACTCTTGTATTTTCTGAACTTTGAAAGGGCATACATTATATAATCGTGGGGGTGGAGTAGAGGCAATGGTTTTTTTTTTTTATTTCGCTTTTTGGGTCACACCTGGCAATGCACAGGGGTTACTCCTGGCCCTGCACTCAGGAATCACTCCTGGCAGTGCTCAGGGGACCATATGGGATGCTGGGAATCGAACCCGGGTCGGCCGCGTGCAAGGCAAACGCCCTACCCGCTGTGCTATTGCTCCAGCCCCCTAGGCAATGGTTTTTAAAGAGAGCAAATCTAGGGACTGGGAATGGGCTCAGTGTAGAGCACTTGTGTGAAGCTTAGGTTCGTTGAAGCCCTAGTACCTTATGATCCCCCGGCACCACATGGAACACTAGGCACTAAACCTCCAAAGCCACACAAGGTGTGCCCAGCCCCACCCCCAGCAAAATAATAGAAGGAGAAGAAAGCAGATCTGAATGGAAAATAATGACTTCTCTGAAGTCATATCAGAGACTTGGTTCCGTTAGGTAGCCAGAGATCTTCGTGGGACCTCCAAATGTTAGGGCAGCCCTAGCTGAACCTCCTGGTGACAGCAGAGAGGGAGGGGGAAAAGAAAAGGGGAGTGAGGAAGAAGGGGAAGGGGGAGGGGAGGGGAGGAAAAGGGAAGGGGGAGGAAGAACACAGAAGTGCATTAAGGTAACTTGTTATTTGAATGATCCTTGTTAGCTGGAGTCAGTTGTCTTGGGCGTTTATGTCCATGCCTTTTGGGGTCTGGCATGTTTTTATTACCAGGTTGTAAATTCATGACCCTGAGGCACAAAAATGGAGTTTCTGTGGTCCTTTCAGCTTCACTATTCCCCCACAGTTCCAGTGAAATGGAATCTTGTGATTTTAAAGAAGCAATCACTTTAGCCTTGATGTGTCAGACATACATCATGCTTAGTGATCTTTCTTCTTAAGCTATATTTTGGTTGTTTCGAAATGTCATTATAGATACACTAGCAGCCCTTTGGTATTTAAATATTTGTGTCAAATACTGGCATTTTGTTTCTGCGTAGACACCAATCATTGGGAATAAGTATGGTGATCAGCATAGCGCAGCTGGAAGGAACGGGAAACCGAAAGTTATCGCCGTTACTAGAAGCACTTCTTCGACATCTTCCGGTTCCAACTCAAATGCCTTGGTGCCTGTTAGCTGGAAAAGGCCACAGCTGTCACAGGTACCCGAAAGGGCATCAGGACTGACCAGTCTGTTATAATCGTAAATACTTGAAAATTTGTCCTCTAAGTGACCGTCCTTTTGAATTTCTTTTCTTTAGAGAAGAACAAGAGAAAAGCTAATGAATGTGCTCTCTCTCTGTGGTCCAGAATCTGGTCTTCCAAAAAATCCATCAGTAAGTAACCATGGCAACATTTGCAAAGAATGCTTTCAATCATGTTTTATCATGAAGAAATGAAAAATTCCTATCTTCTTACATGTCTTTACTTACTCCCCTTTTAAGGGAGTTACTAAGTTTACTAAGATTGCAGGAGGTGGGGAGGAATTCCCTTTCTGTGTAGCGTTTTCTTTGTGCCACTGGACAGCTGTGCTGATTTAAGTCTTCCACCAGCTTAAACGTGACATAAAGACCAAGGTCAAGCTCTAAATTCATGTGATGAGACCATGGTGGCCCTTGGCATTGATGCCTCATGTGATGTCAAAACTGACCCTTTTCTGGTTTTTTGTTTGTTTTTGGTGACTCAGGTGGTATTTTCTTCTAATGAAGATTTGGAAGTTGGAGACCAGCAGACAAGCCTGATATCTGCCACAGAGGACATCATTCAGGAGGAGGAAGTCACTGTAGAAGACAATAGCAGTGAACAGCAGTTTGGCGTATTTAAGGATTTTGACTTCTTAGATGTGGAGCTGGAAGATGCTGAGGTGAGGGTTTGGGTGCACTGTCCTGTGATTTATAGAGCACTTACAGGTGCATGAGAATTAAAGATTTGAGCCAAGGACTTTTCCTTACTAAGGTCAGTGTAAAGTCAGGAAGGCAAGATTCTTCTGTGGGGAAATAGGATGCATTTATTGCAACTAGTCAATAGCAATTACATAGTCAATAGCAAAATTTAAAGAGGGACATGTAATATTTTACCTTAAAGTGAAAAATGGATTTCTTCAGAACTTTTTTTTTTAACTCAGATGTTTTGCTTCAACTGTGCTAGTTAACATGACGCAAAACAGAAAAAAACTAGCATTAAAGTGGCCCAGTTTTAAAGAGGGTGTCCCTTAGACTGTATGAACTATTAAGAAGGCTCAGATTCTTTAGAGCTGTTTTATTGTTGGGTGGTTTTTTTGGTTGTTTTTTGGGCCACACCTGGATTATTCCTGACTCTGCACTCAGGTATCATTTCTGGTGCTCAGGGAACCATATGTGATGCTGGGAATTGAACCAGGGTCTGTTGCATACAAGGCAAGCGCCTCCTGTTTTGCTGTCTTTAATCCCTATAGCTCTTTTTTTTACTGGCAAGTGTTTGCGATTATTGCTGTGACTATCCTCATGTTCTCACAATGTTCTCGCAAATGCCTCCCTTTACTACTCAAAGGGCTTTCTCCTTTGAAACAGGGACTATCATGGTTGCCTTAGGCTCCCGGAGCCTGCTCCCAGATCAAAGGTTAGCCCCCTAAGCTGTAGTCTCCTAGCGCTGAGATGTGCACAGCAAATAAATTCCAAAAGTGTTACAGAGCCTTGTATCTGAGAGCCCTAAATGCCTGGGGTATTCAGAATGCATCCTCCATATGTCTTTCTCCAAAATATTTCAGGTCACTCATAATTGTATGCTGTTTCCTTCTGCTTTAAAAGGTGAGATGAGGAAAGAAGTGCAGTGACTGGTGTCATGTCACTGCAAGTTGTGAGTCAGAGGTCGCTGGAGTGAGTCTTCTTGTCCACTTCAGCCTCCCCTGCATGGTGACTCAGGGTTGACCAGATGTCTTTGCACCAGCTTCGGAGTTGGGCAGGCTCCGGTATCGACATATTCCCCAGTATTTGGTTGGACCAGATGCTCAGGACATGTATTCAGCACCTTGGGGAAAGTGGCTTTCAAACTTCATTTTGTTATTGTGACTCATATTTACAACATTGTTAACATCTAAGTACCTACATATAAATACTTCTTTAAAAATAAGAGGTTCAAAGGACCCAGGGCATAGCTCAGTGGTAAAGCAACCGGGCCCTCATATGTGAAGCCCTGGGTTCCATCCCTGGCACCACAAAAAAAAGGGGGGGGGCATTAATATTAAAATAAGATTCTAAAGAAAGTAACTTCCCTCTATGCTATGCATTTTACTCTATATTCTCTCCTCCACCATCACCCACCTCCCATTTTTTTCCTTTCCAAAAAATGGCAGGTCATCACCCTCCAAAACTGATTTCACATTCACAGTTGGGCAAACGTTATAATAACTAGGACAGATGTGGACAGTCGTGCAGGCAGGCGGGGTGGGGCAGAGGCTTGCTGCCACCCTCCTCGGGCCGAGCAGCTCTCAATCCTTTTGTAGTTCTTGGCCCTTTTTGTTTCCCCCATTCAGAAATGAGCATTTCTGAAAGCAGGCTTTGATATTCTCCTCCTGGTAAGGTTGTTCCTGTTTGCCTTCCCTTTGAAAGAGCACTGTAAGTGCTTTCAAGTGCACCCTGTGCTCTGAAGTGTCAGCGGGCATGAATAAGGCCGCGAAGAGAGCTGCCATCAGAGGGGATTCAAGCTGCGTGTTGCGGGGCTGCCTTTTAATTCAGTGTGCAGTTGTCTGGAGGGAGCAGGCTCCATTAGGCATCATAATAGACCAAATCAGATGGTATGGATTTCTCTCAGGCCTGGATCACCATCTTGCTTACACCAGGGTAGCGGGAAATGGCTGGCGATGAAACAGACTGCCGTAGAAACTCCTGAAGTCCCCCCAGGCGGCACTCATGTTGTGCGTGCTGGTGTATTCACCGGCGACTCGCAGCAGGCTCCAGCCGTCATGGTGCCTTGTGCCACATACCTAGATTGGAAATCCGTTCCGGGAAGGTGGCTCTTCAGACTGTGACCTGCAGTGCCTGGGTTCGGAAAAGCAGAGCAAGCTCCCAGGTGCCCTGGACAGAGGCCCAGCCACCTTTTCAGCCAGGGCAGCTCTCTCTCGCGTAGGTGGCTTTCCATTTTAAAGATACATATTTTATATCTGCCCTAGAGAAATAGCACAGTCAACCGGGTTTGGTCCCTGGCATCCATATAGCACTGCCAGGAGTGACCCCTGAGTGCAGAGCCTGTAGTATCACGAGGAATATTACAACACCCCTGAGCATCACCAGGTGTGGCCCCAAAACCAAAAAAAACGAAAACGTTTTTTAAAAAAAACCTTACAACGGGCCAGAGAGCTAGTCCAAAGGTTAAAGCGCTTTGCCTGGCCTGTGGCTGCGGTTCCATCCTCGGTTCAAATCCCAGCACCACTAATGCTCCCAAGCCCTGCCCTCAGCCCAGAGCGCCACGGGGCGTGCTGCTCCCCCCACACCAAAAAATAAAAAGATTTGAAAACCTCTTTTCCAGACAGTCCCTCCTGAGTAAAGGAACCTGAATAAATCATACATTGCTGGCCAGCGAATTGTAATTAATCCTATCAGAGTTTAAGAATAGAGCAAAAGAATGAATTACAGCCTTACAAACAGCCACAGGCAGCTCAGAGGACCAGAAAGATCACTTACATAAATAAGTGGGGTGAAACATGAAATTTGTCCTGTTTCCTCTGTACCTCTTGATATCAGCAGGGTTATGTTTTGATAGCTATTGGTTTTCCAAACTACTTTGTAGTAAAAAATGCACATTGAGTCTAACCAAAGCCAGCGACAGAGGAAAATGATTGTGACCCTGTGTGTTGTGCACTGAATGTGGGTATTTGAAGTCAGTTTTGCATTGTATCCAGCATCCAGTCTTGAAATCTCCAAGGTTTTCTTATAGTTTGTGTTGCCAGAGTGTATCATAGAAATGTTGTTTTCAGTGTCTGTCTCTGACGTTTTTTACAACATATTTTGCATAAAGAATAATCTGAACTGCACCGTTGTCTTCCTGCACAAAGCTGAATCCAGAGCTTGAATCAGTCTTTGGGGTTGGAAAAAAAAAAAAATCACAGTTTTCCCCAAAAGTGTAGCGTTTATTTAAATGTTTGTCTTCGTTGTTTCTAATTCTGTGTGTTTTCCTTTTTGCTAACCAGGAGCTGCAGGTAAGTTGCAGCCTGGTGTGGGTTGTGTGTTTGTGTTATCCGTGAGGTATTTGTTGTCTGTCTTTGTGTCTGTGTGTTAGAATAGAAATAACCTAGAGCGTAGCTTTGGTTGGTCCCCATAATCCTACCTGCAAGATAGAAAGTCGAGACATGTATTCAACCAAATATCTTCATCTCTTTCAATATCTTCAATGGTGTCTTAAAATTTTGAGAAACCGGAAGGGCTGATTGAAACTCTGCCACTTTGCATATTTTTCATCTCGGTCTGTGTTTTCCTATTATATCAGACTTACCCGGTGTCTGGAAGCACGTACTTGAGGGCTGAGGAATCATGTTTTTTGCTTTGCCAGGGTGAAAGCATGGACAACTTCAACTGGGGAGTGCGCCGGCGCTCGCTGGACAGCATGGACAAGGGGGACACGCCGTCCCTGCAGGAGTACCAGTGCTCCAGCAGCACGCCCAGCCTGAACCTCACCAACCAGGAGGACACGGACGAGTCCTCTGAGGAGGAAGCCGCGCTCACCGCCAGCCAGATCCTGTCACGCACGCAGATGGTAGGGTCCCCGGATTATTTCTCTGACCCCTGTAAGACTTCTCCTTTAAGGGGGTGAGAGCTGAGTCTGGGGCTCTGTGGTAAAGTGAAAGGCCTCTGTGCATGGGGCCGGAGTGATAGCACAGCGGGTAGGGTGTTTGCCTTGCACGCGGCCGATCCGGGTTCGAATCCCAGCATCCCATAGGGTCCCCTGAGCACCGCCAGGAGTAATTCCTGAGTGCAGAGCCAGGAGTGACCCCTGTGCATCGCCGGGTGAGACCCAAAAAGCAATAAAAAAAACAAAAGAAAAAAGAAAGGCCTCTGTGCGTGAGACCTGGGTTTGACACCAGCACTGCAAAAAAATAAATTCATCATAGAAAACCCTGATGTAAGCTCTTACATCTTTAACTTTCAGACGGTTGATTCGGGTTTTACAGCAGATTCTGATTGGCATAGCAGGGTCTGGTTTCTGTTGTATTGGGACATCACTCTGAGCAGCACTGCGGTGCCTGGGACCACCCCGTCATTGAGAGGCACCCCAAGGCCTCCTCTGGCAGTGTGCCAGGCCACCAGGGATGCAGAGCCTGGTGGAGCCCGGGCCACCTACATGCCAAGCATGGCTCGCACCCTCCCCACCACCTCCCTGACCCACCCAGCTTGGATAATTGTTATATTAGGTACTTGCCATGAAAGATACACAACCCTGAGGCCGAAGCGACAGTACAGCAGGTAGGGCAGTTGCACACGGCCCACCCGGGTTCGACCCCCAGCATCCCATACAGTCCGCTGAGCACTGCCCAGAGTAATTCCTGAGTGCAGAACCCAGAGTAACCCTTGAGCTTTACTGGATGTGTAATGCTCCCCTACTCCCCCCGCCCAAATAAAAAGTGGGGAGACCTATAGTATTTTTTCCTAATCAGTCACTGCTGTTCTTTAGAGACTCTAAACCCAGTCACAGTGTACTGCCATTCCAACGATTTTGAGCCAGCCACAGGGGGAAGTGCAGGGACCCCGTCACCCCGATGCCTTGACTAGCTGCAAACACAGATCGTGAATGTGGAAACGGGAGTCATGTGGTGACCTCTCAGGGCCTCCCAGGGCTTCTCCCAAGTGGCCCCGTCTTGCCCAGCATTGCCTCATGGACACGGACGGGGGTGTCCAGCTCTGCCCCTGA
The DNA here is from genome assembly GCF_027595985.1 of Sorex araneus. Taxonomy (NCBI): domain Eukaryota; kingdom Metazoa; phylum Chordata; class Mammalia; order Eulipotyphla; family Soricidae; genus Sorex; species Sorex araneus. The sequence goes on along the minus strand of NC_073306.1, from coordinate 179,298,500 downwards.
CCACTTGCACCTGGCTTTAGTTCTGGTGCCGAAGGTCATTTGAGGAAGCCAGAGAGCTGCTTGATCACCAAAACATCCTTCGTGGTCTCTGTGCCATCCTCCCCGCCACAACCGCCTCCAGGATGCAGCCCTCATTGTGCCTCTTCTCCTCCGCCAGCTAAACAACGGCGCTGCTGTAGAGGACGCCATGCCCGACCGCCCCGACTTGCTTCTCCGGTCTCAGGACTCCACCGGCAGTGCCTCCGCCGAGGAAAGCCTCCAGATCAGAGACGAGGCCCCCAGTTTGGAGGCTCCTCTAGACAATGCTAACACCCAGCTGCCTGAGGTGGGGCGAAGGGGAGGCTGGTGTGTGGCCAATCTGGGCTCCTTCTAGCTCGCAGTCGTGTCCCTCGCTTTTCTCCCCAGAGTTTTTGCAGCCGATAACACAAATTTTTATTTGATTTGTTTCCAGTATTTCTAACCTGTTGGGGTTATTTCCCCTGCAATACTTATTATTCCTGATGTTATTTTTTTGTTTGTTTGTTTGTTCGGTTTATTTTTTTAAGAAAAATTAGAAAGGAAAAAAAAACGTTGATGGCTCCGAGGAAATGACCTGCAGGTTAAAAATATGAGGTTGAGTGTAATGAGCATCTCGCGCCGCGAGTGTGACGCGGCCGGCTCGGGCGCTGCGGGGCTGGGAGCTGGGCGGCGGTGTCTGGGCGGGAGGCCCGCTTGCCTCGACTGCGCTTCGTGCTTTGTGTTGGGGGTGATGTGATTGGTGCTGTGGTTGGGACTCAGACCTCAGGCCAGCTGTGTTAGCAGTGGGTTGAATGAGACCCTTTAAAGACTTTGCAACTACTAGTACTAAGCTTTTTGGAGAGGCCTGTGAACAGTAAGCCAGATTCCAAGCTAATTGACTGACCCCAAAATAAGTAAGTATTAGTTCTCTCAGCACCTTTATTCCCCACCCCCCTTAAGATTACTATACTTTACATATATACGTATAAAATAAAACTGTCATTATTAGAGCTTTATCATAAGTATTTATGCCTTGGTAAGTATTAGGAAAATACTCTTATTTTTCCAGTATTAACCAAATTGATAAAGCTAGTAGATCTAGACTCATTATTACAGTAAGTTGAATTCACATGTGCTTTTTATCTGCATAGCACTAAGGATTAAAAAAAAAAAACTGACAGGTTTGTTTGTTTGTTTTTTCTTTCCTTAGTGGTAAGCAGATAAATACTAAGATGAAAACATGTGGACCTCTTTATTAACTTTTTTTTTAATGTTCAAACTAGAACAGCCTAAGTTTGGATGATCCCATTCAACAAATACTCTTGGAGACTTTACTAGATGCCAAGCAATCCATAAGATGCTAGACAATAGAAAAAAAATGCTAGAAAATGAATTTTTAAAAGATAACCGAGACCCTCGTTCTATCATTCCCCTGCCACGTGGGCTCCCTCAGGTACCCAGACACCAGAGGACCAGGGTGGCACCTCTGCAACATCACACCCCCATGCCCTCCCCTGGAACTACCAGGAGGGACCATGGGACCCCCTGACCACCAGTGGGGATAAAACTCCTCCCCACCAAGAAATGAAAAGGAAAGTCGAATGTAATATGTTGCCAGAGAACACTGTTTATTAAGGGAGAGCAAGGTGGTTGGAAAGGAGGAAAGAGTTGCTTGTCAGTGTGAAAAACTCAGTCACAAGGATGCTTAAGGCTTTGTCAGATGCAGGAGAGACAGGCGAGAGTGATGGGACCGTGGTTAAGGCATTTGCCTTACACACAGGCAATCCTGGTCCAATCCCCAGTACCACATAGGGTTCCGTGAACTCTGCCAGAAGTCACTCCCAAGAGCAAAACCAGAGCCAGAACTAATCCCTCAGCACTGTGGGTTGGGCCATGTAGAGGGCCTCCTTCAAGACAATTGGGATATTGTGGGCCAGGGGATCCCATGTAGAAAGAGGTGGGAGAGGGAAATGACAGGATTCTCTGAGAGAACAGCAGGCCACACCCAGTGCCAGGGACACAACCCAGGTCTCAAGCCTGGAAAACCTACACTCTAGTCCCTGGAGTCATCACTTCCACCTCAAATTTCAGTATTTTAAAGAATAAAGTAGGAGGAGGAAGAAGAGGAACAAGAGAGAGATCGTAGAGCTGAAGATAGGAAAAGTTCTGTTAGGCTAAACAGCCTTTATCTGGAGAGGGCAGCAAGTCACATAGGCCTCATTCTCTCATGAGATGCCTGTCACCTGAATGGCAGCATGCCGGGTACCAGAAGGGCCTAAATGGCCCATGAGCATCCTGCCCTCACCAGTGGTTGCTGACCCCTGCACGGTGGGCACCATCTAGACACTGACCATGGAACACTGAAATCAAGACTCCTGGCTCTCCAGAGCTGGTCTCACAATAGAAACGTCATAATCGGGCGAAGCAAAGTACAGAGTATCCTTAACTACTTACAGTAACATGGACTGGGTGAGAGAGGAAGGTCGGTGGGGAGGGCACGTTTCCCGTGAAGCCGGAAAGCCGGGAGGTGCCCGGTATTGAGGATGCCAAGGGAGCGACCGTGGCTGAGGGCCTGGCATGTGTGAGGCCAGCCGGGGTGGCTGGCATGCAGGATACCGGGGAGGCCGAGGGTGAGAGCGTGGCCCAGGCCTCATACTGGCAGCCGTGTAGGCCACACAGTACAGTCAGAGAGCATGTTGCAGCGGGGACAGTCAGCAGGAGGTGGCCACGAGAAATGTTGGCGCCTTCCCTTCTCTTAACTGAAGGAATGTTGAGAGTGGCCGAAGGTCTGTTCCTCTCCATTGCTGGAGGCCTGATAGGTGAGCGGTAACTACTCTCACAGAGTGGAGAGGGCTCACTCTGACTGACCCCAGCTCAGCCTACTCAACACCTGAGTTTCGAGTAGGGACCACCATGGACCACCATCCAGCTGACTCAGCAGGCAGCCCCCGACCACAGTTAATAATCTCCTCCGCCACATGCTCTTTGAGTCATAGCATGTGACTCAACACACTTTGCCATCAGAAGCAATGGAAGGCTGCAGGCTGACTCTGGAAATAACTTGAGTGTGGTTGGTTAATGGCGGTGTGTATTTTGTTTAGCAGATTGGAAGAGGGGATGGGTCTTAGAATATCTACAAACATTGTGGAAGAGCTACCTTCTAGGTATAGTTCCAATTTATTGGGAAGCCATAGTTATGTTCATCTGTATGGGAAATGGTGTTATTTCAGAAGAACAGGCATTCATCAGTGAATGGGCCTGGAATCCCTGCCACTAGCCCAAAGCACTCTCCTCTTGAAATGTCATTAGAATATATTATATAACTGTATAATAGTATGTAATAATAGTTACATGTAGAGCATTCATTTTTAGTTACTACTCAAGAGCAAATTGTAACCAGACGCGTGTAAAGCAATGAAAAGTTGGGGTATTCATCTAAGAAGCTTGGTGGGTTATTGCAACCTGGTGTGTTCGAATCGTTATAAAAGGGAAAACTGATATCAAAAGAAACAGGTCTCACATGGTCATATAAACTCCTTCCAAATAAAAAATGTTGTGGGGAGATCCTTCAAAGAGAAAATTTTAGATGTTGAAGTGAGGGTATCGAAAATGCACTGCTGGCACAATTAAGGAAATACACTAGTCTGCGGAGATGAGTCTGTTTTCTAAGTACTAGTCTGTAGAGGTTGCTGCTTTCCTGCTTGATTCACCCCACACCAGCGTCCTTTCAGTGGTCATACATTTGATGTTTTTCTCCTGTCTTCTGTGCCTTTAATGTACTCGCATTGCTGTGCCCTAAGATACTTGGGTTTCTGTAGCAAAATCACACGCACTGGCTTATCAGCAATGGCAATGGATTTCCCACACTTCCGGGGCCCAGAGTCCACGGCGCAGGTGTGAGGCACTCCCGTGGGCCCCTCCCGGCAGCAATGGGCCTGTTCATGTTGGGCTCTTCTGAGTAGTGCTGCTATGGAGATGAAGAGCCAGGAGCTTTTCAAATTATGATTTTCATATCCAAAGGCCATTAGTTCTAAGTAATTCCTGAATCCCATCAAGAGGGGAGGGCAAAAAATAAGACAATGTGGGGCCGGAGCGATAGCACAGCAGGTAGGGCGTTTGCCTTGCACGCAGCCAACCTGGGTTTGATCCCCGGCATCCCCTATGGTTTCCCAAGCACCGCCAGGAGTGGTTCCTGAGTGCAAAGCCAGGAGTAACCCCTGAGCATCGCTGGGTGTGACCCAAAAAGCAAAAAAAAAAAAAAAAAAATTAAAATTAAAAAATAAAATAAAACAATGTGAGAATAAGTGATGATTTTTAATTTCAAAAGTTCTTAAATTTAATTTGACTTTGAAAATAAAACAGGGTCAGAACAATAACTCGGTGCACTGAGTACATGCAAAGTATATGTGGAGCATTTGTTCGTAATCTCAACTTTTTATTAAAAATAATTTAAGTTATTAAAATTTTAATAGTTGATGTTACTGTTTTAATAGTGTTAATATTTAAAATTATATTAAAAATTCTAATAGGCCACCTTGCATGCTGGCAGCTTGGGTCCAATCCCTGATACCCCAGGCCCAAATGAGAGTTACCCCTGAGCACAGAGCCAGGAGTCATAGGCCCCCACGCCCCCGCCACCAAAGATAACAAGTAATTCTGTATCTTATCAGAATATCAAGACCAAAAAGTTAAACTGTACGAAAACTGTTTTGTAATGCAGGTGTGGGCCAATGGCTATGTCTTTTTTTCTGTTTGATAAAATCCCTTTTAATGTTTTAAATTTAATTGGTCCATCAACTGTTGGTTATTTTACAGGACGCAGGTTCAGTCTTAAAGGATGACCAGCTTCTTGCCACCTTTGAGGAGGATGTGTCATATCTCATTCAAGAGCAGGATTCTCTAGTGTGTCGGGGGATGCTTGATTTAGAGGAAACGGAAATGCCAGAGCCTCTCGCTCCTGGAAGCTACCCTGAGTCCATCTGCGAAGAGGATGTCACGTTAGCTTTGAAGGAACTTGATGAAAGGTGTGAAGAAGAAGAAGCGGATTTCTCCGGACTGTCCAGGTGAGAGAGCAGTAACCACCCCCGCAATAATGGAGTTTAAATAAAATTGGGAATAATTTTTTTTCTTGCTTTTTGGGTCACACCTGACGCTGCACAGGGGTTATTCCTGGCTCTGCACTCAGGAATCACTCCTGGTGGTACTCAGGGGACCATATGGGATGCTGGGAATCGAACCCGGGTCGGCCGAGTGCAAGGCAAACACCCTACCCGCTGTGCTATTTCTCCAGCCCTGGGAATAAAAATTTTTTAAAATATAGTTACACTATTCTCAGAGCACTGGGACTGGCATTTCAGGTTGGAATCCCACTAAGTCCCTCATTTGGCAGAATATCAAATGGCCACTTGTTAGATTCAATATTGGGCCATACTCAGAGACAAGTATCAAAATCATGCAACGAACTTGTGTGATGCCAGAAAAAAAATCTTAAGTAGCTTCTAAAAAATATTTTGCAGTTTAATCTTAGTCAAATTTTAAAGTTTGATTTGTATGAGAGAAAGGGATGATTTCATAGTTCTGCCAGGAGACTACTCTTTCTAAATGTTTACACCGTATATATTTAAAATTAATTATCACCAAGGATAAAAGAAGATACTGGAGAGAGTACAGTGGGTAGGGCACTTGCCTTGCATGCCCCTCACCCAGGTTTGTTCCCCCGAGCACCATCTGGAGTGATCCCTGAGCATGTCCAGGTGTGACCCAAAAGCAAAAAAGAAAGAAAAATGGATAAAGAATTCCCAAATAGGACTTTTTCTTTCAAGGAAACAAAACAATTAATACATCATAGTTCCTTTTTTTCTTAAAGAAAAATTTTAAAACTTACAGAATTACTTTCATAAACATTTGGTGGCTCTCGTACAGTGGTAGGCCGCTTACCTTTGTATTTGGCTAACCCGGGTTCTGTCCCCAGCACTGTATATGGTCTCCAAGCACTGTCAGGAGTGATCCCTGAGCACAGAGCCAGTAGTAATCCCTGAGCACTGCTGGGTGTGACCAAGAAGAAAAATTAACAATTGCTAACTCATGGAAATTGAATACCAACTAATTTTGTAACAATTCAAATTAATGACATCTGTTGCTTTATTACTTAGAGTATATCAATATTTGTGGCTTAAAATAGTATTTCTGGGGGCCAGGAAGGCAATACAGGAGATGAGGTGCTTGCCTTGTATACACCCAACCTTGGGTTTAACTCCCAGTACCACACATGATCCCCTGAGTCAGGAGTAATCTCTGAGCACAGCCAGTGTGGCCTGAAAAAAGAAGCCAAAAACAAAAATAATGTTTCCGAGAGAGAGAGCTCGGTGGAGCATGCTCAGGCTCAGGCTCTGCACAGGGCCCAGGTTCTCTCTCCAGCATCGCAGGCTTTCCTGAGCTCCACCAGGAGTGACCTTGAAGTGTCACTGGGTGTGGTCCCCGCCCCCCCAAACAAAATAGTTAAAATAATGTTTTTAATAAAGGTATCTGACTAGTGTACTTTCGATGTTTTTCAGTTCAATAATTTGAAACATTGATAATTATTTTTATTTAAAATTAATATTGAGCAGTCAAATATTCAGAGTTTTTACTTTTATTATAAAATGTGTTCTCATGGGGTAGGAGGGTACAGTAGGTAGGGTGCTTAGCTTGCACACGGCCAATCCGGGTTCAATCCCTGGCACCCATACACCCTATATAATCAATCCTATGAGCACCTATAAGCAATCCTATGAGGTATGACCAAAAACTGTATCACTGTCATCCCTTAGCTCATTGATTTTCTCGGGCGGGCACCAGTAACATCTCCATTGTGAGACTTGTTACTGTTTTGCGATATCAGATACGCCACTGGGAGCTTGCCAGGCTCTGCCATGCGGGCGGGATACTCTTGGTAGCTTGCTGGGCTCTCCAAGAGGGGCGGAGGAATCGAACCCGGGTCAGCTACATGCAAGGTGAGCACCCTACCCACTGCGCTATCGCTCCAGCCCGACCAAAAACCCAAGAATGAAAATCGAAAAAATGTGTGCGCGCGCGTGCGCGTGTGTGTGTGTGTGTGTGTGTGTGTGTGTGTATTCAAAGTGGTAATAAAAAGTTGAAGGGTTTCTTTTTGGTTGTGGGGGTCACCCCTAGCAGTGCTCGGGAGTTCTTGGGGGACCATACAGTAGCAGGTATTGAGCCGGGGCTTCTACATGCAGAGCATGCGCTCCAGCCCTCTGAGCCATCTCCCCAGTCTTAGGGCTTTAGCCTGTACAGGACAGGTGGCTTTTCAGTCTTCGTAGATACAGGATGCCTAGCTACAGTGGAAGGCATACATTCAGATATTGGCCACAAATCTTGGAGACAGGCCTTGTGGAGTGGCCAGTTGCTCTCTCACTCATTGATCATCTGTAACTCTTAAGGATGCCAGAGAGGATGTGGAGGTAGGCACTCTGCTATTTGACATTCTAAAAGGAGGAAGCCTAGTAATTGACTTTGACCAAGGACTGAAGCTAAATTGGAGTGGTACAGCATTACAAACCACAGAGGTATCTGCGTGAGCCAACAGGAAACATTTTATTAAAATTTATCTCCACTGTACCTTTTAAATTAATCTTTTGGGGGATATAACTTAAATTTTCACTTCAAATGCCTGCATCATTTCAATTCCCCTCCAGTCCTTACTCAAGTCACTCTCTTCCATAAGAATTGCTTCACAATTTCTTTAAAAACATCTGCTTTCGGGACTAGAGTTATAAGCACAGCAGGTAGGGTGTTTGCCTGGTGTGCGGCCGATGTGGGTTCAATTCCCAGCATCCCATATGGTCCCCTGAGCACTGCCAGGATTAATTCCTGAGTGCAGAGCCAGGAGTGACCCCTGTGCATCACCGGATGTGACCCAAAAACCAAAAAAGAAAAAAAAGAAACCCTATCAGCAACAGTACTGTAAAGCACATGCAAAAATGTATTAATGTACACTGGTGAGGAGAACATTGTATGACTAAAACCCAATAATGAACAACTTTGTATCTGTGTCTTACAGTGATTAAAAAAAAAAATCTGCTTTCTAACATTGTTTAATGAGATCTTAAGGTTATGGTTGAGTGACATGCTCCCTTATGGAGTGTCTGACTCAAACTCTCCAAGATGATTCTGTGTCTTCAAGCCCCAGAGCGTCGCTCTTCTTCAGAGAATATCCTGCCTTTGTCTTTTCTTCATTTTGTTTCTGTTACCTGTTAGGAATGTCTCAGGGAAGTCACTCCTTCGTAGGTTTCTTTGAAGTCAGATCTGTCACTGCCACACTGCTTAGAGCATCAGATGTACTCGGGAAATCAGTGGTCTAGCACCTAACATGGCTTCTAATGACTGGGTTTGGACCCTGAGGCACTTCCTGCGTCCTGGGTGCAAAAGTACGGAACTAATGCAAGTCAAATTTCATCGTCTTCCATTTCAATTGGGTCAAACAACATTTGGTGTTTGTGTCACCAAATAAAAAACATTATGATCTATATGATTCACAGAAGTTACTGGAATTATTCCATAGCCATGCTTTATCTTAAGACTTGGGCATTGTTCTTATTTTCAGTTAGTCATATGAAATTAGGTTGCTTTGCTTTGTTTGTTTGGGGCCCAAACCTAGCAGTGCTCAGGGACCAGCTGGAGATGCTCAGTGCTGGGGACTGAGCCCAGATCAGCTGCGTGTTAGGCAGATGCCTTACCCGGCTGTATCTCTCTGGACCTAGATTGCATTTCTGTTTCCACAAATAATAGAGGAAAGAATGTGGAAACGGGGGCCAGAGACATAACCCAAAGGGCTGGAGTACACGCATGCCTCACATGCTCGGGGCCCCGGCTTTGATACTCTGCACCTCGTGATCCCCTAAGCACTATCGTGGCATCCCCTGGCATCCCCTGGGCACCTCCAGGGGTGGCTCTGGTGGCCCGCATCAACACTGGCCACAAGTACAGAACCTTCAGACCCACACAGCCAGGCTGAGTGTACCTCCAGGGGGGACCCCACGCCCCCTGAGCACTACTTATGTTTGGAAGCATCTCCCTCCCCACCCATCCCTCCAAAAAAAATTAAAACATGTGGCATCTTCCTCGCTTACACTTTCTGATAGTTTAGTTAGTTGTACATTTTCTTTTCTTTTCTTTTTGCATCAACCCAGCGATGCTCAGGGGTCACTCCTGGCTCTGCACTCAGGAATTACTCTTGGCGGTGCTTGGGGACCATATGGGATGCTGGGAATCAAACCCAGGTCAGCCATGTGCAAGGCAAATGCCTTACCTGCTGTGCTGTCGCTCCAGCCCTGGTTGTACATCTTCTAATTTAATGTGCATATGGGAGTGAAAATGACCCACCCCGCATGACTGACAAGGCCCTCTTGAGTCTCGCCTTTCTCCGAGGAGAGCCGCGTGCTGATGCCTGTGGTGTCTGTGTTAACAGTCAGGATGAAGACGAGCAAGACGGTTTCCCAGAAGTGCAGACCTCCCCGCTGCCCTCGCCCTTCCTTTCTGCCATCATAGCGGCCTTTCAGCCAGTGGCCTACGAGGATGAAGAGGAAGCCTGGCGCTGCCACGTCAGCCAGATGCTCTCGGACACCGACGGCTCCTGCGCCATGTTTACTTTCCAGGTGTTCTCCAGGCTGTTCCAGGTGAGCGTGGCTCCCAGCCCCTGGGGTGCATGGTAGGGGTCACCAGGGCGCCGGGTCAGCCGGTCGGCCGCCACTGTCGCTTCCCTCCCCCGGACAGGGTCGTGGCACTGGTTGTTGCTGGGCACCAGCAGCCCCGAGCTTGGTCCTGGTGCTCACGGGGCTCCTCAGGGTGGGTCACACCTGTCGCTGCCCTGGGGGTTTCACTACCACCCTGGGAGGCCTGGGGAGGAGGCGGGAATCAAACTTCCGGGTCTCACGATCTCACATATGCAAGTCAGCCCCTGAGCCACGTCCCCGGACCTCTGTCTTAATTGTTCTATACAAATAAATATTGGGGAGGGTTTGGTGTTTCTTGGTTTTTGCTTGTTTGGGGGAAACTTGGGAACCACACCTGACAGTGCAGGGCCCTTATTTGGTGCTGGGGATCAAACCTGGGTCGGCCACATCAAACCCCTGTACTATCTCTCTGGCCCCTGTGAGCGAATATGCTTCCTTTGTGAGAGGATCTTCCCTTTTGTACCTATTTTCCATGGATTATTGTCAGATGGCCACATGGAGCCAAATTCAGCAGGCTACATTGACGAAAGGTTCTCTTTCAGGTAGCATTTCATTGTAGTAGAGCTAATTCTTCAGTTCCAGCAGGACTCTCTTTCCAAGGCTGGGCAATAGATGTTTCTTTTATCCGTCTTTCCTGGAGAAAGGTCAGGAATGGAGAGAGGGAGGTGCGTTTATCACACAGCAGCTTTTTCTCTAATACGGTTTTGCAAATCTTCAACGCATTTTAGAAGCAAACTTGTCTGTTAGTACCCAAGAGCATGGATTTGTAGATCAGTGATTGCCACTAAATTATACATTAGGGCTGTATGTATTCCATCTTCTTATGAGATGCTGGACATTTTTGTGCTTTTTCTTTTCTTTCCGTAGAAAATCCAGAGGCGGTTTGGAGACATCACTCACACAGCCGTCCGCTTTCTTGGTGAAAGTCTGCAGCGCATTGGCACCAAGTTTACAAGTTCCCTGGAAGTAATGATGGCGTGTTCAGAGTGCCCCACCGTCTTTGTGGACGCCGAGACAGTAAGTGTTCACAGGAGGGCTGGCTGTCGAGGCTCAGGCTGAATGCTGTCTTCAGTGGGGCTGTTCTTGGGAATTCTGAACCACACGGGTTCACATTTCACTGGGATTGTTCAGATCTAGCGAGCTACAGTTCCGGCATCTTACCTGCAGTGACTCTCGACTCTGTGATCCTGGGACTGTCCTGTCCTCCCCTCCACAGAGTCCCGCTTTAAAGCGGAAAGCCTGTCCTCTGCTGTCCAAGTAGAGTGGGCGGGAAATGGCTCGACCTCCCCCAGCAAGGACCCCAGGGTTCTTGCCCTTCCCCTCACCTGTTCGTACCTGCAGATCAGTATGAAGACACTGAAAGAAGTCAGAGTTGGGGCCAGAGCACGGGGATGGCACTTGCCTTGCATACAGCTGACCTGGATTTAGTCCCCAGCACCCCATATGGTTCCCTGAGTACTGCCAGGAGTAAGCCCTGGGCATCACTGGGTGTCTACTACTCTGTCGTGTCACTGCTTACCTGGACCAGTTTTGGTTTTGCTCTTGAGGGAAGGTGTTGGAGGTCAGCAGTGCTAGGGGTCCCCAAGGCTACACCCAGTGGGCTCGGAAGGCCACACAGTGCTGGAGATCAAACTCCGCACACACGTGCTCCAGCCCTTTGATGCATCAGATGAGCTCCTGAGACCACAGATGTTTCCAGAAGCACTGGGAGGTGCACCTTTGTCCTGGCTGACGTTCTTGAAATCCCATCGTGCTCTCCCAGGTCATTGGGAAGTCGGAGCGCGGAGAGGGGGATTGGCACCAAGCAGGGCCAGAACCCAACTGGCAGAAGGGCCGTGACCCTCAGGTTGCCGGGGTCCCGCTGGCACTCGGCTGTGGTAACCTGGTCTGTTGTTTCCACCCTGGCAGCTGATGTCGTGTGGCTTGCTGGAAACGCTCAAGTTCAGTGTTTTGGAGTTGCAAGAGCACCTGGATACGTATAACACCAAGAGAGAAGCCGCCGAGCAGGTCAGTGGGGGAAAGTGGGTTACTCTTGACACTCACAGTGCTCCGTGGCTGAGGAGACAGGCTCACGGAGGGGGACCCTCCAGGCCGTCTGTCTGGTACCGTCTGGCTTTATATTTGTACTTGGAAGGCTGACGGAAGGCGACGGCTTTATTGTGAAGCCTGTGTGAGGCGCTGCGGCTGCTCTCAGCCCCCCGCGTGGGGAGGTCAGCGTTGGTCTCCGAGTGCCGGATCAGGCGTGCTTTGCAGCCTCTGCGCCATAACACAGCATTGTGGTCTTGTGTGTGTGGTGGGGCGAGCACAGGGAGAAACGAGCACATCTGCAGGTATTAGCGTGAAGAAACGCCTCTTCAGTCCCAGCCTGGCACTGCCAACAGCACAGAAGTGAACCCAGAGTTTTCAGGGGGTAGAAAACCGTAAAGCGAACGCTTCTCCTTTACACACGCTGTGCACAGCGGGCGACTATATCCCTGCCGTCGAGTGTGGGTCTTTCGTTAGTGTCTGCACATACCAGGCCTCCCCTGGAGTGTGTTTCGGGCGGGGGGTGGGGACAGAAGGCACAGACACGCTCTGCGAATAATTAGTGGCAAAAGTCAAGTGTAACTGAAGTTGTAGCTAAAAAAGATGATGAAAGAAAGAATCCTGTACTTCACCAGGCCTAAGAGAGAACTGCTCGCAGTAGGTTCCAGCACTGCCGGTTCCAGAGACCGCTCTGGGCTGGTGGGAAATAGCCCACAGGTGGTTGTTTTATTGGGGATTATTTCAGAGAAGGAGCATGGTAAGAGGAAATGCTTGTAGTTTGAGGCTTTCTCTCCTGAGCACTGCCAGATGTGGCCCTAGATTTCAGCGCCACCCCTCCCGCCAAGAAAAAAAAAGTTTCAAAAAGGCCAGCTAGTCCATTACATCATACTGCCCCTGGTTCAAATCCCAGGTGCCATATGCCCTCCGAGTACCAGCGGGAGTGACTCCTGAGCACAGAGCCAGGCATAGCCCCTGAAGACTAACGACAGTAACCACAACCAAGAGAGTCCAGGATGAACAGGACTCAGGGAGATCACCGAAAGGGCTCGAACACATCCTTTGCACGCGGAGGCCATGGGTTCAGTCTCCAGCACCACGTGGTCCCGGGTACCAGAGACCCAACTAACACAGCACCTCCAGGCCGGAGTGCCAGACCTCAGGCCAGGGATATCTAGGGAGGGCCCCCGGGCCCCCTGAGCACTGCGTGGAGTGCCTTCCCCCCAGAACAATAAACAGACAAAGGAGTACGTGAATTCAGTAAGAGGCTCTCTCTCGAGTCCACAGCACAGGTGCTGTTCCTGTACAGTAGGGACGAGTGTCTTACTCTTTGGTTGGTGTTACCTGACCTTCCTCCTGCACCTGTCTCCTGTCCTGCCTTTCACTCTGCGTCAAATCTTCAGTCCTTCCAAGGGCAAACATGCGGGCCTGTCGCATTTGTCAGGACCCGGCCCTCCATGGCAGGACAAGAATGACTGGGCCTCCCCCGCACCTGGGGGACAGAGATCTCTGCTTCCCAGCGGCCCCTCTGCTCACCGCACCTGAGACACGTCTATGAGAAATGCAACCAGTGCACTTGGTGCCCTGCGCTCAGGATCCTGCCCCGGAGACCCCTCTTGTTTCCCCAGCCCACTGAATGCTGCTGCTTCCTCCTCGGCCGCAGTCAGGCCGGGACCCAGAAACTAGCCGCTGGAAAGACGGGGGTGAGCGAAGGCTCCTTTGCTGCCCTCCTCTGACCCCCCTAGATCCTGGTCGGCGGTGTTCCGATGCTCGAATAGTCCCGGGGGGCCTTTCACAGGCTGCTCCATCCGAAACAGACCCTCCCTCACCTCGTCTGAGCCGCAGCCCAGGAAGCACCAGACAGGAAAAGGGATGGAGCTGCCTCCCCCGGCACTGGCTGGGCCACAGCAGCCGCAAGACAGTGCGATGGGAGTTTGTCTGTCTGCAGGATAAAATCAGGAGGGCTGTTTGCTAGTGCCCGCCACCAGTCTCTAGGTCCACAGTTTTTAAAAACTAGGGACGGAGGGGCTGGAGTGATAGCACAGCGGGTAGGGCGTTTGCCTTGCACGCGGCCGACCCGGGTTCGATCCCCAGCATCCCATACCGCCAGGGGTAATTCCTGAGTGCACGAGCCAGGAGTAACCCCTGTGCATTGCCAGGTGTGACTAAAAAAGCAAAAAAAGAAAAAAAACTAGGGACCGAAGACCCAAAGACAACAGAAATAAAGAAATGAGAAGCGGTCTTCAGCAGGAGACACGCCGCTTGCGGGCAGGGCGGTAGGACAGGGCAGTGTCTGTGCGGGAGGAAGAGTCAGCTGGGAGGAGGGAGCGGTGCTGCCCGTGCTCTGTATGAAGTGCTGTCGGCAGAAGGACTGGAAACCACAGAGCAGAAACGTCCGTTTTTTTAAAACTAAAGAGGCCTCTTATAGAAGCCAGATGGTGGGTGGGAACAAATGGGTTGGGGGGTCCGGGAGCCACTGGTGGAAGGAAGTAGACACTGGTGGAGGGATTGGTGTTGAACTATTGTTATGTTTGACAATCGTGAATAAACTTTCTAATTTTAGACTTAGAAACCAGAGCAGTAGTCCAGCAGGCAGGGCTTCTGCCTTGCACGCAGCTGACCCCGGTGCGCCCCCTGGCGCCCGTGTAGCCCGCCAAGGACAGCAGGGCACCCCCCCCCCAAAAAAAAAAAGAAATACGAAAAAGAAGAGCCAACTATTAACCAACCATTAATGGTAGAAATCTTATTTACTAATAATTTTTTTTAAGTAGATAGATTGGACTGGACCCTGATTAATGAACAAGCATTTTGCTGTTTTAAGGAGTAAAGTCAGATGTACAAATCCCACAGTGTTGGCCAAAGTTTGCTGACACACAGGCTGTTGCTCTGGCCCGCAGCTGCCCGGCAGCGACACACCATACCATGGTTTTCTTCATGCTTGCAGACAAGCAGCAGCCAGGGGGTCTGTGCCGTCAAAGGGAAGGGATGGGGACAAAGGGACTTCGGGCCAAAGGGATTATTTTAAATAACTGAGACGCCTCACTGGAACTCTTTGCATGTTGCTTATTAAGCTACAATTAAGAATTGGCAGTGTCTTGAGTCAGTTTCGAGGGGGGAGGGACAGGCGACACTTAGCATTGCTCAGGAGTTATTCTTGGCTGTGCACTCAGAAATTATTCCTGACAGTGCTCGGGGACCATATGGGATGCCAGGGGTTGAACCCAGGTTGGCCGCATGCAAGTACCCTGTGAAAAACTTCCTAATGATCCCATATGTGTGTGTAATATATATGTATATATATTAACTTTTCTATAATCTTATCACACACCAAGAAATTCTAAAAAGTCAGAATTATTATTATTAAAGCCCGAATCTCAGAGATTCACATGATGAAGGCTCTTTCACTTCCCCCGGACATTCCATGGCTTCATTGTATTCACCACTAGCCCACAATGCTATTATTTTATTTTTGTTTGACCAAAGAAAAGCTACCTTCAATAAATAACACAACTTTGGAGATATCCTATGTCTGAATAAGGAAAATTATGTTTGGTGTCTGATTCAACGGTTCTTTAGTGAAAGCATGTTAGTCATTCATCACTGTCCTGAAAAGGAAAGGAAATTCAAACAAGATTTAAGATGGATTCTGGTTTGTGTTTCACTAATTAAAACTGACACCAGTCTTCTGAGAATGACACTTCTGATAAGCAAACAGGCCTGGTTAATTCTCTCTAAGTTGCCTTTATTAAATTGACCAGAGGGGATGCACAGCTTTCATTTCCCCGTGTTCCATTAGACAAAGGTCAGGTATAGTTTGTGGAGATTTCCAATAAAATCTGCAGGCTGAAGAATATTCTTACTGAAATGGAGCCTCCCAGCTCCACAACCAAGAAAACAGTCTCTGTTTTATGTCTCTATTCTGTTAGTAAACCATCAGGGGATATGCATCTAATTTGTCATTTTAATTATGATGGTTTAGGTAACCTGGTTACAGTGGTGTTGGTGTTTCATGGTATTAATGGGAGGTGGTTTAATTCACAGCATTGTCTGCTTTGATCTCTTGCACACAAAGCCCAGAGGAAAACAAATATTTTCCGAACCTTGAAACTTAAGTTAAATTTTATTTTAAAGTTTGTTGTTTCCTATGCACAGGCTGCTCAACATTAGCAGTTTCACTGTATAGCATATGATCACTATGTTAATTACTGTTCCTTGTTTCTTTAGTGGTTAGACAACTGTAAGAGGACATTTGGCGCCAAAGAAGACATGTATAGGATAAACACAGACGCACAAGTAAGTTTTGTATTCTTAGTATTGCTGTGCTTCTATGTCCAGTAAGCAGTGTGAACATTTAAATGTGCATACATGCTGGATATTTCTAGAAAGGATATTTTAACACTTTTCATTTTTGTTATCAGAACAATCTTTGTAAATGTTAGATTTAATGAAATAGTGGCTTAGTAATGAAAGATTCACTTTAATAAAATTGAACAACCAGCTTGTGACTGAAGCTTAATAACATTCAGTAGATAAGCTTGATGGATATCTGAACAGTCCAAGTCATCTTTTAGTTGCATCAGCCTTGTTAAAATGTTTTGTTCCATGTTTGCATTCTGCAGAAAAATGGTCTGGTCAGGAAAGTGAACCTAACACTAATATATGCTTTAGTATTAGTCTTTCTAAAGTATACTTCTGACCAGGTGAATTGTGTCTCTGGCTAAGGGAAATTTTGTGAGAATATTTTTTGTAGACAGTGTGAACATATGTAAGAAACACGTGACATAAGACCTACAAATTATTCTAAAAGAAGGAATAGTTCATACGCAGAAGTTGTATTCATTAAAATGAACCACCTCTGCATATGACATCAAGATTTTCCCCTCCTCAGTGACACTGTTGGAGATAAGGGGTCACCATAAAACCCAGTATAGTAAGGAACAGAAATTACTGTTGAGGAAGTAATATTATTACCGTCAGTAACTAGTAACTAGTTTTCATGCACTGTACTAATAAGCATTTCACACTTACTATCTCTTTTCTTACAACTCTGTCTAGTTGATGCTATAATTACCCACATTTTGCAGATGAAAAAACAAGGCTCAGAAAAGCCAGTTTATCCAAAACCAGTAAGTAGTTAGAAAAAAAGGATTCAAATCTTGCACTGTTACAAAGAAATTGTCAGATCGTCTGTGTCAGGAGAAAAATGAGGCGAGGTAAAAAAAATTTCCCGAGACATGAATTAAGATCTTTTGGGTCTGATTCTGTCTTTGCCATGGCTTAACTGCATGGGTTGAGCAAGTATTATAAAACTCCTTTTCTTCAATGTAAGTTAAGTGGTTAGACTAATTTCCTATGTCCCTTCTATCCTGAAGAAAATGAGTTCTGTCTCTGGGCATCTGGCCAGTTACTATTGCTCACGGTCCTCTCAGCAAATGAAAGCTGTACCTTGGAGCTGTGTATCATTTCTAGCTTTTCTCCCCTTTCATATTTAGCTCCTAATGAGTAGGGAATCCGTTTAAAAATACATTTGTTACTGTGTTCCTTGCACCAGTGTAGTCTTTTTCCATAATAAGCTATGTCTTTTTTTTTTAATTATTATGATTTTAAAAATAAATGGAGAATGTACAAGTTACTTTCAGTAAGCATAATAAAAGGCGGTCACTTCACATGTGCAAAGTCATCAGTAGTGAAACACCTGCTTCACAAATTACATAATATGAACCCTGGGTCCGATCCCCAGCACCAAAGTCTGAAAATATATTCGAGACTGGAGCAATGATACAGCAGGTAGGGCACTTGCCTTCCATGTGGCCCATTTGGGTGTGATCCCCAGGACTTTACCTGGCCCCCTGATCCCCACTAGCAGTGATCCCTGAGCACAGAACCAAGAGTAAGCCTTGAGTCCCACCAGGTATGGTTCAAAAACAAAACAAAACCACACCCAATATGCCATGTTAGCATAGTCCGAGTAATTGCTGGTAATTCAGGGCTCTCGAATTTTGTTTGTTACTTCCTACAATTGTGATTATTACATCCCCAAGCAGAGATTATGGATATACACATCTCCAGCCCTTTTAAATTATTTTATGCGAAGAAAAGGTATTTATAACTCAGATAGTTTATTTTCATAGAGAACTGTCTAACACCTGAAAAATTTAGATATGCTAATAGATTTGACATTGGATTGTGTCCCACTAATGTTCACTGAATAACTATCCATATAATTTATGGTAAGCAGTAGGAAGCTAAAGTTCACATTTGCTTAGCAAATCCCTTCTAAATTGATAGGAGAAAATGTTATGCAGTCCTAGTCCTTCAGCGGAAACTAGAAAAACAAGCTTCAAAAGACCTTGTAGGAGGATATTTACATTACACCAGTTTCAATTTTAAAGTTATTCTCTATTAATAAGGACAGGTGTAAGTTACTGTAGCTAATCAAGTATAATTAGCCCATAAACTTAATGTTCATTTCTTTTATGTATATTACCTCATCTTGTAGCCTAGTTCTCCCTCTCGGAGAACCTGGCAAGCTACCAAGAGTTTCCTGCCCCCATGGGAGAGCCTCACAAACTCCCCATGGCATATTCATATGCATGCCAAAACCAGTAACAATGATGGGTCTCATTCTCCTGACCCTGAAAGAGCCTCCAATGCGGCATCATTGGGAAGGACGAGTAAAGAGAGGCTTCTAAAATCTCAGGGCTAGGACGAGTGGAGACATTACTGAGACCGCTCCAGAATATGACAATCAATGGGATGATGATGATGATGATGATGATGATGATGACGACGACGACGATCTCATTTGAGTCAAACTTAGCTGTGTTGAATTTTTTTAATCTACTACATTTGGAATCCAATTTAAGCACCATCCACCCACTTTTAATATCTGACCTTCTATCTCAGCATCAATTACAGTCACATAGGCCCTAATTAGGCAATAGTGGATATGATCCTAAAGCGATCCTCACCAGAATAATCTTCTCATAGGCAAATCTGATGTAAGACTAGAAACCTAGGTAAAAGATCACCTGTTGTAGTCAAATTTCCCTAGCTTATATAACTATATGTTTAATTTTATTATAACTTTGTGATGCTTGCACAAGAAATGCACTGTAGCCTAAATTTCATTTACTTATTTGGCAGAGAATTTTTTTTAAAGCAACATCCTGAATTGTTACAGAAAATGTGTCCAAAGTTTTATTCTGGAAATAGCAATATAAATTTTTTACTGGGGTATAAGTACATGTTCTTCAGTTTGCCTGAGACATCTGTGACCCTAGTTTAAATTATTTCTTACACTAATTCTTGGTCTTTTTTCTTCCTTTGTATTTTGTGTGTGTGTGTGTGTGACCTGATCACCTTCTTGCTTAGCAAATGGAAATTCTAGCAGTAAGTGACCTGTCTTAATTTATAGACTACTTATCCTGTCAGACAAACTGGTTTTTATTTACATGTGTGATCATAGCAATGTTTTTTCATGGACTACATTACGACTAGTATGCATTTAAATATTGCATAGCCCTATGTCAATGTTTGTCTCATAATAAGCTTGTATCATTAGTATGTAAAACCAGTAGTCTGTTTTTTGTACCTCCATAACTAACATGTCTCTTTAATTTTAAAACTTATAGTGTGTGTTAATTCCATTGTCTCATTTTGATGAGATCACGAGGTACCTGTATTTTCTTTTTTAGAAAAATGGATTTTAGTGTTATTTTTTTAGGAAAGAAATCCCGTTTCACTTTGTTTTTATCAAGCACTTGTTGATAAAATGCAAGAGCTGTACATCAGTGTGGCAAAAGTATATGCACACTTGCAGATTTCTTTCATTGTGACTTCAAAGGACTCAGAGTTCTTTTTAAAGCATCTTCTCTATTGCCCACTGAAAAATTTGCCGTATCTTATCTGGCAGTGTGCTTAAAATGAATTACGTAACCAGTGATCTTAAACCTCTGTGTATTAATCCCAGTCTGCAAAGCGTCTTTCATCTCCCTTCCATCTGCTTCATACTACATTAACCTGCTCACTGTAGAAAAGAAATGTCGGGGCACTTTTAACAGAACTACTTACAAGCCTTTATTGGAAATAATGCTGTCTAGTCAGATACCATGGAAAACAGCACCTAACTTGAACATAATGTTATTTGTTTCTAGGAACTAGAGCTCTGCCGGAGGCTATACAAATTGCATTTTCAGTTGCTACTTCTATTCCAAGCCTACTGTAAGCTTATCAACCAAGTAAACACAATAAAAAATGAAGCAGAGGTAAGTATTCATTTGTACCAAGGCATTGATAATTGGTTCTAGAAAATTGAAATATTTGCAGGCAAGCTTATCTCAAGTCGTCGTTTTGTTTGTTTCTGTTCGGAACTTTAGAGTTTTGAAATGATACGTTATTTCAAGGCCTCTGTTGGCAGAGAGCCATTCTTAAAAGGTTCAGGCCCACACAGGGTACAGTAGCGGGAGATTGCCTATAACCAGAAGTAAAGCACATTAGACAGAATTCTGCTGGCTGGCACGAAGTAACAAAACAGTATAGCAGATAATTCACTTGCCTGGCATGAGGCTGACCAAGGTTTGATTCCCCAGCATCACATAAATGTGGTCGACTGAGCACCCTCAGGTGTGGCTCAAATCTCTTCTCCTCCCCAAATTTTTTTATAGACCTCCCCAACATCTCGCCCACAGTATTTATGTTTATGGCACCTGAGAAGAACCAGGTCAGAAATACTATGAATGTTGAAAATCACTTAATGAATAGATCCACAGGCGGGGACTGCTGAGCAAGTGTGTCGCTCGGGGAGAGGCCTGAGCCTGGTGCGGAAGGCCATGGGTTGGATCCCTGACCCATTACCGAAAAATGGAGATCTCAGGAGAAGTGTTTATCTTAAATAGTTAAGAATACATATGGCTTATATAAAATTTCCTTGTTAACACCTTTTGTTATTGAAGACTTTAGCCAAAAAATTTTTCATGATCCTACCATTTTTAACTATATTTTATTTACTATATTTAATTGATGTATTTTTACTATTCAAGATGATGTAGCTTTGTATTATTATAAACAGCATGTACTATTATAGTACCATAAACAATGATTAATCAATAAAATGTCTTTGTAAAAGGCAGTCTGGGGCCAGAGAGATAGTGCAGCAGGTAAGGTGTTTGCTTATATGTGGCAGACACAGGTTTGCTCCCAGCATCTCATATGGTCCTCCAAGCACTGCCATGAGCAGTTCCTAAGCATAGAGTCTGGAGCAACTCCTGAGCATTGCCAGGTGTGACTCAAATAAATAAAGATAGGAAAAGAGGAACTGGAGCAGTAGTATAGCAGGTAATACACTTTTCTTGCACACGACCCAACCTGGGTTCGTCCCAGGAAGCCCTATGGTCCTTGAGCCTCACTGAAAGTAATTCCTAAGCACAGAGGAGCCAGGTGTGCCCTCTCACCCCCTCCCCTCCAAAAACGGAAAAGGATAGGAAAGAAGGGCAGAGATAAAGTACAGGAGTTAAGGCATTTGTCTTCCCACAACTAACCCTGACTTGGTCCTCAGCACCTGATATATCAGGTCTCCCGAGTAGCACCTGAAATGTCTGAGAGCTGGGTGTGATCCTTGAGTGCTGCCAGGTGTGGCCCAAGAATTAAAAAATCAAAAAGAGATGTCAGAATGGGGAGCATGATGGAATCCTGTTATAGAAGGCTTAGTATGCCAGGAGGGGGAAAAGCATATATTGATGTCAAAACAAATATAAACATTGTTATTTTATCTTACAACCTGTTTTATTTGGTTTTGGGGGTCGCACACTGTGGGGTTCAGGACTTACTCCTGGCAGTGCTCGGGGTCCAACCCAGGTTGGCTGCATGGGAGGCAGGAGGCCTGTTTGTTGTATTTTCTTTCCAGCCTTAACCTGTTTTATCTATTACAACTTGTGGTTTTATCAAATCATTATTGACCCTGTAGCAACTAAAAATTAGTTATCCCTAAATTCAGAGCTTGATATATTAACTACCCTTAACATTTGAAAATCCTCAAAACAATGGAAATACATTTGTGAGTCTCTGGGTCATGGCCGTTAAATGACACATCATTTTGTCTCCTAATCAAAGAGAAAACAACACAGTCCAGCTAGTGATATGGGCAGCAGAGTATATGACAAAACCTTCTAAATTCCCAATTATGAGATTACAACTGGATTTTTTTTATAAGTTGTTCACAATAATTTGTTACATTCAATATTCTAATACCAATCCCACCACCACCATTATTTTGAATTTTACCAACACCACCCAAGCCTGCCCCAAGGCAGATCCTAAGTAATTTATTTTGTATTTCTTGTTATGAATAATCTGCTAAAAATGATTCCAAAAGGTTTCCTTAGAGAATGCCTTGCCACAGTGGCAGGGTGGGGTGGGGGGGAGATGGGATTGGGGAGGGTGGGAGGGACACTGGGTTTATGGGTGGTGGAGAATGGGCACTGGTGAAGGGATGGGTTCCCAAACTTTGTATGAGGGAAGTATAAGCACAAAAGTGTATAAATCTGTAACTGTACCCTCACGGTGATTCTCTAATTAAAAATAAATAAATTTAAAAAAAAAAAAAAAGGTTTCCTTAGAGGAAAGTGTGTGAAGATTTGTTGTAGTTCACACTCGTATAAAACATTACTAACATGTTGTTACAGGGTGGGTTTTTTTTTTTTTAATCAAGATTGGTTGCCTTGTAGTTCATACCCCATCCAATGTGATGTGCTATTCCTGGTATACCAGTGGCATACAATTTGAGATGTCGCTCCAGGAACTCTAAAATTTTACATAGGATGATAGAGGTAGAGTTAAATTTTTAATGGATGGTGACGTTGGGTCTGGAGGCATCTCTGCAGCTTGTTGCTCTCTTCCAAGATTTGGGAGTCTCTGGATCAATGGTCACTAATGAGCTTATGTGGCAGCAGAGGCAGTTCGTGAGCATGACTGCCAGGCTACTGGAAGAATAGGGAGATGAGGGGAGGTCGCCCATTCCCGACTCCCTGAGAGCTTGGAGATTTTGGTCACAAATCCTGTGTACCTGGATTTTTCAGCAGATTGGTTCTCATGTGTGAGGCTCATCCCAAGCCAAACAGATATTTTAAGATGTGTTTGTTTTAGGTCACCAACATGTCAGAGGAACTTGCCCAGCTAGAAAGGATCCTCAAAGAAGCTGAATCTGCTTCAGACAATGAAAAGATTGATGTTCCCAAAGCTGCACAGTATACCATAGAGACTGCCATTCATTCACTCATTGAAACTTTGAAAACTAAGGAGTTTATATCCGCTGTAACTCAAGTCAAAGCTTTCAGGTAAGAGGTGAGGGGATTTGAAGGCAGCAGAAGCCTATATCCGACAAAGTAGTTTCCAATGACTGGCTTTATCTTTTTTTCTAATCTTTGAGTCTGTTGGCCACACCCATTATGATGTTTTGATTTTTGTTTATATTTGGGGGCCAT
Source organism: Sorex araneus (assembly GCF_027595985.1). NCBI lineage: Eukaryota > Metazoa > Chordata > Mammalia > Eulipotyphla > Soricidae > Sorex > Sorex araneus. The sequence goes on along the minus strand of NC_073306.1, from coordinate 179,275,270 downwards.
CCCTGGAGTTGCTGAAGGCTTACTCCTGGCTCTCTGTTAAGGGGCTCACTCTTGACAGTGCCCAAATCGAACAGGAGCCAGCACCTCTGTTCTTTCTCTTGGCCATCCTGGCTCTGTGCTCTGGAGTAACCCGTGATGGTGTTTGGGGGAACTATATGTGGTGCCAGGGATTTAAACTGGGATCACTTGCATGCACAGTGAGTGTCGAAACCTCCTATAGTCTCTCTCCCGCCCTGGCTTCAGTTCCCAGCTTGCTGTGTCAAAATCCTGTCCCTGAAACAGGAAAACATGACCGTGTTTTGTAGCAGGACAGCCCGCGTTGGTTATGTTCATGCGCAGCAGCCAGTTTTCGGTCAGATATTTGCTCGGTATCCAAATCCTTAGTCTGCACCAGGGAACTTGGTCCTTAGAGGGATAACTCAGACTGCAGTTTGTCTCAGCTCCCGCCCACTAGGGTCTCAGGATGTGGATGTTCTGTGTTTGTAGGTCCCTCTGGCCCAATGACATCTTTGGCGGTTGTGAAGATGACCTCGTGCAGACTCTGTTGCACATCTATTTCCACCACCAGACGCTGGGCCAGACAGGAAGCTTCGCGGTGATCGGCTCCGACCTGGACATGTCAGAAGCCAACTATAAGCTGATGGAGCTCAACCTAGAGATCAGAGAGAGCCTGCGTGTGGTGCAGCCGTACCAGCGCCTAGCGCAGGCCAAGCCCATTGGGAATTTGGTGAGCACCGGATTCTGAGGCGATGGGACCGAAGAGGACAAATACTAACAAGCACCTTCTAGGCACCCTTGCAAGTCACCCGGGAACCCTTTGTGGCGGCACCCACAACCCTCCTGTAACCGATGCCTAACCTGATCAAGAGAAAGGAAGGCTGGCAAGAGCAAAGGTCGGAAGGGGGAAATGGAATCACTCAGCAGCTGCCAACACCTCCCATGACAGCTACACAGAAGAGGAGTGGGGTTACTGTTTTTCTTCTCTTTAATTAACCGATGTGAAAAGACAAGGGCTACAAGCGACACAAATAAAAACATTACTTTCTGGAGAAAGCGAAGAATTCTAAGACTGTTTGCAATAATGGCCTCTAATACTGAGACAATGGAAAGCAGGTGAGATGAGGCTGAAATTGAGGCTGGTTCATTTTAGCTGAAGACCTGCCCAGCTACTTGGATTTCTAGCAGACATAAGTAGCTGATGCTTAATCATCTATATGAAGAACCTCCGTCGGATAGATACATAGAAAGACTGATATGCAAAAAAAAAAAAAGCAAAACATTGATTTTTTTTTTTTCCCCCTGATTTGTGGGATAAGGTATGGGTGGGTGTTTTTGTTTTTAGTCTGATGGTTTTTTATTTGTATTTTTTGGTCTGTATAAGGAATTATGTGTGTGTGAGCTGAGATGTGTGAATATGTGATAGTCCTATTTTTCAAGGTATGGATGTTCAGTGATGTCTCAGCATGCCTCTAAGAGCACTGCAAGATTATTTTTGAAGAAATTTTATTTTATTAGCGCTAACTCTTCATAGTGTGTAAATGTTAGAACATTTTAATAATATTTTGAAGCTGGGCTCTCCCAGTGTTTCGCAAAGAAATAATATATCTGTTAACGTATTGGGCCGCTGCTCAGTTCTCTGATCAGTGCTTAAGACACGATTGTTGATAACTAACCAAAGTAGATGCCTGCAGAGACTTTAAAATGTAAAATAAAGACATATGCTGTCCGTCAGCTATTCTCATTAGAAAAGTTAACTTATTTTACTCCATAATTATAGAAACTGTATAGATTAAAAGCAGTATTTTCCTGTACATTTGTGCACGGCACTGTTATACAAGAATGGGTGTACAAAGCTAAAGCAAAACTTGTGGTCGTTGATGATGATCGACTGTATGACTTGCAGGCCCCGGAAGTCTGCAGAATTCCAGAAGAGAGATGCAAATGCATTTTTTATATGTTTGTTCAGGACTCACACGTTTCACCCTAAAAGGAGCCTGGGGCTCGGGGAGGGGGGGTGGGGAAGAATGCAAGGAAGCCTGAAGACCGCCTACCAAAACATGCAATACACGGACTCACTGTCCAAGTCTGGAACATATCACGAACTGGAGTCTCCGTCCTTTTTTAACTAGCATTTTATATAAGAAATGAATGTAGTCCCACAATTCCTCTGATTTGAAAGGAACACCTTGTATTTTTTATACGCATCTCTGATCCACTGTGACTTTCCTTGGAAGCGGGGCTCTGGGGTGCCAGAGCTGAGAGCGTAGACATGAAACGCAGAGCGCGGGCCTCTCCCTGGGCACATGGACGCTGCCAGAAGCACAGTGACAAGCGCTTGTCGGAGACACCCCCCCCCCCCCGCACCCACCGCTGAGCTGCTGGCAAGAGCGAGGTTCCTTGTCAAGTTCTGTAACTGGTCACAGCACATTCATAATCACTGTATTTTTTTGACCCTGATAAAATTATTTTGATGGTGTTCTGGTACTGTAAATGGGAGTCCTTTAAATTATTTAATAACCTTTAGGTATGGGACAGGGAGAGAGAAGGGACGGTGGCCGAAGTCGCACCCCACCTTACAGCCTACCTTACCGTCCCCTATTTTTCTCACCCTCCTTATATCCTTTTTGTTAAAATAAAAAAGCATTGTAGCTGTTGGTTTGCATTGTACTTTAAGGGGGGGAACTGGCACGTGTCAGACACTTCAGGTCTTGCCTATACTAGTTTCAAATTCTCCTTAAAGAGTTAAGAAAACCCGGGGCTTGAGCGATAGTACAACAGGTAGGGCAGATGCACAAATGTCTTGCACACGGCTGACCTGGGTTCGATCCCCGGCATCCCATATCGTCCCTCAGCACCGCCAGAAGTAATTTCTGAGCATTGCTGGGTATGACCCAAAAAGTGGGGAAAAAAAAAAAAAAGGTAAGAAAACCCGTGCTGGGCATGTGACAGCCATGCAGCGCTTTTGTCTTTGTGGGTGAGGTCCTGGGTTCCCTGACACCATCTCCCCTCAAAAAAAAAGAAAAAAAAGCAAGAAAATTAAATCTGTTACTCAATGCAGATATTCTCCTCAGCTGAAACATACTTCTCATGTCACTAAGTTTAATAAAAATACCAGCAGCATTTTTTACATCCTGCAGAAAGATGCAGCTGGTCATGAGGTCTGCGCAACTCTTTAAAAGGGTTTTCTTGACCACTTCACTTTGTTCAGAACCCATGAACTTGGGCTCAGCTGAAGTGTCATTTCCAAGCCACCCTGCCCGCCCTCCACCCATGGGACTCATTTGACGGTTTGTACGTTTGGAGTTGCCAGACGATGCCTCTGCCTTCTTCACTTGGAAGCAACCAGACGCAGCAGCTATGTTTTCTGCAGCCAGTGAAAGGTGATTTCTACACGGTTCCCAAAAACTTATTCCATAGGGGGTCGGAGTGATAAGGTGTTTGCCTTGCACAAGGCCACCGAGGGTTTGAACCAGCACCCTATATGGCCCCCAGAGCCGGCCAGGGGTGATCCCTGAGTCTAGAGGTGGAGTTATATAGCAGGTAAAGCACGTGAATAACTGTTTGATCCCGGGAAACGCATAGGGTCATCCCAAGTACTGTCAGGGATGATGCCTGGGCACAGCCAGTATGACCCCAAAACAAACTGAAACCAAAATAAAGACCAAAAATGCCTCATTCTAGAGTGAGGTAGCCGGTAGGGCACTCGCCTTGCTTGTGGATGATTCCAGTTAGATTTCGGGAACCACACAGGGCCCCTATCCCCGAGCACTACCATGAGTCATTCCTGGGCACAGCCAGGAGTGAACCCTGTACGTAGTTGGATGTGAACCCCTATCCCCCAAAAATTACACAGAAAAAACAAACACCCTCATTGTAGCAAGATAGGGAGAAATCTCAGTGGACCGAGACGCTTTGCATATGGGAGGCCCAAGTTCCATTCCCATTCCCAGCAGGCGCCACAAGCCAAAGTGAACCTTAAGCACAGAGCTAAGAGTAGCCCCCGGTTACCGAGCGTGGCCCCCAGACAACTCATTCTCATTTCCTAAGCGTCTCCCTCCTTATCTGTTACATTCACTTGTTAAACTGACTCTTCCAGAACTGGAGTAATAGTACTGCAGGCAGGGCATTTGCTGCACACGTGGCCAACCTAGATTAGATCCCCAGCAACCCATATGGTCCCCCAAGCCTGCCAGGAGTGATGCCTGAGTGTAGAGCCAGGCGTAAGGCCAGAAGCACTTCTGGGTATTGGCCTGAAACAAACAAAAAAAACACCTGAGGGAGTCAGGGATCATTGAAGTTGCCTTGGGGGGAGTTTCCTTTAGCTCTTTAACAGCCCCCAGCTGAGCCCAGTAGCATCCCCTAAGACTCAAAGCCCCTCCCTGTTCTCTTGAGAAGCAAATACCACATTTCTGGCTCAGGATAAGAATCCCCGGGGGCCCAAGAGCACTCAAAGGCCCGCATGAGGCCCTGGGTTCCAGCCTCAGCACCGCAAGACTGACCAGAGCAGCCAGCCATGGTGATCTCCTCCGGGGAGGTCCTCTACCAGAAACAATGCCCACGTTGGATTGCCTCGAACATGGATCCCAGTACCAGCTGCATATCAGTAAAGGCAGGGCGCCAGTCACCTGAAATCAATACATTCCAAGGCCACGGCACACCAACAGTCACTGCACGGCCCCTTGGGAGAAGTGAAAATCTCAAGGTGGCCTTAGCCATCTTGTTCCAGGTCCCACCAGGCCTGCACTGAGTCCCCTTTACAGGGCACCTAACACTCAGGCCTTGACACCCGCCGGGTCACACTGTCAACTCATACAGGCAGGCCCAGCCTCTGCTGCCCAGGACATGGATATCCAAGGTGACATTTGCTTCGTTGGGTTTTTTAAATCTTGGTTGGAAGCTCTGACTCCACAGACTGGGTAAGTAGGAATCCCCCCTCTCTGGGAACCCTTCTAACCTGGGTTAGGGGACTGGGGCAGCTTCCGGCTCGGCTGCTCCCAGGGACAATGAGAACAGTGGCTCAGGGTAAAGTGACTGGCTCAAGTGTTAGCACGGGACAGATTCTCCTAGACCTCTGCTTTACAGGACAAGATTTTATGCAGGTGATTTTGTCTCGATTGTTTTTGCAATACCTTTATTCAAAGGCTGTCAAAACTCCAGGGCCACAGGAAGGAGAGGGGACAGGCCCCCTTTCGAGGCGCCCACTCCCCTACACTATATATTTGAAGCTGAACGTGCTGTCGCAGGACAGGCGTTTGCCTTTGCATCTGCCGCACAGATCTTGGCGATGAGACCGTTTGGGGTCAGTGTGGCGCACCCTGATGGAGCAGGAACAGATCATCTTTTTACAGCTCTGAAAAAGACCAAAGCGAGGGGTCCGTGCATAAGGTTAAGCCCGCAGGGGTGTCAAAGGGCCTCATTCTCTTTCTCGCCCAAAGTCTTCCTGAATGGACTCTTGGCAAAGCCCTGGGTTCATCCTGCCATCCGGGAAATGTTGGGCATCAAGGATGCGAACCAAGAGGTCGGGTACCCTGATGCAAAGGATTGGATTCTGCAATGGTTTGGGTTGCTTGACTTGGGCACCATCAGGAGCCGTAGGTGGTGCTGGGGACGGAATCAGAGCTGGCCGTGTGCCACACCTGATCTGCTCTTCCTTGGATACAAAACTGGCTTCTGTGAAAGTGTTTTCTTAAGGGATGTTGGCCAGCAGTGGGAAGGGCAAAGAGCAGAGGCCATGGCGGGAGGTGGGCACTGAGCTCTGCGGCCAACTGTGGTCCTCCCCTGCATCTGCAGCTGGGGGTCCTGATCTCACAGGGGTCACATAACTCAACACAGGAATCATTTTCCAAAAAGTTCATGAATTACTGTCAGTAAATGTCTGCTCTTTAGACCAGTTTTATATATCTGGGGACATGTAAAAATTTCTCAGGTGAGAAGTGACTCCTGTACACTTGACAGGCCCCTGACTGAATATAAAAAAAAACCTTACTGGGCCAGAGAAATAGTACAGGTCAGAGGTGCAGGTGCTTGGACACAGATGACCCCATTTGGATCCCAGACACCACATATGGCCCCCAAAGCACTGTCAGGCGTGACCCTTGAGCACAGCTGGGTTTGGCTGTGCTCAAATGAAATAAAAATCCACTGTATCGGAGAGATAGTACGATGGGCAGGGCACTTGCCTTGCACATGGCTTACCAGGGCTTGAACCCCAGCACCCAGTATAGTGCCTCGAGCCCTCCAGAAGTGACCCCTGAGTTGCAGAGCCAAAAGTAAGCCCTGACCACAGCCAGGTGTGACCCAACCCCCCCAAAAAAATACCCTCAGGTTAAAAGGGGTGACTGGAGTGGAAAAAGTTTAACATAGCATCAACTGTGTTAAGAAGCCTCTGTGGGGGCTGGAGTAATAGCACAGTGGATAGGGCCTTTGCCTTGCATGCGGCCGACCTGGGTTCAATTCCCAGCATCCCATATGGTCCCCAAGCACCACCAGGAGTGATTCCTGAGTGCAGAGCCAGGAGTAACCCCAGAGCATCGCCAGGTGTGACCCAAAAAGGAAAAAAAAAAAAGGAAGCCTCTGGGGTGACTAGCTGTGTTCCAGACTTTACATCTCTCTGCCTATCCCTGGTTTATATCTTCCAATGGCCAACTTAAGTCCAGGGTATTAATTGGGCTCTCAGCTGACCAATCAGGCTCTACCCTCACTGTGTGACAAGGTACTGGGCTAGTTAATTCTCTCACCATGATATCCATAGTCCCATCATACGAGACAAAAAAAAAAAAAACCTAGGTTTTTACCTATGCCAAAACTCAGCTTCATTCATGCAAGATAAGACAAATATCTTCCCTTCAAGATAAGACAAATATCTTCCCTTTGCAAGCTATCAGGCAAGATCAACTTTAAGCTTAGGAAGATGGGCACACTGGTGAGGAATATGGTGTTGGAATTATGTGCGTGGGAAACCATCACGAAAGCATTGTAAATTACAGGACTTCAGTCAATAAAGCTTAAAAAATAAAGTTAAAAAGTCATACTTAGGGACCAGGAAATAGTACATGTGTTAAGGCTCTTGCCTTACTTGGAGCTGACCCCTGTTTGATCCCCATGACTACAAGGTTCCCCAGCACACCTGAAGCCATCCATGAGTAAAAGACTAGGTGTGGCCAAAAAAACAAGGAGAGGGGAAATGCTTACTCCTGCCTCTGCACATCAGGATCAGTCCTGGCAATGCTCAGGAATTGAGCCATACGTGGTGCCAGGAATTAAACCCAGATTGGCTACATGCAAGATAAGGGTACCTGCTGTACTATACCTCCAGCCCCAGTCAAATACTTTAGTGAGAGAGAGGAGAGGAGATAGGAGATGAGAGATAGGAAGAGAGACAGGAGGAAAGAGAGTGAGCACGCGCATGCCATAGAGAAAGGCTGGGCAGTGGGGTGGTGGAAGGGAAACTGGGGGCCTTGGTGGTAGAAATGTGCACTGGTGGAGGGATGGGTGTTGGAATATTGTCTGACTGAGAAACCTGACCATGAACAGCTATGTTACTGTATCTCACAGTGACTCCATTAAAAACAACAAAAAAACAGCCTCTTGTAGCAAACATATTCAACTTTCACCACTTTGCATTTGCAGTAAGATGCTGCCTTATTCTGACTGCTTTTTCACATTTGGCTGAGGAGCAGGTAAGTTGATCATCCTTTCCAATGACAAAGCCTCAAAGACATGAATGTGACCAAAACTTGCAAAAGTAGAAGAAAATTGATGCCCAGGCCTCATTTCCAGATGAGAACTATTTCTGCAGCTTCCGAAATCCAGTCAAAACCTCCAGCCATCCAGTCAGGAAGACGGCTCAGCAGTAGAGCTCTCTCACCTTGAATATGTGAGGCCCCGACTTTGAATCCTGGCACCAAGTGCCTCCCCCATCCCACCCCACCCGCCAAAAAAGTCACTGGGAGGCTTGTCTCCTAGGAAACACGCTCTAGTAATGGTACTAAACCCCTCTCACACTCTCCCCATCTCAGACAAGATGCAAAGTTTACTTGACAGGTGATATCCTCCACCCGGTAAGGATTGTAAGACTTCTGACAATTTCTGCAAAGCTGCTTGAAGTAAACCTGTGACAGAGAGAAGGAAGACTTCAAGCCAAGCCCTCTTGGTACCTGGGTTAAAGCAATGCCCGTTGCACTGGCTCTTACCTTGTTCGTGCCCTGCACACACCACACATAGGCGCTTTCCCATCGGATGTTACAGTCCTTGCAGTGGTAGAAGCCATATTTCTGCTCTAAGAACTGAACAAAAGGACACCAGCTGTTCAACCAACATCACGCTTGACTGAGCCTTCGTTCAGAAGCAGCAGCTCTACAGTTTGCTATGGGGCCACCTCCAGGGTTGCCGTAGAATCACTCCTTGTGGTGTTGGGGATCAGTCCTGGGGCCTTCTACATGCAATGCCAGACATGAACTAACTCCCTACACTGGTATCTGTCATCTTCCTTCTAGTTTTGGGGTTTGTTTTTTTTTTCTATTTGGATCATACCCGGGGATGCTCAGGGGTTACTCCTGGCAGTGCTCGGGGACCATATGGGGTGCTGGGGATTGAACCCGGGTCCGCCACATGCGAGGCAATGCTATTGTTCCAACCCCATCCTGAAACTCTCTTGCTGGCGATACAAGAGTTTCCCGTGTGCTTGTTTTGCTTCTGTCAACAGCAGTGCCCCAAGAATTTAAATTGAGGGTGAGCTAATTCAAGCAACACATCCCAACTCGGGGTGTACTTTTTATTTCATGGGATTCCCTCTTCTTTCACAGACACCCTAAATAAGACTTAATTGTAAGTTTTTTTTTTTTCAAGAAATAAACTCATTTGGGGCTGGAGCAATAGCACAGCGGGTAGGGCGTTTGCCTTGCACGCAGCCAACCCGGGTTCGAATCCCAGCATCCCATATGGTCCCCTGAGCACCGCCAGGGGAGATTCCTGAGTGCATGAGCCAGGAGTGACCCCTGTGCATCGCCGGGTGTGATCCAAAAAGCAAAATAAAAAGAAATAAACTCATTCAACTTTTAATTAAGAGCCAGAGTTTGTATTGCTTCTTTCTTAAGCTTCTTCATCCCTCCCCTTGGAAAGCAAGTTTAAAACAGGTATTTGGAGTTAGGGCTTCCCAGGGGAATGACTCAGGAGAGCTGCAGGCACCTTCACAGCTGAGCTCCCTGAGGTCCAGGAGGGTAAGACTTAGCTCACACGGGGTGGACAGAATGTGTGAGTGGCCCCCCAGGGCTGAGCCTTCTTGGCTTCGTGGTGTTCATTCCTGCGGCCTCTCCCCAAACAGCCCGGAATTGGGGGAGTGGAATCCCAGACCCTTCCTCCTGGCTCCTTGACCCGTTGGGAATCAGGAGCATGAACCAGTCACCGCCTCCCTAAAAGACCACAACTCTCCAGCACTCGACACCCGAACTCTAGACAGTATTACTTTTCTGAACGGGGGCGGGGGGGGAAACAAGGGGACATTCTACGGGGGTTGTTTTCGTAGCTCCACCTTCTCCTCGGAACTTGCAGGAAGGTATGCATCGATGAGGAAGATTGTGCGGGCCTCTGCGTTGGGCAGCGGGAGCTGGCGTCTTGCAACCGGCGATCCCGCCAGCGCTCACCTCGCCTCCCGCGGACCCCCTCGGCGCGTCCCCTCCACTGCCAGTTGCCGCGGCAAGAATGAGCGTGTCGGCCAGCACAGCCCGTGTGTGTTCTACAGTCCTCAAGCACGCGCTCCTGGTTCACGCACCGTGGAAAGGAGCCCGGGCGCGGCGCACGCCCCAAGCTGCCCGCGCTGGTCCGACCAGCCGGGGCTTGGCGGGTCAGAAACTCGGCGCCGCATCCCTGATCAGGGTCCGACCCCCCAACCCCCACCCCACCCCACCCCGGCCCAGGACCTCACCTGGAAGCGCAGACGTGGGCCCGGCTCGAGGTTCCGGGGCTCCGTCTCCTCGCCCGAGGCTTCTTCATCCTTCCCCTGCGTCGGGGGCGGCTCTGGACTCGTGGGCGCGCCCCGCGGAGTGGCCACGTCCCCTTCGGCCTCCTGCGGCTGCAGCCCCGGCGCGTCCACCGGCCGCTCGCAGTTGGCGGGCACCGCGGCGGGGGACCCGCGCTCCTGGGACTGCGGCTCCTTCCTCGCCGAGCCGCCTCTCCGTCCCGCGTCGGGGTTGCGCGGCGGGGACGGCTGGCCGTCGGGCGCCCCGGGCCGCCACGCGCCCTCCGCAGCCGCCGTCCTTTTCAGCAGGGCGGGGACGCGACGGGAGGTGAAGGGCGAGTAGAGGGCGACGGAGCGCGGGAAGCGCACGGAGCGCCGGGTGCCGTTCGGCGGGTGGCCCTGCCCGGGGCCCTTGCGGCAGGCCGAGCCGCTGTCGGAGCCGCCCGGGGAACCCGGGTCGCGGGTCTTGGGCGGCAGCGTGCGGCGCCCCAGCGAGCACTGCACCGAGGCGTCGCAGCGCGGGTTCACCTGCACCGCCACGTCGCGGCTGCTGGCGCGGCGGGGCAGCGGGGACAGGCCCGCGATGCCCTGCGACAGCAGCGCCATCAGCTGCGCCCGCTGGTAGCTGTCGAGGTACGCGGCGGCCTTGAGCTGCCCGGGCCCGGGGAAGAGCGGGGCGGACTCCGCCGTGCAGGACCCGGGCACGCAGCCCGGCTCGCGGGGCCGCCGGCCGCCCCCGCCCGCCACGCCCTTGCCCTTGGCGGCGGGCAAGTGGGGGTAGGGGCATGGAAAGGGGGCGCAGGCCGGGTACATGTGGCCGTCCAGCACTTCGCCTCTCAGAGCCACCGTGAGCGCAGCCCCGGCTGCTCCCCCGCGATCCGCGCCCTAAATAGGCGCCGGACGGAAGCGCGCCGCGGGGCACCGGCCTGCCCGCCCCCACCCGGCCGCCTCTTCCCGGCTGGAAACGACCCACTGCTGCCGTCACTGGGATAGGGGATTCCTTGTCTCGGGGCGCACTGGGTCCCCGGGGGGACGTGCCGTGGGGGCAGGGAATCTCTCCGGGATTCACCCGGCCCAGACGATTCCAGCGAGTCAGTCCCCCAAAGTAGGAACCCGGGGCGAGGCTGAGTGAGCAGAGGGCCGTGGTCTGGAGGATTAACTGACTCAGGCCGGTGGCCTCCCATTATCCTGTTCCATCTCAGAGCCAGTGGAAGACACCCCCATCTAAGCTCATGGTTTGCTTCCTTCGAACCCCCCCTCCCCCCGCATAGCCCCTGCTCCCACCCCACCCGCGCGCTAAAACTCCCTACCCATTTCTAAGGGTGAATGCTCTTCCCTGGAATTCTGCCAATCTGCATAACCAGATCATCCCTCCAATTGGCATCGATTTGTGGGTGTGTTTACATCCTCATAGATCAATTCAGTTAGCGGGAAAGCCCTTGTCCATTGGGAAAATGTTAAAAAAAAAAGGTTGGCTGCTCATTTCTGCTGGTTTTTCCACTCATGCAGTTTTCTCTGATCAGGTACATTTCATTATTTAATTAACCTATTTGGGGATCTTTTTTTTTTTTGAGAGAACACTATTTTTTAAACAATTACATGAAACTCAGTTAGGCTTTATAAATATAGCTTATTTTACTCTTAGGAGATAATGCACCAAAATTCTACATTTCCAAGACCCTGTTTTCTAAGAGTTTACATAGTTGAAAAAAATCATAAAAATTGGTAAATGGGGGGAAACAAAACCACATTTAACTTGTTCAGGCCACACGCAAACAGTCCCAGGTGCAAGTGATAGGATGGCATTGATGTGTAATTTGTAAAAACACTTGGGGAATACATCACCGCAGGCTGACAATAAAGACTGGGAGTGTTCCATGCGCATCTTGAGCCCCCTGCTCTCCTGTAGGTAAACCAGGTACACGACCACAGGTACAGACCATAAATACGGAGTGGTATTTCAGCAGGATGGGAGTGCCCCTGATTCGCTCCTGATCTTCAGAGAGCAGTCTGAGCGGTTTCCACCATCACTAAATTTTCTGCATTCACCGTGCCATAGGACGTGTCTGCCATTTCCTCTTCTTTGAGTTTCTTGTAAGAAATGTCTGTGTCTTCGTCTTCATCGAGGGACTCGCGCTTGTGCAGTATTTCAGTCCCATACATTTTATATATTAAGACGAACACCCCCGCTTCAGCCGACTGGAAGAGGGCGTAGAGCAGGGGAAACATGTACATACTCCCGATAAAGCGCGGGGGGAAGGCCAGCTTGAGGATGGCAGTGCAGAGCTGCACGTTCTGACTCCCCGTCTCCAGGCACACGGTCCTCTTGCAGTTGGGGGGCAGGTGGAAGAGGGTAGCCAAGCCGTAGCCCGAGGCATAGCCCGCCAGAGGCATGAAAATGGCCACCACGTAAACAGTCGCAGGAATGCTGGCCAGGAGCTCGGGCCCTAGCATGGTGCCGGTCAATATGAACAGGACCACCAGCGTCACTAGCAGAGACCACAGGGAAACCTAGTGGTAAAGAGAGAGAGACCCAAGCCATCACACGTCAGGGCGTTGCCGAGGAATTCAAGGTAAGAAAGCCTGAGCCCTTGGAAGAAGAGACCCATCTAATGTGACTTTATGCACAAAACAGAGGTATTCGCCAGGAACGTTCTTTTTTGTTTGTTTGGGGGCCACAGGTCACAGTGCTCAGGGGCTCCTCCTTGCTCTGTGTTCAGGAGAGATCCCTGGAGCTACTCAAAGGACCCTATGTGGTGCTAGAGATTTGAACTCAGATCAGTGGTGGGCTAAGCAAGTGCTCTAAGCTGTGGATTAGCTCCCCTGGCCTTAGTATTTTCTAAAATAGAGGGGCCAGAGAGATAGTACAGGGGTTAAGGTGCTTGCCTTTTTTTCCCCCTTTTTTGGGTCACACCCAGCAATGCCCAGGGGTTACTCCTGGCTCTGCACTCAGGAATTACTCCTGGCGGTGCTCAGGGGACCATATGGGATGCTGGGAATTGAACCTGGGTCGGCCTCGTGCAAGGCAAACGCCCTACCCGCTGTACTATGGTTCCAGCCCCTAAGGTGCTTATCTTGAGTTTGGGAGACCCCAGTTGAATCACCGGCATGAATATGGGTCACTTAGCACTGCCAGGGATGTAACCTGAGCAGAGAGCCAAGAGTAAGGCAGAGCCCTGAACACCACTGGGCGTGGCCAGAAGATTCGGAGCACCTGCCTTTGGGAGTCTCAGCAGCTGACTATTTGAAGTCCTCTTCCTTTATTTCTGTGACAATTTACCTTCTTTAACATTGTCTTGAAATAGACTCTCAGGATCAGCACAGACCAGCCGAGTGTGGCCAGAGAGCTCAGCAAACATTTCAACACCATGGTGGGGAGCAAGACTGTTCTCCACACAGATTCTTCCAGACTGGCTTTGGAGCCCTGCTCGGAGCATGTGCTATATTTGTGGACGGTCCTTTTCTCCAGGGAGCAGAGTCTGAAGCCCCAGGCTTAGGATGACAAGTAGAGAGGGCAAATGGACCTTCTAAGTCCCTCACAGGACCCAGGTTTTCTGCAAGGAATCAGTCCAGTGTTATGGAAGATGGGTGGCTACTGAGAATGGGGACACTGGCTGTGAGATACTGGTGTCCCGCAGGCACTTTGTAGCTCGTGAAACTGCTAAGAGTACAGAAACAATCAACAATCCCAGATTAGGTAAGGGGGAACACATGGGAATACCAGGATCGAGGCATTCCTTGCCATTCTGCAACTCCCTCTCTTTACCTCCTATCACCAGAAACCTGCCACCGCTATATTTCTAATGATACTAAGGAATTATATGCCATGGGAGAATCTGAGACACAGCACAGCTGTATAAGACAGTGTCCACATCTGACTGGTACATTTTACTCATTCTGATAAGGCAGGCTGAATAAGTGGCCAGGTGGAAGCCTAAAAACTCAGTTTTCCAGATTGGCAATAAGCATCTTCTGATTGTATTTACCGAGCACGCCTTGCAATATTCAGTGTTTACTTCTGGCTCAGTGTTTACTTCAGTGCTCAGGAACCACTCCCAGCAGTGCTTGAGAGCCATATGTTGGTACCAGGAATTAAATACAGGTTGGCCACATTCAAGGCCAGTTCCATAACTCCTGCGCTGTCTCTCTGGCTTGTTTTTCTTACAGGCAGGAGGAGTGTGTTTGCAAGGGGACAGAGATCCTGGCAAGCATTCCAAGTGTTGTTCCCGACTCCCTGGCTATTGGGAGGAAAAGCCCTGTATACTTCTCCCAGTATATGGAATTGGGAGATACTTGACACACTCAAACAATTATTGAAGATTCATTTGGGCTGGTCAATGGTCCACCTTATAGGATGCCAATCTACTTATAGAAGGTGTCACATTACAATCGACAGCTACAGAAACGTTTAATAAATTTCTAGGGGTGTCTACAACAGAGACTTGGACAAGGCGTCTGACTACATTGTGCCAACACTGGTTCCAAGGCACCTTTTACTTATTTGTGAGAAGTATATTCACACTGATATTTATATACATTCATATTTACATATGTGTAACATCATTGTCAAATGTACTCTTTTACTATGTGTTATATCAGTTATATATGCAATGTATAACTGTAAAATGTAATATGTGATATTTATATGTGTATATAAATATATATGTAAATATATGCAAATAATGTATGTATATTTACCCCCCAAAAAAGCATCTTTTACTCATTCACTCCACACTCAGCAGTACCTGAGGGGACCGTATGGACTCTGTAATACCAGCAAACAAGCCCAGGGCTCCTCCATATGCTGCAGTCCTTTGTCCTGGCCGCCCTGCCTGCCAGAGCCTCTTTTAAACTATTATCAGTCCTTTGGGGAAGCATTGATATTGAATGTCAATGTCAATTTACTGGGTTTGGTTTTGTTTTTTACTTTGGTTTTGGGGCCACACCCAGCAGTGCTCATGGGCTATTTATGGCTCCTGTTCAGTGCTCAAGGAATCATATGAGAGGCTGAAGAGATAGTACAGAGAGCAGGGAACTTGCCTTATACCCAGCAGATCTGGATCTATGGTCCTCTGTGTACTGCCAAGAGTGATCCCTGAGCGCAGAGCCAAGAGAAAGCCTGAGCATCTCTGGGTGTGGCTCAAAAATGAAAATGTTAAAAAGAGACCACATGAGGCATCAGGGAATTTGAACCTGAATCATGAGTCAACCCAGAAGCAAGGTGAGCACCTTAACACATGTACTATTAGTCTGGCTCAATGTCATTTTATTATTATTTTGGTTTTGGTACCACACCTGGTGGTGCTGGAACCATACGCAATGCTAACAACTGAACCAGGCTCAGCTGTGTTGCAAGGTAAGGGTCTTAAACCCTGTGCTCTCTCTCAGCCCCCAAATATATTTTTAAATATATATTTATCACTGTCACTGTCACTGTCAAATTGATGTTGCTCATCAATTTGCTCGAGTGGGAACCAGTAACGTCTCCATCGTGAGACTTGTTGTTACTGTTTTGGCATATCAAATACGCCACGGGTAGCTTGCCAGGTTCTGCTATGCAGGCGAGATACTCTTGGTAGCTTGCTGGGCTCTTAGGGGCAGAAGAATCAAACCCGGGTCAGCTGCGTGCGAGGCAAATGCCCTACTGCTGTGCTATTGCTCCAACTGAATATAATATATATTTATTATATATAATAGAATATATAATATATATTTATATATTTATAAATAACAAATATTGTTTACATATTATGTATATATATATACATATATATATATATTTGCTTTTTAGGTCACACCGGCAATGCTCAGGGGTTACTCCTGAGACTGCACTCAGGAATCACTCCTGGCAGTGCTTGGGGGACCATATGGGATGCCGGGGATCAAACCCAAGTCAGCTGTATGCAAGACAAATGCCCTTCCTGCTGTACTATCACTCCAACCTCATGTTTAGATATATTTACAATATATAAATATATTTTAGTATGAAAAGAACCTATTTGATTTTCTCTTACTATTTCTAAGATTGCATAGTGAATGTGTTTAAATTAATAGTGTTAGCTTAATGATTAAGTCTAGATGTTCTTACTGAAGCACAAGATTAACTCTGGGTATGTCTTATAATCCATAAAATACATGTATGAATATGTAAGTTATATTTATTACATTCAAGATATGTTGATTATAGACATACTTTCTTTCCCTCAAGGCTGAGCATATGTACATAAAGGAACCCTCTATTTTCATATGAATAAAAGTTAGCCCCTTTACACACATTCCTTTAGACAACAAAGTAGTGTAAGTAGAACACAAAAGACTATCTTTTCAAATTTACATAATTGAAACACTGGAGTAGCTCTTTTTCCTTTTGTCTAGAGGAATTTGCCAGCACATTTGATCTTGCTGACTTCCTGAAATGAGACTCCTGTTCATGGTTTGCTCTTAGTGACCATCATTTCTAAGTTTGTGAAGAAATCTTAGTTTCTGGTGCTGAAGTGATAATACAGCAGGCAGGGTGATTGCTTTGCATGCAGCCAACCCCGGTTAAATCCCAACTAACCCATATGGTTCTCCTGAGTACTGCCAGTAATGCTCCCTGAGCACAGAGCCAGGAGTAAGCCCTGGGCAACACTGGGTATACCCCCCTCTCAAAAATAAACCAAAAATATTTATTTTCAAATATTCCAAATATTTCAATGGGTTGTTGTTTAGCTGGGTTTTTGTCTGGTTTGGGGGCCATATCTGACAGTGCTCAGGACCTTTCCTGGCTTTGAGCTCAGGAGTCACTCCTGGTGGTGCTCAGGGGACCATATGGGGTGCCAGGGATTGAATCTGGGTTGGCTGTGAGCAAGGCAAGCACCTTGCCTGCTATACTACCTCTCCAGCCCCTAAAAAGTATTTTCTTAACTATTACAAAATCTTCTGTTTCATTTATAGAATGATAAAACATTTCTACAATAATTATAGGAATTATATTTCACTTTTTAAAAATGTAGCCATATATTTCTAAAATACTGCATGAACTTTTTAAAATAGTTTAATCTCAGCTGTTTTGAATTTTAGAATCTAAAAAAAAAAGCCTTATAAAATCTTGAATTGAGATGTTTCCAACTGTGAAGGTGAACAATTCTCTCTCTCTCTCTCTTTTCTTTTTGAGTTATACCTGGCAATGCACAGGGGTTACTCCTGGCTCATGCACTCAGAAATTACTCCTGGCGGTGCTCAGGGGATATATGGGATGCTGGGAATCAAACCGGGTCAGCCTCGTGCAAGGCAAATGCCCTACCCACCGTGCTATCGCTCCAGCCCGGAACAATTCTCTTATACCATGTTTAGTTGAGCTCTCTTCCTTCCCTTCTTTCCTCCTCCTTCCTTTCTTTCCTCCTTCCCTCTCTAGGGATCAACTTCAGTGCCTCATTCACTCTACCACTGAACTATAGCTCCAGCTCCATGATTTAATTAGAGCTGTAAGTTTTGAAATTCCAAACCCTGGAAGTAATTTTTCTGGGTGAAACTTTGTCTCTAGCTTCTCCACACTCAAGTGCTTCCTTCTCTCTTTCCCACACTTCTCAGCCCTGCAGCTGCGGGCCAGAGACCCAGCCCTGTCCGGGTCCATCAGATCGCCAAAGAGGACGCACATTGGTGCCCTGCCCGGGGCCACCTTACCTTCACTATGTAGTCAGCCACGCGGTTGTATTTGTAGCGAATGAAGACGCCCAAGCCGATGGGGATGAGGGTGCTGCAGAGCGTGAGGGTGACGGCCCCCAGCGGTAGGAGCTGCACCAGCGGGGTGTTTATCCACGCTCGACTGTAGATCCACAGGCACACAGGCATCAAGACCAGGGCCAGCAGCGTGGAGGAGATGGTCATGATGATGCTGCGAACAGGGCACACAAGTCAGAAAGGCTCCCAGCCACGGAGCCTCTCCCCTACTTTGGGTGGTGGAGAAAGAGGAAACTGCAAATGCACGCCCACCCCACCCGCGCCCAACCGACATCTGAACCCAGAGAGGGAACACAAGCAAATATCTGGGGACTGCTGCCTCGGGAGCCTTACCACTGCAAATAGACATGGATGCATTGATTGGAGGGCGGGGGTCTAAGGAATGAGGTTGCAGGGCTGGAGAGATGCGGGCAGGGCGCTGGCTTGCCCCAGGCCGACCCAGATTCAATCCTCAGCATTTTAACTACGGTCCTCCGAGCCCTGCCCGGAGCTCAGTAGATCTCACTACCCCAAGATCCCCAGTACTAAGCCCTGAGCATCGCGGTGGGTGACCCCAAAAGAAGAAAAAAGGGAAGCAAAGAAATAAAGGAAGAAAAACAACGCTGTGTTTGAATCCTCCCAAGCACCGAGTGAGACGCTGCAGCGCTGCAGCGTCTAACCTGTTGGAAGCATCTCGACTGTTACTTTTCTCTAGAGCTGGGCGGACGCCGGCTTTGCTCTCCTATGCCCGGCTCCTCCGAGCTGCAGACTTGCCCAGCGCGGACCCCGCGGCCGCTCCGGAGCGGACGAGGCGAGGGAGCTGAAGGGGCCAGCACTGTAGATGGAGCCCCCGACCCTCCCTTCGAGGCGCCCCTCGCACACCTCCTGGTCTGGAGCGCATTCTTGCCCTCTGCCAGAGCGCCTGGATGTCTAACCCCGGGCGTCCGCGTCTTTTCCAGCTTCTTCTCCCCCTCCTCCAGCCTCCTCCCCACTGCCTGTCCTTTCCTCTCTCCTAGGTTCCCGACGCCAGAGCCGCGACCCAAGCGGCAGGGGGTGTCCCGGGTACCTGAGGTTCATGTCGCCGTCCACCAGAAGGGACATCAGGTTGGAGAGGTTCCCGCCGGGACAGCAGCCGCACAGCAGCACGGCCACGGCGGCCACCTCGTCCAGCGAGAAGATGAGGGCCAGCAGAAAGGCCAGCAGCGGCAGGAAGCCGAACTGGCAGAGCGCGGCCAGCAGCGCGCCCACCGGCCGGCGGACGTGCGCCCCGAAGTGGTTCACGTCCACCGTGCAGCCGAGGCCCAGCATGGTGATGCACAGGGCGGCACCCACGAGAACGTTCAGCCCGTGGTTCAGCGGCGTGTCCCAGAACGGGGCTTCGTGGGACTCCCAGGAGCGGGGGAACGAGGAAGGGGCCAGGCTGGCGGCCGCGAGGCTGCTGCTGGCCCCGGGGCCGGGCGTGGGGCCGGCGCTGAAGGGCCCCGGGGGCCCCGGGCTGGGCGGCGCGCTGCCGGCGGGCGCCAGCGGGAAGTCGGAGCCGGGGCTCGGGCTGCTGGCGTTGGGCGACAGCGTGTAGTTGTCGGGCGGCAGGGAGGTGGGCACGAAGAGCAGGGTGGCGTTGTCCGAGCCGTCCATGGCTGCGGGGCCGCGGGGTGCGCTGCCTCCCGCCGTCGGTCCGCCGAGCCCCGCTCCGCTCCGCACCCAGCGCCTGACGTCTCCGGGCGGCGTCGGGGGGCGGCGGGCGAGTCCCGGGCAGCGGCTGGGGGCGGAGTGTCGGGGCAGGGGGGTGTGCACTGGCGCGGCCCCCGAGGTTCCTTGAACCCAATCGCCGCGTCCCCCTCTCCCCCACGGCGCCCCGCAGGCCCCGCCCCGCCGCCGCGTCCCCTCCTTTTAATCAGCGGTAAGTGCTTCTGTGACTGTAGCCAGCGGCAGAACAAAGACCTGACAAAGGACCAGAAAGCAGAAAAACACCGCGCCTGGCAGCGCATCAAGTTCACGTTTGGGCGCTGCCTCTGGGAGAGTGAAATCTGGAGACTCGGACTCGTGGGGAGAAGGAAAAACAGCCAGACAAAGCGGTCTCTGCACGCACGTCAACGGCGTCTACTCTGTGCACCCCTTCCCGCGGAGAGGGGTGCCTCACTTAATTATAGGTGCGGTGTTCTGATAGCATGACCCGATACCTGGCTTTGCTTCGCAGTTTGTTTTGTTTGGGGTCACCCTCAGCTGTGCTCAGGAGGTGCTCGTGAATCTGGGCTCAGGGATCACTCCTGCATCAGTGCTCAGGGGACCTTATGGGTGCCGGCATGGAAGCAGATCGCCGTATGCAAAGCAAGTGCCTTACCCCGCCTTATGATATCTCTGGCCCTTGCAAACGATTTTTAAATAAGAACTTTGTGTTCTGGGGCCAGAGCGATAGTACAGCGGGTAGGGCGTTTGCCTTGCAAGCGGCAGACCTGGATTCTATCCCTGGCATCCCATAGGGTCCCCCGAGCACCGCCAGGAGTGATTCCTGAGTGCAGAGTCAGGAGAAACCCCTGAGCATCGCCGGGTGTGATCCAAAAAGAAAAAGAAAAAAAGAACTTTGTGTTCAAATAGTTGTTTCCATTGGATTCTGATTGCAGAGGTTTGGCCGCAAGGGGGAGGGGAGCAGGGTTCAAAGAGGAGGAGGCCACTGGATGAGGGAACCAGTTTAATCGTGTCTATTTTGACAGCTTGAAATTGTACCCGTTGCAAATGTTGTCAGTCTCAATTAAAATTTTTATTTATTTATTTTTCGTGTTTTGGGCCCCACCTGGCGGTGTTCTAGAGGATGCTCCTGGCTCTGCACTCAGGCAGGAATCACTCCTGGCGGTGCCGGAGGACCATAGTAGGGCACCGGGAATCAACCCCCGGTAGGCCATGTTTGCACACGGCAAGTGCCTTATTCTCAATACGATCTCTCTGATCCCTCAATTAAAATTTTAAATAAATTGTACTTAAAACCAAAATGCAGGCAACATAGAGTTATGGATGTAAAGTGGAAAAAATGAGTTTTATGTTTAAAGTAGAAAGTAAGAATAATCCTGATGGGGCTTGGGGTGGAAGAGGTAGTACAGGGGATAAGGTGCTTGCCCCCTTCTGTGGAGCCCTCAGTTCGATTCCTGTGCCCCGTATCCCTGTTCCTGCCTGAGCATAGAGCCAGGAGTTGGTGCTGAGCACTGCCGGGCATGACTCTAAAACAAACCCCCAGAGTGGAGGAGTTTGAGCTCAGTCTTCCCGAGGTCTGTGTGCCCTGGGTGGTCCCAGCAGCAGCCCCCGGGGAGGGATGAAACCCATGCGTACCTGGGGACGTGAAAGGCAGATGGGACCAGGAGGGTTTTGGGGACTGTAGATTTATGAAATTCTAGGAAGACAGCCTTGGCATTAAGAGGAAAGATCTGGAAAGAAATGAAGTGGCGAGATTCCCTTCTCCAGACAGGTTTATCCCCAAACAAATCAAAGTCAGGGTTCTTGCAAAGGCCGACTCTAGGCTTTAAATCAGTCATTAGACGCCTCTGTGCAAAGGAAGAGTGCTCCCTCAGCCGGGGCCGCTGAGCTGAGAGACAGGGCTGCAGGCTGCGTGGCTGACCCGAATGCTACCAACTGAGTGGGGATGCCAAGAAAGGTGCTGAATAGGAAATGAGGGAACTCTTCTGCGTGCAGTGAATTCTTTTCGCTGGGGACCTACCCTGTCCCCGTTTCCCCATCGATCTGGGGACTGCCAGTACCAGCATGGACTGAACCCATGAGCTTCTATTTCCTCCCCAAATCTCCTGGAAATGATGTAAATGATGAGTCTACATTCAAAGCATGTTTTATTGTTGGTAACAAATCATGTATTTCTTTTCTGTTACATTCCATGGAGGCAGAGCTTCTGGAAAGTGCATTTAGGAAAATAGCAAATTCTCAAGTTCTTCCCAAAACACAAATCCTACCTCCTCCAACACACCAGGACAGTGCAGCAACATCCAGAGAGCTTCCAAGGAAACGGGATGTGACCCAGATAATCTGCTTTCATTTAAGGCTGCACAAGCAGACCAAGACTCTTCAGATACGTCAAGGAAGCTGGGAGCCACACATCGTTAGTAACTGAGCATCCAGGGAAACAGACGTGATAAAGGAGAAGCTGGAATAAGATGAGCCACTTCTGGCAGAGTGAGCTGATGCCCAGTTCTGTGGGCACCATTCCCATTTGCTTTCTCCTGGTACTAGTGGTATTGGAATCTCCAACCAAATTAAAGCAGCAGTAATTTAAGGCAGAATAACTTCTAGCTTCTGCGCTTGGGGCGTTAGGGTGGAGAGTGGGCTTAAAAGGCACAACAGGCAAAGAGCAAAAGGCAGAAAGGGATGGGTTTGGTTTGTACAATTATAGAATCACCCTAAACTTGCAGCCTAGGGGTCTGCAGACCTGGTGTCTCTCCTGCCGAAGTAATTATTATTTTTATTTTTTATTTATTTTTTTGCTCTTTGGGTCACACCCGATGATGCACAGGGATTATTCCTGGCTCTGCACTCAGGAATTATGCCTGGCAGTGCTCAGGGGACCATATGGGATGCTGGGAATTGAATCCGGGTCAGCCACGTGCAAGGCAAAAGCCCTACCCGCTGTGCTATCGCTTCAACCCCATATAGGATTTTTATTTTTATTTCTATTTATTTTTTTAATTTTTAATTTTTATTTTATTGAATCACCATGACAAAAGTTACAAAACTTTCAGGTTTAAGTCTCAGTCATATAATGATCAACCCCCCATCCCTTCACCAGTGCATCTGTTCCCCCACCAAGAACCCCAATATACCCCCCTCCCTCACACCCCGCCCCGAACCTGAGTACCTGCCGAAATGATTGAAGAGGATATTTGTGTCTCATCCCACCTCGCCCTACACACACACACACACACACACACACACACACACACACACACACACACACATCTCCTTCACTACTTAGAGGAATTTGATTGTGAAACATCTTTCCATGGCGGTGATGTTGGTGGACAGGGTGGAGACCCTCACAGTAAAACTAAGATCAGGTTGATCAAGAATCTCCCAAGCGCCACTTGATAGACCCTGTCCCAGACCCAAAAAAAGGGGGTCCAGAACAATAGTATAGCAGGCAGGGCATTTGCCTTGCATGTGGCCGACTTGAGCACTACCAGGAGTAATTCTTGGGTGCAGAGCCAGGAGTAACCCCCAAGCAGCATCAAGTGTGACCCAAAAAGCCAAAGGGAGAGACAAAGTAGTACAAAATGAAGTGTTCCAGCCTCTTGGACTCTCTCCCAGGCCCATTTCTACTTGTTTGGTTTTGGGGGTGAGGAGGGAAGTCGATTCTTCCAAGTAGAGTAGAGACCCGAAACTGCTGGGGATGGTGCTCCAGTAACCAGATGGCATAAGGGATTGAATCTGTTTCTCCATGCACTCCCCTACCAATTTACCCAGCCCTCACTCCCTTCTCTTAAGGCATTTCCTTAATTTTCTTAAGGCATTTCCCCCTGACCCTCTGTAGGAGGGAGAAAGGGTCAGGAGGAATCTCAGGGGGCTGCAGTATAGGCTGTGCTTGCAGGTTCCCGGGCACACCCTGATTCCCTTGAGTACTGCCTAGATGGGACCCCCCTCAGCAATGAGTTGAGAATAACCCTGAGCACTGGCAGTTGTGGTCACTGGCGCTGCACAACCTCCTGAAAACTGCCAAGGGGCCAGAACAGGTAGGACACCTGCCATGCATGTAATCCCCGGCACTCCATAAGGTCCCCCAAGCCTTGCCAGGAATGACCCCTGAGCACAGAGCCAGGAGTAATCCCTGAGCATCGCTAAGTATGGCCCCAAAACCAAAACCCAAACCCAACAACAACAACAAAACCCGCCAAGTTAAGCCTGGAGGCTCTAGAACACGACTGGGTGTGGCCAGGTGACCCCCAGATGTTGTGAATGTAGAAGGAGTTTGATCTCCCAGCACAGCTCCCCCACTCCCACCCTCCTCAGGCAAACAAGACTGCAGTGGAAGAAGACCCTGAATTATAAAATCCTTGTCACTTCCTGGGAACACACTGGCATTCATCAGTCATTTTCCTGGGGCTGTTTAGAAGTCAAAACAATTGTTTTATTTCTTTCAGTATGAATCACTTCCTAAGATTGCATCCCAAATTCTTTTCACCAGGATAAGAATGGCAACATTTAATTGTGTGTGTGTGTGTGTGTATTTATGTGTACATGTGCTCTTTATTTGTTTTGTTTTGTTTTAGGGAGGGTTGTGGGGAGGACCCTACAAGGCATATTGCAATAGTCTTTCTGTACTTGGGTTCAGATAGAGTAAGAAGGGGCTGGAGAGAGAATACAGGGGTGAGCAGGTACTTTGTACTCAGGAATCCTGGCAGTGCTCAGGGGACCCTATGGGATGTTGGGACCGAACCCAGTTTGATTGTGTGCAAGGCAAGCTCTTTATCTGCTGTGCTATCTCTCCATCCCTTCATCTTTTTTTGTTTCTTTGTTTATTTGGGGGCCACAACCAGCTATCTTCAAGGCTTTTTTCTGACTCTGTGCTCAGGGATCACTCCTGGCTGGGCGGGGGTGGGGGGGGCACATGCAGTGCCAGGGATTGAGCCTGGATCAGACGCATGCAAGACAAGGACCATTCCTGTTGTCCTAGCTTTCTGGCCCTATTTTTTATGTTTATGTGTTCATTTGGCTGAGTGTAGCCACACCTGGCAGTCACTCCCGGTGACCCATATGAGGTGCCAGGAATCAAACTGGGGTGAGCTGCATTTGAGGCAGATGCCTTACCACTGGTACTCTCAAATCTATTTCTTCCACACAATCAGTAGTTTTTCACAGCATTTTCCATATTTAGAAGTATTCTTGCTGCCATGATTGTGATTCCCCTAAGCCCCCAGGTTGAACTGATCTTGGCATCACAAAGGCAGTTTGTGCGTAGTTGCTGCTTCGAAGCTGTGTGTGGCATGATCTGAGGCTGTAATGCCTTGAGTCTTCACAAGACTTTTCTCAGCCTATCCTGCATGTCTGATCTCATAGAGTGATATTCTTTGTAAAACAACAGCAACAGTAATAACAATAACAACAACAACAATAATAATAATTAGCACTGTAGCACTGTCATCCTGTAGTTCAGTGATTTGCTCTAGTGGGCACCAGTAACGTCTCCATTGTGGACTTGTTATTGTTTTTATGGCATGTAAAATGCACCACGGGTAGCTTTCCAGCCTCTGCTGTGCAGGAGGAATACTCTCAGTAGCTTGCCGGGCTCTCTGAGAGGGACAGAGGAATCGAACTCGGGTTGGCTGTACGCAAAGCAAATGCCCTACCCACTGTGCTATCACTCCAGTCCAAAAATAATAATAATAATAATATAACAATAATAATAATAATGATAATAATAATAATTTCTTTACTGGCTGGGCAGATGGCTCGAAGGACCAGAGCACAAGCTTGGCATGCGTGAGCATTGCATGGCAGAGTTCCATCCCTGCCACCACAGGGTCTCCAGATCCAGCAGGTGTAGCTCTGGTGGCCCCCGCCAGTGCCAGCCAAGTATGCAGTCGGGCTCTGAACACGCCTGTAGTGACCCTTGCATCCTCCAGCACAACTGGGCACCGCCACCCCCAAATGAAAAGAGCACCCCTATTTTCAGCTCCCAAATCCCATGATTCACTAGCAAAATTCCTAGTGAAAAACATTCTCACTCCACTCAGGCTCTCCTTCTTGAGTTCTCAGTCTACCAGGAGAGCTGCACCCTCTCCCTCCACTTCCTTCACGCCTCACCTGCTGGCTGTGCATGAGAAGGCTGTACTTTCTCTTCTTTTTTTTGAGGGGGTGAGAGGGTTGGGGCCACACCCAGCGGTGTCCAGGGTTTATGCCTGGCTCTGTGCTCAGGGATCACTCCGGCAGAGCTCAGGAGACTGTAAGTGGTGCTGGGTATTGAACTGGGGTCAACCCCATGTAAGGTGAATGCTTTATCCTCTGTCTCACGGCGCTGTACCCCTTTCTCTTTTCTCACCCAGTCTTCTCTTCTTGAACCAGTCCCACCCATATTTCCAGCTACTCTTTTTCTCTTTCTTATCACCAACAACTCATCAAAGAAGCAAAAGGTCTCTTTCTAGAAGCTCTAACATTTCAACATGATTCTAATGAACCGACAGATTTCCCTAGGGGCTTAGTGATCTTTGGGTGGTATAAAGGCTTGCATCAGGAGGAGGCATTTGTCATCTGATAAAAACCAAAAGGAATAAAACAGTATCTGCAAAGCTCCAGCAGGATATTAAACTGAGAATTTATTTGAGCCAAACATGGAAAAAAAAAAAAGAAAAACCTCCAGTGATATTTTTCGAGGCTCCCAACTTAAAAAAAAATAATCCATGTAACTAGACAACACAAAAATAGCAAAGGCAAGGTACTTTTTTAAATGTTTTATTAAAATTAGACTCCAAGCTCCTGGGATGTGGCTTGATGGAAAAGTACGTGTTCTGTAGGTATTTGACTCAGAGTTTGATGCCCCGCACTGCAAAAAAAGAAAAAGAAAAAAAGAAAGAAAGAAAATTCAATGCCACTAACTGGTTGACTTTTAAAACGTTTTCATTATTTTGGCTTGTGGCTCTGGGTCCATAACTGACGGTGCTCTGGGGACCATGGAGTGCCAGGGACTGGCTTGGGATCCCCCATGAAAGCCTGTGCTCAATCCCGTCCATCCATCTCCCCAGCCCTGCTTTGGATTCAGATTTTCTTTCAGTGATTTTAATTTTATTTTATTCTAGGCTTTGGGCCACACTCAGCAGTGCTCAGAAGCTACTCCTGGCTCTGTGTTTGGGGAACCAAGTGATGCCAGAGATCAAACCCAGAACTCCTGCAGGCAAAACATGAACTCAAGCCTTTTGAATCATCTTCCTAGGCTATGGTTTAGATTCTTTTGCTTTGTTTTGGGGGAGTGGGGCTTACACCTGGCTTTATGCTCAGAGACCATTCCAGGAAGGGCTCAGGGAACAATATAAGGTGCCAAGGACTGAACCCAGGTTGGTTGCATGTAAGGTAAATGCCCTACCTGTTCTACTTCCTGAACCTAGTAAAGATTTTTTTTAAGGTTTTTTTTTAACATAACTTTCTTTCTTTCTTTCTTTCTTTCTTTCTTTCTTTCTTTCTTTCTTTCTTTCTTTCTTTCTTTCTTTCTTTCTTTCTTTCTTTCTTTCTTTCTTTCTTTCTTTCTTTCTTTCCTTCTTTCTTTTCCTTCCTTCCTTCCTTCTTTCTTTTCCTTCCTTCCTTCTTTCTTTCTTTCCTTCTTTCTTTTCCTTCCTTCCTTCTTTCCTTCCTTCCTTCTTTCTTTCCTTCTTTCTTTTCCTTCCTTCCTTCCTTCCTTCCTTCCTTCCTTCCTTCCTTCCTTCCTTCCTTCTTTCCTTCCTTCCTTCTTTCTTTCTTTCCTTCTTTCTCTTCCTTCCTTCCTTCCTTCCTTCTTTCTTTCTTTCTTTCTTTCTTTCTTTCTTTCTTTCTTTCTTTCTTTCTTTCTTTCTTTCTTTCTTTCTTTCCTTCTTTCTTTCCTTCTCTTCTTTCTTTCTTTCTTTCTTTCTTTCTTTCTTTCTTTCTTTCTTTCTTTCTTTCTTTCTTTCTTTCTTTCTTTCTTTCTTTCTTTCTTTCCTTCTCTTCTTTCTCTCTTTCTTTCTTTCTTTCCTTCTTTCTTTCTCTCTTTCTTTCTTTCTTTCTTTCTTTCTTTCCTTCTCTTCTTTCTCTCTTTCTTTCTTTCTTTCCTTCTTTCTTTCTCTCTTTCTTTCTTTCTTTCTTTCTTTCTTTCTTTCTTTCTTTCTTTCTTTCTTTCTTTCTTTCTTTCTTTCTTTCTTTCTTTCTTTCTTTCTCTTCTTTCTCTCTTTCTTTCTTTCCTTCTTTCTTTCTCTCTTTCTTTCTTTCTTTCTTTCTTTCTTTCTTTCTTTCTTTCTTTCTTTCTTTCTTTCTTTCTTTCTTTCTTTCTTTCTTTCTTTCTTTCTTTTTATTGAACCATAATCAGATAGTTACTGTAAAAAATACAAAGACGCACGGAAGGGGGTGATATGATGTATGTTGTTCACCAGCTCTCGAGGAGGCTCTCTCTCTCTCTCGCTCTCTCTCTCTCTCTCTCTCTCTCTCTCTCTCTCTCTCTCTCTCTCGCTGCTCGCCGTTGGTGCTCTCAAGCCTCTGTGTATGGACTGGATTGGGATGGCTCCTCCAGGTGCTCTGCTTCTGTGTGTGCCGTTGTGCTCTCTTCTGTCTGTCTCTCTATCTCTGTCTCTCTCTGTAGTCTCTCCTCTGGTCTCTTCTGACCTCTCTCTATCTCTGCTTCCGTGTCTCCTCTCTTGCTTCTGTGTCTTCTCTCTTCTTGTGTCTCTTCTCCCTGCTTCTGTGTCTTCTCTGCTGCTTCTGTGTCTTCTCCTTGCTTCTGTGTCTTCTCTCTGCTTCTCTTACAGTCTTGGTTTATATAGCAATCACATAGGGTGGTGACACAAAGGTGGGCTGAACATTAACAAATCAACAAAGACCAGGAGATTAACCAAATCTCATCTAAGGAGATTTCTCCAGATTACTAGGAGATCCGCTTAAGGGTGGGACACCATCCAAGGTGTGTCACTTTCTTCTTTCCTCAACTAGTAATCCACTTAAATAGTTACAATAAATTTACTTCTAATATTTCTAGCAATGTCATTCTGTATGAGCACAGTAAGAGATATATCAAACTTAAAGTTTGGTTCTTCCTGAGGACATTTCACTATATATTCCAGACCACAGTCCTCAGGTCAGGTTAGTCTTCGTAACCCTAGTAGGGTCCTAGTCTTGTAGCTACTTTTGGATCATGACAGCATTTGTCTATGACCATGCTCTCAACTTATAGTTGAGTATTGTGGTGCTTTGGCCCGGCCAATTTCAATGCCAGGGTAGCTCACAGCTTGCCCTGGGTCCATTCCATCCCTCGTCAGGACCCTGCTTTTGAGGTGCTAGGAACTAAGGGCAACTGAGTTGAGAAAGCAGATGCCCAAGAGTAAATATTATTGGAGTCAAACAGCTCCCAAATGACCAAGCATAATATTAACTGTCTTCCTGTGTCCATACAGAAAGGACATTGCTTTAAGATAAACTAAGTTCCCTGCAACAAGGCTGAAAGGAATAAACCCAGTGCTATCCTAAAAGTTACAAAGCTTTCATGTTTAAGTTTTGGTCATACAATGATCAAACACTCATCCCTCCATCCCTCCACCAGTGCACATTTTCCACCACCAAAACCCCTAGTATCCACTACATCCTAACCCTTCCCCTGACTGTGTGGCAGACAATTTCCACAATACTCTCTCTTCTTCGATTACATTCAATATTTTGACACCACTCAAACCTACCAAAAAGGCAATGCTAGACAATTTATTTTGTGTTGCTTGTTATGAATAGTGTAAGATATTGCGGCCGTGTTCTCCTAGAATTCCAAAATTTTAGTTAATTAGGGTCTAGTGAGATCTCTGCAGCGAGCTGCTGGGTTCCTAGATTCTTTTGTGTCAAAAATTTTGTATCACGGGGCTGGAGCGATAGTATAGCGGGTAGGGCGTTTGCCTTGCACACGGCTGACCCGGGTTCGAATCCCAGCATCCCATATGGTCCCCTGAGCGCCGCCAGGGATGATTCCTGAGTGCATGAGCCAGGAGTGACCCCTGTGCATCGCTGGGTGTGATCCAAAAAGAAAAAAAAATCCGTATCACTACACAAACACACACACACACACACACACACACACACACACACTTCACATACACTGTGTTTTGTTCTGGTTTTTGGCTTTTTGGCACCCAGCAACCAAGGACTATTTCTGGGTCGGGGCTCAAGAGTGACCCCTGGTGGTGCTCATGGGACAGTAAGTGGTGCCAGGGACCCAACGCTTGCAAGCGTCAACTGCAAACTCCTTAAACCTGTATATCCTTTTGTCCCCACAGCTGAAAAAAAAATTTTGATGCCACCTGGTGATTCTCAGGGCTTACTTTTGGCTCTGCACTTAAGGATCACTCCTGGAAGTGCTTGGGGGACCATATGAGGTCCCATGGACTGAACCTGGGTAAATTGTGTGCAAGGCAAGCACCCTACCCATTGTGCTATCTCTCTGGCCCCAGGTCTGAGAATTATTGTCCACAGCTCTTGCTTGCCACTATCGGTCAGTGCCACCCTCTCTCTCCTACCCTTCATGCAGAAGAGTAACTGTGGGGGTCATAGTGAGGCCACTGCTCTCCCCGCCCACCCCTGCAAAATTATGCTGAGAAAGCACAGTGGGAGTATGATATGGTGGCGAGACTAAAAACTGATACCAGTAATTTTATAAAATAGTTTGGTAAAAAATTGATTCTAGCAAACTAGACAATTGCTTTCCTCCAAAATCTAACTCCCAAAGTGTAATATAGATATGTTTATATGTGTACAATATGAATCCATGGTGCATATGTAAAGTGCATATACGCACGTGCATGCTTTATCACTTTCAGTGTGGTCTGCAACTAGCAAGCATGGATTCCTAAAACATCAGCATGTTTGTGATATTGTAAGAGCTCGAGAGCTATGGATTGATTTCCCCCCAAGTTTTGCTCAACAGTAGACTATGATTGTGATAACATGTTGGTGAATTTGAGGTGAATCTGACAAGCTCCTTCATGTTCTTGAGTATGTTGGACTCACAAGGCGTATTGTGGTTGGCTTTATGTACTAGGGTTCAAATCGAGGAAGGAGGGGCTGGAGAGACAAACACAGGGGTAAGGAGTTTGCCTTGCATGTGGCCAAGTCCAACACCACAAGTGGTCCCCGGATAGAGATGAGAAGAGGAATTTTGGCTTTGGAGTCTCAGCCTTCTTAACCAATGAGTACTAGAGCTTCATTATGAAAAGGAAGGCCAAGAACCTTTCTTTCAGAGAAGAGTTTGGACAACATCTCAGGATTACATGACTTCCATCATGGCCAGACAGGGTATCACAGCTGGCATGGTCAGGGAAAAGGTGTGTGAGGGAGAGGCCAGAGAGATAGTACAGTGGATCAGGCGCTTGCCTTGCACACAGCTGACCTGGATTTGATACCCGGCATCCCCGATTGTTCCCCATACACAGCCAGGAGTAATTCCTGAGTGCAGAGCTGGGAATAAGCCCTGAGTATTGCTAGGTGTAGACTCCAAACAAACAAAGAAGTGTGTGAGGGGAGTGGAGGTAAATTAGGCAGGACCTTTATCAACATGTAAAAAGCTTGGACATTTGGGAGCTGAAGCAATAGCATAGAGGGTAGGGCGTTTGCCTTGCATGCGGCCAACCCGGGTTCAATTCCCAGCATCCCATATGGTCCCCTGAGCACCGCCAGGAGTAATTCCTGAGTGCAGAGCCAGGAGTGACCCCTGTGCATCACTGGGTGTGACCAAAAAATAAAAAGAAAGCTTGGACTTTTCCAGAGCACTGCACTAGCTGTGTTTTCACTGAAGGCATGTGCAGAGTCAAGACTCAGAATGACAGTTTCAGAATGTCTGGATTGGGAAAGGCACCGAGAAGAGTGGGGGAATTAAGCCTGGGGGGTGTTTAGATGATTCCTGTGGAAGAAAATCATAGTCTCTTCGACCAGAGATGAGGCATGGAAATGGAAAGGACAAGACGCATTTGTGGAGGAGAGAGATGACTCAAAGCAAAATCAGGCTATAATTTGGAAGATGGAGTG
Source organism: Sorex araneus (assembly GCF_027595985.1). Classification (NCBI taxonomy): domain Eukaryota; kingdom Metazoa; phylum Chordata; class Mammalia; order Eulipotyphla; family Soricidae; genus Sorex; species Sorex araneus. Next base: position 179,243,910 of record NC_073306.1, on the reverse strand, counting down.
GAGGTAATGACATTAACTGAAATACAGAACACTGGCAGAGTTCCGAGTTTGCAACTCAGGAATGTGGAGCTGGGGGATAGGATGTCTGGACTGTCCAATCCGCGCCAAACAGACAGAAGAACTTCAGTCTGAAGCCTCAGGATGAGATACAGATACAGTTACAAACATGGAGGCAGACCCACAGGGGTTGCTAACCTCCATTCTGGTATTGTGAATAAGCAGATGGAGAGACCATTCTTTCATGAAAAGTGCCCAGATGTGCCGTCTGAATATGAGTTAACAAGAATCCTTTTACAGGTGGTAGAGTCCATGGGAAACCTCCACCCGCACCGGATGGGCACTCCGGAAGAAAAGAACATGGAAGAAATAATATTTTAAAGTGTACTATTTGCTGGGGATGTGGCTCAGTACGGAGTGCAGGCCTGGCATGTGGGAGGGCCTAGGTTTGATGCCTGGCACCCCAAAATAAATCATAGTTAAGGGGGGGGGATGTCAAAATGACTCAGCAGCAGAACATTTCCCTGCCTTCAAGTGAGAGGTCATGAGTGTGATCCCCTGATCCCCTGTACATGTAGCAAGGATGGTCCCTGTATCTCTAATATTTTGGGTGGGTCCCAGGGGAGCCATATGTGGTGCCAGGGGATTGGAATCTGGGCCTGCTGTATACAAAGCAAGTGCCCAAACCCCTGTAGTGGGTGTCCCAGCCTTATAGACACTTTGTTGACGTCTTTGTCCTCCAGGAACCCAGGCCTGTTGGTAGTGGGACGGGGCTGGTGCTGTCTTGTGTCCGAAGCATCACTCGGGTGCAGTTCCTCTGCTGACTCGGGCTGAATGGGAACACATTAAAGGATGGGTCCGAGACTGAATGAATGAAGGACCTTCTCACACCCACGCTGGGGGTGGGCCACCAGAGCTGGGCTAGAGCGTGGAGTGGATCAGAGAAATGACCTGATCCGAGCCCCCGGCTGGTGTTGGCGTGTCTGGAGTTCGCAGCGAGGGAGTTCCATTCCCTCAAAAACCCCCAAACCCACTCCCCACCCAATCGTCACAAAGCGGTCCCCAGTGACCCCGTGCGGAGGCTGTCTGGGCTGTGGTTTGGAATATGAAATGACATTGTGTTTCTTTCGGTCGCTGCTAAGCTGACTGACTCACAGCCGCAGTGAAGCAAAACCAAACCAAAACGTTTTAACGAAATTAAAATCTCCGTGGGGGAGGGGAGAGCAGCTCATGACAGGGGTTGCCTGATTGCTACAGACACAGCCAGGGAAGCAGAGAGGAAGTCGCTTGCGTTGTGATTTAAAATAGTCTAAAATTTGCTTGCTGTTGAATTTTCTGGAAAATACAAGACATCAGAGAGGTCTGTGTGTGTGTTGGGGGGGGGGGCAGAGACATAAAAGCTTTCCCCTCAGAGAGGAGGTTGAAATAGATCAATTACCTCTTGTCATGTCCTATTTCCCGACTAATGAATTACCTTTTTAAAAGCTTGGCTCGGTGCGGGCTGGATCTGGCACCAAGAGGGAAATTCTCAATGCTCCCCTCACACCGATGGGGAATAATCGGGATGATAATAAACTGCAGTATCTAGGGGGGAATGAACACAAATAATTTTTGTCATGTTACTTGACAAAATATTTATGGCAAATTAGAGCTGAGGAGCGGCTTGCATTTAATTTTACTCAAAGGCGGTTTTCCAAGTGTCACCTAAGCAATAGAAAAAGCCCCATAAAGCCCTCCAAGAGAAGGTGCTTATATGGAAATATAAACGTGCTTGCTTTTGCAGTGACCCGGGAGATGGCTCAGTGGGCTGCCACCCCTGCTTGGCACGCAGGAGGCCCAGTTTTGATCGCTGGCAGTAGATGGCTCCCTAAGCACTGTAAGAAATCACCCCTGAGCACCAAACCAGGAGTAGCCCCTGAGTGCTGCTGGGTGTCGTCACCACCCTCCCCCCGGATATAAAGCAAAAAAGAAGCAAAAAGATGGCAAGATAAAATCCAGCAGCGGCCAAATCTGTGCCTTTCTAAGCCTCCCTGACTTCACCACCTGCTGGATGGACTCTGTCCAGCTGCAGGAAGCAATTGGAGATTCCACCTTTGGGATCATTTTATCAGAGCTGTTGGATTTGGGTTATAGATTTAAGAAAAAAAATCACTGTTGGTCCATGGCTGGAAGCCTGCCTCAAGGGTTTGGGGAGGGGGCAGTTGGGATAGAGAAGGGACCATTATGACAATGATGGAGGGATTGCTCTGGATGGGAGATGTGTGCCGGAAGTGGGCAAAGGACCAAACATGATGGCCTCTCGGTATCTGTATTGCAAACCATAAAGGAGAGAGAGAGAGAGAGAGAGAGAGAGAGAGAGAGAGAGAGAGAGAGAGAGAGAGAGAGAGAGAGAAAATATGTGTGTGAGACACACACACACAGAAAGAGAAGAGAGAGAGAAAGAGAGAGAGAGAGAGAGAGAGAGAGAGAGAGGAAAAACGACTGCCATAGAGGTAGGCTGGCGGGGGTGGCAGGAGGGATGTGGGGGGTATTGATGTATTGATGGTGGGAAGTGTGCACTGGTGGAGGGATGGGTGCGGGAACATTGTATGACTGAAATTTGGTGACGAAAGCTCTGTAACTGTATCTCACAGTGATTCCATTTAAAAAGAAAAAAAAAAAAGAGCCGCTGTTTAGGCAGGAGCCCTAATGAATTGGTTCAGGTGCTCACCTTGCATGTGCCCAGTCCTAGCTGGATCCCAGCACCCCAAAGAGCTAGGCTGCCATCTGCTGCCATCTGACCTCTGACCTTCCCCTGGGTTTCTGGGAATTTCCAGGAGCAGTCACAGGCTGGGGAAAAGGGTGAGGGGACTGGAGAATCTCTTGTGAATGAGCTCGGACACCGAGAGGGTACACCTCCCCTCCCCCGCCCCCACGTGATGGCCAGTTTGAACCGGTGATTCACTGGTTCCAGGAAAGAAGCAAGAGCGCGGTCACTCAGGTCTGTCGTTTGTCTCAACCTGTCCTCAGCCGGGTGGCAGGGTTGGGCGGGTCACTCGCTGCAGACATTTTACCCAATTCTTATTTGAGAGCCCGAGCTGTTAGAAGAGACTCTGCCAGGAAATCCTATGCATCCTCAGATGCGGACAAGGACCCGACACCATTCATTAGCCAGAGGCTGCAGGGTGGGAACTTTGCCAAGAAAGTGAAGCCCTGGGGGCATCTGTTTCCTATCTGGATGCTTGGGCGTTAAAGGGACCGGAGGGGGCTGGAGTGATAGCATAGCGGGTAGGGCATTTGCCTTGCTCGCGGCCGACCCGGGTTCGAATCCCAGCATCCCATATGGTCCTCTGAGCACCGCCAAGAGTGATTCCTGAGTGCAGAGCCAGGAGTAACTCCTGTGCATCGCCGGATGTGACCCAAAAAGAAAAAAAAAGGGGGGGACCGGAGCTGACTTAGAACCATGGGTTCATAATAAATGGCGCTATGGGGGGTGGGGGATGGGGGGGATGATGCTCCCAGGCAGTGCGCTGGCGGTGCCGGCCCAAGAATGTGGTGCTGGTCAGGCTTCGTGCAGGGAACGCGTCCCAGGGCCATGCCCAGTGACCTGCATGAAGCCATTTGGTGCCCGGGATCAAGCCAAGGTCTCGCATATTCAGGGCGCGGATGTGCCCTAACTCCGCTGACTTCCCCTCTCCCCTTACAAGGCTGCTTCTGTTTTTCGCTCTCTCTTTCTGGGCTTGGCAATGCTTGGGACACGCTCCTGGGGTCAGGGACCAGCTGTGACAGGGGACGACCTGGCGGCACAAGAGCAAAGCGGGAGCTCCAGTCCCTTCAGCTACAGCTCAGGTCCCCAGGCTACTGGGGGCGGGGGAGTGGGGGGCGCACTCTGGGGGCTGTGCTGGGGGACCACAGGTGGTGCAGGGGTGGGTGTAGGGCGGGTGGGGATTCTCACCTTCCACACTCTCCTGGATCCTGTCTGCCCCCATCTTAGCTTTTTGGGTTTTTTTTTTTGCTTTTTGAGTCACACCCGGCGATGCACAGGGGTTACTCCTGGCTTTGCACTCAGAAATTACTCCTGGTGCTCGAGGGACTATATGGGATGCCAGGAATCGAACCCGGGTGGGCCGCGTGCAAGGCAAACGCCCTACCCGCGGTGCTATCCCTCCAGCCTCTGCCCCCATTTTAAAGGACTTAAAACGAATTGGGTTATTGACCCTCCACCTCCAGTCTCTTAAATTTGAATCAACAAAAAATGTTTCTTAAGGACATTTTTCTTGAAAATATTTCATGAGAAAAAAAATGAAATAAAATCTTTCATAAAAAGTATGAAACATTCGCTCTATCATTAAATCAGTATTTGTTTTTATTTTAAACCAAGGCTGTTTCCCAAAGCAGGAAACTGGGAGGGAGTGGTTCTGACCCCCAGTTCCCACGTGGCAGCAGTGGGGCTCCCCGAGCCCCCAAAGAAGGCCCTGGCACTATGTGTGTGTCCGATGGTCACTCAATTATTACACTGTCTTTCCGAGTCAGCATCAGCATCCACAGGTGAAAGGTGGGGTCTCCTGAAGAGCACCCCCCCATCTTCCCCAGGCCATTTGCACCTCCAGGAACAGGGACAGGTGACAGCTGCTCCTCCAGTAGCCACTGCCGAGACGTGGGGACTCAAGAAACATTGTCCATGAGTCACTGGCTTGGCGTGAAGGGGCCCTAAACCCCCGCAGAGAAGCACAGAACAAGGTCCGGGCACCGTGTTTCCAAATACTCCCCCTCTGGGGGTACACCCTGCCCCGGGCCACACGGCCTGTCTCTCTGCACCCTTTTGATCCAGTCATGGCGATTTGTTGAACCTCCAAACGCCTCACCCCTCTGGAAATGGGTGGGGATGACTTCCAGCACCCCCTTCAGGGTCTCTCCTCCTGGCAACCAGCCCCCACCTTCAGGTAAGCCCAAAGTTACCTCATTGGCACAACCAAATAAACGCTTGTGCTCTCATCACTGGAGAAATACCGAAGATTTTAGGAGCTTGCACCAGGGTCAGGGACAACTATAGCTATTTCTTATTATAAACCACAGTATTACAGTAGCCTTTCGGGGCCCCGATGATGCAGGAAATGCCTCCCCATGTTTTCTCTTTTGGCTGTAGGTACCCAGGAGAGTTCTTTCTGCTTTTCCACTTTCTGAGGAGCTCCAGGTGAAGGTTCAAGAAGCAACGCCCTGGGCACACAGTGGATTTGGTGCTTAGAGGCTCTCTTGGTTTCTAAGTTCAGGCTGATGCCCCCAAATTTGCCATAGAAGCCCCACATTATATTTCTACGTGTATATATATGAATTATATATTGGTATATTTTTATATATTTATATTACATTTTATTTTGTTGTTGTTGTTGTTGCTTTCGGACCATACCCCGGGCTTACTCCTGGCTCTGTGTGCAGGAGTCACCCCTGGCGGTGCTAGGGGAACCATGTGGGGTGCCAGGGATTGAACCCAGGTTGGTCTCATGCAAGGTAAGTACCCTACCTGCTGTACACATTTTCTAAAATTGGCTCCCATGTTTTCAAATATGAACCAAATAAAACAAATCCAACAGTGAATTATTCTGCAAGGACATTTTGGAGCACACTAGACAGGGTAGGAGTATCCCTAAAAACCTTATTTGGGGGTTCAGAGAAATAGTTTAGCAAGGAGGGCACTTGCCTTGCATGTAGCCAATCTGGGTTTGATCCCTGGCACTTCATATGGTCCCTTGAGCAGTGCCCCAGGAGTGATCCTGAGTGGAGAGAGAGAAGTAAGTCATGCGTAATGCCATGTGATCCAAAAACTGAGAACCAAACAAATGCAAAACTGTCACTGTCACTGTCATCCCGTTGATCATTGATTTGTTCGGGCGGGCACCAGTAACGTGTCTCATTGTGAGACTTATTGTTACTGTTTTTTGGCATATGGAATACACCACGGGTAGCTTGCCAGGCTCTGCTTTGCAGGCTCAATACTCTCGGTAGCTTGCCAGGCTCTCCGAGAGGGGCGGAGGAATTGAACTCGGGTCGGCCACGTGAAAGGCGAACTCCCTACTGCTGTGCTATCACCCCAGCTCAAATGCAAAACAAAAACCAAAAACCTCATTCTGTGGTGAGGTGCTATGATGTGTGTCTGCCTTGCATGCATTTGACCTCGGTTTATCCCAGCACCCTATATGGTCCCTGAGCACCAATTGGAGTGGTTCCTGAGTACAGAACCAGGAGTAAGTCCTGAGCATCACTGAGTGTGTTCTGCTCCCATCAAAGAGCCTCTCCCCCCCAAAACCCACATCTCATTCTGAGATGGGGTTTCCTTTGCAAAGACATGCAAAGGTTGAATCAAGGAGCCCCTCACATCCACCCCCCACCATGTACATGATTTGTGACCCGCTAGAATAACCTGGGGACAGGGGCCCTAGGGCTCAAAGGATGCGAGCACATGTTGTGCATGCAAAAGACCCAGGTTAGAACCTCAACTCCACATGGTCCCCGAAGCACTGAGCTAGAAGGAGTTCCAGACCCCGCTCTCTCTCCCACCCCAACACAAGGAACTTCAAGCAAAGATGCTTCTGGGCTGGGATCAATCACTGGGGATTCCATTAGCAGATGCTTCTGCTACTGAACCCCCTCCCCCATACCATGTGTGTGCATGTGTGTGTGTGCGTGTGTGTGTGTGTGTGTGTGTGAGAGAGAGAGAGAGAGAGAGAGAGAGAGAGAGAGAGAAAGCGAGAGACAGAGACAGACAGAGACAGTGTCAGAGACAGAGAGACAGGGACAGAGAGGCTTGCACTTCAACTCTCCAAACCTCAGCTCAATCTCTTCCTCCTGTGTTCTTCCCTCGCGTTCATTTTTCCATTCAGGTTGGGTCCTGTGGGCTCTAGGAAGGACAGTAGGCACCGCGAATGCCTCGCAAGCCAGCTCAACAGTCTGCACGCACGCAGCATCTAGCTCAATGAAGCATATTCATAAATAAAAAAGAACATTTCCTGGAACTGAAGAACATGAATTTCCAAGCTGAAAGGGCCTACAGAGAGCCCAGAACAATCATTTAAAAAACCATAATCAAGAAAATAAAGCATGATGTAGCAAAAACACTTAGGACAAAAAAAATACATTTTAATTTTCTGGGTCAGATCAAGAAGTCAACATTCAAAGAAACAGGAACAGAAGGACAATAACTTTTAGCACCAAGCCTAAAGTTTTGAAAATCATAGAAAATGTTTTCAACAGTCAGTGGAACTGTTGGTTTCAAGGAGAATACCCTATTAGTTAAGGTATTATACATAACCTAGGTCAGTGTTTCTCATCTTCCCCACCTCCCCGGTTTTGGGGCCACACCTAGCAATGCTCAGGGCTTACCCTGGCTCTGGGCTCAGGACTGACTCTTGGCAGACTTGGGGGCTCATATAGGGTGCCAGAAGAGCCCAGGTGGGCCATGTACAAGGTAGGTGCCCTCCCCAGTGTCCTATTGCCCTGCTCCCCTCCCCCGCCCCCATATTTCTCAACCTGGAACTGAAGACCATGAGTTTTCTGACCATGGTTCCCTTCCAAATTTGTTTCCTTCCCATTTTCCCCCATCCTACTTCTTCCTCCCAGTCTTGTGCTCTGACCCCCACCTCTACCCCCCACCATTTACATGATTTGTGACCTGCTGGAATAATCTAGATCAATTATATTCAATTTGCAATAATTCTTTCTTTATTTTATTTTTATAAGTTTGTTCACAATGTTTGATTACATTTAATATTCGAACACCAATCCCACCACCATTACAGATTCCCACCACCACATTTCCATTCTGAACCCCAAACCCTACCGTCAAAGCAGAACTGAAATAATTTATTTTGTATTGCTTGTCATGAGTAATCCACTGAAAATGAGACAGAAAAGGTTTCTTAGAGGAAAGTGCGTGAAGATTGTTGTATCTTACCCAGGAGACATTAAGCCCTTCTAAAAGAGATTAGTTACGTATAATAAAAGTTGAGCCTTATGTGCTTATATACATATATATACACACATATATGTGCATATATATCTGTATAAATGGACTAGAGCAGTAGCACAGTGGGTAGGATGTTTGCCTTGCATGCAGCTGACCCGGGTTCGATTCCTCTGTCCCTCTCGGGGAGCCCGGCAAGCTACCAAGAGTATCCCGCTCGCATGGCAGAGCCTGGCAAGCTACCCGTGGGGTATTTGATATGCCAAAAACAGTAACAACAAGCCTCACAATGGAGACATTACTGGTGCCCACTCAAGCAAAATGATGAACAATGGATGACAGTGCTACAGTGCTATCTGTATAAATATATTTCCCCCTAAAGTTGGTTTCCTTCTACTTTAAGCCCCCTGAAAAGTGGTGAGCTACTCTTGGCATATTGGTGGTGTAAAGTAGATGTCCAGGAGTAGATTCACTAGTGGGTGAGGCCTGTCCTTGCATGTGGAGAGTGGCTGTGAGCATGGCAATGATTGAGTTCTGAGGTTTTCGGCTGCCAAGGCTGGGTCCCTTGGGGTGGGGTGGGGTCTCACCCGCCCTCTCCGAATTGCCCCAGTGAATAGCAGTGTGGTGTGGGGTCTGGTGGCGTGGCTATGATGTATCATCTGTGATAATTCTCACATCTCACAATGATGGTATTTTTTTTTTTTGCTTTTTGGGTCACACCTGGCGATGCACAGGGGCCACTCCTGGCTCTGCACTCAGGAACTACCCCTGGCGGTGCTCAGGGGACCATATGGGATGCTGGGAATCGAACCCGGGTCGGCCGCGTGCAAGGCAAACACCCTACCCACTGTGCTATCACTCCAGCCCCCATCACAATGATGGTATTGAAGTCACTGCCGGAGAATCTGCCGTGCTCGTTGGTGCTGGCGGGGCCTTCTGTATTGTTTGGTTTGCTGAGCTCGGTGGGCTTCTCTGCAACTTTCCCCTCCGCTCTGCGGGGATCCTGCTGGACTGAGGGTACTGTGAAGTCTGGAGATGTCTAGGAGCTAAGGAGCTGGAACAATGTGGTGGCCTGGCAGTTCAGCTGTGGCGCTCTGCCCGAGGGTGTCAGGTGTGGCCACTGCCCGCTGCTGTGTCCTCGGGAAGGAATCGGAATCTGTTTGCCCATCTTTCCAGAAGGCTCCAGAGCTCTCAGCCCGAGCCAGTCTACCTGGGAAGAGTTAGCAGTATCATGTTCTGTGCTGGCAAGATGGGGAGTATGGGCCAGGGCTGCTGAGTTTTCTGGTGACAGGATTGGGGGCTTGGGGAGGTGGCGGTGAGAATATCCCATAGACTGGTTCCACCATGGAAGTTCAGCTGCTGTCATTCTGTGTGAGATCAGGTGTTGTCAACAGCCTTGATTTAATAGCCCTAACTCCTGTCCTCTGCCGTGTGGGCGAGATACTCTCAGTAGCTTGCCGGGCTCTCCGAGAGAAACAGAGGAATCGAACCCGGGTTGGCCCCGTGCAAAGCAAACGCCCTACCCGCTGCGCTATCGCTCCAGCCCAGCAAGCTACCTGTGGCGTATTCGGTATGTCAAAAACAGTAACAACAAGTCTCACAATGGAGACGTTACTGGTGTCCGCTTGAGCAAATCAATAAGCAACAGGACAACAGTGCTACGGTGCTCCTGTCCTAGCTCTCTTGCCCTTGGTCTATTGCTATTATTGAAGTCCATACTTAGTTCAGATTTCCTTGACTTTTTGGCCAATTGTCCCTTTTCTATTCCCAGACAGTGACCAAGATACCACCTACCACTTAGTGACCATTTCTCTCTTTTTTATTTGATAAATATGAAGATCAAGCACTCAGTGTCTTGCACAAAAACATACTCAGAAACTCAGAGCTAAGGCGACCTTGGGATTTCGGAAGCTCTGAAGGAAACAAACATCTCCCCCTAGCGTTTAAAATAGGAAATAGTATCTTGATTCCACCCCCCACCCCCCAACGCGGCACTAATTTTGGAGAACAAATCTTCATAAAAAGTATATTTTGGGAATGATAAGAAGCTGCATCATTTAGATAGCATCCCTATAAAGCACAAATACTGTCCATGACTAATAAACATGACAAACAACCTCAGCAACACAATGTGCTTGAAGAGGCTCAGACCTGGCGGGTGTTGATGCAAAAAGCCTGCAGAGCTGGTGAGTGGGAACCCCGCAGGGCCTGAGAGAGCCCCAGCCCCACCGTAGAACAGCTAATCAGGGACTGAGAGCCATTTTCTGCACACTTACATCCTTTCATATTATTTAATCAGGAAGATTGAATTTGAAAGTTAAAGCTTTTACAATCCGGACACCAATCACTTCCACACCAACACTCCCTCCTCCATAACCAGTAGGGGTCTGACAAATGGACTTGTCAGGCCCCACGGGGTCAGCAGGCTGTCCTGTAGGACTGCCACCCATTCAGCTGCCGAATGGTAACCACCCCCTGCTCCAGTCCTCCGGGCTACAGGGGCACACAGACCCCAGAGAAACGTTTCATTTACGATATTACCTCTTTCTTGTAAAAGGATGCACATATTACCTGTTTATTGTAAAAGGACGTAGATATATATTTTATTTTTTATTTTATTTTTAAAAATTTATTTATTAGTGAGTCACAGTGAGGGTACAGTTACAGATTTATACATTTTCGTGCTCATGTTTCCCTCATACAAAGTTTGAGAACCCATCCCTTCACCAGTGCCCATTCTCCACCACAAATAAACCCAGCATCCCTCCCACCCCCCCAATCCCATCTCCCCCCCCTCCTCCCCCCGCCCCCCCCCCCCCCCCCCCCCCCCCCGCCGCCACTGTGGCAAGGTATTCCCTTTTGTTCTCTCTCTCTAATTAGGTGTTGTGGTTTGCAATAAAGGTGTTGAGTGGCCATTGTGTTCAGTCTCTAGTCTTCATTCAGTCTGCATCACCCTTCCCCCGCGTGGCCTCCAACCACATTTTGCTTGATGTTCCCTTCTCTATCTGAGCTGCCTTTTTCCCAGAATGTGAGGCCAGCTTCCAAGCCATGGAGTCAACCTCCTGGTACTTATAGATATATCTTTTAATTGTAAAATGGGATACATACACACATATCTGAGGCCGGGGAAATAGCTCACTGGCTGGAGCATGTGCTTTGCATGGAGAAGACCTGGGTTCAAATTCCAGCATCTCATGATTCCTCGTGGTTCTGTCTATGGAGAAGCCCCTGAGTATGCCCGTGTAGCCCCCAAACCAAAGGCCATATCATATATATATTATACATGTATATAAAACTCCAACAGCCAAAGAGGAGCACGAGGGCAAGGTTTGGAAATGAGAGTATTCGCGCTCTGGCCAAACTCAACACTCCTAAAACAACACCCATTTGCCAACCTGAAAGCTCTCTGCACTGCAGCCCATCTTTCTGGGTGATTTTGATTGGTTTATTTGCTCCGTGGCCACTTCCTGGGGTCCCAGGAGGGGAGAAGATCCAGGCTCATGCTTCGGGACCATGGACAAAGTATGGAGCCCAGCCCAGAGAACCGTGTCTCTGAGATTTCTACCATCATTTTGTCCATTTATTTCTGGCTCTCATTAAGTTTTTTTTTTTTTTTTTTTGTGGGTTGGGGAAGGGCACATTTGATTGTGTGTTCAGGGCTTACTCCTGGCTCTGTGCTCAGGGATTACTCTTGGCAGGGCTCAGGGGACCATCTATGGTGCTGGGGATGAAACCTGGGTTGGCTGTGTGCAGGGCAAGCGCCTTCACCCCTGTATTATCTTTCTATCACCTCCCTGAGGGTTTTTCTGTAGTTTTGTCTCAAGGGCACAATTGACAAAACCATCAGCCCTTTTTGGGGACCACACCTGGCAATGCTCAGGGATTACTCCTGGCTCTGCAGTCAAGAGTGACCTGTGGTGGCGCTCACCCTAAGCACTTAAGGTCATATCAGCCCTTAGTAAGTGCTTCTCCTCTCCCTGGACTGAGGCTCCGATCCTCGAATCACAAGATAGACTTCCCCCAGGACCAGCTCCAGGACCAGCAGAGGTGCTATCCGAAAACAACTTTATTAACTGAACAAGAGACACCTTACGTTCGCATCACTTAGGATTTTTTAAAGGGCTTTGGGAACTGTGTGCCAAGGATGGTGATGAAGACAAAATATACTGGGTTCTGTCTTCAGTTAGAAACAATGAACATAAAGTGGTATGTGTGTGTATGTGTGTGTGTGTGTATTTTGCTTCCCCATAGCTTCAGCAGTGAAGTAGAACTGACTATTGATAAATGAAGAAGACACAAATCTACTGAACATAGAATATAGCTATCATTTATATTGAGTTTAAATCTTCAAGCAGCATTTATGTACATAAGCACCATCTTCTGTTTATATACACATTAGAAAAATGATTTTTATTACAAATGGCTAAAATGGGAACTGGAGAGATAATACAGCAGGTGGGGTTCTTGCCTTGCGACACTGACCCTGTTCAACCCTCAGAACCCCATATGGTACCACAAGCCATGCTAAAAGTGCTCCCTGAATGCAGAGCCAGGCATAATCTCTGAGCACCTCCAGGTGGTCCAAATCAAAACAACAAAGCACTGTAGTATTGTTGTCCTGTTGTTCATAGATTCGCTCAAGCAGGCACCAGTAACATCTCCATTGTGAGACTTGTTGTTACTGTTTTTGGCATATCAAATACGTCATGGGGAGCTTGCCAGGCTCTGCTGTGTGGGCGGGATACTCTCGGTAGCTTGCGGGACTCTCCGGGAGGGACAGAGGAATTGAAGCTGGGTTGGCCGCATGCAAGGCAAATGCCCTACCTGCTGTGCTATCGCTCCAGTCCCAAAACAACAAAATTGACAAAAATTTAATTTTCTTTTTTTTGGAGGAATTGAGTCACTTGGATCTACTCTGGATTGTGTTCATGGGGGTCACTAACAAATTGGGGGCTGGGGATAAAACTGCATGCAAGGCTGCTACCTTACTCCCTGTACCAGCTGTCTGGTCCAAAAATGACTAAACTGTTGTTGTTGTTTTATGGGGGGGAGGGTTGCACCCGGCGATTCTCAGAGCTTACTCCTGGCCCTGCATTCAGAAATCACTCTTGGTAATTTCAGGGGACCATATAGGATACCAGAGATTGAACCTGGGCTGCTGTGTGAAGGCAAAAGCCCTACCCACTCTACTATCTCTCTGGCCCCAAAGAACTAAACTTTTAAAATGTTTTTAAGATCTTACCTCAATTTCTGCTATTTAAAAATCCAGAGCAGAAAGATAGAATGAGATAAGGTGCTTGCCTTGCATGTGGGTTTATTATTTATTTACTATGATGTTAGCCGGGCTGGAGTGATAGCACAGTGGTAGGGCGTTTGCCTTGCACACAACCGACCTGGGTTCGATTCCTCCGTCCCTCTCGGAGAGCCTGGCTGGCAAGCTACCGAGAGTATCCCACACGGCAGAGCCTGGCAAGCTACTCGTGGCGTATTCTATATGCCAAAAACAGTAACAAGTTTCACAATGGAGACGTTATTGGTGCCCGCTCGAGCAAATCGATGAGTGACGGGATGACAGTAACTGGAGTCACTAGAAAACAGTGATGTTAGCCTGGTGTCACCTGGGCTCAGCAAGTGGCTGGGATATAGAACCAGAGGGGAATGGACTTATTTCACCTTCAAGCATCTATCTGCTTTTCTGCTCTTCCTTTCTGCTGCCGTGATCCCTGGAACTTACACACACTAGCTTGTGGTTCTTGCGGTGCTCCCCAAGGCGTTGGATTCCTTTAGCTGTGCAGCTCCAATACGTTCTGCCGATAGTGCTCACTAGGGGTCGCTGTGGTGCTCACTTTTCTGCTCACCAGTATCACCAAATGGTAGGGGTTGCATAATTTATTTATTTCTGGTGGGTGACCTGGGACTTGGCGCAGGTGTTCGACCTGGCACAGACCCTCCGTGATAGGGTCCTGCTCTGCCAGCTGCTCAACAACCTGCGGGTGCACTCCATCAATCTCCAGGAGATCAACCTGAGGCCGCAGATGTCCCAGGTGCTGTCAGAGACGCAGGCATGTGCGTGTTTGTCAGTGTGCAAATCATTACAACATGCCAGTCGACCAACGCTCACATTCGGTAGATTGGGAACACCTGTAAAGGCGATTAGAGGACACCCCCAAAGTCTCTGTTCCTCTTGGAGAGCTAAGCAAGCTACCGAGAGTATCCCGCCTGCACGGCAGAGCCTGGCAAGCTACCCAAGACGTACTCGATATGCCAAAACCAGCAACAACGATGGTCTTCATTCTCCTGATCCTGAAAGAGCCCCCAGTACGCCATCGCGCTACACTAGCACGCAACAGGGATGAATGGAGACATTACTGGCACCCGCTCGAGCAAATCGATGAACAACGTGATGACAATGATAGTGATTATTATTTTTGCTTTTGGGTCACACTTGGTAGTGCTCAGGGCTTAGTCCTAGTTCTGTGCTCAGTGATCACCCGTGGCAGGGCTCGGGGTCCTGAGAACCAAACCTGAGCTGGCTACATACAAGGCAGGTGCCCTAGCTGCTGTACTATTACTCCGGTTTGATTTCTTTCTTTCTTTTTTTTATTTGGCTTTTGGGTCACACTTGGCAGTGTACAAGGCTTACTCCTGGCTTTGTGCTCAGAAATCACTCCTGGTGGTGCTTGGGGGAACCATATGAGGTGCCAGGGATTGAACCTGGGTTGGCTGCTTGCAAGGCAAGCCCTCTGCCCGCTGTTCTCTCTTTTGCCTTGTCCAATTTCTTAAAATATATTTTCATACCAATCTCTCATAAGAGTTATTCAGCACCTCTCTTCTCAATGCCATGTTCAGAAACATATGATTGACAGCTTGAAAAATGTTGTTTTTCCCAGGTGGCATTTTGGGCACTGGGAAATATATCTGCCTTATGACAGATAAGACTTTTCTTTTTAAAAAGATCCTGTTTACCACTGAATTCCAATGACTTGAATACTGGATCTTTTTCCACTGCTGCTCACGTCCCTGCAGTATCTCTTCGTGTTTTGACCTGCTGCCTCTATTCTGTTGAACGCATTGATGTGCTTTCAGCACCCAGACGGAACACTTTCTCTTTGCCATCATGGCTCACCTGTCATCTAATTCAATCCATCTGTCATGCTAAAAAATGTTCAGGTACCTTTTCAGTTCTAAAATTTCCATAACAAAACAACTCTAGTCCCTTTAACATCTATAGTTTCACTTGGATATTTTTCGGATCTCAATTTTTAACAACTGCCTCAAAGTCACTCATGATTCTCACATCTGTTGACATTTGCTGTCTTCTTGGGAACCACATTTTCCTGATTCTTTATGTGTTGAGTAATTTCTAAAAAATTATATGCTGAATATTTCAAATAGTATAGCTTGGACTTTGGGCTGGAGCGATAGCACAGCGGGTAGGGCGTTTGCCTTGCATGCGCTAACCTGGGTTCTATTCCTCCATCCCTCTCGGGGAGCCCGGCAAGCTACCACATGGCAGAGCCTGGCAAGCTCCCTATGGCATATTCAATATGCCAAAAATAGTAACAACAAGTCTCACAATGGAGACGTTACTGGTGCTCGCTCAAGCAAATCGATAAGCAACAGGATGACAGTGACAATGATACAGTGATAACTTGGACTTTAGGTCCTGTTAAAATATTCTAGACAGTGCTGATTTTTGTTTAAGAATCAATCAATGCTCGAGGGTATGGTGCTGCCAGCAGGTCAACCTGCTGGCGTGTATCAACAGGGTGAGTGTATCAACAGTCTATGGTGCCTTCACGCTTCCTGATATCCCCAAATTGCCACTGTGCCTTTGGCTGGACCCCAACAACTTGAGGTCAAGTTCACCAAAAATTAAACGGCCAAAAGTTAGGTATGGGGGAGCCATGCCCAAAAACCACCTCCGGCTCAGCTATACAAGCTCATTTATTGGCCTTATTTCAGAGGTCCATAAATAAATCTCGGAAGAGATCAAAAGCCGTGGTTACTCTCGGACCTGAGCATGGCTGAGCAGACTGGGGTAAATTGGAAGGGGCGGGGGTGGGGTGGGGGTTAGGCTGGTGCTCTCCCAAACAGAGCCCCTGGCAGCCACTTGCTTCCACAATCTAAAATCACTACCAGCCTGACTCCACCATATCAGAACGGACTTCACCAAGATATAATCTGCTGAAAACTGGGGTATGCAGGTTTTGCAATGGAAATCTCCAGGCTTTCTTGGAGTTGGCTTGGGCTACCTCCCCCCACTTTGCAATAGTCCTGGAAGCACTGGCAGTCACCCCTATGCCAGTACCACTATGTAAGCTCTACCACTGGCCTTGCTTCAGAGACCCATAAGTAAATCTTGAAAGAGAGCAAAAGCCACAGTGAACTCAGACCCGTGCATACCCGAACAGACCGGGGTGATCAGTGGGGAGTGGGTTGGCCTGGGGCTTGCTCAAGCAGAGCCCCCAGCAGCCGCTTGCTTCCACAACCCCAAATCACTGCCATACGCCTGGCCTGACTCCACATGGCCCAGGACAGACCTTGCCATGATATAATCTGCTGAAAATTCAGGTATGTGCATTTTGTGACTGAAGTCTCCAGGCTTTCTCGGGGTCAGGATGGGCTACGTCCCCCCACCTCCCTGTACTTCTGGAAGCCTTGGCAATCATGTCCATATCTTGAAGCAGCCACCCAATTGAAAAGCTACCCCAACCTTACTGCCTCAATAAAAATACTGAATGCCCTCAAAAAACATCATGACCTCTTAGCACCTGTATTGCAAACCATAATGCACAAAAGGAAAAAGAGAGAGAGAGCAAGAAGGAAAGTGCCTCCCATAGAGGGAGACTGGGGGTGGGGGTGGGATGGGGTGTTGGGGGATAGTGGGGGGGGGGACAGAGAACATTGGTGGTGGGAAATGTACACTGGTGAGGGATGGGTGCTGGATCACTGTATGACTGAAACCAATTATGAACAATTTTGTAATGGTCTATCTCACGGATATTCAATTAAAAAATTTTAAGAAGTAATGTGGAGTTCATGCCCAATGCAATCAGCATAATCAATGGCTGAATAGAAAGCAGTACTCCTACATTAAAAAAAAGAATCAATGCTGATAAAGTTTCCAATGTCAGGTGTATAAAGGTCTTGTTAAGCTAGGCTCTCACATAGGCGCTGCTCAGGAACTGGTCTTAGCATTTGACATTATAGTTCAGGCGTCAGAGCAATAGTACAGTGGACAGGGCTCTTGCTTTTCACACAGCCAACCCAGGTTCAATCGCTGGCATCCCATATGATCCCCCAAGAACTGCCAGAGTAATTTCTGAATGCATAGCCAGGATTAATCCGAGCATTGCTGGGTATGGCACATGCATGCACGCACGCGCACATGTGCACACACACACAGATACACAAATTAAAAAAAAAAAAAGAAACTAGTTCAGTCCTCAAAGCTTTGGCTGTGCTGCCTAGGTCTGCCCCAGTATGCTCAGCGTGGAGGTAAGCACAAGGAGTGGACACCAGTGAGAGGGGTGCTGCCCTGCCTTCAGTGTTGGGTGTTTGTCTTGGAATTTGCCTCCAGGGGGCGCACCCTCACACTCTCCAGACTTCTCAGTGGATGATGACTCACTTCACTGTGGACACTGCTTGCTACTGGCTCACCTGAGAGAAAGATGAGAAAATGAAAATATCTCCTCTATTCCAGGAACTCAGTTTGCTGCTTCCCCCGCTGTAGGAGTCATTACCAGGGTTCTTCCATGGAACTTCTCCGGGCTAGAGAAAAACCGAGGAAAACTCGGGGGAACCACCCTTGTACAGTCTTTTCTACAGGCTTGATTCTCCAATGAATCTTTTTTTTTTTTTGACGGTGCACTCTCTCTTGGCTATGACTGGAATCCAAAGCTGCAGACCTTTTGAGAACCAACTGTTCTTCAGCATTAGAAAGAACAAGAAGTTACTCTTTTAAAAAAAAATTTAAAAAAGCTTTTATTTTATTGAATCACCGTGAAAAAATACAAAGCTTTCAGGTTTAAGTCTCAGTCATATAACGATTGAACCCCCATCCCTTCACCAGTGCACATATTCCACCACCAAGAACCCCAAAATACCCCTCCACCCAGCCCCCACCTAAGTAGCTAATGATCTTCACTTTATTCTCTCTATACTTTGAATACATTCAATATTTCAATAGAGAACTCACTATTATTGTTTGGAATTTCCCCCCAACAATCAGGCCTGCTGAAAAGGCATCATTTAATAATTTCTTTTCATTGCTGAGAATTAAGACTCTATGAACTCGTGCAGCCGTTGTTGCGGCCACGCAGTTTTGGATTTCTGATATTTTAGTTCAGTTCACAGTCTAGATGCATTTCTGTAAGAAGCCGCTCTGGGTGCCAAAATGGGTTAGAAGACCTCTGGGATCATAGTCTTTAGGAGCAGAGGGTCCATTTCATGTTCGGCAGCTCCGGATCTTATCTGGGCTGAGGGTGTGCCGGTAATGCCCACTTCCCATGATTGCCTATGAGCCACAAAACTGCAAAATTCATACCTCTGGGTTGGGAGTCTTAGAGGGTGGCTCTTGCCACATGGATGTTGCTGCCACCGCCATTTTCCGAGTAGAAAAACAAGGTGGAGAGGAAAAATCCCTCCCCGGGCGGCACGAAGTTGTAGCACAGCTCACAGTTTAGATGCATTTCTGTAAGAAGCTGCTCTGGGTGCCAAAATGGGTTAGAAGACCTCTGGGATCATAGTCCTTAGGGGAAGAAGGTCCATTTTGCGTTCAGCAGCTCCAGATCTTATCTGGGCCGAGCCAAGAAGTTACTCTTTATACAATGCCATCAATAGGGTAATAAGACATAAGCTATGGAATAATCAGCAACAAGGGAGGATCACACATTACTTTGGTTTAGTGCCTGAGTCTGAAATACGATTTTTATTTATCCTTTTATCAAAATTAGATAGGCAGAAAAAAATTTTCAAAGTGTAACGGTCCCACTTACGAAGTTCAAGAATGGACGAGACCAAATTACAGTGTGAGAAGTCAGAAAGCCCTCACCTTCGTAAAGGAGGAAGCAGTGCTGAGCAGGTGACCTTCGGAGACGTTTTTAAGGTGCCACCACGTATGTGGTTCCACTGTGAAATAATTCCTGAACAGAGACAACTTAATGCACTGGGTTAATTACTGCTTTCTGTACTTCTGTCACCTATATTTTATGAATCAAGTGGGGAGAGAGGGGCTCCCAAGCAGCACTCAGGGGGTACAGGGACCCCATCCAGTCATTCTTGGTGCACTGGGCCTGGGATTCATTAGGAGAGCTCAAGGATGCAATACAGTGTGCCGTGTTGGTACGGGGGCTCCCCGGGCCATCCCGGCAGTGTGCGAGAGGGTTGTGGTAGGGGGTCGGCCGTATGCAGGTGTAGGGGACCTATGTGAAGTGGGGAGAAGGGCAAGATGGCAGCCTCAGGAAGGGCGCCTGCTGTTTCCCTCTACCCACTTCGGTCACCCAGCAGTGCTTGGGGAAGTCGAGGGTTGAGGAAAGTCTTCAATGAGCTCCTGCATGGTCCAAACTTCACGTCTCTCCAGCCCCGGGAAACCATCATGCTGCCCCTGGCCTCCACTTGCTATGCAGAGTGTGGGAAACGATCCCTGCTTCCCAGGGAACCACGGACTCAGGCTGGAGCAAGGAACTGCTCTTTGCAGGGAAGAAAAGTCCTATTTTTTTTCCAGGCTTTTTGGGTCCCTCTTCTTTTCCTCGCAGGAAAGAATTACAGAAGACAAATAATGAGGTAAAGCAGCTTTATTGAGAGATTATGGGGAGAGAGAGAGAGAGAGAGACAGAGACAGAGAGAGAGACAGAGACACAGAGACACAGAGAGAGACAGAGAGAGAGAGAGAGAGAGAGAGAGAGAGAGAGAGAGAGAGAGAGAGAGAGAGAGAGAGAGAGAGAGAGAAGAGAAACACACATTCAAGAAAGAACACGGGCTTCTCCAGCTGCGGAGAGAACCGTCTGCATCCCAGGTGGCAATGGGGGAACTGTCAGAGCGGAGGCCCACCGGTTCCTTTGCAAGTTTGTCTCCTAGGTTTTCTCCCAAGCTTCCCCCCCTGGAGTTTTCTACCTAGATTAGGAGTCCGTTGAGATGTTGTCAAGGATGAGTTTGAAACTTCTGGTGGCCCACCTTCATCTCCTATTACACCTCTTTGTTCCAGCTGAGCTTCTTTCTCGAGGGGGCGGGGTGGAGGGACCAACTTTTTCAGGGCCTGTGTTGGGCCAGTTAGAGCCTCATCAGACCTGTTTGTGTGTCCGTAAAGTGGGTTTGTGGACCATGTTGCTTTTAGCTCCTTCGGAGCTAGTGACAGAGTAACTTCTTCAAATCCCATCTTGGTTTTAGGAAATCCCAGGAACTTACTGCCAGGCTCCCCTGCCCCAATTACTTACCCACTTCACCGATATTTGCATTTATTCCTTTTAATAACTTTCAAATCATATGAAGAATGTCCTTCTGGGTGCAAATAAATCTTGGCTAAGGTCAACTCATGTGGCACGAGGAATTTATAAGGATATTGGGGCGCCTGGTGGAATTCAAGGACAGGAATGATATCGGGACTAATTACCAATAGAGTCAAGGGCTGGTATATTCTCTCACTCACTACAAATTCTGCCCAGACAAACTGAGGATGAAGGACTGCAACACGATCAGGGTTTCTGGAGTTACTCCTGGTGCTGCTCAGGGAACCGTATGGGATGCTGGGAATTGAACCTGGGCCAGCCACGCGCAGGGCAAATATCCTACCTGCTGTGATGGTACCCATACTTTCTATCTTACACTTAATGTTTTATTCTATTAATATATTTAGGTTTTGGGGGCTATTCTTGGCTCTGTACTCGAGGGATCATGTACAGTGCTCGGGATCAAACTGGGGTCGGCGGCATACAATCAGATTGTATCTGTACAATCTTTCCTTACCCTCCCCCTTAATATTTTACAACCAAATTAGCTCAACACTTACTTCCGACTAGTGGGCTTGTTGTTAGCATGACTTGTCAATCATGATTTTCACTATATTTAATGTTTTTAGGTTTTAGGTCTTTCTTTTGGGAGAGGGTCTTGGGTTACTTTTAGCTCAGTGTTTGGGAGTTCTCACAGCCACACTCAGGGGACCATGTGGGGGGGGGGGATCAAAACCAAATCTACATGCAAAGCCTCGGCGCCAATCCATAAGCGATAGCTCTACACTATTTTCAGGTTTGTTTTTTGGGGGGTCACACCCAGCAGTGCTCAGGGCTGACTCCTGGCTCTGCACTCAGGAATCATTCCATATGGGGACCATATGGGATGCTGGGAATCGAACCCGGGTCGGCCGTGTGCAAGGCAAACGCTTTACCCGCTGTACTATCGCTCCAGCCCCTCAGGTTTTTTTTTTCCCTTCTTTAAATTAAAAGCAATGCTTCTATTATTACTTTGAAAATCAGGGAAAAAATACATTTCTTTTAAAAGCGAAACAGTTACTAAAGAACTGTTTTGAAATGCACAGCAGTTAAGGGTGTGAAACAGACCACATTGTTATAAATGGGATCTGTTCCACTTTGGTGGAGGTGGTGACAGGATGTTTACACGGGCCTGATACCAGAGTTAGTAACTCCCAGTGTATTTCGAATTTTCCTAAGTTGGAGTGGGTTCGTTCACTGGTTTTCAACCCTTTTACCAGACCCAGAATTGAAAATCATTCAGCCCAGTAGTTCTCAACTCTGGGTCTGCAGGTATTATGAAAAAGCTGTAAACTACTGAAATATACTGTTATTATTAACTGCTGAATTTATCAGTCCACAGGTGAAGAAGGGTTCCTATTACCACCTCCTTCCAAGCCAATTCCTCTACCATTTATTCCGCTTCGTAACTTGAAGCCCAAACTTCAATAAATACCTCCTAAGAATCTCCGTGAGAGTTTTCATATTGAGATGGGACTATAACAAGTTTAGTGATTTTAACTGATTCCTAAGAGATTTCAGGTTGGCTTGGAAGAAAAGTTCAAACATTATGATGCAGTATTTGTCTGTTTCATTAATGAGATTACGTGTAATATGGAAAGCCACCAGTTTAAAGCAATGCAGCAAACAAATGTATTATTCCTGACTAAAAAACAAGTTTGGGGGGGAGGGCACACCAGGCAGTGCTCAGGATGTTTCCTGAGGGACACGCCCAGAGACACTTTTTATTGGATGGTGGGGCTGAGTCAGCCCTGCAGAACCAGAAACCTCTGGGTCCAACCTGGTGGGCTCATGTGGCCCCTGGGGCCTCAACCGCAGTTCAGTGGGGGGCCGTGTCCAAGGTTCGAAGTCCCGGCACAAGTAAAGCTTTCTACCTAGTCTCTAAATTCTTGATTTCCTCACTCCCACCATTTATCTATGAGATTTACACGGTCAACCAAACATTCAGATTTGGTTTCAAACATATTACTTTTCCTTCCAGAAACTTTAATTTTTTTTGGCTTTTTGGGTCACACCCGGCAATGCACAGGGGTTACTCCTGGTTCATGCATTCAGGAATTACTCCTGGCGGTGCTCGGGGGACCATACGGGAAGCTGGGAATTGAACCCGCATGCAAGGCAAACGCCCTACCTGCTGTGCTATCGCTCCAGTCCCCAGAAACTTTTTATCCCCGCACCCAGTACCTGTGATCAAACCCACGTGCAAGGCCTCACACATATATGAGAACTATACTCTACTGCTGAGTTGCTCCCTGGCTCTGCCAATTCAGACACTGGCTTTCTGCTTGTTTCATATACGCCACTGGATACCTAGGTGGGCATCAATTAACAGCAGGTTAAAAAGTTCCAGAATGTATTAATTTAAGTAGAACTAATATTTTACTCTAGATAACCCACACTGAAGCAACCAGGACAGACAGAATAAAATATCACATATTTTAACCCTGTGAAGTTCAAGTTAGTATAAAGTTCAGGGCAATATGGCTCCGTTTTGCGTGTCGGGGAAAAAAATCAACCGAGAAATTTCTTAAAACCAAGGCAACTGCAAAGGGGTTGTTCCTGTCACATCCAGAAATTAACAGAACACTTGAAAAAAACAAATATAAATTTAATAATAAAACATTATGGTCAGGCTGTTTATTAAGGAGGCAACCACACATACAAGTTCAGCTATAGAAATGTTTGCAAATCAAACTTCATGTGATCTAAAAGGACCATGCGTAATGTCAAAAATGGACGCCTGTACATTCAATAAAAAGTTAATTTAAACATACAGAGTCTAGATCATTCTAGAGTTATACAAACATCTGGGGCCACATAGATATCTAATCTTCCTTCAAAAAAAAACTTTATAAAAGTGATGTATTGATAATAAGTTTAAAAAGTATTTGACAATTATGAATGGTCCCCAGTTTTACAAAATGTGATTTCCAGGGTATGAAAACTGAAAAAAGTCAACTCTTCAGAGTGTTTTATATTATACAAACAAGTTTTATAGAAAAATGATCCAGCAAATGCTTGAGTTAAGAATATTTATATTTTTCCAATTCTTTACATTTTTATTAACACACTTACAAAAAATAACATTCAAACACTGAAAAAATTAAATAACTTTGGAAGCAGAGTTCATAGTTTTCTGCTTACATATAAGTGACAATTCTGGGCTGTTGGCACAAAAAATAATCAACATTCATAAAACCCTTACTACTATATATCAAACATAAGTTAAAATCATAGGCACTAGTTTATAAATCCACATATTTCTTATAAGACTAACCACAGTGAATCCTTAGATTTTCCCAAACAGAAAAATTGGCAATACACAAAGGCTTTCTAGTAAAAAGGCAATTTTTCTCTTTAGGAAACTAAAAGTTTGTGGTAGTAAAACAGCAGGTAAAATAATACTTTACCCAACTCAGATTCAGTATGTTTCAAACAAGTAATGAAATATTTTAATAAAAAAAATATTTTTTTCTGATGCAGCCATTTAAAAACAAAGTCAAATAACCTGAATACTCCTTTGAAACAGCTAACCTAACTTAAAAAATGTAATAGGTGTTTCATAATAGTTAAAATTCCTGTAATCATTAAATTGCAGCATATTTTTCTTTGTAATGTTGCACTAAAAACTGAGACCTATTTTGTCTTGCGCATATGTGGTTTTAAAAAGAGACCGTGACTAGTTCTATTCCTTAAGATATTCCCCCACCTGAAGCAGATGCTTTCCTTATCTTCCTCTGAAAAGCAACATATTTAAATTCATCACGTGGAATTCTGGTGCCATCTTTCCTGACCCAACCCCTTTGCCCTCAAATTCAAGGAAAAAATTTCTCCCTAGAATTACACACCAAAATACATCAGCACTGGCTGCTCAGACCTGCAGGGCTCCGCTGAGTGACTCCTTACTGGCCAAGCTCCTAAGATTACCCGGTGAGTCAGGCTCCTGGCTTCAAGTCCGAACCATTCTTCAGTCTGTCGGCCTTGATGCAATCCTGCACACCAAGCTTTACATTTCTCTCTCCATTTCTTTTGCCAACTTACAGAATGTCTTTGATGAACAGAAAATGAACTTATATTCAAACTTATGTCTAAAATTCTTTATGTGAGTCACTTGCCAATAGTTCAGAGCCGTTCAAGTTGAAGTATTTAAAAACAGATCTCATTATCAAAACAATAAGAAACCTGCTGCAGAAATTTTAGTTTGGTAATAATCGTGGTAAAACCGAAACGAGTGATTTCCAGGTTATACATCAGAGTTACTAGAGAGCAAGTATTTAACAGTTTTGAGTGATAAGTAGGTTTCATGTTACCAAAAATACAAACATTGATGTAAGGAAGAATCTAAGTCAAAGGGACAGTATTTTCAAAGACCGTTTTATACAGTTACTCAGTTTAAAGTGAATCAACCTAAGTAGGCTAGTTTTCTTACCACATAACAAACCGTTGTGTCAAATAATAGCAACAATACAATTGTCGTTACCAGAGATTTTATAAGTTAAATGCATAGATTTTTCCCCCCCTCTCTCTCATTATGGTTTTGTTCCAGGTTGTAAGCACTGAGGTGTTGTATTTCTATCAAGAATAAAGACAAACACTACTTGCTCTTTCCCATCATGAAAACCTGCTAATAAAAATGAAATCTCTTAGTTGTGTAACAGTTCTGCAACAGCATTGAAGAAGCTGGCTTCCATAGCAAAGGTTATCTTTCCTGAGCCAGAAGCGATCAAGTTTAGAAAGATTGTACAACTGATATTAAGCCCTTTTGGCAACCAACAAACACACAGAAGTCTGATATGTCAACGCAACAGGATGGATGCAAGCTGGGACACTGTCAGCGGTGGTGCTACGTGAGCTACATCCAAAACTTAAACAAAATGACAATTTTTTTCTAATGAATGACATACGCAGAAGCAATTGAATAGTTTTCCCAATTTAAGGATCATGCTTTGAATCTCTAGCCCAGATTTCTTTCCCCCCGTCCATCTCTATCTGTTCTCTTGGAGTTCTAGTGAAACACTAGGGAAATATTTTTAGATAATTAGTCAGAATGTTCTCATTAAAACAAATATTTATTGATACCACTTATAGAGTAAATTCGGTTGAATGTGAAGTTTTGGACTGCTTAAATTCACTATTTCTTGTGTATGAAGGTACACTCTCATTTACAAATGGGCATTTCTCTTTGGCATCCATAACTTTTGCCTGATATTGGCCTCTGTCAAAAATTTTTAAAAATCATTTTGGTTTTTAATAAACAAAATGAAAGTGGATCCATGGAGAGTGGAGAGTGATTGTATGATTACCAAACACATCTGATGTTAAATGTCATTAAAGTGCTGCTTGATCATCTCTGTCAGTTTGTGCTAGCTACGACAGAGAGGGCTGGGATTACAAAAACCCCGAGAGTCTTATCGGAACAGTCTGCATATAAAAGTCATCTTTCAGCCTGGTGAAGGGATGTCCAAGAAGCCGAGGACCGCTGCACTCGTGGCTCTGCTGGTCAGTAGCAGCCATCTTTCCAACTGTCATCTTTCATGCTACCATACGTTTTAGGCGCTGGCAAGGATCTGAAATAAAGTGATTTCATAAAGTGACTTGAAAGACTATAAAAAAAATTAAGCATTCCACTTCCCACAGACGTTACTTTCTTTCCAGGTATGATGATCCAAGAAGGCCATTCCAGATTACTAAGAGCAAATTTCCAAAACAACCGTTAGCATAACTATCCCACACTTACTTCTATAACTTGCAAGTTTTACTGGATATATGACTTCATTAATCTTTTTGTTACTAAAACTATCTGAGTAATAGGCAAAAAAAGATGGGAAGGAAGTTAAGACAATTACACAGATAAACTTATGAATTTGAGTGACAGAATGATGACTGCTACAGAAGTGAGTGCTGCCATAATCAGAGCGGTAGAATGAGACAATCATCCTGGGTTTTGAGGTCGGATATACTAAGAACTGAAGATCTTTTTTTTTTTTTTTTTTGCTTTTTGGGTCACACCCAGCGATGCACAGGAGTTACTCCTGGTTCTACACTCAGGAATCACCCCTGGCGGTGCTCAGGGGACCATATGGGATGCTGGGATTCGAACCTGGGTCAGCCTGGGTCGACCACGTGCAAGGCAAGCGCCCTACCCGCTGTGCTATTGCTCCAGCAGCAAGAACTGAAGATCTTACTGTTTGTGTGATCTTAGGCAAATTACAACTCATTTGGTTCCTTAAAGTTCAATTTTCTTGGGGCAGGGAGTCAGCTCAATTGGCTGAACACTTACAAAACATACTTTGCAAGTAGGGAGCATGAATTCAACCCCTGGCACCACATGAAAACTCCAAGCACTGCAACTCCAAGCAGAGCCATGAATAGACTATGAAATGCCAAATGTGGACCCCAAACCAAAAACCATATTCTCCTCTAAAAACTGGAATAACAACAGGACTTACTCATGTAATGCTTTTGTGAAATTAAATGTGGCCAGCGTAAATTATTTAGTACAACAGAAACAGCAAAAGCTATTGTGCTCTTATTCAGAAATGTTATTTATCTTTGAATAAATATATGGACAAATCAGCATAAGGTCTATGGAATACATTTTTCTAAGCAAATAAAGTTTTTTTACATTAACAACTAATTTCCTGGTAGGGGTGATTACATTTCTGAAAGGTCAAGATTACACAGATGCATGGTTCTGAAATTTGTTGGAATCTGTATCTCCTAAAGATTCAAATGAACTAAAAATATCACTCCCATAGATTCTGGGCCACAAACCGGATCTGCTTTGTCTGTGCATAGTAAAACTAAGGTCTCTATTATTTACATAAAGCCCACACAAGATTCAGAACTGGGGCCTTGAAAACCACCCTCCAGATTATATTCAGAACTAATACCTAAAAGTTCTATCTTGACTCTTACTCTAGGTTCTAATATATATTTATTGATACAATCATTACATTCAAAACGAACAAGTGCAACAACCAAATTGTGTGGTTCTAGTAACTTTTTTCTTTTTGGTTTTGGGTCATACCCGGTTCTGCACAGATGAACAAACTTATGAATTTGAGTGACAGAATGACTGCGGGAGGTGCACAGGGGACCACATGGGATGCTGAGGACCGAACCCAGGTGGACCTTGGGCAAGGAACGTGCCCTACCAGCGGTACTATCACTCCAGCCCCCAATCTAGTAACTTTCTAGTCTAATGAGATGTTTGATCATTTTAGATATCTGAACAAATTTAATCTGAACTAAACTAGTATCATATGGTGATGTCGCAAATAAAAAAAGGTTTTAAAAAAAAGTAATTATAACAAGATGACAGGGGAAAACCATTATGCTCTCTATGTTCATTATCAAGCGAGAGGTGAGGGTGATTCTAACTCTACCTGCTTTCCTGGTAGAAAGAGCATTACAAATATTCCAAGGGAGGTCCCATCACTTACCTGCGGACAGGTTGTGCAAGTTTGCTGCGAGGCACTGGTATACCCCCAGCAGAAGGGGCACTGGGTCTAGGCAAGCCACTTCTCATGGAGGAAGTCCCTGCAGGTCTGGTCAGAGTAGTGCTGTTGATATTGCTGGGAGGATTTGCCGGCACTGTGCTCTGAACCAAGGGAGGCCCAGGTGAGGAGGTGGTTTGTGTGAGTTGTGTTGCTTCTTGGCCACCAGAAGAACCAGAACCATGGTTACTAAATGCTTTAACAGGCTGCCGGAGAGCCAAAGGAGACGGTGCTGCAGGGGAGCGAAATTTGCCAGGAGAAGGTACTGTAGAATGGCAAAGAAAAAAAAAAATCAGTGTTTTCAGTGGAAGCCAAATGTAAGTGAATTCACTGTTTTATATTACACTTGATGACCAGGCACCAAGGTATTCATAACATCTCAACCGAGAAATACAGCATATTTCTGTGCTTAAAAAAAAAAGTCCTAAATAAACAAGTCCTTGCTCAGATGTCAATGATCTCTGACAATATAACTAGGTCAGCTAGGAATCTATAATAGCAGAAGAGAAAAGGCATGGCAAGATTCAATTTCACTGTAGCAACTAGTCTAGAACATATTCTAGAAGTTAAAAAAAAAATTTAACTATCAGATGTTGGAGACAATTTCAAACATACTTTCCTTCAAAGAAACACTAATATAAACACATAGTCAGTACCTCTAGGTTCTGTATCACTTACAGAGTAACTAAAAATTAAAAAAAAAACCAACAACAACCAAAACCTAAACTAATGCCAATTAAGGGGCAGGAGCAACAGTACAGATAGATTTTTTTGCCTTGCATGCCGCAGACCTGGGTTCAACCCCTGGCACCCTATTCAGTCCTCCGAGCCTGCCAGGAGTGATCCCTAAGCGCAGAGCCTGGAATAAGCCAGGTGTGGTCCCCAAATAAAGCAAAACAGACAAAACTATCAATTGTTATACTTCACCTAGTAGAGAAGTTATAAATCTCAGAGCCTATCAAGAGGTATAAGAAGTCACAGAATAAAGATGGCATATTTTCCTAGAAAGTCAATTCTACTAAGTGGTAAACTACAATTCTTTTTTCTAATAGTATTAACATTCTTTTTATAAGCTCGAGGCTTATTAAAACAAATGCCAATCTAAATATATATATTCAGGTGTTGAGTTGCCCCAGGGCTACAACCAGTTTGGTGTTTGGGGGTCACTTCTGTGGTGCGTAGAGGACCACACAGTGCCAGGGATTGCAGCCAGGCATCCTAAATTTTAAAACAAACAGGAAAAAAAAAAAAACAGGCAAAAGATATCCAAGATGGCAGACAGATAGAAGGCTAACAGGCACGAGAAAGAAGCTCTTCATCTCTCTACCCAAATAACAAGTGCTGAAGAGAACATGGAGAGAACAGTACCTTCATAAGATGTTGGTGGCAATACAAACTGGAGTAGCAATTGTGGAGGGCAGTACGGAGATTCCACAATTAAACATAAAATGCCATATGATTAATTCCACTTTAGATATTTACCCCCCAAACACTAATTTACAGAGCTATGTTGCACTCGTGTTCACTGCAGCATTGCTTACAATAAAATAACGAAGGACTGGAGACAACCTATGTGCCCACTGATGACAGGATAAAGAAAATGTATATGACACATGGACTCCTATTTAGAACTTAGAAAAAAAAAAAAGAAGAAATCCTGCCATATGCAATAATATGAGTGGGAACTAAAAGGTATTATGTTTAGTCAATCGAGCAGATGGAGGAGAACAAGCACCATCTGAGTTTACTAATATGTGGCATAGAAGCAAAATAAGGTGGTTATCAAAAGGTTGGGGGGAGGTAAAATGGGACACGAGGGGACAAAAATGAGACTTTCACTGTGGAACCTGATACAGGATATACACATGTTGATTTTCAATGATTCACATCTGGAAATTCCATATTACGATAATGAAATGTTATGACAGTAAAATTTAAAAAGCTACAATCACAAATGGATAGCAGTTTTGGTGCTGCAAAAGGGAGGCGTGTGAAAATATAACTGTAAGAATTATCCAAACAAGCACAGAGAATAAAAAGACAAAACCCAAGTTAATGAAGCCTCAATATCATGTGGTCTGACACATGCAACTGAATCCCAGAGAATATGAGTGGGACAGAAAAATACATGACACAACAATGGCTGGAAAACTTCCAAACTTGATTAAAAACCTCAATTGACATATAGAAGTGGCACAAAGCTAACGCAGGCCAGGCAAATGCCACATCAACACACTAATCGGAGGCCGGGGGATGGTGCGGGGGTTGAGTGCCGGCCTGACTCGTGGCTGACCAAGGTTTGGTCTCTGGCACCAGAGCTTTACTGAGCTTTGCTAGAAGCCATGAACAGCCAGGTGTGGCCCCAAAACCAAAAAGAGAAAAAAAAGATAATAAAAAGAAAGACACTAATCAAAGGACTTTAAAAATAACTTATTTTAACTAAAATATAGGAATTCAGTATATAAGAATATAAGAAGGAGAAGAGGCACAGTGGAGGGATGGGTCAACGATTACTGTATGACTGAAATGCAAACACGAAAGTTCATAAGTTTGTAACTGTAACTCATGGGGATTCACTAATAAAAAAAATTAAAAAAAAAAGACTATAAGAGACTCTGTTTTCCAAATGATTGATGACAGTAGGCTACACTTTCTCTCTACTCATTTTAGTTTCTGAGTTACATTTGAATTGAGGCACTTAAATGATGGCATGCTATCTGCCCTCAGCAAGATTAGAACTCTATTTATAAAACTGACACATGACTACAATGCTAACCTTGGTGTCAAAGTCATGTCTAAAATGGAATGAATGGTGGCTGATTAAAAACACTCTACGACAGAAAAAGTTGAACTAACTATGTAGTTTTCAGCTTACTAGTCACCGAATACAAATGCTTTATAGTATATCTCACATGTATTTAGCAATAAAAAACCCAGGCATTTTAAGTAGGTGTTTTCACAGTAATGTGTCCACCCCCAACAACCAATCACATTCATTTTATAATTTAAAAATCATATACACATGCAAGAAATAGATAGCTTGCAATAAAAATAGAGTCAAATATTGGCCATTATGACGAATAGGAAAAAAATTATTAAAATATGTATGCATTAAATTTAATAAAGTATAGGGAAAAATTCCTTTTCAACTATGTTTTATTATACTGTGATCTCAATTATTCAGTTTATGCACTATCAATGGCATTAACAGGTTATTGAGGTAAGAATAGGACATAGAAAATTAAGCTGTTGCTAAAGACTATAGAGATTAATAAAATATTAACTGAAAAGTCAAAGCATTTTTGTTAAGAGTTACTGGTGACTATCTACTTCAATCTTACCAAAACCCATAATCTGTCGTTGATATAATTTGTGCAAACAGAAAAGTTAAGACTTAAGGCTGGGTTTGATCCCTGACATCTATATGGCACCCCAAGCACCGCCAGGAGTAATTTCTGAGTTGCAAAGCCAGGAGTAACACCTGAGCATCACCAAGTGTGACCGAGAATAATAAACCACTGTGCTATCGCTCCAGCCTAATAATAATAATAATAATGATAATGATAATAATAAAGTTAAGACTTGACACCAGGTTGCTGGCTGCCAGATTGGGAGACTGGTAATCCTTACTGGGAACCTAGAGAAACATCTCTGTGAATAAAAATTCAAAGTTGTTTCCACTACTTTAACTTTCAAGGCGACTACATAGGTTCTATACCATTTGAAAGAAAAAATAAGCACAGGGCTGAGAAGACAGCTCAAGTGGTCGAGCACATATCCGGCACGCACGAGACCCGAGTCCGAGCCTCAGCACTGCCCCAGCCCTGCACCGCATCCCCAGGTGGAGCACACCGGGAGCACCCCTGCTCCAGAAACAAACTAGACAGAATTGCTGCCCTGACAGCCACTGCCATCACCTTACACAACCATCTCTAAAGTGCATGACTGACTTTATCTTTAAAAAAGTGAAAGTCTCACAGGTCTTTGGTTTCTTATCGGAGAGTGAGCACGACTCATCATTCACTCTGCTCACATAACACATCACGTAACCCTAGGCTTATTTTTGCAAGCACAGCCATTGTGGCTTACTGGGCCTAGAATGAGCTCAGTGGGATAAAGCTACACTTTGTAGGCGAGAGGCTGGTTCCATACCCTGCAACTGCTCCCACCCCCCCACCAGGAGGCCTTAAACCCAAGAGACAGAATAAGTTTCATTCTGGGAATAGTTAAGTTAATGATGGATATAAATAAGCTACTATTATCTGCCTATATCTGCAGCCTAATATTCCAGTTTACTCTGAAAGCAAAAAATGACTTTGTAAACTGGCCCTCAAGATGATTACTTGAATCTCAATGAAGGGCTTTTAAAAGTGTGCCAGGGGCTGGAGTGATAGCACAGCGGGCAGGGCGTTTGCCTTGCACTCGGCCGACCCGGGTTCGATTCCCAGTATCCCATATGGTCCCCTGGGCACCGCCAGGAATAATTCCTGAGTGCAGAGCCAGGAGTAACCCCTGTGCATCACCGAGTGTGACCCCAAAAAAGCAATAAGTAAATAAATAAATAGATGAATAAATAAAAGTGTGCTAGAGAGCAAGTACAGCAGATCAGGCATCTGCCTGGCACTCAGCTCACCCAGGCTTGATCTCTGGCACTACATGTGGTTCCCCGAGCTCAAGAGAGTGATCCCTGATCACAGAGCCTGGGGTAAGGCCTGAACACAGCCACTGTGCACCAAAAACAAGCACATTTTTTTTTTAACTATTTTCATTCAACTGAAAATACCACTCTTGTGAAATTAAAAAGACTGATGACAAACAAACACAGAGCTCAGAAACTGTCCTCCAGTCTGGTGCTGGAAATTTTATAACTATACATGCTACACTTGCAAAATAAAAAATTAATTTGATCATCGAGATATCCATGAAATTTTAAGAGAAATTAGTATAAAAGCATGTTTAAGGTATATGGACACAATTGCACACCTATCACTTTGCCCTGTACCTCGGGCCCACGAAGCTCTATTTTGTAACACTTCCCCAGAAACAGCAGAAGAGGGAGCTTCAGAGCTGAAAAATGAGGAAACCTTGCCCAGCTGCCGCAGTGTTTAGAAAAATTAATTTCACTGAATAATAAGTAAAACACTGGGAAAAATCCTACATAAAGTTCTGTCACTGTCATCCCATTGCTCATCAATTTGCTCGAGTGGGCACCAGTAATGTCTCCACTGTGAGACTTGTTACTGTTTTTGGCATATCGAATACGCCACTGGTAGCTTGTCAGGCTCTACCGTTCAGGCGAGATACTCTCGGTAGTTTGCCAGGCTCTCTGAGAGGGGCAGAGGAATCGAACTCTGGTCGGCAAGGCAAACGCCTTACCGCTGTGCTATCGCTCCAGCCCATATATAAAGTTAGTATTAAAAAATAAGGAACAGAATAACATTTTGATTTTTAATTATGGGATCTTGCCAAAAACCATGCCAACCTACAAACCCGAAAATCAAAATCTAGTATTTTAAGTTTCAGATACATTTAAGAAAATGCTACAAGAGATGAAGAGACATCACCAATCAGAAGGGGCAAGAATTAAAAATGAGGCAGAATTCAGAAATTAGCATAATAATTCTCATAATCAAGTCCAAGAAGCAATACAAGTTATATATAATCTAAACCTTGGGCCAGGCAAAGTATAGAATTAAGGTTGCATCTAGCCTACTGGTGGGATCCCCAGCACAGCACAGGGTCCCCCAAACACAGCCAGGGTCACTCCTGAACACAGAATCAGGAAGAGCCTGAGCATAAATGGGTGGTGATGCCTAACAGACTATATATAAAGTTTTAAAATGAAGAGGCAACAGCAAGAAAAATACTGATAAAAAAGGAATTGGGTGATTCCAATTCAGATCTATGACCAAATTGGATTTCCTAATTTACCCTCAGATCTAGACTTTGAGAGTATCTACAATGGGCTATGGGATTCCAATTTTCACAGAAAACTTTAACAATCAGATGTGTTCAACAGAGAAACATGGGCTAGATAAAAGATAAGAAATTTTTTTTTTTTCCTGCCAAGGATCATTTGGATATTTATAGCATCACTTGCAGGCTGACAGGTTGCTACATGCAGTTAACAAGGAGCATGCATGTCTGCTCAGCTCTGGACCAGGGCCACACCACATGATGCCTGAGGCCTCACACTGCCCTCTGGCTGGATGTCCCCACCCCCTCGAGACTAGATGGCAAAAGGTCACCTAAATCATGTCCCATCCTGACATAACCTAACCCAACATTTTCTAGAAAGAGGATGAACTTTAGGGCCTCACAGGAAAGAGGAACAAGATGGTTCTGTTAACAACTGGAACTATTTTAATTATTTTAACTTTCATTTTAATTACATTTCGTATTAAGTGTTGTTTGAGAATGGGGTTAAGGACCAAAGAGAGAGAGAGAATACAGTTGGTAGGGCACGTGCCCTGGACATGGCAGGCCTGGGTTTGATCTCTGGCATGCCGTATGGTCCCTTGAGCCCGACAGTGATCTGAGTCCCAAGCCAGGAGTAAGCCCTGAGCACAGCCAGGTGTGGCCCAAAAACCAAGAAAGAAAAGGAAATAGGGATAAAAGACTTGTGTTGTCTAGCTCAAAGAGACACTACATGCTTGTTTTGACTGAACATAATAATGCCTATAACACAGGAAAGGCTGAATATTTGTGTTTTTTGTTTTCAACTTGTGTTTCTTCAGTCTATCCTTCTCTTTTTGGGGAAAAGAATGAAATTTATTGTGTTTTTAAGGCTTCCTAGAAGTGACTGCATCTAAACTGCTTTGATAAAAATTATTCATTCCTAGTTGTTGGGAACTCAGTAAAGAGGTGTTAAACAGGATAAAAAGTTAAACAGGTTAAAAAGACCTTATCAAGTCTGGGGGAAAAAAAAAGACTAATAGTTCAAAACCACAAATGCAAAGATCAGGGCAAATAAGCACGTAGAGATATATGAGAAAAGAGCTGGCAATTAAGGAGTTTGTGATGGTGATAATCTATTATTACACTATGTTTTGAGGAGTTTGAGATGAAATAAACAATGTTTTAAAAAAGTTTTATTGATACGTTTAAAATTCTGTTGGTATGCCATCTGAAAATGAAGAGCCCAGAAAAATTTTATCATTATAGCCTGAATTCAAAATCTTACATTTCTGTTTCCTTGCTACCAATAAGTGTTTACTGACTCGGCTTCGAAAACAGAATCTACTCATTTATATCCTTTCCTTTGCTCCTTTCTCTTCTCTAGCCCCCTCTTCCCTCTATTAGAACTGTAGTCAAAGCTAGACATCCTTCAGGTTTTTAGAAAACACTAGTTTGGTCACACATGGAGGGAAGCAGATTCTCTGGTGGTGAGAGCGGTGTTGGAATGAGGGAGGCACGAAAGCATGACTCACAGCCTGTAACTCCTGGTACCTCAATAAAGATGGTTTAAGAAAATTAATAGGAGCTGCTGCCCTTCTCATGACGCTATTATGTGAAATTGGTGAGCGGAAAGGGAGAGAACAGTGGAACCATTCTTAGTACTCCCCGCAAATGGATAAATGTGCCATGTTAGATCATTTTGTACTCCAGGATGAAGAGTGAATGACTTTAACTACATTTAGATTGTCTACCCCCCCTCCTTTTGTTAGGCTTTTCCTGACTAAATACTAGGGAGCTGCCCTGGAGCTAGTGAGGTAGTACAGGGGTTAGGTACAGGTCTTTCCTGGGCCCTCCAGGTTTGATCTCTGGCAACACCTGGTCCCCTGAGCATCACCCAGTGTGGTCCTGGAGGTCTTGGGCACAAGGGGAGTGTGTGCCTGGCGTGCAGGGCTTGAGAATCCCTGTATCACTAGGCCCTCACGATGCACTGCTGGTCTGGGTGGGTGAGAATCATGAGGGGACCCAGGCCTCCTGTGTACCACTTGAGGAAGGCCCTCCTCTGGGCGGGGTGCGGGGAGGGGAAGGGTATGAACTCCCTTTTAGAGTAGTAAAATCGTATTATAATTTCTTTCACTTAGTTCCAGTTAAACTCACTCTATTTTACTTTGCCCCAGCTACTGAATGCAGAATAGGCAAAGGCAGCCGGCGACCTTGACCGGAGTATGCACTGTAAAACTCTGATGCCAGTGGAACTCGAGCTGGGAACCGCTTCCTGTCTTCTCTAGTGGGTGGCGGGCGGGTGTGATGTGTGCACACACCCAACAGTGCTTGGCAGCTACTCCTGGCTTGGTGCTCGGAGGGCTCCACTGGCAGTGCCCCGGGGGGCCATGGGGTGCTGAGCTTCCTGCGCCTCTCAGGCCCGTATGCCATCCCCAGCCTTTCCCTCTGGGCCCCTGACTTGTCTCTTAATAGCGTACAGGGCTTTGATCTAAGAATTTAAGAATTAATAAATGGAAAATGATTTTTAATGTACAACGTGGATTTTTAAAAGCTTTGTTATTTTCAAACATAACATATTCAGAGAAACATGTAACACAGTTAGCTTAATGAGATCCTATCAGGCACAATCCTTAGACTCCCAGGACACCAGGAACATCGGGAGACTGCAATCTTCTCCTTTATATATGAACGGCCTGTCACATACATGCAAACACGGGCTCACTATGTCCCGGAAGAGTGGTGACTTTCCCGGAGTTTTCAGAAAGCACTTCCTTCTCTGGGGTCCAAGGGACAGTACAATGGGTAGGGCTTCCCCTACCCCTGAGCCCTGCCAGGAATGGTTCCTGAGCACCTATTTCTCTCCCTTTACCAAGGTCACTTAGACATTCAGAACTAACAGGAACTCTGAGATTTAGTTTTCTTTACAGCTTAAAGGGACTGGAGCGATAGTTCAATGGGTAGGGCGTTTGCCTTGCACGCGGTCGACCTGGGGTTCGATTCCTCTGTCCCTCTTGGAGAGCCCGGCAAGCTACCAAGAGTATCTCGCCCGCACGACAGAGCTTGGCAAGGTACCTGTGGCATATTCAATATGCCAAAAACAGTAACAACAAGTCTCACAATAGAGACGTTACTGGTGCTCACTCGAGCAAATCGCTGAAAAATGGGATGACAGTGATACAGTGCAGTGCTACAGCTTAAAGAGGGACAGGCACTTTTGCAGCTTTGAATAGCAAAAATAATTCGAATATTTTTTGGGGTAAATTTAAAAAATTCAAAAGTTATGATCTTTCAAATCTAATAAAGAGCACATAAAATCTTTACATAAAATCTTAAATTTGAATCATATAAGCATACCTGATCTTCCAAAACACGATAAAGCAAGTTCTAGAGACTCATAAAAATATTACACAGGGCCAGAAAGATAGTATTGTGATAGGGCCCTTGTCTTGCATGGGGCTGACTCGGGTTCGATTCCTGCCACCCATACGGTCTCCTGTGCATTGCCAGAAGTAATTCCAAAGCTCAGAGGCCAGAAGTCACCCCCGAACCTTGCTCAAAAACAAAACAAGCAAACAAAATTATCCATGAGCCAGAGTGATAGTACAGTGGCTAAGAAACTTGCCTTGCACATGGCTGACCTGGGTTCAATCCCCAGCATCCCATATGGTCCCTCAAACCTGCCAGGAGTAATTCCTGAGTGCAGTGCCAGAAGTAACCCCTGAGCATCACTGGGTGTGGCCCCCAAACCATTAAGTTAAAAAGACATAATCCTTGTGTGTCCAACATTTCCCCCCACTACCTCCCCCCGGAAGTATTCAAAGTATAGAGAAGTCTCAAAAAATAAGCCTAAAGTTCTCAAATAATTTTTATAAAGATTTATAAATTACCTTACTTAAAAAAAAATAAATGTACTTCAGTCTATTCTTTCTGACCGTGGCTCCAAAAGACAGCCATCTATCATCATCATCCTGTTGATCGTCGAATTTCTCGAGCGGTCACAGTAACATCTCCATTCGTCCTAGCCCTGAGATTTCAGAGGCCTCTTTTTACTCATCCTTCCCAACAGTGCCGCATTGGAGGCTCTTTCAGGGTCAGGTGAATAAGACCCATATGAATACGCATGGGGAGTTTGCCAGGCTCTCCCATACAGCTGTGCTGCTCTCACAGCCATCTGTACTGTAAGAAAATGATTAATTTCTGACATTCAAAACATAGTCAGGACTCCAGGCCACAAGGCAGCGGGGGTGGGCTGTCCCCTCCTCTCTCCTCGCCCTTTCGGGGTCCTGGTTGTCACACCCATGAACTGCCTCCAGGCAATATTTAAGTGACTCAACAGCCTTGATCCAGAGACTCAGCATCGAGTCCCAGAAGTCAGCAGCTCGCTATAGATTTCTCCGGACCCCATGCGGAGCTGATTTCAGCCAAGCACCTCAGATGGAGCAGGTGTTCTCTCTCCGACCCCCCCAGATGAACCCCCAGCAGCCACAGCCTTCCAGAAGAACCCAGCTATGCGGGACCAGGAACTGAAGACCCCAGGCCACATGGGGGTGGTAGGGTGGAGGGGCAGGGCTGTCCCTCCCCGTCTCCCCGCCCCTTTGGGGTCCTGGCTGTCACACCCACGAAGTGCCTCTGGGTGTCATCTCAGTGCATTAACGGCCTTGGTCCAGAGACTTGAGAATGAATCTCAAAAAGGATTAGCCCCCTACAGAGATGTCTCTGGACCCCCAGTGATTTAAAATTTTAGAATTCCAGGACGGTGGGGCCGTGAATACAGCCACTCGACCTCTCATGATATTCACAATAAGCAATGCCTGTGGCAGGCAGGCTTGAGTGGTGGTGGGAAAATTCGAAATAATGG
The DNA here is from genome assembly GCF_027595985.1 of Sorex araneus. Lineage (NCBI taxonomy): Eukaryota > Metazoa > Chordata > Mammalia > Eulipotyphla > Soricidae > Sorex > Sorex araneus. The sequence goes on along the minus strand of NC_073306.1, from coordinate 179,205,234 downwards.
TGGTGGGAAGGTGTAACGGTGGTGGGACTGGTGTTGGAATATTGAATGTAATCAATTAATGTGAACAACCTTATGAAAATTTAAAAAACAAACATAATCACATATCCTACTTTTGAATCTATCGCCATTCCTTTATATTCTGTTATCTAAGACTATTTCCTTAAATTCAGCTTAATTATCAAATTATTAATAAAACATTTTTATTAATGAACTTGTTATAACATCTATTAACATCTTAGTTACTCTTGTAACTATAGTAATCAACTCTTTTTCTACAAATCACATCTTTCCACCTAAGTCTTTGCATACTTTATCCTACTAATTCATCTTTAGCATTTACTGAATTTGGAAACAATTAGGAACTCTATAGATCCTAGATAGTTAATACATTATTTTCATCATTTGTGAGTTTGTGCATGGGGAGTACCACCACACAGCGGTATTCAGAGTTTACTCCTAGCCTGTGCTAAGGGGACCATATGTAGTATTAAGGATCAAAGCTGATGTACACACAGCAAGTGCTTGAGCCGCTGTACTATATCTCTGGCACTAGGTAAAATATTTTCCTTATTCTCTCTACTTGTTCTGTTCAATTTAATCTGACACGAATATTTATTGATTTATTGTTTTATTTTGGGGGCTACACCTGGCAATGCTCAGGGGTTGCTCCTGGCTCTGCACTCAGGAATCACTCCTGGACATGCACGGAGGACCATAAAGCGCCGGGCATTAAACCTAGGTTGGCTGACTGCAAGACAACCCCGTGCACACTGTACTCTCTCTCTGGTCTTGATCTTTAAAAAATATTTAGAATTTTCTCCTTAATGGAAATGCCAGTTTGTGATCAGTGTTCCATTTACACATCCTTGATCTCAGCACGCATGGCTGTTTCCGGAATAAAACACCCCTTCCTTAAGCCACTGAACCATCTTCCAGCTGAGATGTCTACTCTTCATGCTGAAGAAAACCCAATCACATTGTATTTCTCTCAATTCTACTTCTTCCTGCCTACATGTCCATTCTCTTGAAGACAGTATGAGAAAAATTTTGGTGTCCAGTCTCCAACTTAGTCCTTAGTTCTATTCCACCACAAACGTTACAAATATTATCACTAACCACAACTTGTGACTGAACTTCAGTCAGCTTCTAATATAATCCTATTTCACTGTACAGAGAAGCAAATTCAAAATTTAAAATTAGAATTAGAAACATGTAGAATGTGTGACAGTTGGTTCATTTTAAAACATTTTGTTAAATCTAACTGAAAACAAGTGGCCTCTCAGATTAACAAGAAAAATGACACATTCTCTAATATTAAATAAATCATATACTCCTTTGAACATACCAATCTAATACATACCTCTGTAGAAAATGAGGTTCCTCTGTATTTATCCAAATAGCTGAACAAATCCATGTGGTTTTTTTTTTTAAAAAAAAAAAAAGGAAGAAAGACTAAATTGCACCCTCCAGGTAGTACTGACTCGGTTTGCCAGAAGAAACAAGATTTTAACTAATGACCATTTGCTGAAATTTTAAATTTAGTAAGAGGCTGTAGTTACCTCTTTTTGTAGATGAAGTTTGAAGCAACTGTTTGGCTTTGAGGGAAGTACGAGGCAAATTTTTCAGCCTTTGCGAAGCTGTTGAAAAATAAGGAACTGTAATATTTGCCTAGATGGACAAGATAAAGGCTATAGCTTCTGTAAACTTGAATATTTTAATACAAATGTGAAATTTTATCAAGAAACAGAAACCATAAGATGAAAATGTTAGAATCTAGAAGCATAGAAATTTTAAAGTGATGCTTAGTGCAGTAAGTTGGAAAGAATGGGAATGGAAATCGTAGAGCAAAGAACATATTTTTAGAAATCGTTCTTAAGAGACAAGAAAATCTAAAATATGTAAATTGATCAAAAGAGAAAACAAACCACCAGCAAACATGCTATAAGATGCAAAGAATAGAAAGCTAATAAGTAAAAGTGATGAAACGTAAGCACACACTACAGAATAAAATAAATATATTTGTTCAACGCAAAAAAAAAAAAAGCAGACTTTGGCAAAGCACTATTGTTAGATGAACAGCCCTAACATGAAACATTAATACCCATACTCAAAAAGGAGAAGAAAACTCAGAACCAGGCAGGTCCTCAGAAAATCACTACCAAGTCCTTTTAATATGTTCAACATCGTCCTGCTGTCGAACACGACAAAGCTGTGCAAGACTCTGGGAGGAGTTTAGCTGGGCCATGCACATGGGCGTCTGGGATGGGTAGATGTGAGCCGGAGAGACTGAGGGTCCTGACGTAACCAGAGCATCTCTTTTATTTTAAGGTGAGCAGTGAATTCTATGTTCTTGCAGTGAATTCCCTGTTCCTTTCCCTTTTTTTTTTTTTTGACTAAACTCAAAACCAGATGTTAGCAGCTATTCAGAGCTATTCATATTCAGAGTTAAACTTCACTATGGTTCCAGTGAACTGATGAATCCGACATCTACCTGTGCAATCAGCTACTTTAATAGCTCTAAGGTCTCACTCTACTGAGCTGAAAGTTAAGCTTCATACACCGCTCTGACTTGTATGCATAAAGAAAAGACTCAACACTGTGAAAGCTGGCCAGACTATTAACAATCACTGAGTTTTTGGGGCCGGAGCGATAGCACAGCAGGTAGGGCGTTTGCCTTGCACGCGGCCGACCCGGGTTCGATCCCCGGCATCCCATATGGTCCCCCAAGCACCACCAGAAAGCCAGGAGTAACCCCTGAGCATCGCTGGGTGTGACCCAAAAAGAAAAAAAAAATCACTGAGTTTTAATACAGGGACACTTAATATAGCATCAAGGAGGATTAGTGAAAATTTCTCTTTTGTTCTATTCCTTAACCCTATCAATGCTAAAATAAATCTTTCTATAGACTAATATTCTGTAAATGTAACAAATATCCTGAATTCCAATTATGCACACACATTCAATCCAGTTCACTGTCACTGTATCACTGTCATCCCACTGCTCATCGATTTGCTCGAGCGGGCACCAGTAACTTGTTACTGTTTGGGTTATATCAAATACGCCATGGGTAGCTTGCAAGGCTCTGCCATGTGGGCAGGATACTCTCTGTAGCTTGCTGGGCTCTCCGAGAGGGACGAAGAAATCAAACCCAGGTCGGCCACGTGCAAGGCAAACGCCCTACCCCCTGTGCTATGGCTCAGCCCTTCACTCTAGTTAAAAAATCATTTTATGCCAGTAACTTAAAATATTGCCAGGCAGTCTACAGAAAAAGAAAGTCTCCCTATGTAAAATATCTACTTTATAATGCATTTTTATTTATACTACAAGTCAGAATGTTGTCACCACAAAATTTTCACTCACATATTTATTCATACATGTTTTTAGCCATTCATATTCTCATTCACGCATTCATTCCTTCTTGCTTTCCTTCATTTTTTAAATTATCTACTTTACTCCTGGTACTTTTTTAGGTATAATGGACTTAGTAGTCAACTAGATAAAATTCCTACTGCCATGGAATTAAAAATATTCTAGGAAAATGGAGATGGATAGTAAAATAGCAGTAAAATAGACGACCTAACAGATAGTGATAGCAACTAAGAAAAGAGGGACCAAAAATTAGAAATTAAGTTGTAACTGTAAACAAAGTATCAGGAAAAGCTTCCCCGAGAGGACATTTCTACAAAGATCTGAAGAAATAGAAGAAATAGCTGAATAGTTATCTGGGAAAAGCATTGTAGACAGAGAGAAAGGGACCCGAGGCAGGCGAGTGCCCGCTATGCCCGTAGAGTGGGAAGTAGGCCATCACGACTAGAGTAGAATAAACGAGGATAAAAGGTAACTGAGTGTACATACGCCAGCAGTTCACAATATCAATTAACCATTACATATTTTTAAACGAGGGATTAATATATAAGCGACTGTTCTGGGAAGGTCCCATTCAAATTAATAGCTACCATGACACCACTGGATATTATTTATTCTTCAAATTTTGTAGGTGAGGTTACAATGCTAGCTACAGAGAAGTAAAAACTGTCTGATGGCAAATCTAAGAATCAGACTACAAATAGAATCAGGCAGCAAGTAAACGCTAAATTTGCCTGCTAACGACAAAATGAAATGCTTTTTATAAGTAAACCATGGTTTAAAAAACCCCCCAAACCTAAGTATTACCTGAATTTTAAGATTACTAAAGAAAATTATTTATTTACTTAGTAATGCCAGGAATAGAACCCAGACCTCCTGCATATCAGGCATGCATTGTGAGCCTCATACCCTGTCCTTATTTACTTTTTAAAAACCAACTTCACTAAAGGACAATTTTAATCCAGCAAGACATACCCATGGGGTGGGGCTAGATAAAAGCTGAATGGGCCAAGGGCATGCTTTGCATGCAGGAGGTCTGGGTCCAATCCCTGATACTCCATGATCCCAGAATACCCCTGGTAACAGCCTCTAGCGCAACATTCTGAGAGCACTGTCAGATGTGGCCCCAAAGCCAAAACTCAAATGATATGCCTCTTTAAAATGTGCAAGTATACAAGCCCAACACTCTAATCAAGATGCAAAATATTTCAGTGACTCAAATATTCTTCTCTTTGTAGTTAATTCGTCATCACCGTTTTTAGATTTCTCCAAATCCAAACCTTACTTCATTCAACTGCATGACAGGAGAGGTGGTGAAAGTGCCAGTTTCTACCCACCCAATCCAAAATGCAGACAGTAAGTGGATGTATTTATTGTCCATAGAGTATTTAAAGACAAATAAGCAGCTTGGTCTGTATTTATTATGTCCTAGCAATAAAAATCAATATTAGTGATAAAACACTCCTCCTTAAAGAAAACGGCTGGTTGGCTTAAGTTATAAACAATCTGGGCATTGCTGAATTTTAATTACATATACATTATTAATGACGGCCTCATATTTCCTTGCATGTACTCTATCACTGAGCCATATCCTTGATCCTCATATAAATAAACTTTAAACTGGAACATTTGGGTACTTACTCTTCAATAAGCACTGTATTTCACATGGCAAATGTTACGTAAGTTATATGTTGCACTTGACAAAGAAACATTTGCAAACATACTTCTTTTAAGTCACACCGGGCTGTACTCTGAGATTACGCCTGGTGGTGCTCAGCAGACCACGTGTGGTGCTAAGGACTGAAATGGGGTCAACCACAGGCAAGGAAAGAGCCTCAATCTCTATTCTGCTGCCCCCACTGGTTTCCTATGAGTAAAGTTCATAACGTTAGGTAATCACTCAAGGTCACTTCCGCTGAGTATGTCTCTCCAACCCTTCGGGCTGTGCTCAGGGTTTACTCCTGGCTTTGCACTCAGGAATTACGCCCAGCAGTGCTTGGGTGAAAATATGGGATGTGTGCAAGGCAAGTGCCCTACCCACTTGACGATCTCTCCAGCCCCTAAATTCTTATATTTAGACGTATTTGAAATAAATTATTATAGTATTGGCATTATAAAACCAAAGAGACAGGGCTGGAGCGATAGCACAGCGGGTGGGGCGTTTGCCTTGCACGCGGCCGACCCGGGTTCGATTCCCAGCATCCCATGTGGTCCCCTGAGCACCGCCAGGGGTGATTCCTGAGTGCAGAGCCAGGAGTAACCCCTGAGCATCGCCGGGTGTGACCCAAAAAGCAAAAAAAAAAAACAACCAAAAAACCAAAGAGACAAAACAGAGTGACTTCAACTCTTTCATTATTTATTTGGGTTCTTTTTAGTTTGTTTGGGGGGGGGGGTCACACCGGGCAGTGTCCCTGGCTCTGTGCTCTGAAATCACTCCTAAGAGGGCTCAGTGAACCATGCAATGCCAAGAACTGAACCTGAATCAGCTGAGTGCAAGGCAAGAGCCTCACCTGGCAAAAGCCATGCAACCATTGTAATTGCTATGGGTCTTTGTTCCCTCTTCTATAAAAAACAGGAATCTGCGTGGCTTTGAATAGACATAATAACTGATGAAAGTAAACCTTGACAAATACTAACCTAGTATTTTTCTCTAAATCGGGCACTTGTCTTTCCTTATTACTGAACCAGTAATTCCTACGCGTTTCTGAAATCTAAACTTTCAACTAAACCTATGCTTCTTGATCTTAGAAGTGATCTATGATGAGCATTCCTTCCTTTAACTGGAAAAAGGTGAGAAAGTAACATGTAATCACAAGCTCTACAATGCTCTGGAGGGTGGGGGGGCTCCTAAGGGAGGGGGTACCCCAGGGAAGGGGGTTCCCAGGCAGTGCTCAGGGAATCCCAGAGCCACTCCCGGGAATACTCGGCCAGTCTCGGCCTGCGGTTCAGTGCTAGGTGCAGAGGTCCTGCAGCGCTGAGGACAGAAAGGGGCCCAGGGCATGCAACAGCCTGTGCTCTCTCCAGCACGCGCCTGCTCTGGTTTTCTTGAGCTTTTTAAGTTACTCGCATTTTCCAAATGAAAAGGAGTCAAAAACTGGCAAAAGCCGTGAGAATGAAAATATATCTGAACCCTCTTGATATTTATAAATCAATGCCAGCATCCACAGTAACACAGCCACAGCAAATAAGCATATTTAAAAGTGATTGGCAGAGTAAAATAAGGCAAAAGAAGTGGTTCCTGAGATGAAAATAACAGCAGCCTTGCAAAGTTAGGTTCATGCAGACCAGCAAGTAAGAACCAGAGCTTCACCACTTAAAAGAGCTTGAAAAAGAAAGATTTAAAGGAAAATAAAAAGCAACAACTATTATACCAATGACAGTACTTGACACAAATCGTAATGATATATACAAATATATAAACTTGTTAAATTTGTACATTATATATAAAAGCATAAGTAAGAAAGAGTAAATACACATTAAAAAATCCACATACATTCTTCTATAACAAAGATAAATGTTTACACTTTTTAAAAAAAACAGGTAACTACTTCGACTTCACAGTGGGTAACTTTAACAAACCATTTTAGATATATTTCTAAAATAACTATTCATTATTGTACTTAATAGTTCACAAATGTATTTTCGTAAATAGCATTCTCTCTCTTTTTTTTTTTGACCACCCTTGACAGTGCTCAGGGATCACTCCTGGGAGGGCCTGGAGAATTGATCTGGGTTAGTCATGTGTGAAGCAAGTACCCTGCCCAGTGTACTATCTCTCCAGCCCCTGAACAGTGTGATTCTAAAATAAAAATTCAATAGTAAACATTTTTATAGTTCAACAACTATAAAAATATGTAACTTTTGGAAAAGGATGGCATAGCGGGGGGGGGGGGGCAAGGGGGCCCCATTATAAAACAGGGGATGGTATCTTCCCTTCTGCTGTTCATTATTCAAATACTGAAATGCACCACTACAATGGTTCAGAAAAACTACATGTTTTTCACTAAAAGGTAATTTTTAAAACGAGGAACTCATGATATTTTCCTATATATTTTCCTTTATTATCAGTTTCTGGGGAAAGGAAAAGGCAAGCATCCTACCACTCTATTGCTGCTCTGATCTCAGTATTTGGCAACTTTGGAAGCCTAATACAAATTCTAGCTTGAGTTACCTGTGCATAGGTTATAAAAGTGTAGCTTATAATATCAAAGTTTTATTATTTAATCTTAATAATATAAAAAGAATCTTCCTGTTGCATTTAACATTGAGGATTGCTTTTTATCTCAGACAAGTATACCACGGGGGCAGGAGTACACTCAGTAATAGGATATTCTCAAGTGCCAAATGTTTCTAATTTGCTAGCTTAATAATATGAAGCCTAACTCTCACATCTCAGGCATAACATGTAAGTTCAAATTCTATCTTTAATTTTTAAAGTACTGTAATATTCTATTTTCTGCAGCATTTGAGTACCATAAGAGTACACTTAAGTACAGCCAAAACAACATAGGATACTAAATTTAAAATGTCAATTTAGTATGAAAAATGTTTTTGCATAGTCACCTGAATATATAAATAAGGTATATGAATCTCTAGGCAATAATGCCTTAAATTCTGGAGTTTACCTTGAAAAAAAGAACTCATATCTCTAGAAGAATTTTATGTCACAGTAGTAAATAATGAAGTTGACAAAGGTCTCTATGTAGACTGAAAGCTTCCCAGCAGGACTAACATCTATGAACCCTAACTTGCACCTATGATATATGACCATCCCTGTATCACTGTATCACTGTCATCCTGGTTTGTTCAAGCGGGAACCAGTAACAACTCCATTGTGAGACTTGTTACTGTTTTTGGCATATCGAATATGCCACGAGTAGCTCACCAGGCTCTGCCAGGTGGGCTCGATACTCTCTGTAGCTTGCCGGTAGCTTGCAGGGCTCTCCGAGAGGGATGAAGGAATCAAACTCGTGCAAGGCAAATGCCCTACCTGCTGTGCTATCTCTCCAGCCCAAAGAAATGTTAATTGCTCAAAGTTTCAATTTCCTAATTTATATGTTAATAAACTGTTATTTCATTGAATTGTTCTAGGGGTTAAGTAATATGCATGTGGGTAGTGTACCATGTGAGTTTCTTATATGCAATTAGAGAGTAAAATAAGAAAATTTTTATCAATGTGCACAATGCACACAAGACATTTTAGCTCCCTCGTATTTTTTTCCTAGTTGAGCCACCAATTAAAAGTAGCTTAACACTGAGTCAGGGAAACACAAGGGCGCCAAAGAGGAGCACAAGTGAATTATGAAAGAACTGAGTTATTTTCCAGGTTTTAGCACTCCATAATACTTCAAGTTCCTATGACTTCTCCTTCATAGCTTTGAGGCGATGAAGGGTCATCATGATGATCACTTCAATTACCAAAGTGACTCAGACCACAGGACTGACAGGAGCACCAAGAAGGTCAAAGAAATAAGTTGACAGTTTGTTCAAAACTGGTTTGACCACATGCTACTGTCTATCAGGTTACTAAGTAATAATACGGGGAAAGTAGTCTACTTAAAAAAAAAAAAAAAACACTGCTCATCTACTTCCAGAGCACTTCTCGGCTTTGGTTCCTTTTCCTTACACGCCCTTACTGGGAGACTCTCTTGGGTCTGTCTTACACTGTACATCCTCCCCAACTCAACATTCGCCGCACTTCCTTTCCATCAAGTTACCGCCAGCCTTTTTTCATGGAGTTCTATATCAACTGAAGTACTCATTCATGAAATTTAATATACATGCCTCTAACGGTTAATATTTTCACAGGATATTTGTTTTTACTGATGTTCTAGGTAGAAAGTTGGGCTTTAGCTCTGTCCTAGAACTTTTCTCAAAACAAAAAACTAAAAAACCAAAAAAAAAAACAAAAACAAATCCTGTCACCTGCAGCATAGGAGAATGTAAAACTTTCCTGTAATATATGTATTAGATATGTAGACTTTGCTAATTTAAAATTCTGCAAAGTTTGGTGTCATACAGTAAGTACTGATGAACTGACTTTCTCATAGAGACAAATTTTAAATTTTACTACAATTTCAATTATCTATCACAACCAATAATCACAATTTACTATGCCTAATATTGTTATTCAGCACAAAATTAATCATTTACCATATGTAATTGATATATGAAAGACACTTACTGGCTGAAGCCTGAGGTTGCATACGAGGTATTCCTCCATTTGGCACTTGAAAATTTGAGTCACTTCTGCTGCTTTTTACTGAGTCAACTTGTGTATTAGATGTTCGAGACAGGTTTGGAAGACTACGTCTTAGTTTTTCTATAATAATAATTTTAATTTTAAATAAACCAAACCATTCTTTCAGATGAAGAAAAAACTTCAAATATTAGTATTCAAAATCAACTTTTACAATTCAAGCATTCACCATGTTCAGCAGCGCTAACAGGAAGTATTAATCTTAAAAATAAGCAACTCAAGTCAGTCTACAAATGGGTAGAAGAGAACCTCTAGAAATAACCATAAACTTTTAAAAAAAGTATGTATACATACATAAACTACTTCAGAGTAAAAACAATGCAAACAAAGCTAACTAACATAATTAAAAAAATTAAGTTCATTTTCTCTTTCATTTTGTATTGATTCACTACTAGTAAAATGGTAAGTTCTTGATTTGCTTATATCTGCAATACAAAACCTTGATACTTCCCACTGAAATATGAAAACTGTACTCAGAAACCTCTGATATATGTAAGTAAGCTCTGTTTTACCTTCATTTTTGACACTGCTTGTCTGCAGGTCTGTGGGGTGGCCCTGGAGAGAAAGGCGCGGCTGCTGCAAGCGGCTAATCATGGGCTGTGGGGACACTCGACTGTACTCAATTCCCCGAGCAGGAGATCGAGAACGAGGTGAATTTCTGGGTGACTGCTTGGGTGACGGTCGAGGTGAATTGCGTGGTGATGGTGAGAACCTGTTAACAGCAGGGTATACCGCGTGATGCATATTGTCATCTTCATCGTCTAAACTTTGCGCATCAAGTTCCTGATCACTAAAAGTACCCCGTCTCGTAGAATTACAAGAGGAACCAGAACTGCGCCGAGACGTGGTTGCTGCGTATTCTTGCCGGAGACCTGAAATCATAAATTTGTTGCTTTATTTTTTTAGTATATTTGAAAAAGTTTAAAAGCAAAAGATTAGTACTGCAAAATTCAAATAAAGGAAAACTCTCTTTTCACTTGTATCATTGTAGACATTCTCCCATATAAAGACACACAAAGTAAAATTAAAAGGCTATTTTTATATTGAATGGATTCTACAAAACTTTGTCCTTGTATCTAAAACTTGTACTTTGGGCTGGAGCAATAGCACAGCAGGTAGGGCGTTTGCCTTGCACGCGGCTGACCCGGGTTCGATTCCCAGCATCCCATATGGTCCCCTGAGCACCGCCAGGGGTAATTCCTGACTGCAGAGCCAGGGGTAACCCCTGTGCATCACCAGGTGTGATCCAAAAGGCAAAAAAAAATAAATAAATAAAAAATAAAATAAAACTTGTACTTTGAGGTATGTCTGTAAATTACAAGTATTTTACTCCCAAAATATGCATCCGAATTTTAGATTAACGTTACAGGAATACTGAGGGTAAACAGTTATCGTTCAACCAGTGAAAAGAACACATCAAAGTATAAAGAGGCTCTCTGAATACTGAATGTATAAACAGAAATGTGAAGGTGATAAAAAGCCAGGAGCAGTGCAGTCCAAACTCCACTCTCTCCATCCCTGCCCCCATGTCCTAAATTCTAGGACTTTAAGAACCTTCAAAAGATAATCCTATGTTATCTCGTTATTTCCAAAAATACCCAATAACGACCTTGGGAGTCCTTTGACCAGCATAAAAACTTCTAGAACAAACAAATATTGATATAAATTCATTGAGCAAATAAATTAAATTCAAAGAAAGTATATAATTCAGGTAACAAAGTGAGCTGATCTGCTAATTACTGGTTGTGTACTCCAAATAACTTTATGGAGTAGTAAACTTTTAAGTTACATATTTGTGTATGTACAATGATTTTCCAAAGTAGTGCCTGAAAATCATGTCCAGTCTGTGTAAAACTACAGACTCCCAAGGTCCATCTAGACCTTCAGCTGGGTTTAACCTGTTGCCCAAAGCCACTGGCAAATCAGTGTCGCACAATCAGCACTAACATGACCTAACCCAACAGTGCTGTTTTAGGATAGACAGCCCAGAGCTGGACGCAGGCACTCCCCTCCATGGGAGCAGATGCTAAGGAATGAGCACCACAATCACTGCAGAACCATGTTTCCCTCATGAGAATCAACACGCTTAACCAGGCAATACTCTAGTTCTATAATTCTACACTTAGTTTTACCCCAAAAATTGGAGAAGCAATATTGAAAAAAGGGAAAATTAGCCCTTCTTCTTAAAGGGAGCTGGCTTTTTCATAGTGGTAGCACACACATTTTAACATTTTCAGAAAAAGAAATATCTAGGGGTGACTTAGGATTATTAAAAAATATCTAGGGGTGACAGGATTATTAAAGTTAGGTCAAAAGACCTACTATTTTTCACCTGCTATTTTATTTATGAGATAATGAGTAATGAAAGCAATAATAGCTGGTTGAGTCTCTAATAAAATACTGCGGTCTAAAAAAGTCAGGGTTCAAAGAAATGTTAAGAAAGTTTAGTTTCAAAGAAATATGAGAAAGACATTGTTTGGCATCATTCTTAATTCTCCTTTCATAGCCATGACAATATGTAGTCTCTCACTAACCACAGTACAAGTTTCACTAAGCAGTAATATAAATACCAAAGAAAAGGGCACGTGATATTGTTTCAAGGGCTAAAGATTTATGATGCAAGCACCAAACCTTTCTTCTGAAGAGATGCTCTAAGAAATGAACTATCAGATTAAGAACTATCCCGCAGTTTCTTAGTAAATGTTAATAGCTTTCTTAATAAGCGCTGAAGTTAAAAGGCCTATTACATAGAAAACTGAAAGTCTTTTAGCTCAATTATAGCGATGCTTCATTACCCTCAGCCAATTACTAAGACTCTGAAATGTGTATTTCAAGGATTTTTTTTTACTATAAAGGTTAAAGGTCAGAGTGGTAGCTCACTTTACAATTAAGCCCACGGCCTCCTATGATAAAATGTACAGCAAGAATCATACTATCACCATTGTCTTATATTCAGATAAAAACCAGGGTATCCATGAGCCTATAAAACAGTACAGTAATTTTTTTTTTTTCTTTTTGGGTCACACCCGGTGATGCATAGGGGTTACTCCTGGTTCTACACTCAGGAATTACTCCTGGCGGTGCTCAGGAGACCAAATGGGATACTGGGATTCAAACCCGGGTCGGCCGTGTGCAAGGCAAACTCCCTACCCGCACTACAGTAATTTTTGTCTAGTGGATGTCAGGGACATCATTTTCACTGGCTTCTCAAAATCGCATGTGACTTTAAAAGTTCCAAGGGGTTCCCCAAGTCAGGACTGAACCGTGGGAAGGTGGGGAGGACTGCTGACCATCCTGGCATGGCTCTGCCCGGGTATGGTGGGTCACTGAAAACTGAAAGGAAGGGCAGGCGGGCAGCAGGGGCTCTGGACTGAACTCAGGAGCCCCACTTTGCTCCCCAGGTCAGGAGTGCACCCTGCCCGAGAGGAGGGGAGGTTTGCTAGCCATCTGTTGGGCTCTGCCCAGTTTTAGTCCCCAAAAGCTAGAAGGCCTTTCAGTTTTATGTAGCAGATATGGGTTCAATCCCCATCAGAACAAAAAAAAAAAAAGAGAGAGAGAGAAAAGGAAAAAACAAAACAAAAATCCTGGTGGTCAATTATAGAAATAGTTTCAACAAAGAAAGGTTAAGTCAACAAACAATTAGAGTAATACTACACTGGTGAGTTCCACTGCAAAGCAGCAGAGTGTGATGACAGAAGCAGAGGCAGGAAATAACCCTTAACCTGCTTTTCTTTGCTCCTCGTGCAACATACTACATCAGCAGGCCCTGAAAAAAGTTAATACAAACAAATCCCTATGTCGAATGTGCTTCTCCTCCAACTACATCATAATCCCATAATACTGAGACATATTTAGTACCACAATCAAACTAAGCAGTAATGAAATATCTCGAGTTTAATAATTAAAATACTCACTTTCTTCCTGCATCCGAGCCAGAATCTGTACATCAGTTACATCATTTAGCTTGTAATTGGATCCAATTGAATCTTCGTCTAATTCCGAAGCACTTAACTCACTGTCTATAGAGGATTGAGGACTCAGTGGAGGATTTCTATCTGATGAATTTTTCAAATTACCTTAAAATAGAAAAAGATCCAAAGTTTGGTGAAACCAAAATTGAATAAACATCTATTATAATTAAAAAATTAAGTGTCTGAATTCAGTTGATTAGAATCAGATCTTTTCTGCTTGTTAAAAGTCCCAAATACTAAAATAAAAACCTGATCTTATTAAGGGGAAAAAAAAGAGGATGGTAAAGACTCCTTCAATTATTATGGTGTAAATAAAAATTTTTTTCATTTTTTATTCTCATATGGAAACAGTTAAGCTTTCAAAGTAATGACTAGCTAGTAAAATGACAAAGTAATGACTAGCTAGTAAAACAAAAACAAGCAAACAAAAAAACCATGCTACCTGGAGAGAGAAACAGCACAGAAGTTAGGAAGCTTGCCTATCCATCCAACCCAAGGTTCACCCTACACCATAGACAGTCTCCCACATCCCTACAAGGAGTGACTCCTGAGCACAGTCGCAGAGCCATTGAGTGTCCTCTCCCCCTGACCACGAGTGAAGTGGCCAAAGGGTCAGATGAAGACCATGCTTTGCACGAGGAAGACTAGGTTAGATCCCTGGGACTGCCAGGTCCCCCAAGAACTACAACAACCCTGACCACCACAGTGCAATCTGCTGGGCTAGGAACAGGGCGTGGGTACCACCAAGTGTGGCCCCACCCACTCCAAATAGGAAAAACAATGATGATAACAATAATAATACATGTGAGGTAGAGGATTTCAATTTTTATAAGATAGCAAATGAAAGTGCTCTACAGGTAAAAAAATTCCTCAAAAATGAACAAATCTAGCACATTAGACATTTCATTATAATATCATACTTGAAATAAGTAGCAACTAATTATATGCAAAGGAAAGTGCAGGGTCAATGAAGACATAAACTAGGGAAGAGGCAAATTAAAAATCTGAGTTGATTGACAAGTAATTTCTAAGGAAATGATAATAATAAGCCATAATAAGAGCAGTAAGAGTAAATTTACTGAATAAGTGAAAAGCAGAAAAACTACAGAACAACAGTCTTAGTGGTAGAATCTGAGCACAATAATCTTCCTCAACTGACAGCAATTTATTCTTTCCATATCAGGCAGGGCTCCCAGAACCCTTTCAGTATATTCTTTTACTTTGGGAAGGGACATGCGTCTCCATGAAGTGCTCAGAGGAAATCAGGATCACTCGTGGCAATCTTTGGCCACTAAGTCCCATGGTCTGATGCTAGCCAGGGTTGCTGCTGCAGCTCTACAGTGTAGGGGCCACCAGAACCACTCTCGGGTCCACACAGAGTCATACTTGGAGGCCACCAAGGCCACTAGACAGTGCTGGGGAGCTACATGGGTCACACCAGGCAGTACTGAGGGCCAATACCACAGCAGCGATACTTAGGGGCTACCAGGGCTACACCGGGGAGTGGTCGAGGGTCACTGTATTCTTAGAAAGCATTACACTATTCTTTATATCAATGATACTAAAATTTCTATTTAAAATAAGCATTTTTTTTAAAACTTTAATAGGTTTTAAAAGGTTTTAAAACCCAAGCAAGCTAGTTAATAAAGCTTTGGTCAAAATGAGTTATAAGAAGGAGCTTTTGACCCCACTGAATAGAGTCAGATTTAAAGTACACACTTAAGTAAACTTCACAGAGTTATTCTAACTTACCTTTAATAGCTCTTACGTCTGGACATTACCTGGGCAAAGTAGTCCCTATGTACTATTTTTCTTTATTTAAATGTTCCAGAAATAAAATGAATCTGAGGGCTGGAGAAATATGACAGTGGGTAAAGTGCTTGCCCTGCACGCAGCCAACCTGGGTTCCATGTCCAGCATGCCACATGTTCCTCCAGGAGTCATCCCTGAGCAGAGTTCGGAGGACGCCTGGGGCATGGCTAGGGATGTCCCCCAGCCCCCAAAACAAAACAAACTGAATTCCTGAAGAATGTTATTTCTAAGGTAGGGCAGTAAATGAAAACCCATTCGTAAACCACCCCATTCACTTCCCCCTTACCTGAATTTCCAGGAAGGATAAGCTGCTTGACTATGGGAGGTCTCACCGGAGTGGAGGATGGAGAATTGAAACCACTGCTATATGGACTACTTGCATTTGGACTGTAAGGGCTTGTGTAACTCATGGAGTTGAAAGGATTATTATACAAATTCTGCCTCTTGAGAGCTGCATTAATGAGAAAAGGAAAAGCAAGTTCAGCAACCGAGAAAGAAGAATTTATCATAAAACATTCCCATTAGGAAACTTACTGTTAACATCTCAAATTAAATACAACACATTCTGGGTTGGTTTTTGTTTTGGTGCCATACCCAGTGGTGCTCAGGGCTTACTCCTGCACTCAGGGATCACTTCTGGTGGTGCTCTGGGGACCATATGGGACACTGGGAATCGAATCTGGTACTGCATGCAAGGAAAGCCCCCAACCTGTTGTACTATCTCTCTGGGCCCCACTGTTATAGCACAGGGGTAAATGCATTAAAAACCCCAACCCAGGGCCAGTACATGGCTCAGCAGCAGGGCAGCTGCAGTGCAAGTGTGAGGCCTTAGGTTTGACCCCCCCCCCCAATTTTTCTTACACATTAAACTGTACTATAATAAAACACTAGTCATACTAAACCAAATTATCACAGGAAAATATCACAGAAAACGTTATCTCCTCAGAGTCAGGCTGAGCACATGCTTTACATGCAAGAGATCTGTGTTCCATCCCTGGTATCATGAAGTCCAGCACAGAGGGGGCTGTCCCTGGGCACATAGCTGGGAATAACCCCAAAGCTTGGCCAGGTGTGGCACAGGAAAGCAAACAAGTGAATTTTTTTATTGGCCTCTAAATTAATTTACTTACACGTAAATGGAAAATCTATTCCAACCTTATTAACTAGCCTTAAGAAAATGATTAGTGGGGTCCAGAAAGAGAGTACAGTGGTCAGGATGTTTGCCTGGCATGCAGCCAGCCTGGCACCCTACATGGTCCTGAGCTCCCGTAGGAGTGATTTCTGAGAGCAGAGCCAGTGATTTCTGAGCACTGACAGGTGTGGCTCCGAACCAAACAAAATAGCCCCACAAACTACTGGGCCAAAGAGAGTTCAACAGGCAAGCATATACTTAGGAGGGAAGCGGCCAGGCTCGATTCCGGGCATCACATGGTCCCCTAAGAACTCTGGGGAGTGACCCCTGGGCAGAGCTGGGAATAGCTCTCAGCACTGCTGAATGTGGCCCCATAAGCCCATATATAGATATCCCCCCCTCATTTTGGTAACCCTGCTAAAGTACACCTTACGGCCATGGAGGTAATATAGCAGTAGAACACTTGCTAGCATGCGTGAGGTGTCAAACCCCCCACCCCAAAAAATAACAACAACAACAAAAAATAACTCTATGAAATAATGAACTTTTTTTAACGTATAGTGCCTGGGTTCAAACTCAGGACCTCACATATGCAAGGATGCTCTACAATGGACTATATCTCCCAGTCCTAATAACAAACTTTTTAAATAACCTTTTCCAAAGTCTAGACATTAAAAACAAAAAAACAAAAAACAGAAAAGCAAAATTGACTGTTTAGGCTAGGTGAAGGTAAAAACATGTAATTCTCTTTCCCCAAGGAAAAAAGTACCCTCCCAAGAAAAATACTTTTGCCAAAAAAACCACACAAAACTGTAAAATATAAGTATTTATATAATTACAGAAACAGTACAAAAGGAAACCTATCAAGTACAAATATATACAAGAAAAATTAACATGTAAAACAGTATTTCACTTTATATTCTAAAATTCACATCAATTGGTATTAATTCACAAAACACTATGTAGAGCACAGACAAACAAAACACAGGGCTTTCCTCAGGAGATTTACAGAAATGGAGTGCAGCAGAAACAAGGATTTCAAGGTAAAATGGAGCACTATCAAAATGCAAATGGGTGTGGAAAGAATTAGAAAGAACAACTTGTTACAATGGAGAGAAAAGGCGTGAGGATTTGGGAAGGAGGGAGTCACTGGAACAACCCTGAAAGAATGCGTGGAAATTTGCTGAGTGCTCAAGTGGGTAAAGCCGCGCTTCCCTCTGTGTTTGTAATACGAACAAAAGCAGGCTCCTGAAAACGCAATCTGCGCAGGGAACAGGCGCGAGTTTTCTAGAAAGGCAAGGCATGGGAGAACACAGGGCGAAGCAGCGGGGGCAGCTCACAGTTCGCAGCACGGAGCTGAGTGAGGCCAGCAGTGATTTTTGGGCAACAAGGGTATGACGCAGTCAGTTAAGAGAAAACAAAGCAAACAAACAAGCCCGGAGGGAATTCTGATGTTGACCAGCGAGATTAGACCGGACTCAGCAGTACAGGGGACAGTGAAGGGGTGAGGAGGTACAGAGAACAGCACAGCCAGGAGGTGCCTGCCTGGGTTTGATTCCTAGCATAGCATAAGGTCTCCTAAGCCCTGCCGGTGATCCCTGTGTACACAGAGCCAGGAGCAAGCCCTAAGGGCTGCAGGGTGTGTCCCCAAATCCAGGCCAAATGAAAGGCAGGGTGGGCGGAGTGAGAGGACTGAAGTTTTTGGGTTGTCTATGGGCACAGAGATCATTTGGGGAGGAGAAATATATCCTCTGTTTAGTGGTTAGGGTAGCAAGTTGAACAGTGTCGTTTTATACATATTCAATGTTACATATAGTATTTTGTACAAATTTAACATGTAATAAATATGTAACATGATCTCGAAATAGCAACCTTGGCAGGAATGTGGAATTTCTTCCTATTGCTCTACTTTTTGATCTCCTTTGGAGCTTATGCTCTTAAGTCTGGCTATTTAATAACCAGCAGCATTTCAAGCCCTCAACCTTTCCCTTGGGCTGAGGCATCTGGGCCACCCCAGACTAAGTTTATTGTTTTATTTCCCAGATCTTTTCATCTCCGCTACCATCCTTTTCCCCAACACACAGTACAAAGGCATCTTCACTGATGCCCTCAAAAGCATCAACATTCACCCTTGCACTCCCCAATCTATTTTCCGTAGTACAGCTGAGTAAGATCCGTAGTACAGCTGGAGCAACAGCACAGCGGGTAGGGTGTTTGCCTTGCACGCGGCCGACCCGGGTTCGATTCCCAGCATCCAATATGGTCCCCTGAGCACCGCCAGAAGTGATTCCTGAGTACAGAGCCAGGAGCAACCCCTGTGCATCACTGGGTGTGACCCAAAAAGAAAAAAAAAAAGAAAAAGAAGAAAGGCTAAAAAGTCTTCACCAGGTCTCTAGGCAGCCTGACTGTTTCAGCTCTTTCTCCTGTATCTCCCCTCTCTCCCCTCCTTACTCTTCTCCAGTTCCCCTGACTCATTCCAGTTCCTCAGGGAGGCTAAGTTCCCTCCAGAAGGTCTCTGCAGAAACTGTCCTCTCTTTTCCACTCACCCAATTCCCTCTTCAGTCCATGTATTTTTTTTTTTAAGTCCATACAAATTTTGATCCCAGGCACCACAAGCATGGCCAGGTTCGATCCCTGAGCACAGAGCCAGGAGTAAGCGCTGAGACAACAGGGAGTGGCCCCCAAGCAAAGCAAAGATGGACAGACGGGGATTACCAGAATGGGAAGGTAAAGAACAGAAGTTTAGTATGGGATGATTAGAACGTTCTGGAGACGGACAGAAAAGAGGGGAAGATTACACAGAGGGGAAGAAGTGATGCGAATGTACTTAACGCCACTGAATGTTTATTTTTAAATGATTGAAGTAAGAAAATTTATGCAATGCGAATTTTTACCACAAGTAACTCTTAAAAAGGGGAGGGGTGATAGAAGAAGAACAACCTTCAAGTTAAGACTGAAAAGAAAAATAGCAGGAAAAATTTTAAAAGGACAAAAAATATAATGGACTGCAAAACAACACAAGAAAAGGAGTGGTGGGACGCTTCAAAGACGCTGAGGGCCCTGGAGCAGCGAAGACTCTGTGAGCGAGCGTCCAGCAGAGACGCTCCTGGGGAGCTAGAGAACTCCGTCTGAAAAACAATCCCCCAAGGGGCAGGACGGAGCCCAAGGGACTGGCACACATGCCTTAGGGTTTCCAAGTTCGGTTCCCAGCACCAAGCGTGATTTTTCACTATCTGGCCCCCATGACCCAAAGCATGGTTACCTGGAGCGACCCCAGCTCCTGGCACTGCTGGGGAAGCCCTCTTTCAAATAGCCCCTCAGGGTCTTTTGGGGGATAGCCCTGGGTGTGGTGGATCCTAGACAAATACAGAGGTGGCAAGCTATACCTCGACAATTCAACAATTTTGTAAACCAGTAATAGATCAATTAACAGTGAAGAAGGGGTTGGAGAAACAGTACAGATGCAGTGTGTCTGTCTAACACCTGGCCGACCTGGGTTCCATCCCCAGAGCCTCCTCCCCCACCCCCAGTGATCCCTAAGCACAGAGCCAGGAATAACTCTTGAATACCATCGGGTATTGCCCAAAGCCACCCCCCAAAAATAAAATTTAAAAATGGTGGGACAAAATCTCCAGGCTCACCCAGAGTCAGGAATGGGCCATCTTCTCCCATCTCCCTGTGCTTCTGGTAGCCTGGTAGTCACACCCACATACTGCCTCTGGTGCCAAATAAACTCATTAATGGCCATGATCCAGAGACTCAGAAATAAATCTCTTGGAAGACAGCAACGGAAGAGCAGCATCCCGTAGATATGCCACTGGACCCCAAAGTCATCATCCAATTAAAAAAAATTAGATTAACCTCAGGTCTATCACCATATTTAAAATTTTAGAATTCCTGGAGCATATGGCCACATTTGCAGCTGCGTGACCACTGATACACCAAGATAAGGACTTAATGGCTCCAGGATGAACTACAACAATCTTCTTCATACACTTTCCTCTAAGGAAAGTTTTTTGGATCATTTTTAGCAGATTATTCATTACAAGCAATACAAAATATTTAGGTCCTGCTTTGGGGGCAAGACTTGGGGGTCAGGGTGGAAACGCTTGAAATATGGTGGTGGGAAGATGTAATTAATGGTGGTACGACTGGTGTTGGAATAGTCAATGTAATAAAGTACTGAACAACTTTATAAAAATTTTAAAAAATGAAATAGTGGGGAAAAATTCTTCCTTCCAACTGGGAAAGTGGAGTGGGTTAGAAATACAAGGTTCATATTAACTTGGAACGTTGTTTTCTTTTAAACATACATTACACTTAGCGCTCTAGCTATTGTTTTATGTATATAACTATAAAATCTAAACATGGTAATTAAACAAATTCAGTACTGAATTACATATTGGTTCAAGAATACAGCTTCTCTTACACGTTCCTACAATCTTTAATGCTGTTGTTATATAATTAAGCAAAAAGTCACTAACTCAAAATACTTTTTCCTTTTCCTTTTTAATTTATTATTATTATTTTTAAAGCAGCATCAGGGATTCAAGCCAAAACCTCACACATGCGAAACAAGAGCTACATTCCTCGTCCTTGAAAGAGAAAATTTAATTGTTGTGGTGGCCACACCCACCAGTGTTTAGTGGTATGAGACAAAACCCAGAGCTACTTAAATTACTTAGACCTCAAATTACTATTTTTGAGATATAATGGGTTGATTTTGTAAGAGTGAAAGAGGGAAAATTTGCCTTCAAGAGGGAACATATACCTCCCCAAAGTGGAAATAAACAAGCAAAGACACAAGCAAGCGAGAAATGTATTCACGGGAGAACATGAATTTGAAGAGCAGGCCTTTCAGGATGTTTTAAATCAGGGGTTGGTAAACTATAGTCTGTGAGTCTAACCCACACCCCTCCAAAAAAAGTTTAATTTTTTTTAAAGTTTAAATCGAGTTTTTTTTTAAGTTTTTTTTTTTAAATTTAAGTTTTTAAAGTTTAATTGGAACACATTTATACATTTTCATTAAGAATTATCTATGGCTGCCAGCATCAAATAAGAAGAAAGCTGGGGAACTTCAAAGACTATATGATGCACGAAGTCTGAATTATTTACTATTTGGCCCTTTACAGGAAAGTCTGCTAAACCCTATTTTATGAGGAAAGTCTGCTAAACCCTATTTTATATATTTACCTTCTTACTGTTTATCTTATCCACTGTTAGATAAAGCCCAATAAACTAGTAATTTTAATTTCATTCATTGATTTGGCCTCAGAGTTGAGAACAACGCCAGGCACCTAGTAGGTTATGCTGAATGACAAAAATTTCTAACTAAACTCTATTCTCTGTAAGCAATCAGAAAAAAAATATTAATTAAACTGTGAATTATTTCTAAGGTAAGATAGCAGCTAAAACATGACACATAAAAAAACTGGGGATGGAGGTGGCAGAGCAGTAGTATAGTGGGTAAGGCAACTGCCTTGCACATGGTAGAGTGGGGTTCAACCCCCTGCACCCCTAAGACCCACCAAGAGGGATACCTGAGCACAGAGCCAGGAGTAAGTCCTAAGACAGTGGGGTCTGACCAAAAACAAAAAAACAAATAACAGCAGGGTGGGGGGGGTTTCCAAATGGTGTTCAGGAGGTCTGAATGTCCCACCAGCAGTTCTTGGCCAAGCCAGCCAGAGACTCAATGCAGGCAGCAAAGATGAAATGCTACGCGAGCACTGTGGGGTCGGGAACACCCAAACCACACTGGCAATGCTGGGGGTTACTCCAGGATTGTATGCAGGAAGAGCTGGGAACCGGATCCATGCAGCTATATCATTTCCTAGTTCAAATATTTTAATTAATGTCTAGATAATCTCACACAACTGAAATGAGTTAAAATTTGTTATTTCAAATCATTTACTAACTTCTCACATAATCACAACAATCTCATAACAATTCAAGCATCAAAGTGAGATTATAAAAATAGCTACTCAAGGCATTTAAAGAAATGCATAAAGGCTAATAATCTTTCAAATTCTACACAGACGGAAAGTAAGACTTCAGTGTCAAAGCAGACTTAGAGGACAGTCCCTGGATGGTTAAAGATAAAATGGCTCAGGGGCTGGAGTGCAATCATTAAATGATTTTAATATAATAACTATCTCTCCTTAGAGTCAATTCCATTACACTGAGAGCCAACTCAACTGCTAACCATCCCTTTGCCTCCCCTCATCATTTTCAGCTTACATTCTAACAAAAGAGCATATGTCAATAATAAAATCAAAATGGGGTCAGAGTAACATTACAGAGGGCAGGGAAATTGCCTTCCACGTGGCTGACCAGGGTTTGGTCCTACATGGTCCCCCAAAACCTGCCGGGTTGATCCCTGAGTACGAAGCCAGGAGTAAGCCCCAAGCACTGCCAGGTATAGTCCGTAAACAACAAGAACTAAAAAGTCAAAACAATTTATTTGAAGTATGTGGCTGGCAAGTAAACACACAGTAAAGACCAAAAACTCAAGTGTATTCTCGATTAGTAATCATTCCAATACTTCACTACGTGAACAGTCTCAAAAACAGGAACATTCTTAAGAGACTGAAATTCCAAGAGTAAATATTTTTCCTACATTTCTACCCACACTGGCATGCCATAGGATGTGCTGAGCACAAGTGGTCACAGACACGTTCTGTCAGCACATTTATAAATGCTTCGTCTTTCACAATGTCCCTGTGGTCGAGGAGCCGCATCCACTGGTGCCCCAGGCCCAGGGCCACACCTGGCCGGACTGAGGAGATGGGGCTCCTGCCGCCAGGACTGGACTCCAGCCCTTGCCTGTGCTCCCATTTCAGCCAAGCCCGTTTCTGTGGATACAACTGTTACATGAAAGCACAGAAAAAGCAATTTAAACCAAAAAAGCCAATGATAAAAAGGGAAGAAAAAAGACAGGGAAGGGAAATGGATACATTTTCGACATCCCGACCATGAGCCAGAAAAAATACATGCTGTGCTCTTTCATATACATTATCACTTCATCCTTAAAATACCCTGCAAGGATCACTGGTATAAAAGGATGGCACTCACAGAAGTTAAGTAGGCAGAGAGAGTAAGAGTAACTTTCGGCATGAGAACCAGGTCTCTGTTTCTGAACCTGTATCTTTCCAACATATCAGGATCACCAAGTGTGGTAAACAATTTTAGAAAGATACCAAACACTTCTAATAGTTAATTTACATTAGCCAAAATCCCACCACATAAAAAATATGAGTCAAGAATGTTACTATTTAGGATGAGGCTACATAAAAATTAGATTTAGGGGCTGGAGCAATAGCACAGAGAGCAGGGCGTTTGCTTTGCACGCAGCTGATCTGGGTTCGATCCCCAGCATCCCATATGGTCCCCTGAGCACCGCCAGGGGTGGTTCCTGTGTGCAGAGCTAGGAGTGACCCAAAAAGAAAAAAAAAATTTAGATTTAAAAAAAGCTACTGGGGCTGGAGCGATAGCACAGCGGGTAGGGCGTTTGCCTTGCATGTGGCCGATCCGGGTTCGAATCCCAGCATCCCATATGGTCCTCTGAGCACCGCCAGGAGTAATTCCTGAGTGTAGAACCAGGAGTAACCTCTGTGAATCGCCAGGTGTGACCCAAAAAGCAAAAAAAAAAAAAAAAAAAAAAAAAAAAAAACCCAAAAATAAAATAAAATAAAATATAAAAAGCTACTAGGGGTAGGGGGCCAGAGAGATTGTATGGCAGATAGGCATGTGTCTTGCATGCAGCTGACTCGGGTTCGATACCCAATACCCCATACAGCCCCCCAAGTCCCGCCAGCAGTGATTCCTGAGCAAAAAACCAGGAGAAAGTCCTGAGCACTGCCGGGTATGGTCCCAAAAAGGAGGGGAGCCTGGCAAGCTACCCGTGGTGTATTGGATATGCCAAAAACAGTGAATCTCACAATGAGAGACATTACTGGCACCCGCTCGAACAAATCGATGAGCAACGGGATGAGTGACAATTCAAAATAAAACAAACCAAAAAACAAAAAAAGTTCCAGGGCTTGGGAGATGGGGAGATAGTTCAAATGGCACAGGCAGTGCACGAGCTTTGCATACAGGAGGCCTGGGTTCAATTCCCGGAGTAAACTTAAAAGCACCGCCAGGAATGGCCTCTGAGCACTGCCAGGGGACGACCCCAAGAAACTAAAAAGAAAACTTAAAGGGCTTGAAAGAAACCTCACAGAATTGTTCCCTGCATTCATGAGGCCCCAAATGTGATCCCTGGCACTGAACGGTCTCCTGAGCACCACTGGGTTTGCCCTGTGGTGGCCCCAGCACCACTGTCCAAGCACAGAATCTTCAGGACACAGAGTCAAGTAGGGTGTCACCCACAACAGCCCTCAAACCCCTCAGATACTGATCGGGAGATACACAGATACACACACACACACACACACACACACACACACAGCACATGCATACAGAGAGAAACAAAAACTTTAAGAGCTTTAAGTACATAGGGTAAGTAAAGACAGCACGCATGCACACACTGCACAACAGTCACGACGGCACACACAATGCAATTAAAACAAACTGCGTTTCTAAAGAACGGCATTCCTAACAACACCGTTCAACATTTATACTTCTGAATTTTCAAAAAAGCAAGGAAATGAATTTACAAGTAATCGACATACCTGACATAGTTTGATCAAGTTTGTGGATAAGAGACTTTTTAGCACATTCAACATCAGGACTTGGGTAATCCAAAACTTGCCTGCACCAAACTAATGGACTAACTGATTTTTGCATTGGTGTAAGTTTTTTCTTTGGTGATGAATACAGCCTGGAAGAAAACAAAAACAAAGACAAAGAAACATTTACTGTTAAGCACAAGTTAGGGTCCTTTCAAGGTAGATTTAAATTCTGAGGGGTGAAGGGTTGAGAGTGATGGAGTATTTTTAAAAATAAACCACATTTACTTTGTACACTGGAAGAAAAATGACACTGAAAAATCAATATAAACCCAAATAAGACCAAATGTTCAATCCTAAAATGTACCTTATTTTTGTCCTTTATTCTTATTACAAAACTATGAGGAAGCATCTGTCTTTACAATAAGCTATTGTTTTTAGTAGTTTAATAACTTTCTAACACAGCATTGCCTTGTCTAGGAGGCAGGATGAAAAAAATTTCTTGCTTTCCATTCCCATTTCCCTCTCAACTACAAACCAGACAAAAACTACACTAACAATTCATCCCTTTAAGCAGTTCTGCTCTGTTTCCCACCTTTCAAATAATACAGAAGAAAAAAGGAATTTTATGTTCCTGGGGAGGGTATTTAGAAAGAAAAACGTGAGAAGAGAGGTGAGACTGTATTTTCATTTTCTACTTCATAGCTTTCCTCAGATTTGTTCAGATTATGTTAATTAATACTAAGTTTATTTCAAGGTGACTCTATATGGAAAATGTGAAATTACTTGAATTCTACTTAAAGTGTCTTTCAACCAAGACGATTTAAGTGAAATTTATAAAATGAACAAAAACATGCTCTGGTGTATCGATGTAGTATCCAATAAAGCGAGGAGTAAATCATTTCACATTGCATGACCGTCTAACATAGAGCTATGTACAGACATGGCCGGGGAGAAGCTCGGGGGCACAGAATGCCCG
This sequence comes from Sorex araneus, assembly GCF_027595985.1. Classification (NCBI taxonomy): domain Eukaryota; kingdom Metazoa; phylum Chordata; class Mammalia; order Eulipotyphla; family Soricidae; genus Sorex; species Sorex araneus. The sequence goes on along the minus strand of NC_073306.1, from coordinate 179,179,046 downwards.
TGTTCAAAGCACAAGCCCAAAGCTCAACCCACAGTGCTGTCACGTGCTCTCACAGCTCTGCTGTCCGTGATCCCTGGTGCTACGAGGAATTTTTAGTTGCAAAAGAGTCAAGCGCATGACTCAAGGAGTGTGGACCCACGCTCTCCCCGTGAGTACTACTGACCACGTCCATGAAGTACATCCCTTGGGGAGCACCTGTGTGCGCACTACAGTGACCGCCAAAGAATTGGTGAGCAGTACAAACAAAACACCACAACGCAAGAGCGCAACCCCCAGCGAGTGTGTGCACATCACAACGGAAAAAGGAATGCAGCCCTGGGCAAGCACTGATGAGTGTACGAGCACCCTAACCAGATGTGCAGGCATGACTGAAATGTGTACACACCAGCCAGGCATGCGTGCACTCTTCATCGCAACCACCACCACCACGAGGTGAGGGACTGGCCAGGCTGTGGTGTAAGAGAAATCTCTGCAGACCAGTCCAGCCTCTATGGAAAACATGAAAGTTATTAAAAAGATTTAAAAAGCAGATCTAGCTGGCAGCGTGGCTCAGAAGAAGAAAACTGGCCTTGCAGATGTGAAGTCATGGATTCGATTCCTGGCACTGGACCCTCCTGGGAGATGGCTCAAAGGGCCAGAATGCATGCTTTGCATCGGAAGGTGAGGGGTCAATCCCCAGCACCACAGGGGCCTCCCCTAGCCAGCAGTGACCCCTGAGCACTGTCCCAGAAAGTATCCCCAACACTCCAGAGTGGCCTCAAAACCAAGACAAAGATACACACACACACACACACACACACACACACACACACACACTTCTCATGTATGATTAAAGATCTGATACACACACACACACACACACACAATGACAAGAATAAAACCAGAAGATAATTATTTTCAGAAAACTCAATCTGAAGAAGAAAAGAGTGATGATTCTACCTCCTATTTGTGTGCGTGTGAAGGGTGTGTGTGTGGGGGGGGGGGGGCGGGAACAAGGAACAGATAAAACCAACCAAGCAAACTATTGGATTCTGACTGTAGGACAGGGATTAGCAGAGGGGGAGAAGCAGGGAAGGAAATCCAAAGAGATGATAGAAAGCTCACTGGGACTTTGGTCTGGACTGAATACGGTAGTCTACATTTGAAGAGGTGTGAGTCTATACTCCTAAAACATATACAGTGTTGTAAAGCAATGTTCCTGCAATTAAATAAATTTGTATCTGACATTAATCAACTAAGAGGAATAAAATGAAGTGTTCTCTAGGAGCTGGGATGTGGCTCTGGGACAGAGCATGTCTGATATGTGTGAGGTCTGTGCTGCTCCCAGAACAGAAGGGAAGAAGAAAGAGCGTCCTGATGTAAACATATCTCTACAGAAGTAGGATTGACAAACTACTTTCTAGTGGCAGTATATTCATTTTTGCCCCCTTCCTTCTTTTTTAACTATAACTTAGGCCTGTCCTGACTTCAACAGAGCTTTTATCAAGCTAACAAGACAATTAAGGTTAATGATGGTTTCTTTTGTCACAATCCATATTAATCTTAATAAAACAAGAACTCAATTTCAAAAAAACTTATTAACAGTTCAAAACAAAAATAAAACCCAAAACAAAACCAATCAAGTTCACTGTTTCTCCGACTTATATACAGCACACGTCTACTTCAGCAGCCCCTCATCATGGAAAAGTATACTGATGTTCTGTGTCAACAAATACCAAACCTCTAGAGATGAGAAAACATTAATAAAACAACTTTGTATTATCAACGCTCACTGAAAATGTAACTTTTCCCTATAAGGACTAGTTTTACACAATTTAGCCACAGGACTCATGAGTTCTTAGAATATTCTTCTATTAATTATGAAACATTTTTAGAAGTTCAAGGAACACGAATGAGCCTTAAATGCATTATGCTCTAATAAATGAACAAATCGTTTATGATTGATTTATATTAAGTATCCTGAAAAAGACAGGGAGAAGAAATAGATTAGCTGTGACTTTAAAGGGAGGGTGGTGGTTAGGGGGGCTGGAGCAATAGCACAGCAGGTAGGCGTTTGCCTTGCACTCGGCTGACCCAGGTTCGAATCCCAGCATCCCATATGGTCCCCTAGCACCACCAGGGGTAATTCCTGAGTGCAAAGCCAGGAGTAACCCCTGTGCATCGCCAGGCGTGACCCAAAAAGAAAAAAAAATAATAAAGGGAGGGTGGTGCAAATGGGGATAAGGATTCCTTCTTTTAGTTATTTATTTTGGTTTGGGGCCGTACCTGGCAGTGCTCTGAGGTCATGCTTGGTGGTGCTCAGGGGACTCTGTGATATCAGGTATCAAAACCAGAAGCTCCAGGACTCCAGACATTTGGCCTATCTCCCTGGCCTGAGGTTTTTTTTAAGGTGATATAAATGCTCTGATATTAGAGTTAAGACCTCAGCTATAAATCATATGGACAGTTAATCTATGACATGAAGTATGCATGAAATGGAGCCAAGAAAGCCTCTACAACAAATGGTGCTGGGAAAATTGGATCCGTATCTCACACATACACAAATATTAATTAAAATAAATCAAAGTCTCAGAGATTAGACCAGAAACCATAAAATATATTAAGGAAGCCATGGGCAGAACTCTCCAGGATCTGGGCATCAAAGGTGATCTGATTCTACTGACAAAGATAACGAAAACAAATATAAGCAAGAAAGACTATATGAAGTTGAAAAGGTTCTGAATGGCAAAAGAAACTTGGGCTAAAATTAAAAGACACCAGGCTGAATGGGGAAGATATTCAGATAAAAGGACTAACATCCCAAATCTATAAAGTTTTCACAAAGCTCAGCAACAACAACAAAAAACTAAGTAACCCAATTAAAAAAAGGGGGAAGAAAAGATGAACAGACACTGTAGTGAAGAAAACATAAAGATGGCCAGTAAGCATATGAAAAAGAGCTATTATTACTCAGTATCAGGGAAACACAAATCAAAACAACAATTTGAGGCATCACCTCATACCAGCAATAAATGGAATGCATTTTTTTTAAACCTGCAAACTACAAATGTTGGCAGAGGTGCAATAAATAAAAATCCTCATTTACTGCTGGTGGGAACATCACCTGGTCCAGTCTCTATAGCAAAATATGAAAATTTCTTAAAAAAGAAAGAATGGAGCTTCCATTTGACCCAAATATTCGATGCATAGGTATCTATCTAACCCCAACACAAAAACATTAATTCAAAAATATTCATAACAGTTCAGTAAAATAACCAGGATAGAGAAGCAATCCACCAACACACCAGAGCATCTAAACCAGAAGTTCCCAGACTTATTTTGGTTTTCTTTCCCTTTTCAGGAAAAAAAAAAATCATTCCGTGCCACCTCAAAATCTACCTTCTCGAAACGAATAGAAAGCATTCCCTAAACACACCAAAGGTGTGCCCAGTGCCCTGAAGAGTGATGACCTCTGGGTGCAAACTCCGAGCATATAGCCAGGAGAAGGCCCCAGCACCACCAGATGTGACCCCCAAGCAAGGTAATAAAAATAGAAATTGAGGGCTGGAGAGACAGTATAGTGGGAAGGGCGTTCGCCTGGCATGTGGCAGATCCAGGTTTGGATCTGAATATGGGATTCCCAGCATCCTATATGGTCCCTCGAACAACATCAGGAATAATTTCAGAATAGAGAGCTAGGAGTGACCTCCGAGCATCACCAAGTGTGACCCCAAAACAAAAAATATAAAATAAAAAAGAATCAAAATTTAAAAAAAATTTAGAAGCGCTGTTCTCTGACCACAATGGAATTACAAGATAAATAAACAAAATGAATTTTAATAAATCATAAAGTATGAAAATCAAACCATCACATATAATTATGCATTATTTGGAAAATGAGAAAATATCTCAAATTGAATTAAAAGTAAATATGGATATCCAGGAGTAAATATTATTTTGGAGTTAATTAACGCCCATGTTACAAAGCACAGCATGAACTGTCTTCCTGTGTCCATACAGAAAGGACATTGCTAAAGCTTATAAATGACATAAAGGAAAGAGAGAAGCAATATAGGATTATTAGTGCTTGATGGACTTTGGTGTGCCTCAGGGGCACTGTTGTGGGAGTAGCTCAATAAACCTTAAGTTCCCTGTGGGAGGAGCAAGGACAACCCAATGTCATCCAACAAAGATTCCTGAATCAATAATCGAAGCCTTAAAAAAGAGTTGAGTCAAACACAGGGTAGGGCAGATACATGGTTCTCAGTGGAGGAGGGTACGACTGGCCGAGACCAGTCCCCCATAACCTCCACTCACGGTGGCCCCGGGGCCTCATCACCACAACATCTGGGGCCTAGAATTTCAGGGAATGTCCCCCACACCCTGTCAAGGTTGAAATAAAAAATTAATGAAACAGAATTGGCTCTTTGAAAAGATTTATTTTTAAAAAAGCTTAACTCTCTGGGCACAGAAAGGTGGGTAAACCCAGAGGTTCTGTTTTCTCACCATAAATGATAGCCGGGTCTTTCTGCTGACCCCTACCTTATATACCACACTATTTCCCAAACCCTTTTTGGGGGTTCCCAAATATGCACCCCCGCCCCCACTACTAAGCTACAGCTTCCGTCTACCAAACACCATCCAGCACCAGGGGCTAGAGAGAGTACAGGAGACGAGGCACTTGTTTCATACAGGGCTGCAGCCGCTGCAACCCTGGTTCAGCTGCCCAGAACCACGTATGATCTCAGCAGGACCAGGAGTCAGTCTTGAGCAAGAGTAATGCCTGAGTACCACAGAGGTACCCCCCAACCCCCAAAACAGAATAATCCAACACTCAAACAATTTTACCAGATTTTTTTAGGCCATCAAACGACACAGACTTCAACCAATAAATCAACTTCATTTCTCACTTATTTCAACATTCATTCCAGTTTTAAGTATCTTCACAGGTTTTCTTTAGCCTTCCCAAATGCAGCACTCATTCTTTTTCCTGTGCATTTTGAATCTAACAGAACAGTAAGAAACAGACTTTATCTGCACCATTATCCTAAATCTTAATTCTTATTTGCATTCCCGCCCCCTTTACCCAGGGGAGCACTCCAGGGTTGCTTCCAAAGTCCTCAGGGACAGACCCAGGGCTCCTGGATGAAAGCATGACCACTAGCCCTTTAGTCTTCATTCTGGCCTATTAATCTGTTTCTTCTGAAACCTCATAGTATTGTGGGCTTTTGGAGTTTTCAAAAAATGGTATAGAGATGAGTATATGTTCTATTTAAAAACTTAACTTCAATTTTTCGTTAAGGCACTGTGGCTTATAGCATTCTATAATCGTTACTTTTATTTCTTTTCTCCCTTTGTGTCAAGATCTGGGACTGCCACGCTGTTTGTGCATGTCAAAGAAACCAAACAACTTGATTAGGTAGGCAAAAGTAAGAGGGGCTTTCTCACTCCTTTCCCACTCTCAGGTATTGCTGTGTCCTTGCGGATTTAATTTCCATTTCCATGATGGCTGTGTTGACAGGGGGGTGGCTGGTAAAGTGGGGAGCGCAGGAGGTGACTTGAGAAGAGTGCTTCCACCTCTCTGCTCAGCCCACTCGGGCACTAGCACGCAGGGAAATGCCAGGCTTGGGTCAGGACGGGCAGTCAGCTACGAGCACCTGCCCAGCGCAGGTGTGCCCACCCTGCCCCGCGGGGCGGCCATCACGCTGCTCCTGGAGAGCATGTTCTGCACAAGGTGAGGGATGATCCCTGCAACCCAATTTCTCAGGGAGCCGTGTGCAGTTCTCATTGTCAAGTCCATATAAAACTGTCCTCTATGAACTCTCACTGTTGATTTCAGAGGACTACAGTCTGTGTTCATTCTAGCTCCAAGCTAAACTCGGACTTACCCCTGAAAGGATTAGTGTAACAAGTGCCACACAGTTGTCTGAACAGACATTTATATAGCGGTTACCACTGGCCAAGCATGATACTTGGAGAGATTCAGTAACAGAAATTGAGAGAGAAATTCAAGAATCAATCGAAAGAAAACTTCACATTTTACTGGTTGCTTCTAGTCTTCTGCATTCATCAGCTATATAACCACTGAGGCCTACAGTGCCCTTCATCAAATTCCAAACCTCCATTTTCTGGTTTTGAGGATCCTTTTTCACCCCCCACCCCTCCCCGCAAACCCTCTCCTGGCTAGCTAAGAATAACCAATGGCAAACAAGCATTTCAGTGTGACAAGTGAACCAAAGACCCACTTTCTCCCTCTATGAGCAGGTCCACTTTGAAAGATAGTCCTGAAATTACAAAATCAACCCCCTTTACACTTGGGGCTGGGGCAGAAGACTAGAGTGTACATGCACCGCATGTGTCTGCACACAGTCGATCCCCTGCAACCCACTGTCCACAAACACCAGCAGGAGTGAACCCCAAGCAACGCCACCAGAAATGACCCCGGAGCCTCTCTTGGTGGGACCCCAAAACAAAACCCCCAAACACTCTATATTTCTACTAATTAGTTATTAACAGACATACAATCTAATAATTATATAATGCAATTGTGATTAGGCGCTAAATGCAAACTTTTAAACCTACTCACTGCATAGCTTCTATGAAATGTCATCCTGAAGCCTGTCAGATGCAGAGGGTCACTTACAGACTTAGTCTAGTCCAGTGCTCTATTTCATACAGTCCAAACAAACTAACCCTTAGAAGAAATGTATGGTTGGATACTCTATAAGTCTTTCACAGAGACCAACAAACTATTGAATAAAATAGAGGAGGACTTGTGTGGGGTAGAAGCTTCCTTCCAGTAAAGGACAGAAGTGGAGAATGGACTGATTCCTCCTCATAAATTCGAAACCTGTTTTTATTTTATTTTATTTTATTTTTAATTTATTTATTTTTAATTAGAGAATCACCGTGAGGGTACAGTTACAGATTTATACACTTTTGTGCTTATACTTCCCTCATACAAAGTTTGGGAACCCATCCCTTCACCAGTGCCCATTCTCCACCACCCGTAAACCCAGTGTCCCTCCCACCCTCCCCAATCCCATCTCCCCCCCACCCCACCCTGCCACTGTGGCAAGGCATTCCCTTCTGTTTTCTCTCTCTAATTAGCTGTTGTGGTTTGCAATAAAGGTGTTGAGTGGCCGCTGTGCTCAGTCTCTAGCCCTCATTCAGCCCGCAACTCCCTTCCCCCACATGGCCTTCGACTACAATGTAGTTGGTGATCGCTTCTCTGAGTTGACCTTTCCCCGGAACGTGAGGCCAGCCTCGAAGCCATGGAGTCAACCTCCTGGTACTTATTTCTACAGTTCTTGGGTGTTAGTCTCCCACTCTGTTATTCTATATACCATAGATGAGTGCAATCTTTCTATGTCTGTCTCTCTCTTTCTGACTCATTTCACTCAGCATGAAACTTTTCATGCCCATCCACTTGACTACAAAATTCTTGACCTCCTTTTTTCTAACAGCTGCATAGTATTCCATTGTATAGATGTACCAAAGTTTCCTCAACCAGTCATCCGTTCTGGGGCATTCAGGTTTTTTCCAGATTCTGGCTATTGTAAACAGTGCTGCGATGAACATACATGTGCAGATGTTGTTTCGATTGTACTTTTTTGCCTCTCTGGGATATATTCCCAGCAGTGGTATTGCTGGGTCAAATGGGAATTCAATATCTAATTTTTTGAGAGTCGTCCAAATTGTTTTCCAGAAGGGCTGAACCAGTCGGCATTCCCACCAGCAGTGAAGAAGGGTCCCTTTCTCCCCACATCCTCTCCAACAGCGGTTGCTTTTGTTCTTTTGGATGTGTGCTAGTCTCTGTGGTGTGAGGTCGGAACCTGTTTTAATTAAACACTATTTCTCCTGTCATTCTTTATAATCCAAATATTTTCATAAATATTCAATCAGATGTAGTATTACATTGCTTCCATTCTTCTTCTTCTTTTTTTTTTTTTTGCTTTTTAGGTCACACCCAGCGATGCACAGGGGTTACTCCTGGCTCTTCACTCAGAAATTACTCCTGGCGGTGCTCGGGGGACCATATGGGATGCTGGGATTCGAACCCGGGTCAGCCGCGTGCAAGGCAAACGCCCTATTCGCTGTGCCATCGGTCCAGCCCCTGCTTCCATTATTCTTGCATTTTAAGGAAATGTATTCATTTCTTTTAAAAATTTTACTCCCTATTCCTCATTAATACTCTTACGGAATTTCAATTTGGGGTTGGAGAGAGGATATAGGGGGCTAACGTGCTTGCCTTGCGAGCAGCCCAACCCGGTTCTACCCCAGGCATCACCTGGTCTCTCAAGCACCAACAGCACTGGAGGCCGGACACCGCCGGGGCGGCTGCTCCCCCCGCCTCTACACAACAGAGCACTGCAGTGGCGGTCCACAGGGCCTAGCATCTCCAGGAGGGGCCCAGGCTCCCTGAAAACACGTGGGAGATAACAACAACAATTAAAGCTAGCTCTAAGAAGTTAGAAATTGTATTTCCAAATGAGCCTTTTCCCCAACTCAAACTACACATTTTGCATTCTCTGAGCCAAACCCTGTTTAAAAACAAAATTTATACAAATTTTCTAAATTTATGTCTTCATAAAGAAATGTCAGTTTGCTCCTATGGGTCTTTCTTTCCTAAATACCCCCCACCCCCGCCACACACAAAAGGATTACAGAGAAAGAACTGAAATCCTTGAAACCTATAGCACTGTAGCACTGTTGTTCATCATTTACTCGTGCAGGCCCCAGTAACGTCTCCATTGTTAGACTTGTTACTGTTTTTGGCATATCGAATATGCCACGGGGAGCTTGCCAGGCCCTGCCGTGCGGGCGGGATACACTTGGTAGCTTGCCAGGCTCTCCGAGAGAGACGGAGGAATTGAACCCGGGTCCCACGGTGCAAGGCAAACGCCCTACCCGCTGTGCTATCGTTCCAGTCTGTCGTGCGTACATTTCTGTTTCTAAGCCCAACAAAAGTTAGTACGCAGAATGCTTTGGCTACTACCAGTCAGTATTGTAAGAAGCAACAGTATATTTTTATAACTCAATGCATCTACATTAACTATTCAGTTCTGATATTTACTATGTGAGTCATCTCTTTTCTTTCTCAAATCATGTCAAAAATCAAAAAAAATTATGTCAAGATATGAGACTAGATAGAGCAAGGAGAAGTGTCTGAAAGCGAAGGGAGACTTGAAGGAAACTTTCTGATGAGCAGGACAAGCAGCACCACACCCAAGAGGAGGGGGCCAGGCGTCTGCATACAAGGTGGTCCCAAGGGTGCGCTGAGCTGTGGCAGGACGGAGAAGGTGCTCAGGGCATGATCTTTAGTGTCCAGGGTCCTCTTCTCTGGTTTTCTTTGAAAATGAGGCTTTCTTTCCCTCACAAAACAGACTGTGAGTTTTTTTTTTAAATAAATCAAATGATGTTATTATTATTTATACTTGTGGAATTTTATTTTTTAATGCCAAGTTACAAGAACTACATAACAAGCCCGTACACATCCAATGATTTGGGCTCCAGTTCTATCTAAACTATATATCTATACTTACTGGAAACAAAATTTCTTCATTTATCTCCCAATGCCAAAAAAAAGGGAAAACATCAATGGCTTTTTAGTGTATGAGGATCCCTAGCCAAGTGACCAAAAAGTTTTAAATATTTCAATAGCATATTAAATACAAAGCAATTCTTTTTTCATAATAGAAAATTTAGAAATCACAAAAAGGACAAAGAAGTTTAAAATGATCTGCTTCTATAGCCTTACCAAAAGGATTAATTATTTGAATTTTTTTTTTTTTTTTTTGCTTTTTAGGTCACACCCGGCAATGCACAGGGGGTTACTCCTGGCTCTGCTCAGGGGACCATATGGGATGCTGGGAATCGAACCCGGGTCTGCCGCGTGCAAGGCAAACGCCCTACTCGCTGTGCTATCACTCTAGCCCCTATTTGAATTAATTTTAAAAGTGCTGTCTAACATCACACAAACTACTTATCAGTATTTTCTTCTTTGGATTCATCATAGATTAAAGATAATCATTATACAAGTGAAGTATGAAATTGCTTACCTTTTTGTAAGAAATTCATTCTGCTTTACAGTTTCAGTGCATTTCAGCCTAACATAACTCACAATGAAATTGATTTAACTAAACTCTTTATACAAGATACTGTGTAAGAACTGTATATACAAGAACTATGATAGAAAAGAACTGAGGCTGCTCCCAAACATAAAGACAAGGGGCTGGCGAGATAGTACAAGGGCTAAGGCACTTGCCTTGCAAGCAACTGACCCTGGTCCCAGTCCAAGCACCCCATACAGTCCCCTGAGTCCCTCCAGAAGTGATTCCTGAGTACAGGGTCAAAGGTATCCCTGAGTACCATAGGGTGTGGTCCCAATAACAATGAAACCGTAATCAAGTCCAGGGTAATGCTTGACTCATATAGATCAGTACTTCTCAAACTTTTCACAACGTCAGACCAGTGCTGGCCAACAACTGGCAGTGGCTAAGCGCTGTCATAGGCTAGTGGTTTTCGATCTCTTAAAGCCTGCACACCACAATGGAAAACCACTGGTAGCGATGAAACAAGAATGAGTCAGTAAATATTAAAAGTGGGTGCTAAATTAGTTTTATCGTTCCATCTATTTTACTATGTTTGAAACCTTCCAAATAAAAAGTTTCTATAAAAGTACAAGGGCAGGAACTGGAGAGAACTGGAGAGATAGTCCAGGGGTTAAGGCACTTCCCATGTACACAGCAAACCCTCATTCTATTCCTGGCACTGCAATATGGGCCCTAGAATATTGTCAGGAATGATCCCAAAGCAGAGAGCCAGGCTTAAAGCCTGAGCAATGATGGGTGTGTTTCAAAACACACATACCCCACCCTGAAGGAAAAAAATCAACGCAAAGACAACTAGTAATATGAAAACTAAGACAAAGACAAAGGTGAAAGCAAAGACTTCTACATTTACTTTATTCTAGGAATTGTTCTCAACACTTTACATCGAACACATTTAACGGTTAGTATAATAATCTCTCTTTTAGAGATAGCGAAAAGTTTGAAGCACAGAGACTAAGTGGTTTGTCCAAGGTCGTACCACAAACAAGAGTGGGAGCAGAGGTCCCGAAGAAAGAACTGGAGTTAAGGCCTTTGCTCGCATACATCAAAATACAGTTCAATTCCCCCATCTGATGTACAGTCCCTCCGACACCACCAACACTCATTAGAGCCAGAGTCAGCCCCTGAATCAGACACAGGTGAGGTTCAACCACCCCTTCCCCACCAAATAATTGAGAATAAGGGATTCCAATTCCCACTATCTAGGGTCAAAGTCAAGGCTGTTAGTTACCAAGTTAAATGACTCCAAGGGGTCCAAAGGGCAACTCAGCATAGAATAATGAAAACAGGGGCCAGAACAACGCACAGCTTGCCTTTTACACGGCTGACCCCGGGTTGATCCCTTGCATCCCATATGGTCTCTTTAGCCCTGCCAGGACTGATCCCAGAGTCAGAGCCAGGAAGCCCTGAGAGCTCAACCAGCTCAAGTCACCACCACCCCGCTCCCCCCCCCAAATGAATAAAAAAGGAGGGTGCAGGTAGTTTATGCATTTTCCCTTCCCCACTTTTCATTGTGGTTATTACCCCAGTACCAGCTTGGTGCCAGAGCACCAATGGGAGTACCCTCTCACCTGGGGCTGAGTATCACCCAAAGTGGCCCCCTCTGGAGAAAAAAAAAAAAGGCAGTCAATTAACTAGAAGCAGCAAAGACAGGGTGAAATCAGTGTCCTGTGTATTGCTGCTGGGAATGAAAATAAAATACTGTAGAAAGAAAACCAGGAGTTTTAAAAAAAAAAGCATGGACCTTGTGTGTATGTTTGTACTCATATATGAAAAATCTTATAAATATTGATAGTATCATTTTTCATAGCCATACAAAGGTAGAAGCAACCCAAATTATGATCAATTGATAAAGAAAATTAATACAGTTCAGACATGAACAAAAAAGGGGGAATGTTCTGATACTTGTTGTAACATAAACCCTGAAAACATGCTAGAAGAAAAAGTCAGACACAAAAGCCACACATTATATAATTATTACTTATGTGAAATGACCAGAATAGGCAATTTCATGGACAGACAGTGGAGTGAGGAGGAAATGGGAAGTGACTGATAAGGGGTTAGAGTTTCTCCTGAAAGGGTTCTAGAATTAGAGGCTCTAGAGTTTGTAGTAACTTCATAACTTTATAAATACACTAACAAACCACTGAACAGTGTAATCGGATGAATTTTATTGTATATGAACTAATATCAAAAAATACTAAGGAGAAAAAAATTGAGAGCAATTCTACAAAATAAATGGATAATCAAAATATGCAATGACATATGATGTCAAAGAAAAAAACAAAACGTCATTAGTCTCTGTCTTCTTAGCTAATAGTAGTGCTCAAAGGAAGAAGCAGAATCAACATTCTTCCAAAGAAATTGAAGTTCAAATGAGGCAAGGTAATAGAATATTGCAAACACCTTGGAATAGGTTTAGATCTACCCCTTCCAAATCATGGAAAAGGAAAATGTTATCACTGAAATTATTGTAGATACAGAATAGTAACAGGGGGTCAAAAGCCCGAATAGAGAAAATACAATGCCTAACCAAAAAGAAAAAAAGCAATGTCTGCAAATTACAGACCAAGTTTATGTATTGAAAAATTCAAAACTCTACTAAAACAAAAGACTGGAAAGGAAAAAGTTATTTTATAAAAGCCAGAGGACTAACTGTGAAAATGTCAAGCCAAATTACATTTTCTGTTTTGACAGGTTTATTTCACTGCAGGTAGAGAACCCCATAGGCATAGTATAGCTTAATTACAAATCATTTGGCAAAATCTCTCAAAATATCCATACAGAAGGGAATATGGGCTTGAAAACTGTAAGTGGAACCAACAGTTATTGAATGGATTCATATGTACTGATTAAGAGACTGATGTTCCTAGGAATAAGGAGAGTTGCATGCTTCAGCATTCTGCGTCATTTTAATATTTTTTATGACAAACCTAATGTAGAACCAATAGGTCATCCAACTAAACATGAAATGACAGGAAAAAAATCAGAAAAGATAATACTAGGTGTTGAATTAAGATTAATTAAGAAGCCTTCCCCCTCCTACCTCCTCCCCTCGCCCCAGGGATTGAACCCAATCACACCTGTAAGGATTGTGATTTTTAAAAAAATTTTTTTAATTGAATCACAGTGAGATAGTTACAAAACTTTCATGATTGATTTTCAGTCATAGCACTGTAGCACTGTCATACCATTGTTCATCCATTTGCTCGAGGGGCATCAGTAACGTCTCCATTATGAGACTTGTTGTTACTGTTTTTGGCATATTGAATATGCCACGGGGAGTTTGCCAGGATCTGCCGTGAGGGTGGGATACTCTTGGTAGCTTGCTGGGCTCTCTGAGAGGGACAGAGGAATCGAATCCGGATCCCCCGAGTGCAAGGCAAACACCCTACCTGCTGTGCTATCACTCTGCCTCTTTGCTTACTTTACTTAGTAATTCTATAAATTTTAGGTACCAAAAGTCTCAGCGATCAAATAGAGCACTGGTAGGATAAATTTTGCAACCAATTTTATAACTCTAGAAACTTATGTTTAAACTAAACCATTACTTTTTTAACCTGTTTTCATTTGTCGTAATTATTTCAACTCTCAAGATTTTCTAGGTCAAATATTCTAATTCAATGCAGATACAAATACATTGCCTTAACAGCATTAAGACCTTTGAACCATCAATTTTTATGAAACATGAGTAAACCGTTTTTTCTTTAACTTAATTTCAATAGTTCTTGTACCTTAGTCATTTCAAATCATGAGCTTTCTACACCAGACACTTTTAACAGTTCCACAAGAATACAAACATGCTTTCAGACACAGAAAGAGGCCCTTAGCTTTTACCGATGTAAGCAAAAGAAAACATCTGAACTGTCAAAGCTTATTAAAAAAATGAGGTCAGTCATACAATGATCAAACACCCATCCCTCCACCAGTGCACAAGGATTGTGATCTCATCATTCATCAACACCCCCCAGTCTAAAAATTAAATAAGTTCAAAAATTTCATTACACAAATACAGGGAGACCTAGTTTAACAATTTATATGGGAAAGAAGTAGAGTTGAAATTTCTACACCTATTAAGCAAAGTAACAGAAGTTAATAAACTTAAAGAACAACTGATTTCAAAACAGTACCCAGATCAAGCAAATTATACAACATTGAGTACCAATATGGTACTCAAACATTTGATTAAATAGTAATGAAAATGAGCAGCTGGAATTGAGAAGATTGTCTGTAGCTAGATGATCAGAGAATCACTTTATCTAAGAAATAATGTAATAATTGCACTGGTATTGTTTAATTGACAAATCAAGAATACTGCGTGAGTGGTGGGAAGGATCCGCAGGATCATGGAAGTGTCCTCAGCAACTTTCCGGGGCCTCTCTACAGAGTCTTTATGGGGGAAAGAGGATTACATAGAACATAGCAGGCTTGGGTGTCAAGGTCAGCTGGATTCAAATCCCCGCGCCATCATTTACTATGTGTTATTTCAGTGTTTCTCAACCTTCTCCCACCCACGGCCCCATTCCCACCTCTGTTCCTTCTTGTAGACCCCTTGTCCTACCAGCTGCTCACCTAGTCACGTGCTGATTCCCTGATCCACGTATACAAATTTTACATGTGGCCTCCTTGGAATATCCCAGGGGCGGGGTGTATGGTCCCGGATAGAAAAATGCTGCATTTATCCATGCTTGGAGATTGCTTTCTTACCTTAAAAATGAAAGCTACCTCATTAATGAGTAAAAACCAAATAGAGAGGCTGGAGAGAGATCTCAGCAAGCTAAGTGCATGCTTTACTGCTTTGGAGGCAGGAGGCCTGGGTTCGATCCCAAGCACCACATGACGCCTCAAGCACATTCTGGGCATGGTCTAAAACAAACAAGTAAGAAAAAGAATTGGGTACAAAGAATGATTATAAGCTACTTGGTATAACCTGACACAATGTGATGTACCAGATGTTAGTTCCCTTTCTACTTTGTTATGTTGTTCTAGAAGTGTTGTTCAGAGTCAGAATGGGTCACAAAACCAGCTTCGTGGAGTGTAAGCAGCAGCATTTCCTAATGAAACAAAACATAATAGAAAACAGTATATGCCGTGAACACTAAAAGCAACTATAGATTCATGAACCTTGTTTCATTTACCCTGCAGTTGTGTATTAGGCGATGATATTAATATACTCTTGAATCCCACTGAATTGTTCCAAGTGACTGTGGTCTCCAGGCTTAGATCTCTGGAGCCTTCTGGGGATGAGAGAAGTCGAGTCTCTGCCCTGCCAAAAGGTCCAGCACCCCATCCACAGCCAACATCCTCTGGCATGCAAACAGCCCAGCTTCACAACTACACAAATAATCTCAAAGACATGCCAAGCTGCTGAACCCTCCCCGTTCCACAGCTCCTGGAAGGTGCAACCACATAATTTCACAGTACTGACAGCCCAGTAGGAGCATAGCAAATCAGATGGGAAAGTTGTACAGAAGCCCACTAAGCTCACAGAGTGAAAACAGTAACACAAAAGGCTTCACTAACACCAAATATCCCAGTAAATCCTCAGACAATGACTCTAGTAACGCCATTGTGAGATACATGTTGTGACAAGTAATATAAAGTAAAGTATTTTGTGCCTGCTTAGAGGGAAGTCTTGGGGGTGGGAAATTGTGGACACTGGTGGAGGGAATGTCATATGGTGGTGCAACTGGTGTGTGAATACTGAATACTCCAAATTGTATTGTAAACAACTTTGTACATCAGAGTGTTGAAATAAAGTTTCAAACATAAAATATGTATTTTTTTCCCATAAAGTGAGGTTTAAGAAAATGTTTGGGCGTGGGATGCAGCTTGGCCCTACAACCCTTGCCCTGCATGGTGAGTTCCTGGGTTCGATCCCCAGCATCCCATATGGTCCCCGCAAGCCCACCACAAGTAATTTCTGAGTGCCGAGCCGGCAGTAACCCCTGAGCATTGCTGGTGTGTCCCACCTCCCCCCCTCCACCAAGTAAAAGTTGAAAGCAACTGCTCTAAAGCTTAGCTTCTTAAAACTGTGGGTTAAAACCCCATATGGAGTCATGTAACCAAATGCAGTTTTGTGAAAAATCAGCAGTTCTGTTTCACTACTGGAGGTTCCCAGGGAATCATATACAGTGCCAGGGATCAAACCAGGGCTAGCAGTGTGCAAAGTAAGCATCTTAACTCCTGTACCATCTCCCCAGCCTTCACCTTAACTCTTGTACCATCATCTCCCCAGACTTCCGGAATGACTTTTAATTTGCTAAGAACTCTTGATGCCAAATCTTTTCTCCTACCTGCCACAAATATTCATTCCTTATTCCAAAGTACCTCAAAGGTGATTAACTTTCAATTCACACAAATCTTTTCCCCAAAAGTATAGGACATCTCTATCAAAATATGAACTAGGTAGCAAAGCAGTAAGCAAGAACTATCTAGTCAAGATAAATTCGTTGGCATAGTTAAGGCCTGCTTTTCCTTAACAAATCCTACACTCAGAAAACCAAGGCACCACAAGACATCATCAGTTTCTGAATAAAGTCCTTGTGTTCTAATAATACATACTCTAAAATGAGCCAATGAGCGCAGCTAATCCTCATTATTAAGAGCATCGTTATCATCCCCACTTGGAAAAGGCATGTGATGATACTGAAATGATTCTGGGTTCTTTTAAAGTGTGTATACACCCAGGATTCCTTTGGGAGGACGTGATTTCACACTAGTATTAAAAACTGAGGATGTCATAGTCAGTGCCATTAATATTTGATATCTCTTGGCAATAAAATGAAGGCTTGATGTCATATATTCAAGAGTGTCTGTTACTCAAACCTTCCTAATTGGAAGTTAGGAAGAACTGGCTCTGCTTTTGTGGTTGTCAAAGCATTGAATGTCCTTCTCAATCTTTGCCCATCCCTCCATCCCAAAGTCACTTCTCCTAAGATGCTGTTTTTCTCAGTTTCGCGCTGACTGCCCTTTTCAACATACAGCCAGTACAGATAAACCTCAGCTGCTCTACCTACATTCGACCTGGTTACCCAACAAGACTGCAACTCTATTAATGAACAAGAGTCAACACTGAAACCCTAAACATCTCCTGCTTTATATAAAATATCCGGGGGCCAGTGAAATAGTTCAGTGGTTAGGACTCTTGCCTTGATTATGGCCAACCCTTGTTGACACCCTGGCAGCACAAGGTCCCCCAGAAACAAGAGGGGCCCCAGACCCCTAAATTAAATAATCAGTCTTAAAGAACAACAGCTAGTGTTGGAGAACTTACTAAGTGTGAGACCCAGGAATAAAGCGCACACACGGATTCTCTCAATGCTTCACAACTCTGTGAGAGGTACTAAGTACTAGTTCCTCCATCACAGAGAGGAAGGAAACAGACTCAGTAACTTACCCAAGGTCATAGAGCTAAGCAGGAGGTAGGGCCTGGGCACAGCCTCCCTCCCTACCTCAGCGGCTGCAGAGTTGCAGATCCAAGAAGGATCCCACACCCCGTGCCCTGCTACCTTAGAAGTTTCCATTTCAGACACTGGGGCTGAAAAAGTGAACTTGCAAACAGAGGGCAAAGAAGAGTCAAGGAAGGTCCGGGAGGCCGCTTCACACTGTTGTAACCGAATAGGAGGGCAAACGCCCTCCTTGTCCTTTCTATTTCCAGCCGTGATATTCCGGTGTGGGTCACAGTTTCATCCCGAGTGGCCGACCACAAAACAGCCTTGGCGGGGATCGGTAAACACGGGCCAGCCCTCCCCTCGACCCCGAGGAGACCCGGGGACTGACCGGCGACGGTGACAACTGTCACTTCTCAGTTCCGGACAACCGGAGCCAGCCCTTGCCTTGCACCCCGGGACCCCCCGCCCCTTCTGCACAACAAAGCAGCACGTCCCCTGCCCTGTGCACACAAAGCCGGCGTTCACCCCTCCACTCCTGGGGGAGAGCGGATTCACATGACACCCCCCAGCTCCGCGACCCCCCACAACAACCAAGAACAACAACGAGACGATCCGAAACCCCCAGCACACGCACAGGCGTGGGCCATGCTGCACCGCTCCCCGCGCCCGGCCCCGTCTCCTCCCCGACCACCCCCGCCCCCCAAATGCCCACCCGGGCAGGCCACCATCCGGAAAGCCCGGGTCGGACACAAAGCGGGAGCCGTTCCTGCCAAGGCAGGTGGGTCCCCACCTCCGACTTCCCAGGCGGGGCCCACCCGGGGCCCGATCCCGGAGGGTCCACGGTGGCCCCGAGGAGGCGCGGCTGCACGCCCCGACCCCCTCTCTCTTTCTCTCTCTCTCTCTGCACGCCTGGAAGGAGCCCCCCGCGCCGGTGCCCTCCCCGCCACCACCGAAGCCGGGGCCCCGAGCGCCCCCGAGCGCCGGCGGCTCCGGGGGACACACAAAGCCCAGGTGGAATCCGGGGTGGGAGGGGGCGGGGGGGGGCTCCCCGCCCGCCCCCACCCGCGGCCCATCCCCGCCCCGCCCGGCCCGGCCCGGCCCGGGCGCCCCGAGCTCACCAGCTCTCCTCCTCCTCCGCCCAGCCTGACAGGCGCTCCAGCTCGTCGGGCCGCAGCGGCTCCACCTCGTCCAGCAAGCCGCCCTCGCCCGCCGCCAGCAGGGAGGCGGCGTCCCGCAGCTCCTCGCCGCTCGTCCGCCGGGGGCCCGCGCCGGCCCCGCCGCCCGGCCGGCCGCCCAGGCCCAGCGGGAAGCCCCGCGGCGTGGCCGCCCCGGACGAGGGGGTGGACGCGGCGAGCCGCAGGGGGCTGCCGGGCCCCAGCGAGCCGGCGCCCTGCACGGCCCCCGAGCGGCTCCGCAGCTGCTCGTTCTGCTTCTCCAGCTTCTTCACCAGCTCCTGCAGCTTGCGCACCTCCTGGTCCGCGTTCACGTTGGAGTTCACGTCCTCCATGCCGGCCCGCCGCTCGGACTCGCCGCCCCGGGCAGAGAGGCGTCGCCGCCGCCGCCGCTCACGCTAGCCGAGGCGCCGGCATAGAGCAGGGCCAGGCCCCACCGCCGCCGCCGCCGCCGCCGCCGCGCCCCCAGCTCCGGTTCCACAGCGCCGCCGGCCCCAGCCGAGCCGCCTCATCTGCGCCGGCTCCAGCAGCGGGGGAGGCGGTGCCAATATCCGGCCCCGGCCGCCATCTTCCCTCGCTCCCTCCGCCCCCCCGCGGTCCGGCCCCGGCGGTGACCTCAGAGCGTCGAGGGCCGGGAAAGGGGGTGGACGTGGCCGCCGGCCCGCGCTCGGAGGGAACCTAGAGCCCGGCTCGCGGCCTGACGGGGGCTGAGAGGGCGGGGCCCTGGGGCGGGACTTCTCCCGGAAGGGGCGGGGCCCGGGCGCGGAGGTGGGAATCCGACCGCCTTCGGCAGCCGCGGAGGGTGTGTCTCGGCTGGGGGCGGGGCCGGGACCCGGAAGGGAGGCGGGCTCAGCGCAGCCTATTGGTCGAGGGTGGGTGGGGGCGTGTGGTGTGGTTCACGGCCGGGAACTGCGGTGAGTGGGACCGGCGGGCGCTTCCTGTGCTCTCTGTCCACTCCCTCTCGGGTCGATGTGTAATTCAGCCCAGCCCCGTGAAAAGAGAGCCATTTACTTTTCCTTTTCTTTTTTTTTTTTTTTTTTGAAATTTGCTTTTACTGTTTCTGCAGAAATTTGTTTTTATTTTCTTGCAGATTTTTTTTTTTTTGGATGCCTACTTGAAATAGATTTTCAGGGCTGGCAGCCGCCTCCGAGACCATCTGTGTGACCTGTTTCTTGCCCCTGCAAATGGAACAACGAACGGAATCCCAAATGGTTCAGGCAGGCCTAAGGTCGAGCTCATAACCATAAATCGTGGACTGCTTACAAAAGCCCGGCCCTGTTAAACATTTAAAGAGCATTATCACATCGATGAGATGAGAAGAGTTTTTGCCGGCTTGGAAGTTGACTGCGCTCCGCACGGAAGCGTGGGGGTGGAGCGGGATGAGGCGATAGAAAACCACTCCTTTTTCCTCGCTTTTGTTCCTTATATGATGCATAATTATGCTCTTTGGGTCGTGTTCAGAGAAGCGACTTCACATTGCCTTTTTTATTTCTTAGAAAGTTTTTTTAGAAGTCGTTAGTTAGCATGTTAACATATACGGATAAATGCTAAGATGTTTAAACATAAAAGCAATCTGCTCTCCACCGCACCTGTTTATAGCTTACCCTAGAAGCTTTGTTTTGCTCAAATCCACTCATGAGTTCTGCGCCACTCAGCTGGTGTTTGCAGCTGCCCTCCTGTTGCCACCTCCACCCTTAGCCTGTAATGACACAATCTCATTACACCTGGGTGTGGACCCAAGCACCCAGGCTTCTGAAACTTGCCTTTAACTTAAGGTGCTCAATTTTCTTTGCCTAGTCTATCCTACCTGGCAAATCTGATAGCTTTGTTAAAATCCCATGCTTACCCAACCCAAGTTCTTTCCCCAAAAATTCCAAGACAAAGCAGTTCTTTCTGCCATATTTAGTCAATTGTTTAATGTTCTATCTTGGTAAAACATTGTTTCTTTTTCTATTTTTCAAAAATTTTTTTATCTCTATATTTGACCCAAAGGAACCCATTGTTTTTGTTTCCCATGTCTAGTAATGTGTTTGACATGGTATATGGTT
This sequence comes from Sorex araneus, assembly GCF_027595985.1. NCBI lineage: Eukaryota > Metazoa > Chordata > Mammalia > Eulipotyphla > Soricidae > Sorex > Sorex araneus. The sequence continues at coordinate 179,158,341 of NC_073306.1, read as the reverse complement.
AAATATGTTTTGCTAACAGCTGAATGTAGATTCTGACAGGTCAAGAACCTGAAGGCTAGGCCAGAATCAGCAGGTAAGACACGTGCCTTCCACACAGCAGACCCTAGTTAAATCTCTGACAACTCATATGATCCTCCAGAGTACGCCAGGGGTGATTCCTGAGTACTACGAGGTATAGCCCCCAAATAGCACTGTAGTCCCACTGCTCATCCATTTGCTCAAGCAGGCACCAGTAACATCTCCATTGTGAGACTTGTTGTTACTGTTTTTGGAATATCGAATAAGCCACAGGTAGCTTACCAGGCTCTGCCGTGCGGGCGGGATACTCTCAGTAGCTTGCCAGGCTCTCCGGGAGGTTTGGAGGAATCGAACCTGGGTTGGCCGCATGCAAAGCAAATGCCCTACCTGCTGTACTATCGCTCCAGTCCAAGCCACCAAAATACAAACAACAAAAAAGTATCTGATGGTTGTGTCAGGCAATAAGGTAGAAAACCTCTGGGTGAGGTTAGAAGGGCATGACAAATGATGGAGGCGGGCAAGCAATACTCCAAGCTGGGCACCTAATTTATAACTGAGAAAAACCACATCAGTCACCTAGTTTTCTGTCTCCCTGAAAAATATCTTTTTAGGGTATTCATCATCCAGAGTGGGGACTTAGGGGTTAAATTCATCCAGGCTAAGGCTTGTGGGCTAACTCCTTAAACTCAGCTATCACAAGGACACGGGTGTAATTGTATTAATTAATTCTCTGGGAAGTTGAATTTAAAGTTCCCCACCACCACCATCCAACGTGGCAAATAAGCCCTATTGGCTGCTTAGAACTACCTTATAAACTAACAACTTGTTCAATGTGTTTGACCATCTGGAGAAAAACACAGGCCTGGCGGGGTACAATTGCTATGGCACCCCTAAGACATCAAATACAGTTAAAATTTTGGAGCTCAGAAGTCCCACCCACTCCAGGAGGCCAATGGGAAAAAATGAGGAGATACTAAAAGTCTAGAGATGAGGGGGCTGGAGAGATAGCACAGCGGGTAGGGCGTATGCCTTGCATGCGGCCGACCTGGGTTCGATTCCCAGCATCCCATATGGTCCCCTGAGCATGGCCAGGGGTAATTCCTGAGTGCAGAGCCAGGAGTGACCCCTGAGCATCACTGGATGTGACCCAAAAAGCAAAAAAAATAATAATAAAAATAAAATAAATAAAAGTCTAGAGATGAAACAGGCAGCCAGCAGTGTTTCCCCTAGGGTCCCCCCACTCCTCGCACTTGGGGCTGCCTTTGCTACTTTCCTTTTTCCTTACATCAGCACTTTGGCTTCAGCAAGATGACTGTTTCTTTTACCTTTTTTTCATAAAGGCTTGCATTAAACATCTCGTGTTCTCCATCGAGTCCTTCACGGGGAGACACAAGAATCAGAAATGGATCTATGTGTGCCCGTGTCTATACCTGGCCCCCTCACACACTTTTTCGTCTGGGCTGGAGAAAGCTCAGAGAACTGGAGCATGTGCAGAAGAGCCCATGCTGCCACAACATGGTCCCCTAGGCACAATTTGAAGTAACCCCTGAGCACAGAGCCAGGAGAAGCCCCTGAGGACCTCCTGGTATCATGAATTCCCTGACCAAAGGAAAGGAAAAAGAAGCAAAGAATCTGATGGATAGATACTTAATACATAAAAATGGGCTGGAGGTATAGTATGGGGGTTCAGGTGCAAGCCCTGAGTGCTGTATCATGTGGGAACCCCAAAAATAACAACAAAAGCATTGCAGATTTTCATTTTTCTAACTAGAAATAAGCAGAGTATTTTTTTTTTTTGGCTTTTTGGGTCACACCTGGCGATGCACAGGGGTTACTCCTGGCTCTGCACTCAGGAATTACCCCTGGCTGTGCTCAGGGGACCATATGGGATGCTGGGATTCGAACCTGGGTCGGCCGCGTGCAAGGCAAACGCCCTACCCGCTGTGCTATCTCTCCAGCCCCAAGCAGAGTATTTTCCTAGCTATGCACATCTAGTCGAAGGATGTCTTTGATTAATATTTTTTAAAATGTATGTATGGTTTATCAATAGAATCAACAGCTAAATGTTTTTGCTATCTCTGATAGGTCTGAACTAGTTACCAGAGGGTTAGACCTCAGGACTGCCTCATATATAGTACCTTTCACTTGTGTTCATTGTGAAATATACACCTTGAATAGTTCACGTGATATTGTGGAGTGAAGCACTAATATTTTCTTGGGACAAGGAGAAGCTGATATAAGTTGGAGCTGTGAATTGAGAATCACAAGACTTGGTGACAAATTCTCACTGTTGCCACGAAAGTGGTGTTTTATCTGAAGCTCTGGTCCTTAAGCAAATAGTGCTGACAATAATCAAATACATCTGAACTGGCATCACCATGGTCACAATTCTAGTTCAACCTGCCTCCCCCACCCCGCCCCCATTAGGATTACTGGAAAACTCTTTAATGGACAGTTCCACTTTGCTGCTTGCAAATTATAATGCACAAAGTATTCAGCTGATCCTTTGCATAAATCATATCAGGTCATTCCCATGCTAAGAATCCCTAACTTGCTTCTCGACATACTTAAAATCTCAAGTACTGAGCCAGACAGACAGAAGTTAAGTCACATGAGAATCACATGGCCAACCCTAGTTTGATTCCTGGCACCATATATCCACCAAGCATCACATGGGATGACCCAAGCAGCCTCTGAGAATCACTGGGGTGATTCTGGTTATCCTCAAGACCACAGAACCAGAGCATCACTGCGTTCTATGGCCCTTGCATAGAACTGCATGCCTGGATGAGCAACACATCATAAGGGGCCTTTGGTGCTCCTCAGCGCACTTGGTTCAATATATATATATATATATATATATATATATATATATATATATATATATATATATATATTGAAGTCCTTTCTTTGGCTAATGTGGCAAGGCTGCACATCTCTCACTGACTGCCACTATTCTGCTGTTGGATGTTGAAAAAGTGTATGAAAAGATCATGTTCACAAGTACAGTCAGTAAAGTGCTTTCTAAGCACGGTACAACCCAGATCAATCTCTGGACCTCCTAAGCACCACAAATAGTGATCCCTGAGCACTGAGCAAGGAGTAAAGTCCTGAGCACCGTGCAGTTTGACCTCAAAACAAAGAGATTATGACCTCTTCATTTGACCCACAAGTGCACTCTGGGTCTATCAGAGGCTTCTCATCCCCGTTTCCTGGGAATGCCTGGGGAGCCTTTGGGAATGTCAGCTCCCAGAAGAGGCTCCAAGGATACACACTGTGATGTGTAATACACTGCGGAGACCTGCTGCGTTGCAAATGTGACCGAGTACTGCAAAAGCAGCTATAGAAGTGCAATTTGAAAAGTGCAGATGTAGAAAATCACGTGTCTTGCAACTGTTCAAACCAATGTGAGGTGATCAAATTTCTTTGTTCACTAAAACTACTATTCAGGGAACACCTGATAACACAGGTGAGGGCATGCTTAGTAAATGCAAAGTTCTGGGTTCAACCCCTGACATGCATTCTCCTTATCCTAGCACTGCCAGGTATAGACATGGAGAGTGCTTAGTGCCTGTGGGCTGTCATGCTCATACCACAGAGGATGGTCCCAGGGTACATGAATCTTCCCCAGCTCCACTGAGTATTACTCCAATTTGCAGCGGGAGTGACTTTCAGATTACACCAAGGACACTAATGAGTTGTATAACCTCTTGTATAACCCAATAACCTCTTAATTATTATTATTTTTTGCTTCTTGGGTCACACCCGGCCATGTACAGGGGTTCCTCCTGGCTCTGCACTCAGGAATTACTCCTGGTGGTGCTCAGGGGACAATATGGGATGCTGAGAATCGAACCCGGGTCAGCAAGGCAAATGCCCTACCCGCTGTGCTATTGCTTCAGCCCCCCAACCCAAGAACCTCTTGATCCTTCTATCAGCAAGCCATACTGGCCACGCCCTCCTGAAGTTCTTCAATCATTCCCACAGGTTTCTCCCTTAGGAACTTTGTACTTGCTGTTCCCACTATGTAACCATCTGTAATCCCTCCTCGCTGCCACATTATGACTCTCTCCATTCAAGTCTCAGCTCCGGTGTCACCCCCTAACCTCACTAATCCCTTGTTATCTTCATAATATAGCTTCTCTGTTGTCCATTGTTTCCTCGCCTTGTTTCCTCTTCCCTGGGTACACAGTTCTTCTTTTGTTCTTCCTGTATCTCTCCCAGTACACTGTGAATTGCGGGAGAACAGGCTGCTGTGCTCTAGGCCCCAGGCCTAGAACCGTATTTGCTATGGACTCAGTGCTCCGCTCATGCTGACTCCAGTACAAGTGAATCGTCCTCAAAGAATTTCAGAGAAAGGACTTTGTTGCATCTCACTCGTTGATGTGAAAGCTCCTAACAGTAAGGGCGGTTGCTCTTTCTAGTTTGGGAGGGATGGACCAAACCCAAGGGTGTTCAGAGGCTATTCCTGACTCTATGCTCAGGAGTAATTCTTGGCAGTGCTCAGCGGACCACATGTGCTGCTGGGGATTTGGATCAGGGTCACTGCAGCCAGAGCTGCATGCAAGGCAAATCGCCTTCTGACCGTATTCTCTCTCCAACCTCCACATGGTTGCTATACTATTTTGGGTGTGTGGATTACGGGAAGGACAGATTGCAGTTCTCAATGCTTACTCCTGGCTCAGTGCTTAGGGATCACTCTTGTCAGGGTTTTGGCGATCACATGAAGTGCTGGGGGTCAAACCAGAGTTAGCCAAGGTGAATGTCTTACCCACTATACTATCTGAACCCAGGGTTAATTTTTAAAACTTATATTTTCTCTTTCTAAAGAAAGTCATGTGTCATTCTCTAAATGTCATCCTCTGACGCCACATCCGGCCACCATCTACTTAAACTCCCACACAGCCACGATCCAGAGGCACACAAATGAACGTTGGACTTGAGCAACTTGCTGCAGCGATCTTTTTAGACCCTGTCACTGTCACTGTCACTGTCATTCTGTTGCTCATCCATTTGCTGGAGAGGGCACCAGTAACGTCTCCATTGTGTGACTTGGTACTGTTTTTGGCATATCAAATATACCATGAGTAGCTTGCCAGGCTCTGCTGTGCGGGCGGGATACTTTCGGTAGCTTGCCAGGCTCTCTGAGAGGGACGGAGAAATCACACCCGGGTCGGCTGCATGCAAGGCAAATGCCCTACCCGCTGTGCTATCGCTCCAGCCCCTTTAGACCCTAATTATTAAAATTTTATAATTCCTAATGTGAGAGCCGCCGCACAACATTTTATTGTATCCATAACAAGCAATACAAAACACATTGCCTAGCATTACCTTCTCGGCAGGTCTAAGTGGTGGTGGGACTGGTCTCAAAATATTGAAACTAACTAAAGAAGAGAAAGAGAGTATTGTGCAAATTGTCTGCCACACAGACAGGGGGAGGTGTGGAATGGGCGGGGTGGGGGTGGGGCGTTCCTGGGGATTTTAGTGGTGGAAAATATGGGTGGTGAAGGGATGGGTGTTTGATGACTGTATGACCGAAGCTCAAACATGAAAGCTTTGTTACTGTACCTCACGGTGAATCAATTAAAAAAAATAATAATAAATATGTCATCCTCAAAACTAGGTCATTCTCCACTTTTGGATGCCAAGAACCTTAGGAATTTCAGAAGAGAGCTAGTCCTAGGTTCTCTCTCTCTCTCTCTCTCTCTCTCTCTCTCTCTCTCTCTCTCTCTCTCTCTCTCTCTCTCATCCCCCCACTCTCCCTCTGCCTCACTCTCTCTCTCCTCTCACATTTCTCTCAGTATAAGTATTAAGAAAACATGATTTTTAAAAACTTCTTAAAAATAATATTTTCCCCAAGAATCCGGGCGTTCCGGTAAGCAATGCGGCCGGAGACTGCTCCGGACCTTCAGACCGGGCCAGCAACACCAGGGAGCCAGACGGAGGAGGCACAGCAGTTACGCCTTCTCCAGATGGAACCCCGGAGACAATGAGCAGCAACTAACACAGCTCCGGGATGCGGGACTGAGACAGCTCTGAACCTTTTCTGAAAAATGAAAACATACAATCTATTGATGCCAACCAACATGTCTGACTGGTGGAGGAAAACCTCCAAATAATGATAGTGAGATCCCTGTTGAAAATTGAACGTAATCAAAGTAAGGAAAGAGTAAAGTGAAAAATGTCTGCCACGCAGGCAGAGGGGGAGAGGGAAGGGGGTATGCGGGGGGTTGGTGGTGGATCAAATATGAAAACTTTGTAACTGTATCTCACAGTGATTCAATAAAAAATAAAATTAAAATAATAATAATAATAATAATAATAATAATAATATTTTCCTTTGCTCCTAAACCCTGCAAGGAGCCTTCTCTTATCGAGTCATTACAATCCCAGCCTCCCTGTGACTCCAAGGATTACATCAGGTTTTTACACTTTCAAAGAGCCTCTATCCTGCAGACAGGAGTCAGGCTGGTGGGCGTTTTTGCATTATGCATCATGGACTAGCAACAAGCTTTGCAGGTGCTGTCTCTGGGATAAGCTGGCTTTGTTCAAGCACGGAGATTTTGCGTCTTTTCTCCCTAGGTGTGGTCCTTTCCACAACTTGCTCCCACTTGCATGTTCGCTCTTGGTAAAAACTCCTGACCAAGTGGAAAATATTACACACTGCTCAAAGTATTTAAATGGGACAGCTATCACTCGATGGCTCAAAGGTATTTAGCAACTCAAAAATCTTCAAGCAAAAGGTGTGTGTGCATGTGTGTGAATCAGCAAATGCCCAAAAGTAGCTTAGAAATTACAAAAGAAGGGAAAGGAAAGAACTTGTGAAGCACGTTTACAAATAATTACATTTATTGGTTTGCTTTTATTTAGTTTTATTTTTAATTTAATTTTAATTTTTGCCTTCTCCTGTATTCATCACCAACATCCTTCCCTCGTCCTTCCCTCTGGTCTGTCTACAGACCTTGTCTTCATGGTCTTGGCACACACGAGTTTAAGAATGAATTCTAGGGCCCAAATGTAGCTCAACAGTAGAGCACTTGCCTTGCATGTGTGAGGCCCTGGGTTTGATTCCAGCATCACCAAAACCAAGATTTCACACTAGGAAGGATCCCTGGGGGCCTGGAGAGAGAGAGTACAGCAGGGAGGGCATTTGCCTTGCATGCAGCCCACCAGGGTTTGATCCCTGGCTTTCCATATTGTCCCCTGAGTCTGCCAGGAGTGATTGTTGAGTACCAGGTGTGGTCCAAAAACAAAAGAAAAAGAAAAAGAGAAGGAAATCCAGGAAGTTTTAAAGCTTGGTATAAGAGATTCTTAACTTTTGGTGGGGTGGGGAGGGGGGAACTGTCTAGGTAGAGGAGGGAGTTTGATGACATCACAGTGTTGCTCAGGGGCTAATTGAAGTTGTTCGGGGTACCAGGGTCAGTGCGCTTTCCCCCGGAGATCTCTCCGGCCCGCGGAGAGACAACAGTGGAAAGCGCTCCTAATTGGGTGGGTTCTGTGAGCGGTTCCGACCTGAAATAAAACTAGTGAGGATAATAAATAGGGGGCCCAAGACGACACATGCCGATCAAGGGCAACTTTATTAACTGCCACGCTGGTTTTATACTTTTCTTAGCAGGGGGTTGGTACATAAGTTGTCAATCATCAGGGAAGTGTCTTCTCAGACCAAATAAGGAAAGGTTCGGGGTGTATTAGGTGGGCTTACAACATTCTTCAAGAGTAGATTGAGAAATAGTGGGGAGAGGAAGGCAAGGGTTTATCTGGCAGGAGCATCTGGCAGGAGGAAGGCACAAGGTAGAGGAAGGTATTCTACTTTAGGGCTTTATGGCGTCTCTTAGTTAACTGCCCTGGGCTACTTTTACCTCTTGAGTTTGGCTATTTCCTTTGTCACAAGGGCACCTTTGCCTCAGGTCAAGCAAAGCTGGTAATGGAATTTTCTGGTTTGTCCAGGGTAAAGGTTTCGGGGTCCTCTTTTGTTCAGGGTCCTGAGCAGTCCCCAACAGGTCAGTGCCTTAACCCCTGTGCTCTGTCTCTGTCCCTTATTGTGAGCTTCAAAGAGCATGGGTGCGGGGACTCCTGAGTTCAGTGGTGGAGAACCACCTCCCCAGGACAGCCAGCAGTGATGGTCACAGACAAATGAAGGAACAGGGAACGGGGGAAAAGGAGGAACAGGGCCCAGGCTGGTTGGTAATCAGGGATCGTTTATTTCATTCTCATCCTCATCCTCACACCTTCATTCTCTTACAGCAGAGTTGTTTCTTCTCCTGTGAAGTTAGTTTCTTTCCCCTCTTAAGGGAGGGTTAAATCCCTGAATACACAGTGTGGCCTCCTGATCATCACCAAGTGTGGACTGTGAGCATTGAAAACAGTGGCCAAGAAAAAAGAATCATACTTAATGAATTACACCAAAGTCCTGGATCCAATTCCTGGAATTGCAATTACAGTTATATTATGTATGTAATGTATATATATATGGATAATATTCTGATTACTTAGAGATGACATAGAGATAGACTGTGAATAGAGGCTTAAATTAAGCTATAGTAAACTAAGCTGTCATTGAGATAATTTTTCTATGTAGGAGGTTGTAGAAAGTTCCACTCCTGAGACTGAGATATTCCTGTACACATACTGAAAAACATAACATTTCCACATACCTAGGATGTCAAGAAAGGTACTTTCTTATTCGTCTTCATCTTACGCAAATGAATGTATAAGTAACCTGAAAGTTTAATTATGCAAATGGTCAAGTCTTTCTGAATCAATCCAGTAATCATAGTAGCTCACAATTGACCACTTATTTAATATGTGATAATTCTGTTTGTTCGTTTGGTCTTTGCTTTGTCAATTTGGGGGGGGCAGGTTTTGGCCACACCCAGTGGTTCTCAGAGATCTGTGCAGTCCCTCTAACAATTCTAAAACTCGTAATAGGGTCAGAATGACAGTACAGTGAGTAATACACTTGCATTGCTCATGGCCAACCTGGGTTGGGTCCCTGGCATCTCAAATGGTCCACCGAGTACAGCCAGGAGTAATCCCCGAGTGCAGAACCAGGAGTGACCACTGAGCACAGCTGGGTATGACCCAAAAACAAAATAACAAAAACAAAACAAAAAATACCAACCACCCCCAAAATCTCACAATAAGTGCTATGGAGCTAGTATAGGGGTAAGTGCTTGCTTTGCATGTGGAAGACCGTGGTTCAATCCCTATAGACTGGATTCATCTATCTGCCTTTTCAATGAGAACCCCAGATACTGAGACTCGTCTTCATAAAATGCTGACTGGAAGCATCTTCAGAATCCCTGCAAATGACTCACTAGGAATGTGTTTATGGGGGAATGTGATGTGGGGGAATTGCCTTCCTCCCCAAGGAACTGATTGTTCAAAATGTCTGATTCCTGACATGCAGAGTCTTCGAAAACAATACCCTTGCTCTTAGAATGAGAGGACTGAATGGTTGGATGCCATAAAGACTCCCTTTGCTTCTCACATATCCTCCCAGGATGGCAGCTGAATGAAATATTAATGTTCTTATTTCTTAGTGTGGGGCTTTGGGCCACACCGAGAGATGCTCAAGGGCTACCCCTAATTCTGTGCTCAGGAGATGCTACGGGGACCGTGCAGTGCTGGGATAGCACTGTAGCCTCCTGCGTGCAGAGCATGCACCCCAGCCTATTGAGCTATCTCTGCAGCCTGGTTGTAAGTTTTGATGGTCTTTGTAGAAAGTAGGATGAGAGGGACAGTTGGCACTCAAAGGGCCAGCGATGTAGTTACCGGGTAGGGATGTGAGTTTCTAGCCTTGAACAAGTTGGTAACTAGATATGCTGGCTTTGAGCACAAGCTGTAAAGCTCCCTGCTGCACACGAGTCCACCATTGTGTGGATCTGTAAGCAGATTCCATCTCCCTAAAGTTCCTGGAAACCAGATAGCCTTCAGCTTGCACCTGCACTCTCATCTAGAGAGAGGAGGGTAGGGTGTGGGGCAGGGATGGCACAGGTGGTACCCTGTTATCAGTGGGTATGGCTTACTTGCGATTGGGCAACTCCATGCAAAACGGTGAAGTGCAGTTCAGAGAGAGTTGCTCAGTCTTTTGGCTTGTTTCTCCTGACATTATCAGCAGACCAGTGTCCTCTCTTATACCACCATTCTCCCAAATTGTATGCACTTTCACCTGTCTTTGTAGCCCAGGTTAGTTGAGGGAAACTGGGGTTATTGGTGTTGAGAAATGGACTCTGGTGGAGGGATGGGTGTTGGATCATTGTATGACTGAAACCTGATCATGAACAGCTTTGTAACTGTGTATCTCATGGTGACTCAATTAAGAAAATTAATTTAAAAAAATTAAAAAAAAGAAATCTGGCCAGATATTTAAATAAACTAGAGTCGCACACAACTCTCAGTTGGCAGTTCTGCTTACGTATCCTCCAAGTCCTTACATATTGAATTCGAATTTCAGTAGGGTATGATTTGTAGACAGCTCTTGAGGAAACTGCCAAAACTTTGCTGGGTTTTGGCAGCAGGATAGAACAAGGCATCGATTGCGATTGTGGTCATTCTAGTGGAGAGAGTATGGGTTCTAGGAGATCACAAAGGGTTGTGAATTCCTTTTAAAGATGGGATTTTAAAGGGGAGATGACTTAAAGGATGGGATGCTTCTTATGCAAGCAGGAGGCTTGGGTTTGATCCCTTGCACTTCATGGATCCCTGAAGCACATGCCAGGAATGGCTCCTGCCAGGTATGACCCCCAAATTAAAAAAAATTAAATAACAAAAATGGGAATTAATACTTAAAGGAAGGTAATAAAGTTTTCCAGTCTCTTCATCAAGAAGGATCAAAAGAGATGCTTCTGTGCTCTAACTCAGATGTATTCAAAACTCCATCACTAAGGATCAGCTGAGGGTTGGAGTGACAGTACAGTGGATAGGCACTTGCCTTCATGTGGCCAATTTTGGCTTAAGTCCGGCATTTCATATAGGTCCCAAGCACTACCAGGAGTGATCCTGAGCACAGAGCCTGAAGTAACCCCTGAATATTTCCAGGTGTTCCCCCGCCCCCAAATAAACAAAATAAGAGTGGGCTGAGTCCAAGGAGAAAGAAAGAACTCCTGGAGCTGGAGAGATAGCGAAATAGTCTCAGCACATGCTTTGCATGCAGAAGGTTCAGGTTTGATCACTAGCAACACATGGTCTGCCAATTACCAGCCCCAAAGTACAAACAGACACACAGACACACACACACACACAGACACACACACATGAATCAACCCTATACTTAGTTCAAATGCATCACCTCCATGCAGAAGCAGATGTTCTTCCGGGCCAGGTCCTTGACACGGCCTTAGCAATGGACTCGACTCTGGAGCCTTGGATTTGTCAACATTAAATCATCCCTTGATGAGCCAGCCTCGTAATGGCAGCAGTTAGGACTGGTTACAGGAGCAGAAAATATGAGCAAGAGCTATAGGCAAGGGTCCAAATTGAGTGCTGGAGGACTCCAGCCTCATTATCATCAGGTCAATATCATTTATTGATTGGTTTAGGGCCTACACTCGGCAGTGCTCAGGGATTACTCCTGACTCTGCATACAGGAATTACTCCTGGTGGGCTTGGGGAACCATATGGGGTGCCAGAATCAAACCCAGGTCAGCCGCATGCAAGGTAATCAATCACCCTACCCGCTGTACTATCTCTCCAGCTCTGGGTCAATGTAATTTAAAAGCACAAAGTTTATGGAGTACTTTCCCTGACTTCTAACAAGTTACAAATATCACTTCCGCCCTATAGCTTCCTTTAACATTTTTTTCAAGCATAAATTTCCCCACATAAACATCTTTATTGAAGATGTTTCTTTACTTTCCTCCACAGAGACCAACTGCAGTCAAAGGAAGCAAACATAACCTCAGGAATTTTATTATTTTTATAATAAAAAAAATCTAGAACTGAATAATTTGGCACATTCTCTCTTTGCCTCTATCTCCCTTTCTCTCTCTCTCTCTTTCTCTCTCTCTCTCTCACCTCTCTCCCTCCATGAAGTTCCAAATGCTTGCATCTCTTAAAGCCCAGCATTACCACTTTTATTATTGTTTTTTAATTGTTTTAATGAGTCACCGTGAGGTACAGTTACAGACTTACAAACTTTCGTGCTTATGTTTCAGTCATACAATGATCGAGTACCCATCCCTCCACCAGTGCCCATTCTCCACCACCAATGTTCCCAGTATCCTTCCCCCCCAACCACTCCCCCCAGCCCTCACCTCTGTGGCAGGTGTATTTGCCACTTAACACCTGCATTGCAAACCACAACACCCTAAAGGAAAGAGTAAAAGGGGGGAAAGGCCAGCATTACCTTAAAGCTACAGTTGAGCTCAGTGCATTCAAACCTCAGCACAATGTTCTGTAATTTTTTGTTTTGTTTTGGGATCACACCCAGCAGTGGTCGGAGCTTTGTAAGGCAAGCACCCTACCCACTGGATAAGCTCCTTCTCTTTCCCTTTTGCCTTGCCCTTCCCCTTCTATTTCTTCCACCTCCTCCTTTTCCTCCTTCTTTGCTTTTTTAAGTCATATACAATCTCTGAGGATCATAAAGTGGTGTCAGGGATGAATCCAGGGCTCCCAGATGTAAAGCATGCATCTCAGCCCTTTGGACTATCTCCCTAGTTCCAGAAAGAAATTAATGTGAGAAGTAGAGTGATATGAACTAATGGATAAATAGACTAAAAGTCAACAAAAATGGTAACCAAAAGCAATAGCACAGCTGGTAGGGTATTTGCCTTGCACATGGCCCACCTGGGTTCGACTCCCAGCATCCCATATGATCCCCCAAGCACTGCCAGGAGTATTTCCTGAGTGCATGAGCCAGAGTAACCCCTGTGCATCGCCAGGTGTGACCTAAAAAGGAAAAAAAAAGGAAAGAAAAGAGAATGAAGGATGCAGAAAGAAGATCTATCATAAGGGGCTAGAGAGCTAGTACAGCAGGTAGGGCATTTGCCTTTCATGAAGTTTACCTGGGTTAGATTCCTGGCATCCCATATACTTTCCTATGCACCACCAGGAATGGTCCCTAAGCACAGTGCCAGGAGTGAGCTCTGAGCAACTTTGAACATGACACTCCCCTTCACCCTCCCACCAAAGGATGCATCTTTAGTTTATCTTTGCAATGCATTTATCCCTTGGGAATCATGTAAATATTAACACGATTAAAACAACAAAAATCAGAGAGGAAAAGAGGGGAGCCATCTATCTGGTGATAGGTAATAGCCAATGACAGTTCACTTGAAGAAAAAAACTATAAGGTAAGAAAAGGAAAGCAATGGCCCTCATTTCCTTTAGTCATTCACTCAATAGTCAGCATGCTTACCAAGCACTTACTATGTTTGAGAAACAGGTGCAGACACCGAGTAGACAGGAAAGAACCAGAAAAGGAAGGCCTGACTTCAAAGAGCTGAACATTTCAGTGCTTGGGAGGAAAAGAATACGTATTAAAATGAAAAATACGAGATAAACCCGGAGCCGCTGAGCGCGAATCGGACCCTCTGCGCCTAAAGACTTTGATTCCAAAGATGTAACACATTCGGGCATCCAGCGCAGCATCCGAGAGCGATGCACTGGGACACCAAACTGGGCTACAACTCTGTGCTGCCGGGGGTGGATTTTTTTTTCCTCCCCACCCTGTCTTCCTGCACGGAAAGCGGCGGGCTGGCGGCACCCATGTGGCAGGCGCCATCTTCTGGGACTCCAGACCCACAGGTATTCGGATTTTACTTTGAGGGCTCCCAGGAACTCATGGGAAGGGGGCGTAACCGGCACTCCCTCGGCCCAGATAAACCCGGAGCTGCTGAGCGCGAATCGGACCCTCTGCGCCTAAAGACTTTGAATTCAGAGACTTCTTACAGCAATGCACTGGGACTGTGAGCTGGGCTATGTATTTTCTGGCAGAATTTTCCCTGGACTTTATACAGAAATCCAAAACCGCTCGGACGCTGCCGCGTCCGCGCGACTTAACATTTATAATTGTCAGCAATGTGAAACGGTTCCATTTGAACAGGTCTGACTTGGGGGGGAAACTCCAAATAATAACAGTAAGTTTTTGTTGAAATATTGAAGGTTTTTAATGTAGCAGCCACCTCTGGACTGTGAACTAAGCAAAAGCCCCACGCTGGCCGACGCGGCGTGGCGTACACTATACTATGAGGCGCAGAAAGGGGGATGAGGGGGTAAAAGAAAAAAAAAGGGAAAAGGAAAAAGAAAAAAAAAGAGAGAGAGAGAGTTATGTCAACTATAGTGAGTTTTGTGTTGAATTATGGAATGTAATCAAGGTAATGAAAAAATGAAGTGAAATTCATTAGTTAGACAGTAGGGGGTAGGGGATGGGGGCGGGGGGTATACTGGGGTTTCTGGTGGTGGAATATGGGCACTGGTGAAGGGATGGGTGTTTGAATATTGTATAACTGACATATAAACCTGAGAACTTTGTAACTTTCCACATGGTGATTTAATAAAAATTTAAAAAAATGTAAAATACATTGTATGATGATAGTGCTATCTGGAGTGGGATAAATCAGGGAAGGAAAGGGTAAGAGAGTGAAGACTAATTTTAAGTAGAGTGTTCAGAAGCAGCTTCTCAGAAAAGATGGCATTTGAGGGACTGTCTGAAGGAAGTGTGAGCTAGACAGGCAGGTAACTGGGAGAGAGTCCAGGTCCAGCAGCCCTGAGACCACCAGGTCTGGGCTACTCCCTCATCGGACAGAAGCTCAGAGGTTCATGAAGAGGTTGGAGATGCAGGAAAGTCCATGGACTGCTGAAGCCTCTGAGGCAACAATAAAGCCTGACTGACTCTCAGAGTAAGATGAGAAGCCCTGAGAACTGTGTGCCAGGGTGACCTGATTTGCATCTTAACAAGATCCCTCTCCTCTCTGCTTGGGCTTGTTTGCTGGCTGCTCCTTGCCCTGCGTCTTCTCTCAGCACCTCTGCTTGCTCAAGCTTCTGCTTCCTTCAAGCATCAGCTCCCTGGTGGCTTTTGACTCAGTGCTTTAATGACTGTTGACATTGCAGCTCATGTGCCCCCTGTGACCTAGTCACTCAGTCTCTGTCAGTGCCTGTATTCCAGATTCGTGGGTGACATAACATGAAACATCAGGCCTGTATATTCCGAGACTAACTAATCTCAGTGCGCTGTGGCAGAACAAGCCTCTGGTGAAACGATGACTGATGGTCAGCGAGGCAGTGAACGGCAACAACAACTCCACTGAACACCTCAACTATTTTGGGTTTTCAATGCACAGGTAACAGTCAATAAGCCTATTCTGCTTGGTTAACACCCTCTATCCTACCATGAGCTGCAGTGACTGTCACTGTCACTGTCATCTCATTGCTCACCGATTTGCACCAGTAACGTCTCCATTGTGAGACTTGTTACTGTTTTTGGCATATCGAATACACCACGGGGAGCTTGCCAGGCTCTGCCATGTGGGCGAGATACTCACAGTAGCTTGCTGGGCTCTCCGAGAGGGGTGGAGGAATTGAACCCAGGTTGACCGTGTGCAAGGCAAATGCCCTACCCACTGTGCTATCGCTCCAGCCCACAGTGCTCAGTAACCACCTAAAATAATAGTCACGAGAGGAGCCAATATGATAGTATAGTGTGTAGGCACTTGCCTTGCCTGTGGTCAGCCTGGGTTCAATCCCCAGCACTCCATGTGGTCCCCCAAGCCCACTAGGAATGATTCCTCAGCACAGAGCCACGTGTAAGTCCTGAATATAGAGGAAGGAGTAGGCCCTGAGAAACACCAGGTGTAGTTCAAAAACAAACAAAAAATAGTTATGTAAGGTCATAATACCTTTTTTGTTGTTGTTGAAACAAGGCTTCTAAAACTATCTGCAGAAAGGACAAAACAAACTTAAGACATGAGAAACTAATTTTAAAATATTGCTTCAAGTACATCATTGCCAGAAATGTAAGTATTCTTCTCCTTGCTATTATTATTACCAAATTGTTTACAAAATATTCTACACCTTTTAGAAAAACGTTTCTCTGAAGAAGAGCAGCTCTCCTGATAAAGGTTTATAAGAAGCAAATGATAGATTTATTCTTAGGTTAGGATATACTATGACTAATACAGTATTTCCTCCTATATTGATTAACAAGCTATGGTGGACACATTTATATTGTTTATTCTTCTTTGCTCCTCCTCTCTACCACCATCTGTTCGTGGAAGTCATTCTCCCACGATCACTTGCATTTCTGCTAATCTTGTTAGTGAGGCACTGATTATCCTTCTTCTGGATTATCTTTTCAGGGACTTTTGTACAGCAAATGTCTTGGCATATGAAATTAATGCCTCCCTGTAAAGAGTCAGCTTGGTTATTCTTCAATTTGATAGTATTTCCACCTTCAACCTAGGGAAAAAGTCCAGCAAACTGGCCTCATTAAAGAAGATTTGGGGTGGGCGGGAAAGATAGTAAAATGGGCAGGGCACTTTTCTTGCATGTGAATGATCCAAATTTGATCCCTGGCACCTACATACGGTGTTCTTTGAGCAGAGCCAGGAGTAAGCTCCCCTGGATGTGACCTCCCAAAATCTAAGAGTATGTGCCTTACATGCAGGAGACTCAAGGTGGTCTCTGGGACTACATGGTCTCCCAAGCACTTCAAGGAGTGATTGCTGAGCCCCAAACGGGGACTAGCTTCTGATCCTTCCCAGGTGTAAATCCCTCTCAAACAACAAACACACTGCAGAGGTAGGTCACAGGGCTGCAATGGACGCTGTCTCCAGGTTTGAGTTCCAGTTACACAAGTTCCCCTGAATACCTCCAGGAGCAACCTTAGAGCAGGAGGAGCCCCTGAGTGTTATTGAGTGTGGCTCTCAAACAAAAAAACAAGACAGAAAAAAAAAGATTTGGAGGGCTGGAGTGATAGTACAGCGGGTAGGGTGTTTGCCTTGCATGCTGCCGACCAGGGTTCGATTCCCAGCATCCCATATGGTTCCCCGAGCACCGCCAGGCGTAATGCTTGAGTGCAGAGCCAGAGTAACCCCCGAGCATTGCCGGGTGTGACCCAAAAAGGAAAAAAAAAGATTTGAGATCCCTAAAGATGAAATTTTGAAATTTTTCACTTGTAACACAAACCACCAGTACGTACCTGGCTTCTTCATATCACCTTGCAGATACTGACCTATGTAACCTGATGACTACTTCAGTACTTGGAATCCTAATCTCTCTAAGGCGCAAATCCTGTGTCTTTTTTCCAGGATCCATAAAGCTATGGTAATGGATCTGGAGAGACAGCTCAATAATCTGGAGTGCGTGTTTTGTATTAGAAAGCCTGGGTTTGATCTCCAGGCCCACATGATCCCTCGAGCCTGGCTAGATGGGGCTCCAAAACGAACAACAAGCAAACAAAAACATTAAACTGTGGCAAGTTAAAGTGCTTGCCTTGAAAATATATGGGCACAGATTTAAATCCCTAGAGACCCACAGATGCCAAGTGCAATCCTGGTATCCCTTTTGTCTGTGCTCTCTGTTGCTGCAAGTGTTTTCAGGCCGCACTGAAGCCAGGGGTGCATAAACACCATGAAATTAGATATGAAACCTGTGCACCATAACAACAAGAAAAACAGCCATGCAAGTGCCAAGGCTGGAGAGCGAAATCTCTAAGAAGCATGTGTGTGAGCAATGAAGTGACCACTGACAAGCCCCATACCATTGTGCTTCAACTAAGAGTGTGTCCTCCAGTGAGCAAGTGCAGGCACTCCAGTTAAACGGGGACAAACCTCACTGAGCACTGGGTTCAACTATGCCACAACACTGCCTGATGTGTGACCCCGTGGAGTGCCACAGTGAAATATGAAAGCGCCATAGCCAGGCTTGTGTGCACCCCCTGCCATGACAACAGCAGCAGAGATGGGCAAAGGGGGTGGGAGGGAACAAAATAGTGATAGTAATGATAATGACGATAATAAAAGCTGTGGTAAGCTGAGATGCTAGCTTACAAATAGAGTAAAATCCTCGTTTTCCCAACATCACCCTGTTCTTGCTTTGTGTCATTTCCTAAGACTCACATTTATCTTTGCATTCCAACCTCCTAAAAGAAACTGCCGGTGTAACAGAATGTTCATTTTGTTTAGTTTTATATGGGCTTGAACTTAAAGGAGAGAGAGAGAGAGAAAGAGAGAGAGAGAGAGAGAGAGAGAGAGAGAGAGAAAGAGAGAGAGAGACAGAAACAGAGACAGTTAGAGTCAGAGTCAGAGAGAGAAGGAAAGTGCTGCCATAGATACAGGCTGTGGAGTGGGGTGGCGGTGAGGCTGGAGGGAAAGCGGGGACATTAGTGGTAGAAAATGTGCAGTGGTGGAGGGATGGGTATTGGAATATTGTCTGACTGAAACCTGACCATGAACAGCTTTCTAACTGTATCTCAGGTGATTCAATAAAAACAAAAATGTAAAAATGTAAAAAATAAAAATGGGCTTGCAGTACTATAATCATAATACTCATAGTCCCTATACAGCCAAGGAGACCTGTTTCCTTATGAGAAATGAACAATTGGGGAATACATTCCAGAAGTTTTCTAAGTGCTTTCATTCAACAAATCTCCGTTGAGTCCCCATAATCTTCTAGGTACGGTGCTGCATGCTGTGACTCCAATAGTAAACAGCATATGGTTCATAAAATTCTCTTTTATTTTTAAATTTATTTTTAGTAGTTCATAAAATTCCAATTCTCAGGGGGCAGAGAAGGCTGAATAGGTTCACCATGTGCTTTGCATGTGAGGCACTTGGGTTCAGTTCTCAGTCCCCAAAGCTCCACCAGGAACGACTCAGAGCACAGAGCTGGAATAACCCCTAGCACCACTGGGATTCCAATTCGCAGAAGGGAAGATGTCTAAAAAATCTAGTTAAATGAATATGTAAGAGTCACAAGTTGTGAGAATGCTATTTCAAAAGCAGGAAAAACCAGAAGGCAGAGAATAAAGATGGAGCGACTGTAGAGTGACTGGGGAAGGTGACAGTGAGAGGGGCACATACGCTGAAATGAAGAGGAGGAGACTGAACCCATTGTACAAATGAAAGTGCCCAAGTTCAAGAATTGTGCACATTCAAAGAAGACCACGCAAGTAAAAAATAGTGAGGAAGGGGCAGAATGCCCCCACTTACGGGCACGGTGAAGAGTACAGATTTGTTCTGAGTACAGTGGAAGGCTCTTGAATCACTTTAAGCACCTGTAAGATAGGAGTTGACTGATATTTTAGGAAAAGGTTCTGCTTTGAGGTAGAGGATGCACTGGCAGGAAACAAAAGTGGAGGAGTCGGGACTATCTGCATCCTGTGTGCCTTCGGACTGTGCTTAGTTGGAGATATCCATGATCTACCCAAGAGTAACTAGATGTTGGTCATTAAAGATGGTGCTATAGAGTTAGCTGTGAGATGTAAGTCGGAGACCTAAATGTGGGGGACATTGACTGGAGTGGACTGGGGATGGGGAGGGTCATGGGCATTTTGGTGGCAGGGGTGGGCAGTACCTTTGCACATTGATATCAGAAATTTGAACACTATTAGAACCTGTCACCTACACTGTAACAATACTTTTAAAAAGATTCTTGGTTGCAAACAACAAAAATAATTCTGGGTAATGTTTTGCTTGTTTATTTTGATGCTGCAGATTGAACCTAGTACCTTATACATACATGCAAAGCAGGTGCTCTCTCACTGAGCCACATCCCTAGCCCTTGACCCTGAGTAACTGATCAAAGAAAACACAGACTGGAAGGATAATGGGAACATCAGAAGATTTCTTGGAAATTGGATAAGCAGACTCAGAAAGCAAGCAGGAACTAGAGGGACTCAGTGCCCAAACCCCAAAGCTCATCCCACCGGAACTGTCTGCTTATCTTGTCACACTGGACCCGTGCCTTACAGGCCTTGACATACTCTCTCTGTTGTGTCAATGTTGACACTGGCTGCTGCCACCAGTAGCAGAAATAATGCTACAGATATCATTCTTGCTTCTTTGTTGTCCAAACGCCAATCCCTGAAGCTCCTTGAAGGCACTTCCAAGAGGCTGCCCAAGACTACATGCAATAATTCTGGGAGGATAAAGATTGTTTCACTTCTTTTCTTTGGGTTTTGGGCTTATGTGGGAATATTTGGGAGTTTCTCCTGGCTCTGGGCTCATTCCTTGTAGTGCTCAGGGCTTCATGTGGGCCAGAGGTCCAATCCTAGCCTCCTGCATACAAAGCATGTTCTCAGTCCATTGAGCAATCTCTCTGGCCTTTCTTCACTTTAAAATCCAGGTTGATGAAGTACCTCTACCTGGGACAGGAATGATCCCATAACAGGAAGGGCAAAAGAAGAATCTAAAGTATCAATTTATAGTGACTCCTCTGGGCCTGTCTGTGTCCTGCCTCTAATTTGCTCATTCCCACTATTCATTCCCTTCACTATTCATATCTCTCCACCCTCCCTGATGTTGACTGCAACACACCTTACTCTTCTTCAAGAGTAATCATTACACTTCCTGGTGTCTTATCATATTTGCATGCCACGTAGTTGTTCACAATTGTCACATGATTTGCTTTGGTTAATAATATATGTGCCGGAGTTGTTTGTCATTTCAAGCATAACCTTTAAGAGTCAGTGTGTAGGGGCTGACTTTTTTTCAGGGTGGGGGTGGGAGCCATATGCAGTGGTGCTTTAGAGCTATACACAGCTTAATGATTGATGATTATTTCTGGTGGCTCCAGGGCCCAAAGCCTGGCTTCCCACATGCCACGCCTGCATTTCAGCCCTTTGAGCTATCTCCCCAGCCCCTACATGCTGACTCTTAAAGGTTATGCTTGAAATTACAAACAAAACACCTACCCACATATTATTATTGACTAAAACAAATCACGTGGCAAATGCAACAACTATGTGGCATGGAAGTATAGGATGACACCAGGAGGTGTAATTATCATTTTTGTAAAAGAGTAAGGTGTGTTGCAATCAATATCAGGAAGGATACAGGCATGCTGCATAGTGAGAATGAGCAAATTAGAGGTAAGAAACATAAGGATGTGGGGGAATCACTATAAATTGGTCCAATGGAGAACAAAGGAGAAAGCAGGAAGTGAAACAACAGCAGTATGTGGCGAATGGGTCGGCACCCCCTTGCCTTCAGGATACAGAAATTCTTTCATACTCGTCAGGCAACGAGACATCCTTCAGGTGTCTGAAGAGGGTGACGAAATGGCTGGATTGTGCTGAAGATAGATGATCCTGTGTGGAGAATGACCTGGGGGAGATCTGAAGGAGGCTACTGTGTTGATTCAGGTGAGGAATGATGGCATTCTGAGCTGGACACGCAAACAAGGGTGAAGGGATGAGGAGGCAGAGTGACTGAGCCTATTGTGGGATCAGATGTTGGAGCTGTGAGAACTAAGGAACAGCGCCCCCGTGTGTCCAGGCCGGATCATCCAAATTCCTTCACTTTTTTACCCTACGACAAAGTGATGGACCCATGTCATGAAACTTCTTAGGATTCAGGACCTTCTGTGTGTCTATATATACACGCATAAAATAAGGCTAAATGCTCCCCAGAAAATTTGAACTGGGCATTTGCTTTGCGTGTGGCCAACCCACGCAAACACAGATTCAATCCCTGGCACCAAATATGGTCCCTGAGCCCTGCCAGGAGTGATCCTTGAGCACAGATTTAGGAATAAGCCCTAAGCACGGCTGGGTGTGGGTCCCCAAACAAAACAAAACAAAAAAATCAGCATGGCTAGTTATCACTGTTGTCTCTGAGAACAAGATGACTGAAGAAGGCAGACTTCTCAAACAGCTACCTAACTTGTCTTTCCCACTGGCCTCTCTTTGTATTAAATTCTCTTGCTTTGAGAGACACAGCCAGTGGTGCCCAGGAGTGATTCCTGCCTCAGTGCTCATGAGTGACCCCCTGAGGGGCTAAGAAGACCATATGCAGGGCTAGAGATCAAGCCAGTGTCAGCTGTGTGAAAGGGAAACGTCTTAACCCCCCTGTCCAATCTCTCTGAACCTTTAAGTTTTGTTTTTTAAGAAAACTGTTTGGCAGTAGGCTTCAGGAGCTAAATCTTGTCCATACACTTTCATAAAATATTCCACATCTGATGATCTAACCTAAGAAACGAAATATTCTGGCTAAAGAGGTCAAGCCTAAGGGCATGATTGGAGCGGCATGAGTTTGACCCCCAGCGATTAGAGGTCCCCTAAGCACTACTGGGAGCAGACTCCCAGCCAGGAGTAGTCCCTGAGCACCATGACGTATGGCTCAATTAAATTTTTTTTAAAAAGAAAATTGAAGTATTATTGAAATATTGAATTTATGTTGAAATATAGCCCGGTAGCACTGTTATCCCATTGTTCATCAATTTATTGGAGCAGGCACCAGTAATGCCTCCATTGTGAGACTTGTTACTGTTTTTGGCATTGAATATGCCACGGGTAGCTTGCCAGGCTCTGCCGTGTAGGTGGGATACTCTCTGTAGCTTGCCGGACTCTCTGAGAGGGACAGAGGAATCAAACCCGGGTCGGCCACGTGCAAGGCAAACGCCCTATCCACTGTGCTATTGCGCCAGTCCATATTGAAATATAAAATTTACATTGAAATATAAAATGACAGTAATAAATATTGAAAAAATGTCGAAAAAGAAAGCTATTCACAAGAGCATTATGCACATAGATGTTAATTCTAGCCAAGTTAATATATTTATTTTGAATTTGGCAGGGGGAACGGGGTGTCACAGCCAGTGGAGAACAATATCTTTCCAGGGACTGAATTTAAGGCTCCTGCATGCATACATGGGCTTCTGTCCTTTGGCTCTGCACCCAAACAGTACCCCAAGCATTGCCAGGAGTGATTCCTGAGTGCCAGACCCAGGAGCAAGTTCTGAGCATTGCCCGGTGTGGCCCCCAAACCAAAAGAACAAAACAAAACTGGAAACAGTGGCCACAGACATAGAACAGGGATTGAGGTGCTTTTGCTTTGCATGTGTTAAGGCCCTAGTACTGCCAAGAGTACCCCTCTGAGCACAACGCTGAGAGTGACCCCTGAGTGGCACTAGATACCGCTCAAAGTTTCCCCTTAAACTCTCTTCCACCCCCAAACTGGACACAATCTCAATGTAAAAACTTTGGGCATATTTACGATTTCTATAGTGATATTTTTAAAGGATTTTAAATGGAAAAAAGCTTTTTATATGTAAGATAAAAAATAGAGGGGCTGAAGCGATAGCACAGTGGGTAGGGCGTTTGCCTTGCATGTGGTCGACCCGGGTTCGATTCCCAGCATCCTATATGATTCCTGAGTGCAGAACCAGGAGTAACCCCTGTGCCTTGCCAGGTGTGACCTAAAAAGCCAAAAAAAATAGAAAAATAAATCTTAAAATATCAAATTTGTTTTACACAAGTGTTTTTTTTTCTCAAAACAAATGAGTCTCAAAATGATTCTGGGTGATTTTCCCTTTAGTTTACTTTTCATTTCCTCCAAATTTCTAGATTGCAATGATTTCTTTTATGAGCAGAAGAGAAGGTGCTTTTTCTTCTCAGAGAAGCCGTACAAAAGCTGTAGAATAATGGAACCAGAAAATCACTGTTTTGACAAGCTGAGTAAAACTGATTCAGGCAAAACAGTGGCTTAAAAGGTTGATGAAAAAATAATATTTACATCATTCTAAATCATCTCCCCACAAAATACTTATAATTATCTATTAGTAACTACAAAATATGTTTTAATTAGCTCTGCAATGGAGAAAAATGAGAAAGGCTAATATTACCTGTAAAAATGCAGATTTAAAAAGAATACAGATGAATTGTGACCCTCCTGCTATAAACTTTTGTGTGTTTGTTTGATTTGGGGCTGTATGTGGTGGTGCTCAGGACTCTCTTCTGCCTCTGTGCTCAGTCCTGGCGGTGCTCAAGGATGCCAGGGGTCAAGCTGGGTTCAGTCATCTGCAGGGCCAGTGCCTTAACCTTGAACTCTTTCTCCAGCCTGGCATGATGTCTTAATGTGGCACGACATCTGTCAGAATCTTGACCCTTAACCTAATCTAATCACGGGGAAATATTTAAAAAAACAAATTAAGTACCTGAGCTTGCAAAGTACAAAGACAGCAGGGAAGAGGATGTTTCTGAGCATTTGCTTTGCATGCCTGAGGCCCTGTTTTTTTTCCTTTAAAAAAAAATTAAATTATCATGATTTACAAAGTTATTCCATAGTTGAGTTTTTCTTTTTAAGTTGAACCACCATGAGATAGACCATGACAAAGCTATTTATGATTGGTTTCAGTCATACAGTGTTCCGACACCCGTATGACTGAAACCTTCACCAGGGCACATTTCCCAGCACCTGTGTTCCCAGTTTCCCTCCCATCACCTCCTACTTCCACCACCACCCACCTCTAGGGTAGGTACCTTTCTTCTTTCTCTCGTTCTCTCTCTCCTTTTTTTTTAAAAAATATTATTTATTTTATACATTACTTCACAATATTTGATTACAATTGATATTCAAACACCAATCCCACCACCATTATACCTCCCCATCACCAAATTCGGGATGCTTCCATCCCAAGCCCCAAGCCCTGTCCCAAAACACAAACAAAAGAATATATTTTGTATTGTTTGTTATGAAGAGCTGCTGAACATGCTTATAAAAGAGTGTTCATATAGAAAACAGTGTGAAGATTGTTCTATTTGGCAGGAGCCACTAAGATATTCTATAGGATACCACTAACATGTTAAAATTTGGGCGATGAGAGCTTTGGTATATATGTTTGAAAATATGTATAGCACTGTAGCACTGTCATCCCATTGTTTATCGATGTGCTCGAGCGGGCACCAGTAACGTCTCCAATGTGAGACTTGTTGTTACTGTGTTTGGCATATCGAATATGCCACGGGGAGCCAGCTAGGATCTGCCTTGCGGGTGGGATACTCTCGGGGGAGCTTGCCGGGCTCTCCTAGAGGGACAGAGGAATCGAACCTGGGTCGGCCGCGTGCAAGGCAAACGCCCTACCCGCTGTGCTATCACTCCAGCCCAAAATCAAACTAAGTGACACAAACAAGGCCCTAACTCGATGCCAACAGCATGGTGGGAACCCAACACAGGCCACTCATTACTCACTGTGGGGCCCCAGTCTAGCAGAGCCATAGGCGGTGGGAGCCAGAGGTCTTGGACCAGCTCCCCACCCCAAACTCCATCAAGCCCACTGGTCTGAGGGTGGGCCTGGAGGGGCGGGGAGGAAGTGGGTTGGGGCCCGGTGGCAGAAAGCAGGCGGTGGAGGGAGCCGGGAAGGGGTGTCGGGGAAGGGGTGTTGGGGCCGCCCGGCTCACAGCCGCTTCGTCTCCTGCTGCTCCTGCAGCATCTTGCTGGACTCCGTGGCTAAGCGCTTCTGCATCCCGAGCTTCCGCTGCTGCAGCTCGCGCTGCCTCACCTCCGCCTGGCGCTCTCGGTCTGTCATGCACAGCTCTCGGCCAGCTCCAGCCACGATGGAAAACATGTGGACTTTCCATCGTGGCTGGAAAATATGTCTGTAGGCATATGTATATATATATATATATATATATATATATATATATATACATATATATATTTCCCTCTATGATTTGCTGCCTAGTGTCTGAACCCCATCAAATATGGTGTGGTGATTATGGAAAATGAGTAGGGAGTGTCGTATGATGTGTTGCGTGGCCGCAAAAGCAGTCACACAGTCCAGGAATATGTTTACTTGTGTGTGAGGCTCTGCCGAGCGTGTGGAAAAAGTGGCCTGGAGTGTGGCGGTGGTTGGGGTGTGGAGGTCGGCTCTGGGGCTGGTTCCCTGGGGGCGGGAAGGGCTCTGGGGTGCCCCAAGTGAAAACAGCCTGGCGTGGAGTCTGGTGAAATGATTTTGGGGGCCTCATTTTATGCTCCCTTCTCGTAGAAGCAGCCGTGAGTTCTGGACAGTGGCCAGTGAGGAGATTATCTGGCACCTGCAGGAGGTGAGGCCCTGGGTTTGATCCCCAGCGCCCGAATAGTAATACAACAACAGCAATGAAATCTAACACACACACACACACACACACACACACACACACACACACACAATCAAAATTGTAATGGACAAGGAAAGCTTGAGAAACTCTTGATTTTAATAATATGCATATGCCATTTCTTTGTAGAACAGTTGTTTGAATATTAATAGTGTTCGCTATTCAGCTGCTGGGTGTTGAAAAACAAGTTCTTCACATAAAATGCCTTCTACACAATACTAGAGGTAGATATTTCTAAGAGATGAAATAAAGTGGCTTGGGAGGCAGCAAGATGGAGAGATGTGTGCCTGCTGCCCTCATGTGTGACTGTCAGAGGGTGGGGTATGGTGGCCTGGGTCCTGTCACAGTTTCTTGGTGAGACCCGAGTACTAGTGCCAGACACCTTCTCCATTGAGAGTCCACGGAGGAGCCAGGGATGTGGCCTGGAGGTAACCACTGACCTCGCAGGTCTGGGGCCACAAGTTCGAGCTCTGCCCACTTCCCCAGCGAAGTGCCAAGAACTGCCGGGGTGACCCCAACAATGGCAATCACAAAAGAAAGTGAAGGCAGAATAAGAACAAGGTAAGCGGAGCCACGCAACACATGAACACGGTCCTTTACTCAAAAGCCAGCAAGCACCATCTAGTGGCGAGAGAGCAATGTCCCGCCTGCTGCCCCTCCTTTCGAGGCAAGCTCCAAACCCCACATCCTCACCATCTTCACCACCGAGATTGCTGAATAGTATTTCCTATTAACAGATGGTCACGTTTGGAGGGTTGATTTAGACTCATGGTTGCTGGCTTCCTGCTGGCTGCCCTGCTCTGCCCAGTTTATCTCATCAAGAGGCAGAGAAAGCGGGGGTGGAAAGATAATTCAGCAGGCAGGGTGCTGGCCTTGCACCCAGCTGACCTGGGTTAGATCCCCAGCATTCCATATAATCCTCCCGAGCCTGCCAGGAGTGATTCCTGTGTGCAAAGCCAGGAGTAATCCCCGAGCATTATCGGGTGAGCACCCCCAACCCCCACGCCCCCCAAAAGCCACATAAGGCTGCTTGACTTGATCCAGCCACACAGAGAATAATGTGGTTCCTTATCAGACTTACTGGTTTGAGCAACTGCTCATTATTATTGCTTAGATTGTTCAATTTCCCGGCGCTGCATATGATTCCTGAGTATCATCACTGACACTTGAGCAGAGTCAGGAGTAGCCCCTGAGCACTGCTGGGTGTGGCCAAAACTAAAAAAAAAAAATAGAAAAGAAAAACAAAACCAAAACAAAACCAAAAAATATATAAATCAAAACAAAAACAGTTGAATGAGGCTTTAAAGTGTGTACACCTATGAAGCTGCCACAAGCGTGATATAAAACATCACCACCACTTTAAATAGTTCCTTTGTGGGTTAGAGAGGTCACACAAAGGGTTCAGAGGTTTGCATGCAGGAAGCCTGCGTTTGATCCCTTGATTCCTGCCCCTCCTCGTCCCCAGCACTGCTGGAAGGAACCCCAGCAAGGAGTTGAGAACTGCCTGGTGTGGCCCAAGAAACAAACTACAACAATAACACTGTTGTCCCGTTGCTCATCAATTTGCTCTAGCGGGCAACAGTAACGCCTCCATTGTGAGGCTTGTTGCTACTGTTTTTGGCATATCAAATACGCCACGGGTAGCTTGCCAGGCTCTGCCGTGCGGGCGGGATACTCTCGGTAGCTTGCCAGGCTCTCTGAGAGGGACGGAGGAATCGAACCCAGGTTGGCCATGTGCAAGGCAAATGCCCTACCCGCTGTGCTATCGCTCCAGTCCGACAACAACAATAAAAAGGGAAAAATGTTTCCTTGTGTCCCTGTCATCACTCTTACTCCCGAGGCTTCTCTCACCTTCACATAGTCGCTGATGTGTCTTCTGTCACTACAGATGAGATTGGACTTTTCAGAGACTCCTCGGAACAGACTGGGGCCTCTGGATCCTTTGAGTAGGTTGGAGCACTGGGTTTACGCTTCTCTGTGCTCTTGCTCATATTGTTGCTAGTTGTAACTCATAGAATGCTCGTGGCTCTTCTGTACGTTTGACCACCCCACTAGTCTGAAGACTTCCTGGATTTCAGACACGACAAAATGCCCCAGGGTCCTTTATGTCTTATTCTAGATCTGAACTCAACCACTTTTTTCCCTGTCCGTAAGATAGAAGGTGAGGAGTCAGAATTACAACTTTTTCATCTTCACATACTCTTGTAAAATTGTAACTTTTTGCTTAGGGATTTGGGGTCACACCTGGCAGGGGTTACTCCCGGCTTTGCACTCAGGAATCACCCCTGGCGGTGCTCAGAGGACCGTATGGGGTGCTGGGAATCAAACCTGGGTCGGCCGTGTGCAAGACTAATGCCCTACCCAGTGTAATATTGCTCCAGCCCCGGGAATGTTTTCTCCTAATGCATTGTTGATTTAAGTCACCACCCCTTGAGTGCAGTGGGCAAGTCACAAGCATCAACAGGTTTCGAAGTGGATAACTAAGAGGCCAGACCTCTGAGTGACCCATTCTAGGGGCTAGGCAGAAGTGAACAGGCCGTAAATGATCTTATGATTCAGAACAGAACAGAACAGAAGGACCCAAACCACCCTGGCTACCTAGGCAGAAAAAGGAGGGGGATACCGAGACAATTAGTAAATTAATAAATGTCTGTATGGTACAGAATGTGCTAGACACAAATCTTCTTAGCTACCAGGACCTGCCCTCTATGTAACCCTCTTGCAGGCTGAATTGTGATGAAGTAGCCAATCAAAAAAACTCCTTTCTTATGCTCTTCTTCTCTTTGTCTCACCCTTGCTATGATTGCCAGAAAAACTCCTGTAAAAGGAGCCACAGCTTTAGGTGAATTTGTCTAGCTATGGTCCATCTAGATGTTAATTAAAAAAAAAATCTCTTTGCTTTTTTTCTCCTAAAGATGGCTTCAGTGTGACTGAGTAAGTGAATTCTGCTTCAAGATTAGGATATAATCATATTTTCAGAAAGAGATAAGATAATGAGTTTATAGGGATACTTTATTTTTAAATTAATAAATGAAAGTTCATAAACTTTTATTGATACAGGGAGAAAACCCAGAACTGCCCACATGTGAGGCATGTATATGACTGCTGAATTCTCTACATGGCTCCTGAATTTTCTTCTGCTATGGCTTTGGTTTCTGAGCCATACCTGGCAGTACTAGGGCTTAATTCTGGATTGTGCTTAGTGGTCACACCCAAAGTTTCCGGGGTTACCATGTGGTGTTGAGAATCAAACCAGGGGTACCCACATACAAAGCATTAGCTCCATCTTTTTGAGGTATCCTCTAACCTGGCTTCTAATTTTTGTTTAGTTTTCGGCCACACGCATCTACTTTTGGCTCTGTTCTCAGGAGTGACTCCTGGCAGTGCACGGGGACCAGATGCAGAGCTGGCAGTTGAACTGGGTTAGCAGAAAGTGAGCAAAGTGCCTTACCCTGTATCTATCCTGCCCCAATTTTTGTTTTTTTATATCACTAGCATAATTATTTGACTTCAAAAAGGATGGAATTTTGTTATCGAGTATATGGCAAAGAAAAATATATATTTATTATTAATATCAGAATATTGCATATAGACATTAAATATCAATTTGATTATACTTTAATTGCACAGTAGCACTGTCAGCCCGTTGCTCATTGATTTGTTCAAGCGGACACCAGTAACGTCTCCATTGTGAGACTTGTTACTGTTTTTGGCATATCGAAAACGCCACGGGTAGCTTGCCAGTCTCTGCTGTGCGGGCGGGATACTCTCGGTAGCTTGCCGGGCTCTCTGAGAGGGACGGAGGAATTGAACCTGGGTTGGCCGCTTGCAAGACAAACGCCCTACCCGCTGTGCTATCGCTCCAGTCCAAAATACTTTAATTAACAATACTGCAACTAATAATAAAACAGCAAATGTAGGTCATGAATCTTTCAGTATTTAGATAAAATACCATAAAATTAAAGTCAAATATTTTCCTCAGTCTTTTGAAGTAACCTTTCCCTGCAATCTGAAACTGAGTTAAGTTCATTTGTTTCATTTGGTTTATATTTTTAGATGTTGCTGGCTTCTTTCATTTTTTAAATTAGTATTTAAATCATCTATTGACCACATTAACATGGCTCTGAAGCTAAAAATCATATGGCAAATTTATTTTAAAATGTTTATTTCCATTCTTCTCTCCTGTCTCCTGTTTTCATTCTTTAACTAGTAGACTATAGTTTTGATATTTAA
Organism: Sorex araneus; assembly: GCF_027595985.1. Classification (NCBI taxonomy): domain Eukaryota; kingdom Metazoa; phylum Chordata; class Mammalia; order Eulipotyphla; family Soricidae; genus Sorex; species Sorex araneus. Next base: position 179,128,055 of record NC_073306.1, on the reverse strand, counting down.
AAGCATTTTTCTTCCCTTCCACCCCAGTCGATTTTAGTTTTTGAAAGCAATGTTAGGTTTACAGAAAAATAGTTAAGAAAAGCCAGAATTTTCATGTAACATCTTGACTTAAAGATCTAAACATTTTTAGTAACATCTTGCATTAGTGTGATTATGTTTTTCCATTTGATGAGCCAATAGCAATACATTATTATTCATGAATTACCATAGTTTATATAAACAATTCTCTTTGTGTTGTACGTATTTTGGGTTTGACACATGTATTCACCATAACAACATTACACAGACTAATTTCAGGTTTCCACACTTCACTTATTTGTTCTTTCCCTCTCTTCCTCCAGTGGTGTGGCCAACACTTCTTTTCCCTGACTCACAAGCTTTGCCATTTCCAGAATGTCATATAGTGTTGAAATCACATGATATGTAGTGGTTCCATATTTTCTTATTCTACATAGCGATATTCATTTAAGATTCTTTCAAGTTGTGTGTGTGTGTGTGTGTGTGTGTGTGTGGTGAGATAGGATAGTTTCTTTGTACTGCTGAGTAATACTCCATTGCATGAATATACCATAGTTAAAAAAATTCCATTCACCAACAGAAGGACATCTCTAGATTGCTTCTAAATCTTGGTAATTATAAATAGAACTCTAAAAATATCTGTGTGTAGGGGCTGGAGTGATAGCACAGCAGGTAGGGCCTTGCATGCAGCCGACCCTGGTTCGATTCCCATCATCCCATATGGTCCCCTGAGCACCGCCAGGGGAAATTCCCGAGTGCAGAGCCAGGAGTGAGCCCTGTGCACCGCCGGATGTGACCCAAAAAGCAAAAAAAAAAATCTGTGTGTAGACGGTTGTGTAAATATAAGTTTTTAACTCATTTCTGTAAATACGAAGGAGGGAAATTTACTGGGCCATATGGTTAGAGTATACTTAGTTTGGTAAGAAACTGCCAGACTTGGGTCATATAAGTAGCTCAAAGGACTGAGGGCATCATGCATGAAGGCTATGCTCGATCACCAGGCCTTGATGTTCCCCTGAGCACAGAACTGGGAATAACTCTTATGTCCTGATGGCATAGCTCTAAAATCAACCAAATCAGATTGCCAAACTCTTGCCAAAATGTACATTAGTTATTAACACCAGAAATTAATAAGTTCTTGTGCACTTCATCTTCCCTAGCTTTTGGCATTGTCAATGTTTTGGATTTCCACCATTTTCATATTGTATATATTGGTATCTCATTCTTGTTTTATTTAAAAATAATTTTAGTTTATTCTTATTCTTCTAACAGTAGAAAGAATAGAAGAATAAACTCCTGTACTATCTCTCAGCTCTAATTTATGTTCTCTAAATTATACTTCTTTATGTATTAAAGATGTATAGAATAAGCTAACACTTTTAAAGAAGTTGGGGTTTCTGGGCTGGAGAGATAGTTCAGGGGTTAAGGTGCTTGCCTTGCATGTGGCTGGATCCAGTTCAGTCCCTGACTCTGCGTATGGTCCCCGAGCATCACTAGGAGTGATCCCTGAGCACAGAGCGGGAGTAAGCCCTGAACACAGCCAGGTATGGCCCCACCCCTCCTCCTCAAAAAAAAAAAGTTAAGTTTTCCATTTTGAAACCCTAACATCTTAGAAACCATATATCAATATATTCATTGATTAATTGCCCTAAGTACAAGCATAATCCACAGTTAGAATTTGAAAACAAATCTCAGAAATAGGAAGTTAGAGCCTATAGTTTAGGTAATTAAATATTTTGCACTTAAAGGAGCCAATGAATGAACATCAAATCATGTACCTAATTAAAAAGACTCACTTTTGGGGACTGGAGTGATAGCATAGGAGGTAGGGCATTTGCTTTTTACACCGCAGACCCGGGGTTCAATTTCCAATGTTCCATATGATCCTCTGAGCACCGCCAGGAGTAATTCCTGAGTGTATGAGACAGGAGTAACCCCGTGCCTTTTTGGGTATGACCCAAAAAGCAAAAAAAAAAGGAAAAAAAAGACTCACTTTTATCTAAAGCTAAACCTTTATAGTCAGTATTTTTAAATTGTGGAGAGTATTCTCTGAGAACAAATGCAGACCACTCATTTTGGTAACAATTCCACTGAGTTTAAATGAGTTTTCTCCAGCCACTGGTGCACACACCAGTGTAGGAAGGTTGAAAACCACTGACTATGGCCTTGGTTATCATGACAGATCAGTCTCTATAAAGACAGGAGCCACTTGGCAGGTGTTAAAAGGTTGGGAAAGGCTGGTTTAGATGACATATGAAGTACAATGTATTGCATCAAGCCAGGCTACTGGCCTGAACACTGCTTTGTTTCTTAGTGCAATTCTGGAAATGATGTAAACTGTAAAACCCAGTATCACTTGGTTCTACTATTTGTTGTTGTTCTTGTTTTTTTGAGCCACCCAGATGTGCTCAGGGCTTATCCCTGGCTCTGTGCTCCATGGTTGCTCCCAATGGTGCAGAGCTGGGGAAAACATACAGTGCTGGGATCAATCCCAGGCCACCTGCATCCTAAGACCTTCGAACTCTTTCTTCAGTCCTGTTACTTAGTTTTAACAACACTATTAGTCAACTTTCTCCTTTGCCAGTTTTGGTAGAATAGACCAGTCTATGGGCTTCCACAACAGTTTCAAGTTAGTGGTAAATAATCTGTAGACACTGTATCACTCTATCACTGTCATCCTGTTGATCATTGATTTGTTCCAGCTGGCCCAGTAATGTCTCCATTCATCCTAGCCCTGAGATTTTAGCAGCCTCTCTTTACTCGTCCTTCCCAATGGCGAGAGTCTCTTCAGGGTCTGGGGAATGAGATCCATCAATGTTCCTGCATTTGGCACATGAATACACCACGGGGAGCTTGCCAGGCTCTCCCCCGTGAGGACAGTAAACTTTCAGTAGCTTGCCAGGTTCTCTAAGAGGGAGAACTAGGCTATCAGATGTCCGGGAACTTGGTTTTATAGTCTCTGGATGTTGGCCGTTGGTGGGATTACACACCACCACCTGGGGAAGTTTCTGGGTGTGACTGCCTAGCTACTGGAAAATGAGGAATCTGGGTGGAAGAGGCCCAGTCCAGATTCGAGCAGCCTTGGAGATCTCAGCCCCGGGTCCCTCACACGTGGGTTCCTCTGTCAGTTCCTTCATGCGTGAGGCTTGTCTGAACTTGTGGAGAGTAGCCTTGAGCATGGCTGTGGCTGGGTTCCAGAGGTCTTCAATAATCTGTAGACAAGATCATATAAATAAGAGATTGTACCGTGATGGAGATACATGTGCTTCTTGAGAGTAAATATACAAAGTGATGCTTTCTAATTGAGAAGGTCTTATGGAATGGTAAGATGAGACCTCAGGCTTGTTTGGCTTTTTTTGATGCTCACATGTGCAAAGCATTCTTTCAACAACTGAGCTGCATCCCTGGTCCCTGCTTTTAGGGCTTTACTATCATTATATGATAGGGATGAAGGATCCCCCCTTAGAGGTGCTTGAGGCTGTTAGATAACTTAGGCAAAAATGTATTCGTTTTATTTTCTTGGGTTTTTGGCCTCACCCTGTGGTACTCAGGGTTTATTCCTGGCTCTGGATTCAGAGGTGACTTTTGGGGGTGCTCAGTGGACCATAGATAATAGCAGTAAACTGGAGTCAGCAACATGCAAAACAAATGCCTTAATTCCTGACTCTCTTTGAGACATTTTACCACTGTTTAGAACCTCATTAGATGAATTGTGTTGATCATATATTGTTTATTTCCTAATAGATGGAGAACCAAACTGTTTTTATATTATTTTATATATTTATTGCGATATCAAAAAGTATAATCAATATCTTCTTTAAATATCTTCCTTTTGTATTTGTGAGCAAGTTTTCCTGGAGTTAAAAGCATTACCAGAGGGAACCTGGGGATGTGGTTCAGTGGTAAGATACTTGGCTTCTATGTGTGAGGTCCTAGGTTCAATCCCTGGCATTAAAAACAGGAGAAAACAGAAGAAGAGTTTGCAAGATAGCTCAATAGACTAAATGTGTGCTTTGCATCCTGGAGACTGAGTTTCGACCCTGGCACATATAGTCCCTGATCATCACCGGGCTGAGAAGCGGCCCTGGGCACTGCTGGGTGTGATCCAAACAAAAACAGAATGAAAATACAAACAAAAAGCCCAGGTTCTCTCCACAAAAACTCTAACTTTATATAAATTTATCTTTAATTTTACTGGATATTGTCAAATTACTTTACAACTAATATTATTCTGAGTAACTCATATTATCTTCCCTATACTTGGTACTGAGCTATGAACTTTCTACTTGATTCCAATAGGAAGGATGTGATTTTCTCTCTAATTTGCATTTTAAATTGGTGAGTAGGCAGAACTTATTTTTATGCATTTGCTATTTGAATATCTTTCTCTGTAATGCACTTACTTATACCCTTTGCCCATTTTTTATTTGGTTGGTTGTTATTTTCATATATGTTCACACACATCGTTGGTAGGAGATCTTCACTATGGATTTTCCTTCTTCCTTCCTTCCTTCCTTCCTTCCTTCCTTCCTTCCTTCCTTCCTTCCTTCCTTCCTTCCTTCCTTCCTTCCTTCCTTCCTTCCTTCCTTTCTCTCTCTCTCTCTTTCTTTCTTTCTTTCTTTCTTTCTTTCTTTCTTTCTTTCTTTCTTTCTTTCTTTCTTTCTTTCTTTCTTTCTTTCTTTCTTTCTTTCTTTCTTTCTTTCTTTCTTTCTTTCTTTCTTTCTTTCTTTCTTTCTTTTTGGGTCGTACCTGGCGATGTACAGGGATTACTCCTGGCTCAGGAATTACTCCTGGTGGTGCTCAGGGGACCATATGGGATGCTGGGAATTGAGCCCAGGTCAGCCACTTGCAAAGCAAACACCTTACCCACTGTGCTATCGCTCCAGCCCCTTCACTATGGATTTTCATACATTGCTTTGTGCCTTACAATTTCTCCCATGGGTAAATTGTTTACTTTGCTTTGGTACTTTTGGAGGGCAGATGTTTCCAATTTAATGTAGCTGTATTATTAATTCTACAGTTTCCTTCTTTTGCAGATTTTTATGGTTCTGTTATAACATACAGTGTGTTTGGGAACTTTCATTCATTTTCTTCATGACCCAGCCGGCATAGGGTGCAGGAACTGTGCTGGTTCTGGCTGGATTACTCTTTCCACAAACACCATGGATCCTGGCAGGCCTGTGTATAGTCTCAGCATAAAAATGTTTATGGCACATCATCACCTCTAGTTCCCTCCCCTAGTTTGTGGACCAGGAACTGCCAGAAGTTATGGTGCCATACATTCACTGCTTCTATGTACCCAACAGAAGGAGAAACTAAGATTAAAAATAAATAAGTTAAAAGCCTGGGGCGGACCCAGGGCCTCACACATGCAAGGGAAGCATTTCCCCCATTTAGCCACATCCCAAGTCACCCGACACAGAATGTTTCTGATCACATTTGACTATCATGGGACTGGCCATATGCCTCTGCACTTTTGGGCTAATGATTGTCTCTGAGCTAGATGAGGGGGAGGTTCTCACAATTCTTATTTTTGTGGTAGTGTCTTGTTTTATTTAGGGAAGGAGCGTTTGTTTTGTTTTATTTTGGGGGAGGGTTGTGGTTGAACTAGATAGATTTCTTTTTTTTTAATGAAGAGGAGTATCTTTCTTTTCTTTTTTTTTTCTTTGGGTCACACCTGGCGATGCACAGGGGTTATTCCTGGCTCATGCACTCAGGAATTACTCCCGGTGGTGCTTGGGGGACCATATGGGATGCTGGGAATTGAACCCCGGCAACCACCCTACCCGCTGTACTATCACTCTAGCCCCTGAACTAGATATATTTCTGTTAACACTGTCATTCATGTCATTCCTAAAAACATACTTTGATGCAAATGGAGGAGTAATAATAATCTGGAAAGTGCTACTCTTAAAAGGAGAAAAAAAAAGGCTTATAGAAATAGGGTGATGAATTGAAATTACCCAAACTTTGACAACTAAGCTTAAAAGTTTAGTTAAGATGGCAGGAGGGGTGGGGAGGGGGTAGGGAAGGGAGCCTGGGAACACTGGTGGAGGGAAGTTGACACTGGTGGTGGGATTGGTACTGGAACATTGTGTGTCTACAACTCAGCTATGAATAACTTTGTAGATCATGATGCTTTAATAAAACAAAATTTAAAAATAAAGTTTCTGCTTATAAACAAACCAAAATTAATAACATACTGAGTCACAATTACTGGGTAGGAATTGCCAGGATGTTTCTCAGAACATCAAACTAATTGCATGGAGAACAGGTGGATTTTGTAACACCTGGTCCCTCTGGCTCTGCTGTGGGTTAAGAAACCACATTCCTGGAAGGATTAGAGATGGGTGGTACTTTCCATGCCCTTATGAAACTGCTCACACCCAACTCTTTTTGCTAAATATTTGAATGGTAGGATGCACGTAGAAGATATTTAATATCGTCTTTGCTTCTACTGAGAAGGAAAAGGTAGCATAGCTTATTTTTAATGACTTTGAGAACAAGAAAAGTTACTTTCTCCGAGATTACCTAGCTGACTCAACCCACACTTTAAAATTCTTAGTGAAATTTCCTCATTATGCAAATTGTTTTTTTAAATTTTATCCAATAACATTTAAAATTTAAAGAAAAATTTTAAGTTAATTTTTTTTTATTTTGTAAGTTAGTTTTTTATTTGATTACAGTTAATATTCAAACACCCATCCCACCACCATTACACCTTCCCACCACCAAATTCGGGATGTTTCCATCCCAAGCCCCAATCCTTGTCCCAAAACACAACCAAAAGAATATATTTTGTATTGTCTGTTATGAAGAACTGCTGAACATGCTTACAAAAGTGTCCACATAGGAGACAATGTGAAGATTGTTCTATTTTGGCAGGAGCCATTAAGACATTCTATAGGATATCACTACATGTTGTTAAAGTTTGGGTGATGTGAGCTTTGGTGTATATGTATCTGAAAATCTGTACATATGCGTATATATAACATATATATTTCCCTCTATGATTTGTTGCCTACTGTCTGAACCCCTTCAAACATGGTGTGGTAATTATGGGGAATGGGTAGGGAGTGTCTTACGATGCAAAAGCGGCCATGCGGTCCAGGAATATGTTCACTCATATGTGAGGCTCAGCCCGAGCATGTGCAACGTGGCCTGCAGTGTGGCGGCAGTTGGGTAGTGGAGGTCGGCTGCTGGGGCTGGGTCCTTTGGGGCTGGGAGGGCTTTCACCTGCCCCCCTCGGGGACGCCCCATGTGAAACAGCCTAGTGTGGAGTCGGGTGGCATGGTTATGGGGGTCTCATTTTATGCTCCCTTCCGGGAGAAGCAGCCAGGTGATCTGGAGGGTGGCCAATGACGAGATTGTCTGGTGCCCGCAGGAGGTGGCTATTAGGCGTGACCCCTGGATCGCTGGAGACTGGGGGAAGGGGGCAGAGGATCTCCGCTTCCGGGTCTCATTGAGCCCAGAGTCCAAGGTCACAAAGTTCCGCATTTCCTGGGTTCTGTGGTTTGCAAATTGTTTTAAAGCCAAATAGACGAGCAACCTATTCATCAGCACACTAAGACTACAAACTACACTTCTAGTTTACTAATTCTCCATAGACTGAAGCTTTTACTTCCCGAATGGTGGGTCTGAGGGAAACGAGTTTCGAATGTGCTCTGTTCTTGAATGCTTCCTTTCTTCACTTTTCATGGTAATCTCTCTATTACTATATTATATTAATATTATAGTATATTAGAATACTATATTAATACTACATTAATAGTAACTATATTAATACTATGCATAGTATTAATACTGTATTAATATTAAGGACTATTCTTATTCTAAGTTTGAGGAATGTTTCTCTCTTATTTTTAAAAATTGAACAGCGAGATATACAGTTACAAAGATGTTCATGATTGGGTTTCAGTCATATAATGTTCCAACACTGAGGAATATTTCTAACTTTCATTTTGGTGATGACAAAGCAATTGGCTTCTTTGCATGTATTTGCTTTCTATTTTGCCCCCTAAGGCCTTTCATTTGCTCATTTCTTTGGGATTTAGAAAGTTAGAAGTTAATGTCTTTATTCTCCTTCTAGAACAGACCTGCCCAGTACCATTCAGCCCCAAACCAAGGGTGGACTCTTGTATAGCAGCAAAGAGATGCTCATTGGTCATGAAATGGGGATCAATTACATGGGCCAGCACCTCACAGACTAATCTCACCACATCTGGGGTGGGGGTGGGGATTGGGGATACCTGAGGTACTCTTGGCTCTGTACTCAGAGATCACTCCTGCTGTGCTTGGGTGACCATCTGTGGTCAGGGATTAACCCAGGGCTAGCCACAGGTAGGGCAAGAACCTTAAATGCTGTGCTATCTCTCTAGTTCCCCCACCATGTATTTTCACATTTTACATGAACACATAGTTAACTTGCAATAAGTGAAAAGAATAGAGACAATGCATGTATACATCATGACCAAACTATAAATGCTTAAAATAAATGAAAGTAAGCAAAATGGAAATGTCTGTACAGAGACACCATTTGAGATGGGGAATACTCTAGTGCTAAGCATAGCCCCCTCTAGAATGGTGGAATTAGGAGCTAGAGTTTTGCCTTATGTTTTCCAAGTATGTCTGATTACTTTCATACATAAATTTCCCAAAACAAAGAGAGGAATGTCTTTCAGGGTTTGCAAGTACATTTTCTTGAGTGGAGCTGAATAATAAAGAAGCAACCTATACTTACAGCTAAAGATTTCATTTTCCTGTGGTAAACCATTGGCCAACCATCCTAGTTATTGAATAATCTTCATGTCAGGAAGTCTTCCTTCTGTCATTAATTCTCTTCTGCTATCTTACTACAATGCTCTGGTTAAACCTTTAGTTTGCTATTTAGCTTGTGCTACAGCTATGGTAAACCACAAAGGAAAAGTATCTGTGTATTGTCCTAACAATGATGTGTTGCTAATTTACTCACTTTTACTGAAAGCCCTATAAATCCGAACACCTTTTTGTTTCCTAATATTTGGTATATGATCAGAGGTGAAATCACTTTGTTTTTATGCTCTCAGTATCTTCCTAATTTATTAGTACATAGAAGATTCTTCATTGCAATATAAATTTACAATATTTTAAAGTATAATCAGTTCCTTCACATACAAATAATATAAAATAGTTTAAATTTTGCAAAAGTTCTAGATTGAGCCTTCCAGGTTGGTGCTCAGGTTTCACTCCTGGTAGTACTCTGGGACCTTGTGGTGCTGGTAATTAAACCTGGGTTTTCTGCCTGTAAAACGTGATCCAATCCACTAAACTATCTCGACAGCCCCAAGACATTTAGATGATTTTATTTTTCAAATAAAAGTATGTTTTAAGTTTTAGTTTGGGGCCACACCTGGCAGTGGTCAGGACTTACTCTTGGCTCTGTGCTCAGGGATCACTCCTGGTGGTGCTTTGGGGACTATACGGGTTGCAGGGGATTGAAACAGGGTCCGTGGCATGAAACACAAGAGTCCTAACCCCTGTAGTATCTCTGCAGCCACTTTGACATATTTTAAAGAAAATTGACCACAAACCTCTGAGAGGTTTGCTTGGGGGCTCTGAACCCTTTCACCACCTCTACCTCTAAAATATATAATTCTACAGTATTGTGGTTCACAAGCTCAAATGCCCAAATACTCAACACTAGTAATTTTCACATTTAAAGTTCCCTTATTTTAAGAAAAATAAATTAATTAAATTACCCCAAGAACAGGCATATTTCGCTTTGCCCTGTGCTGTCAACAGGAGCAGAATTCAGCAGTTTTGAATTCTAGGCTAGTAAATGCAGACCCCAGAGTTGTATGACTAGTTTAAGTCATCCTTACTCAAGACGACAGAATGTCAGCTATTTTTATTTGTAGTAAGGAACAATTAAAAAAAAATCCTTCCTACTTTAAACAGTCTTTTTCACACTCCATATTCACTAGGCACATGGTCTGAAATAAAACAGAATTCGAGTCCTGTAGACATACTACAGGGGAGCTGGCTGACACAGGCAACTTTGAAAGCTTCTATTATGTAAAAATCACCGATGTTGTCAAGGAGAGGGATGGAAAAGCAAATCCATTATTCAGCAGAGTTCTCTTCAGCGACCAGCCCAGAGCTCTGGGCTCAGAGGAGCAGCAGTTCAGACCAACGTCAACCCAGAGCGACCGTCTGGTTGGAGGGATGCTTTTAGAGATCAGATCCTCAAGAACCTTGTCAGAATGAATCATCGTTAGTGGGGTCTGAATACTTTAGGGTCCACCGAGGGAGCTCACTCAGTCTCAGACAACTAGCACCCACCCTATCAGGACTCAGCTCTGGAAACCCACAGCAGTTGTTTCTCAGGGGGTAAGGAAATGTGATCATCCCTACCTGGACCTCTGTGTGTGGGTGACCGTTCGATGCTCTGTGCCCCTAGCTGCTGTCCTGAGCTGCAAGGAATGCTGGTCTCTTGCTAACTGAAGGGGGTGATCCAAACTGAGATCACCGTCAAAACGAACACCAACTTTTGAAAACTTCTTACAAAAAAGGAAACATGTAAAAATGTCTCACTAGTAATTTTTAGTATTGAAACTAGTTTGAAGCCCCGCACTTTGGGGGCCGGAAAGTTAGTACAGCGGTTAGGATGTTTGCCTTATATCTGACTAAAGCTGACCCATGTACATTCTTTAGCATCCCATTTGATCCCTGAGCACCACCAAGAGCAATTCCTGAGTGCAGAGCCAGGAGTAATCCCTGAGCACTGCCAGGTGTGGCCCCAAGCCCAGGCCACTGTCTGTAGCACTGTCATCCTGTTGTTCATGGATTTGCTTGAGTGGGCACCAGTAACGTCTCCAATGTGAGACTTGCTACTGTTTTTGGCATATCAGATACGTCATGGGGAGCTTGCCAGGGTCTGCCGTGTGGGTGGGGTACTCTTGGTAGATTGCGGGCTCTGAGAGGAACATATTTTTATATTTATGTACATGCATGTAAATATAAAAACCTAGAGGATATTCCAACCCTAAGAAGGGAGGCTAATGGGCAGCAAACCATACTGGTCACCTTGTAGTATTTTTTGGCCTTTAAACAGATCTGAATCCTTTTTATCATTCTGGTGACTGCTAGACTGATGGGACTTTGCTAATTCCAAATACAGTACTTATTTTTTGGTCTGGGTGGGATCCAGGAGTGTGATCAACCTTGTGAGTAATCACAGGTAAATGGAACGGCCTGCTGGGATATGGGGAGCTTGGGGAGCCAACCCTTATTCCCTACACTGTCAGACATTTGATTTGAGGGGCCCCTTCCATCCTTTCAAACATCTTTCTACACAGTAAAGTTCATTTAAACTGTTTCCAGTAGGGGTCAAAAAGATAGGACTGCAGCTAGGACACTTGTCTTGTACCAGGTTTAACAGGGTCCCAGAGCACCACCAGAACTAATTTATGTGTATTTCTGGGTGTGATCCAAAAATACGGAAAAAAAGTTTAAAAATTAAAAAAACAAACCCTTCATTTCTTTCCATTAAAGAACCTTGCCAGGGCCATTTTCCCAAGATGAGACTTTCAAAAATATTTATCCTGTATTCTTACACAGTGCTAATCAGGACCTGAATACAAGGGAGGCAGAGATGACACGGAGGAAGGAGCTGATGAGACACCAAACCAAACTAAAACATCATACTTTGGATCAGTGATTCCCAAAGTGGGAGACGCTATCCCTTGAGGGTGCTGGGTCAATGTGTGCGTGTGTGCATGTGTGCGTGTGTGTGTGTGTGTGTGTGTATGTGAATGTGTGTGTGTTGTGGGGGGTGGTGTTAATAACTTGGGCTGCAACTGGGAGGTCGCTTTTTGTTTGATTAAGATATGTAGTTTTGGGCTGGAGTGATAGCACAGCGGGTAGGGCGTTTGCCTTGCATGTGGCCAACCCGGGTTCGATTCCCAGCATTCCATATGGTCCCCTGAGCACTGCCAGGGGTAATTCCTGAGTGCATGAGCCAGGAGTAACCCCTCTGCATCGCCAGGTGTGACCCAAAAAGAAAAAGAAAAAAAAGAAATGTAGTTTTCAGGCAGTAGGCAGTTGCTGAGTGATTTTTGAAAATGATGGGGACACTGTTGGCATAGGTGGAGTACTCAGTACTATTCTTTTTGTTTGTTTGTTTGCTTTCCTTTTGGGTTACTCCTGGCTCTGCATTCAGAAATTACTCCTCGTGGTGCTCAGGGGACCATATGGGATGCTGGGAATCGAATCCGGGTCGGCCGTGTACAAAGCAAACGCCCTACCCGCTGTGCTATCACTCCAGCCCTCAGTACCATTCTTGAATCTGCTCAGAAGTAACTCCTAGTGGTGCTTGGTGAACTATAATGTGTACCAGGGGACTGACTGGGGTTGGCTGTCTGAGAGGCAAGGGCCTTGGTATCCTTGCACTACCTCTCTGGCCCCCAGTGAATGTAACTCAGCATTTTAAAATTAATGATTTGGGGCCATACCTGTCAGTGCTCTGGGTTTACTTATAGCTCTGTACTTGGAAATCACTCCTGGCAGTGCTCAGGGGACCATATATGATGTAGGTATCGAATCCGGGTCAGCTGCGTGCCTGGCCAACACCTTAACCCTTGTACTTTCTCTCCAGTCCACTGAACAATTTTTATTTTTCCTGAAAGGGAGCAGTAAGCAAATAAGCTGGAGAACTTCTGCACTAACTGGGTTATACTAGATAGATTGTTCACACTCAATTTATCTGTGTCTTTCCTTTTTTGTTGTTGTTGACAAGGAAGCCATTAAAACATTTTGATTATGTGTGTGAGTGGCATTAGCAACACATTCTGTTTCTGTTTCTAGTTTTGGAGCAAACCAATGCTCTGTCTCAGGGCATGCTTAGGACATGCTCTGAGACTTGAACCCCAGAGAGGGCTGTAGCTCCGGTCTACTGAAGAGGGCCTCTCTGGGAACTGGTTCATTTTTGTTGTTTGCAGAATTGAGAAGAGGATCCATCCTGCAAGGCAAGTTAGTTTTCTGTTCCTGCTGAACAGCAGGCACCATGGGGAGCTCCTTGCTCGGTCCTGGGGCTGAGTCTGGGCCTAAAAACGGATGAGATAAAGGGAGGAAATAACAGTTCTTTGCTCTTTTAGTTTCTGAAGCTTCCTTATGTCGATTTTTTAAGTGTGAAAAAAAGTGAGCACTTTTTCTGGTTTTGTTTTACTTGGGGGATACACTGGTAATGCTCAGGAGTTATTCCTGGCTCTGCACTCAGGAATTACTCCTGGTGGTGCGTGGGGGATTATACAGGATGCTGGGGTGGAACCTGAGCTGGCTATTTGCAAGACAAGTGCTCCACATGCGGTTCTACTGCTTTGGTTCCCCAAAGTGAGGACATTTAAAATATGTGAGGACATTTAAAATATGTGTTAGTACAGGTAGGTCTGTTGATTTGTAAATCACTGTCATCTCGTTGCTCATAGATTTGTTCGAGAGGGCACCAGCAACGTCTCTCATTGAGACTTTTTTTTTTTTTTTTTGCTTTTTGGGTCACACCCAGCGATGCTCAGGGGTTACTCCTGGCTTTGCACTCAGGAATTGCTCCTGGCAGTGCTTGGGGGACCATATGGGATGCCGGGGATCGAACCCAGGTCGGCCGCGTGCAAGGCAAACGCCCTACCCGCTGTGCTATCGCTCCGGCCCCTCATTGAGACTTATTGTTACTGTTTTTGGCATATCCAATATGCATGGGTAGCTTGCCAGGCTCTGCCGTGCGGGCTCCATACTCTCGGTAGCTTGCTGGGCTCTCCGAGAGGGGCGGAGGAATCGAACACGGGTTGGCCGAGTGAAAGGTGAACGCTCAACCGCTGTGCTATCGACACTTAAATTTTGCTGTATACATTATGGTAAGCAATTTAGATTCTTTGGATAAAATTATTGATACATATCATATTATTTGCTGGTATTTATTGAGAATCCTTAAATTTTATATTTCTACTAAATATAGCCCAGGGTTCACCCTTCCCATCACATCAAGCATCCTTTGAGCCATTGAAGGAAAGAGAGAAACTACGTTCTCTGCCTCTCACATTTCTTTTGTGTAGGGTGAGGTCTGGGGAGTGGGTGTCATGGGTGACGTCACATCATTGGAAGTTCAGGGGTTGTTCCTGGCTCTGTGCTCTGGATGGACCCCTGTTGGTGAATTGGGAGTCCACATCACCCTGGTGGTTGGGGGACCACATCCCCTACTCAGGAATATTTTTTTTTAATTAAAAATCTATAAATATTATAAATATGCCACAAAGTTAGCACTATCAATTTGCTCTTACTTTATTATAGATAAAACTCTGAAATCCAGACTTCAAGTTAATTCTAATGGTTTTTCATCTTTGTTAGGTTAAAATCAAGGTAATTTTATTTGTTTGTTTTGTGAACTCCCGGAGGGCTTTGGGGCTGGAGGGATAGGACAACGTTTGAGATGCTTGCCTTGCACAGAGCTGACCTTAGTTTGATCCCAGCACCGCATACGGTCCCCTGAGAACAGGAAGGAATGATCTCTGAGTACAGAGCCAGAAATAAGGCCCGAGCACTGCCAACTGTGGTCCCAAACCCAAACCAGCAACCCCTCAGGGGCTTCACATTTGGAAGCTTGTGATCTCCCACTGAACCACATCCCTGATTAAATCTAGCTACTTTTAAATACTTTCCCCCTCTTCATTACTGTCATTTTGCAGGCACATGGTAATGTGAACCTTAAGGTCTAAGAACTTAAATATCTAAGAACAGAACCTTGTGGTTACATCAACCAATGAAGTGAACTGGGGACAATAAAACTATTGTTTACATGTGACTGAGTCATAACAATGCTCTGCCTGAAGGGGGCAGCAACGACTTGATTCTCATGCAGCTGAAGGCAGGAGCATTATCCGTGGTCACTCTGGACAAGGAGTGGGTGCTGAAAGGAGGTCAAGTGACATGCACGATACCCTACCAGTCACGGTACTGTAAGCCATAAGACAAAAAGCGGGGAGGAGGGAAAAGGAAAGAGAAGAAAGTGCCTGTCATAGAGGCAAGCTGGGGGCCTGGAGGGAAATTGGGAGCTCTGGCAGAGGGAGGTGGGCGCGGGATGGGATTGGTGCTAGAACATTGCACCTCTGAAACTTTATCTTAAATATCATTGCAACTTTGTAATTCATGGTGATTCAATAAAATGATTTAAAAAAAGGAAAGTGGAGAAGCCTGGTTAATTTATGGGCGACTGTAGCAAGTTATTCTCAACTCTTGAATGGAATGAATGATTGTGCCTTTATTATAGTGGTGTTGGAAGAATTAACTAGATCAAGTGCTTAGAACTGTACCTAGCATTAGGTACTCAGTAATTGTTGGTTATTGTCATTATCAGCTGTTACTTAACATTTTAATTAACCTAAGTTTTGAGATAATTATAGATTGATATGCAAGAAAAATATAGTGCATAGATTTTGTATTCCTCAATTTCTCACTCTGATAGGATCTTGTGAGCCTATGGCATGATATCCTGGTGAGGATATTGACATTGACATGGCCAAGACACAGAATACTTCCATCTCCACGAGAACTCTTGTAGCTCTTGCCCTAGCCTGATTGGCTTTGCCTTGTCCCACCCCTTTCTAAGACAAAAAAACCACTACTCTAATCTCCATTTTAGAGTTTTGTTATTTCACCAGTATTATATAGGGTTGGAAAGATAGTTCAATGGGCTGAGTGCATAAGCCAGGTTTAAACACCAGTACAAATAGTTCCCTAAATACCGCCAGGAGCAACTTGTGAGCTTGTGAGTAATCTTGTGAGTAATCCCTGAGTATTATCACTGGCGTGTCCCTCCCCTGCAAAAAAAAAAAAAAAAAAAGGTATATAAAATGAGATTATATGGTATGGAACAACTTTTCTTGAATATTTTCACTTATCATAATTCCAATTGTAGGATTTATCCAGATTGTTGTATTGATAGCTTGTTCCCAGTTACTATGGAGTATTGTTCCTTGCTTGTTATGATGTGTCACAGTTTTGCTGTTCACCCATTGTTGAACACATCATGGGCTTTCCCAGGCTCTGACTATTATGAGGAAAACTGATATAGGCTTTGGGTGTGGGTTTTGTGTGGTTGAAAGCTTTTATTTTCCTTGGGATAAATGCCTAAGTGCAACTGCTGGTTGATATGATAGTTATACATTTCATTTTTATAGAAGCTACCATTTTACATTTAACCAAACTCTCACATCCTATAAATTAACATATTCATGAGGTCTGGGGATTGAAGAAGCCAATATCTTGACATGTATGCATTATTTGATCTTTTCACCAGGATGTCAGCTCCATCATATAAACTGAGGAGTTTGACTGGCATTTGTTATCAGTATTTTCTGCTAAAGTAGAAAACTTGCTCCTGCTAACACAGTGAAGGCCACATTTTCACCAATGGCAATGAAATCAGGTTGGGGCTCCTTGGCCATAAAATAAATAATGTAATGCTTGCATTCAATGGTAGAATACTTATCTTACACATCTGAACCCCTGGCAAACACCCTCTCTCATACACACACACACACACACACACACACACACATACAGACATACACACACACAGACACACAACCAAACTTATTGCTTTGGTTTAGAATCTCTTGTTTCCTGCCTACTCAACAACGAGAAACCAGGTCAAAATTCTGAAGCCTTTTATTTAGATCATTCAACAACCT
The DNA here is from genome assembly GCF_027595985.1 of Sorex araneus. Lineage (NCBI taxonomy): Eukaryota > Metazoa > Chordata > Mammalia > Eulipotyphla > Soricidae > Sorex > Sorex araneus. Next base: position 179,111,319 of record NC_073306.1, on the reverse strand, counting down.
GGAGCATGTGCATTGCCTGGATTTGGTCTCTAACAACTCATAGTCCCTGTCAGGGGTGAGCCCCCTTGCACAGATCCAAAGAGTTTGAGACTGGGGTGCATGAAAACATTTATTAAATGGGGTCTGGAAAGACCTGAGTTTGATCCCCAGCACCAAATAGTTGCCTGAGCACCACAGGAAGTAACCCCTCCCCACGGTTCCCCACAATCCATCAAGAGACAATTCAGCAGGAAATAAGACCCGAGGAAGACTGAATTGAAACTACCAGTACTCATTTTTTTCCCCCTGGCAACACCCTAGCAACTCAACTCTTTTCTACATAGAAAGCTCTCAGTCAGAACAGCTTGGAAAAGACCTACAGAATCAGCTTAGCAAGACCATCCCTGCACACCCCCTTCTGGAATCGTCCATGTACTTTTCTCTGGGTGTGTAACACATTTCTATGGGTACTGGTTTCTTCTCTCTCCTTTCTCGTTTCTGTCCTAAATAAAACTACTTCTGCCACTACTCATATTCTCCTGAAATTCCTTTCTGTGGGAAAAGACAGCAAAGCTAGAGCAGAATCTGGGTGGAGATTGGGACATACCTTCCCTTTTCCTTTTCCTGTAAAGAGTCAGCCCGAGAACCAGGGCTCCCCTCTAATGTCTGTGGGCCAGGGACCCGTTCTCATGCTGTTCAAGTCAAGTGGTCTCTTGATAATTGCCTCAGAGAGGTTGGCAAAATATCAACCTCTGCACTCGGGAAGAGCTCATGCAGGTATGACCAGTTCTCACTCCTCTGGGTACCAAGTCCACTGACAACATTTTGGTAAGTAAGTGAGGAAATTATAGCGCTCTCTCTCTCTCTATCTCTCTTTGTGGTTTCCTCTTTCTGCTTTGTGATTCCTCTTTGACCTTACCAGAGACAGAAATATTGAAGTGACAGTTTCAAAAGGACTGGCGGGATGGGAAGTGTCAGGGGGCAGAGGAAGTGCTAGAACATTCTAGGCTAAAGAAATCCTGTAAGTCACCAGGCAAGAGCACACGTTCTTTTCCCTTTTCTATTGTTACTGCCATTGTGATCTTTGTTTTTAATATGTCTGGGTTACATACTTGGTGATGGTGCGCTGGAGATCAATGCACACTTGTCACGGGGGATCCCAAGGGTAGTGTCTCTGGAATTGTGCTTAACAATTGAGATACTTCTGAGGATCAAACTCAAGGCCTCTTGCATGCATAGTGGTAAGCGCTGTACCTCTAACTCAGGGAGCACTTTTTATTCACGTTAGTAACACTGAATATAACATTTTATTCTGACCCAGCTCATTTTATTTTAGCCTTCCTTCTCCACCAAGTCATTGCTATAGTGCATCTGTTGGAAACACTATTTGGATCCTAATCTAAAACATAAGTTGGTCCAATGCAGATGGTTTCCCTGTATTTTCCTCTTTATTGTACTTGTCTCTTTTTTCTAAGTATGGTACAATTTTACTTCAATACCTTCTTTTCTGTCTCTGTAATATAAAAAGGTTACACTTACTACTAAAACCCATAAAAGGAAATATTAAGGCGCTGAAAAGTGGCTCCAAGGACTGAGCCTATGTACTCCATGAGAGAGACCCACGTTCAATCTTAAGCACTGCACGATTCCCCTGTGTGTTATTGGGAGTGTCCCCGAGCACAGAGCTGGGACTAACTAACCAAGGTCTGGTCCAATCCTCTCCCTCTCCCCGCCCCTCACCCAAAAGAAGAAATACTTGGAAGGAAATCAGTGGCGCCAAAGAGATTAACCCAAAGGACTGAAACAGAAGCTGGGCTTGATTTCATGCACTACATGGGCTCCCAAGCACCTCTGGGATTATTGCCTGACTCATGAGCTAGGAGCAGCTTGTGAGCACAGCTGGGTGTGGCCCGAACCGTGCCAAAGGAAATATCCAAGGTCCATGAATTTAAATCTTATTATTTCCCCTGGGAGCTTTGCATAATTAAGAGTGCTAACTCTGGTGCTATACTGCTTTATGTTCACACCCGGACTTTGCCACTCTGATCTTCTCAGTCTCAGTTTCCTTATCTGTAGGGTGAAGATTGTAAACTATGGCAACAGTAATAGTGTAATTTCCTCACACTGTGGTAGTGCGGATTAGCTGAGTTAATTTAGTATTCTTAGAACAGCCTGGCATGCTTGGGGGGTAGCCAGCGGGCTGGAGCTCATGCGGTCAGTTGGGAGACAGGACTTGATCCCTGCCATCCCATGATCCTCTGCGCACGACCAGGCGCCACCTCCAAGCACTGAGCTCGGGAGAGCTCTGAGCACTGCAGAGTGTTGCACCCCTCTAAATCCCAACAACTGAAACACCAAAACCGACCTACATACTTCTTATTTTCTTTTTTATTTTAAGGCACAGGGTTTGGGCCACACATGGTACTGGTCAGGGCCTACTTCTGGCTCCGTGCTCAGGGATGACTCCTGGAAGGCAAGTCTAGCGCCAACCTCCCTGTACTCTCTCTCCAGTAATGATTCTTATTTCACCCAACAATTTCCTTCACTCAAATTTATATTTAGATCAAATCATGGATTACATAAGGCTTTGTGTTCTACTTCATCTCATTTACTATTCATGAGCATCCCTTCACACTGCTCTTTTATTTTTTTAAATATATTTTTCTCGACAACCCGACGCTTCACTTTATGTCTTTTCCACACTGTCAGCTGAGAGCCTGGCACAAGCTATTGATGTTTGTGGGTCACCAGGGCTGTCTTCCACGGTGCTCAGATGCCATCCCATACTACTTGACATATTTTGCTTAAAGATTTTACTATTGTTAATAGTGGCGATCTCACAAGCTTATGTTTATATGGTGATTTCTTTTTGTATTTAGCAACACTTTCCAGGAATATAATTTTTGATTTTGTAGGTAACATTTAAAACTCTTTTCTTCCTTCTGTGTAGTTCCAAAGAAGCAACTGCGTTCTGTACGTGATGAAACGAAAGGTCACATACCAGCATGATGAAGTCATGTTCGTGCAGGAACTGACTCACCATGAGAGATGGATAATGTCTGCTCTGCTGCTTCATGGTTGTCATCAGCCACCAGCCTTCATTCATTCATTCATTCATTCATTCATTCATTCATTCATTCATTCATTCATTTATCCAGCTTTCAGGATTCTCCTAAGATTGCCCACATTCTTCTCTCCTCTTTTTTTTTTTTTTATTAAACTTTTGGGGTTTTTTTTTTCTTGTTTTTGGAACACATCTGACTTTTCTTAGTACTTACTCCTGACCCTGTGCTTTGGGATCACTTCTGGTGCTACTCAAAGGTCCATGGGCTGCTGCTGGGGATCGAACCCTCATCAGCTGCCAGCAAGGCAGGTACCTGAACTATTAAATGTCTCTGGACTCCAATTCAAAGTTAAGTAGAAGGAAATATTACAACAGAAAGTGAGGGACTTAGAAAAACAGTGACAGGAATTACGTATAGAAACACCACTTCATAAACTTCCCAGGTTGATTCTGAATATTTTCTGCACTGTGTGATGATTATAGGCAAATTTCTTTCTCTTTTTTACATAATGGAGGTGTTTATTTCAGATTTACTACAGACCACGATTGACTAAAACACGTTTACGGTTTGTTATTATAAAACTATCAAACTGAAAAATTGAAACAACAGTTTAACCTATGATCATATTTCTCAACAATTTTACCAAGTTTACAAATTTCCCCCTATGTTTTAACTTTGTCAAACCATTTGAAAATAATATATGGATGTCCTAGTGTTTTCACTTTATTTTATTTTATTTATTTGATTTTTTGGGTCACACCCGGCGATGCACAGGGGTCACTCCTGGTTCTGCACTCAGGAATTACCCCTGCAGTGCTCAGGGGACCATATGGGATGCTGGGAATTGAACCTGGGTCTACCGCATGCAAAGCAAATGCTCTACCCACTGTGCTATCACTCCAGCCCCTATTTTCACTTTAAATATCTTAGTATGCATGGCCCACGAATGAGCAACTTCTCTGCATAGTTAGGCAAGTTTCAAAGAGGCATTTTCTTTTCTTAAGGAGCTGCACTTTGGGTAACCTGATATTGCTTACTGAAATAGAAACATTTTCTTGGACAGATCCTATGTCAGAATCATAGAGGTGTTCCTGAATCCAAGAAGTCTGCATAATAGTTTCCCCTGCATCTCAATTTTATTAAGATAAAGAAACCAGTAATGATATTGTCTAAGTCGTTTCCTTGGAAGCAGAAATCTTTTCAAGTAAAAATTTTAGCTGCATAGGCTCCAGCTTTTTATTAGCACTGTAGCACTGTCGACCCACTGTTCATCAATTTGCTCGAGCGGCACAAGTAATGTCTCCATTGTGAGACTTGTTACTGTTTTTGGCATATTGAATACGCCACGGGTAGCTTGCCAGGCACTGCCGTGCGGGCAGGATACTCTCAGTAGCTTGCCAGGCTCTCTGAGAGGGACGAGGGAATCAAACCCAGGTTGGCCGCATGCAAGGCAAAAGCCCTACCCGCTCCAGTTACTGGTGCCCGCTTGAGCAACTTTTATTACTTTTAGAAAAATTAAAGTCATCAAAGTTTCCTTATAAGGAATAAAAAAGTGTATATATATATATATATATATATATATTTAGTCTACTACATTCTAAGTTTAGTTTTATATTCTTCCATGATGTCCCCAAAGTTCTATGAGTCTTGCTCCTTTCTGTGTCTCCTTTATTGACGGTCTACTCACGTGGCAGTGCTCCTTCTTACCACCTCTGTGATTGGCAGTGCTCCGAGGACTCACCTAGCTAAGTTTTTATATTACTAATGAAATGAACAATCTTTTCAGGAAATAGCCCGAGGTGGAAACTACCCTCCTTATCACTGATAGTTTCTTCCTAGATGTTATGGATTAGTCCTCTCTGGTATTCTCGAGAACCAAGGGTCATCACAAAGACATTTTCTGTGTGTGTTGAGGGGGGCGGGGAAAGGGAGAGGGAGAACAAAAGACATTTTCTTCTCCCTCAATTGTGAATTTTTTTTTTAAGGGGCTTTCCACCATTTCTGGAAAACTTCAAAAATGACCTCATTTCCATTGAGTTAGATATGTGTCCCAGGACAGGGAGATAGCATAACCAGCTGGGCTGAACAGGAGCTCTGGATGCAGGGGAACTTGTTCAAACCCTGACACAGCATGCTCCTTAGAGCACTGTTGGGAGTGACCTCTGAGCACAGAGCTGGGGGTAGCTCCTGGAGTAGCTGGGTATAGCCCCTTTCCCCAAATAAAAAAAATTAAAAGGGAGAAAGAAATATGACTCACCAGGCTCATCTTAGCAGAGATTGTGTGAGTAGGAAATTATTTCTTTTAATCACAGCATCATTTAACCTCTGAAGATAGTGCTTTGTACACAGGGATGACACCCTACATTGCTCAGAGGAGCAGATGGTGTTGGGAATCAAACCCCAGTTCCAACATCCACTTGGCCCTTTGAGCCATCTTTCCTGCCCACGCAGTATTTATATATATATATATATATATTTAAAAAAATTAAAAAAATTTATTGAATCACCCTGAGATAGTTACAAGCTTTCATGTTTGGGTTATAATCACACAATGATGAAGCACCCATCCCTACACCAGTGCACATTCCTCACCACCAATATCCCTGGTATACCCCCCAACCTTTCCTACCCTACCCCTGCCTCCATGGCAGACAATATTCCCCATACTCTCTCTCTACTTTTGGACATTATGGCTTGCAGCACAGATACTGAGAGGTCATCATGTTTGGTCCATTATTTACTTTCGGCACACATCTTCCACCCCGACTGACTCCTCCAACCATCATTTTCTTAGTGATCCCTTCTCTATTCCATCTGCCTTCTCCCCTCCACTCATGAAGCAGGCTTCCAGCTATGGGGCAATCCTCCTGGCCCTTGTATCTACTGTCCTTGGGTGTCAGTCTCATGTGATGTTCTTCTATACTCCACAAATGTGTGCAGTCCTTCTATGTCTGTCCCTCTCTTTCTGACTCATTTCACTTAGCATGATACTTTCTATGTCTATCCCTTTACACATTGTGTAGTATACACAATGGAATACTACACAATAGCACTGTAGTCCTATTGTTCATTGATTTGCTTGAGTGGGCACCAGTAATGTCTCCATTATGAGACTTCTTGTTACTGTTTTTGGCTATCGAATACGTCACAGATAGCTTTCCAGGCTCTGCTGTGTGGGCGGGATACTCGTGGTAGCTTGCTGGGCTCTCCAAGAGGGACTGAGGAATTGAACCCGGGTCGGCCGAGTGCGAGGCAAACGCCCTACCTGCTGTGCTATCGCTCCAGTCCTACATAGTAGTTAGGAAAAATGAAGTCATAAAATTTGGATGGAATGGAGAGTATCATGCTGAGTGAAATAAATCAGAAGGAGTGGGGCAGATAGAAAATGACTTCATTCATTTATGGAATATAAAAAACTATATAGTAGTAGACTAATATCCAAGGCCAGGGAAAACAAGGGCTAGGAGGACAGGTCAATGGTTGAAATCTACCACAAGTGTGTGCAAGGTCCAGAGTAGGTAAGAAGGGACTAGAATAACAATATTAGTTGGAAATTACCACAATGGACAAAAACTGACTGTTAAACGTAGGTAAAGGCATATACACGACAACCATTTGTATATGTATTGCAAGCCATAATGCCAGAGAGAGAGAGAGAGAGAGAGAGAGAGAGAGAGGAAGGGAGGGAGGGAGGGATGGGGAGGGAGAGAGGTGCCTGACATAGAGGCAGGCTGCGGATGGGGTGGGGGGTGATGCGAGGGGAACTGGGAACACTGGTGCAGAGCTCCTCTGGCCTGTAACCCAAGATGGCACAGAGTTGACACAGGTGGACTGACGCATTTTGGGAGTCAGGATCACAGCGGTTAAGTGCTCTTTTCTCTGAAGGACAGCCTGGATTTGTTGCTGTTTTTGTTTTGGGGACCTTAGGTAGAGGCACCAGGTTCACCAAGGCGACACTTGGCAGCTCAGGAATCACGTGATGCTGGCCGCAGAACCCTGGGCCCTGCATGTATGATTCTCCGTTTTTCGGCTTATCAGTTGGGTGACCTAACGCTACCTGGGTGACCACACACCTTCCGCGCCTCACTTGCACCATGCACTACAGCGAAAGGATTCTTGACCGAAATGCTAACATATTTAGAACAGGGTCGGTACACAGTAAGTCTTGCATCAGTGTTCTTCTCTTGAATGCAGGAAGGAATTGAATCCCTTGAAAGTGAATACACGCGGTCCTCTAAACAGATCAGACGCGCTCCACTGCCTGCACCCAAGATAGGGAAAGTAACAGTCGTTGCTCTGCTTCACTGCACCATGTCGCCAGCCGAGGCTGATGTCCCCTAGGCAGAAGAAGGGGTATCAGACGACTCGACCGGACACTAGCCTCCGGCCACCTCCAGGTGGCACTGCTCGAGGTTGTCTAGACCATACAGGGGGGCCCACAAGCGGAGGTTCTTCTGGGGCGGTGGGGAAGGGGGGGTTATATGAAACCCGGGCGGCGTTCCGGAATTCCACCGAGACTTCCCTGAAACTCAGGCGGGTCGGCAGAGTCCGCGCGCACGTACCGCCCACGAGTGCACTTTGATCGACAGCTGCTCTAGGGCCGTGGGAACCTGTGGGCGGGATCCCAGCGCGGTAGCAGAGGGGTAGCCAATAGGCGACCGAGTGGCTATCTGTGTCAGGGCGGGGCTGTCTGTGGCAGAGGCGGAGCCATCCGTGTCAGGGGCGGGGCCATCTGTGGCAGGGGCGTGGCGAGGCCGCCGCGGGGCGGGGCCGGCGGGTGCCGAGCTCGGGCCACCGCGGCGCGGGCGGGACTTCACACTGTCCCGGGCCCGGCGCAGCTGCGCGCTCGTGCCAGGTAAGCTCGCCGCCGGCCGGCGGGTAGGAGGGGGGACTCTGCGGGGCGGTGGGGGGCAGTCGGCGGGCCACCGCGCTGTTTGTGACGGGCGGATGACCCTGGTGGAACCAGGAGGGTTTTATTTCTTCGCCGGGGTGGGCGCTGCTCTGCCCAGCCAGGTGAAGGACCGGGCTCCCTGGGGCCTTGCAGGCGGGAGGGACAGGTGCACGGCCGCCGCAGCCGAGCCTTTCCGGTCCCGGGCTGCCTCTCCCGGGAAGCACCCGCCCCTTCCCCCCCACCCCCGGGGAGCCCGGGCCGCTGCGCTGCAAGTTCAGGGTTGGGTTGGCTTAGCAGCTGCGCGGCGCGGTGATTCCGGCTTTGCCCGGGCTGGGCTGCAGTTTGGAGAGAACGTTGGCAGAATCTCCCCAGACTTTCCACAGACGCACGTGTCCGAGGGCCTCACCCTCCCTTTTAAATGTTTCTCCTGGGAAGTTGCCATTGAATCTGGAAAACAGGGGTCTTGGAAAAACGGGGACTTTGACCCGAGTGTGCACTTTTTACTTCGGATTCTAAATTTTCCATTTCATTGGATTCATTTTCCCCTGGAGAGAACTAGCCCACGACCTTACTTTGGAAAACAGCCTCTTCTGTTGTTATTCTGCGGAGTATTTGATTCGAAGGGTTGATCGCAGTGCTTACTTGGAACAGCAGGAGGATGAGTGCCCAACGGGTTTGAAGGTTGTCCAAAAGAGCCCAGCGTTTTTGAGCAGTTCCTCCGTGTTTTCCAGGGAGCGCCTGCTTTCCTCTTAGGAAATAGTGAAGATTTCAGCGTGCCGATGCATGGGAAAGAAAACTCACCACAAACCAGTGGGTGTTTCAGTTATGTTTAGAATCTAACAGGTTCCTTTGTGATACCAGTAACTCCTGGATGTCATGATTGATATGGAGAAGAGGACAGACGCCCCATGATTTTCTCTTTTATGTATTGGAAAGTATTGTTTAGACAGGTTTCTTGGTCAGAGTTTAGGTGAGATCCATACTCCAATCGATCTGATCAACATGTGACTCCTCTTCCCCACCCTCTATGCTGACTGCTGCAGCTGAGTATTTATGTTAATGATTCCGATTTCTTCCCATTCGGGTGTATGTGCATTTTAGTTTGTGGAACTGTGCGGGGGCAAATGTTGTAAGTATGCAAATCAGGGCTATGTTTTATATGACAGTATCTTTGTCCCACATCAGTAGTTGTTGAGCTAGAATTTTCACGTGTTCCCAAATAGGAAAGGACATAGAACATTCTTAAATGCTGAGCAAGGTTGACCGAGGTACCAGCTTATCGTATGCCTCTGCATAATTCCGTGTTCTCTGGGTCTAGTTTTCTGAGGACAAGAGTTACATGTTTTTTGAAATCAAATTATGGTCAAGTTCAGACAATGCCAATGCCATCCTGAGGCTGACCATTGGCAGGGTCGTTGGAAGGGCTGTGAGCAGTGTCTGGTCCACTTTTGTGCTTGAGGAAGAATGGCGGGTCCTGCTGCCATCCTTTGATTATCCACAGTCCTGGGAGCCTGGACCTCAGGCACTGGAAGAAACCTGGTCCCATCAGGTCCATCTGGTTGGTACCTCCCCTCCCCACCCTAATTCTTGCAGCTGCTGGGCTTCCATCCCGCCCCACCCTTGCTTGGATTCCCACCTGCACAGAGTAGCTTCACATTCTGAAGGGCGGGGAGATTTGGTCCTGAGGTGTATGAGGCATTGACTCTCAGCCTGCTTCTCGGTGCCCCATGGATGCTTGGGCAATATCTGTTGATCCCAGCATCGCTTGTTCCAGAGCCCCCAATTACATTCTTTTCTTTCTTTCTTTTTTTTTTTTTGCTTTTTGGGTCACACCCAGCGATGCACAGGGGTTACTCCTGGTTCTGTACTCAGGAATTACCCCTGGCGGTGCTCAGGGGACCATATGGGATGCTGGGAATAGAACCCGGGTCAGCCGCGTGCAAGGCAAATGCCCTACCCACTGTGCTATCGCTCCAGTCCCCTCCCCCCCAATTATATTCTTTTCTTATTCTCTGTAAGGCTAACTGGAACTTAGGTCAGCAGCCTTTGGGGGCTGTCCCCTTGATGGGAGTAGTGTCAACTTGGCATTTGCTTATTAGAAAAAGAGCAAATTGTAGAGGTAGTACAGGAGGTCATATGCTTGCCTTGCATGCTGCTGACCCCAATTCATTGCTCAGGACATGCACTACTGCTAGGGGTCACTTCTGAGCATAGAACTAGGAATGGCCCTACAACACCTCTAAGTGTGACCCTGACCATTCTAAAAAGAAATGAAAATCACCAAGGATCACTTGTCATTGTGAAATGGCCTTGTACTATGAGATTTTATCATGAGAATACTATGAGAAGAGTTTTGTTGAAAAGAAAACTTTTCAGAGAGAAGCCTCCTCCTCCACATTCCACCTACCTTGCCTTTTATTTTTTGATAGTGGCCTAGATGTACAAAAGTATATCAATTACTGTGATGAAACAGATATGAAATTTTTCAAAAAATGAACACTTTTTAGGGAAACAAAAAAGGACAGGTCCACACAAACACATATGGGCATAAAAATCAACTTTTTTTGTTTTTTTTTTTAGTTTTAAACTTTCATCCATGCCACGTTTCTCTCTCACCAAAAACAACCACTTGTAATTCTTGGAATTTATTGTGGTATTTACTGTTTGCAAGCTGAAACTTCTTGAATTTTTTAGTCTCAAGCATTTTCTGTTGATTTCCTAGTGGGAGATAAAGACTTTACTCATATTTTCCTCGAATCCCAACACAACCATGGCTTCCCTATTTTCCGATCACTACAATAGTTCAAAGTAGTTCGGCAGCTGGAGGAATGGTGTAGGGGTCAGACGCTTGCCTTGCAGGTGTCTGACCCCGGTATAATCCCTGGCAATAGATGATGTCCTTTAGCAAGGCCTGAGTGACTTCAGAGCCCAGAATTGGGAATAGTCCCTTGAGTACCACTCTGTGTGGGCCCCCAAACAAAACTAGTTTTGGTTAGGTCAGTGTTCATAGTGAAGCCAAGGACAGTTTTTTTGTTCTTGTTTTTGACAGGGCTAGCAATTGCTTGGGTCATTCATTTACTTGGGGGCGTATGTCTGAGTGTGTCTGTGTGTGTGTGGAGGGCAGATTCAGGAATTCAATCCAGAGCCTTCAGGGCTTCACATATATGAGGCATATGCTCACCGCTGAGCCCACACCTTCATTCTCCATTGGCTGTGGCTCATCCTTAATTCAACTTAAAGCTCTTTTTCCTAGTGGTACCCATGGCTTTCTTCTGGCTCTGTGCTAGGGATCACTGATGGCAGTGCTCAGGAGGCCATCTGTGGCGCTAGGGATAGAAGCCAGGTAGGCAGTGAGCAAGGCCAGCCAACTCTCCGGACTCCTCCCTGGCCATCACTCAAAACTCTCACCAGGTTTCCAAATCTCTCAGACACACGTGTCAGTTTCATTTTCCTCACCGGAAGGAGTCATCATTGATCCTGCTGCTGTGTTCCAACTGGGAGCCATTGCCCTCAGGATGTAGGGGATGGAGTCACCTAAAGGGATCCTTGTCCTCTCCACTGTGTTGGCTTACCTGTCACCTGCAGCACAGGCCTTTATTTTTCTCATAGACTCCCTTGTTTGGTAGGATGCACTCTCAGAAAAATTTCTCAGCGAAGAATACATGGAATCTTCTATTATTCAAGGATGGTGAGTCCCTGAAAATAGCTATTTCTGCAGTTGGTAGCTCAGCTGACTATTGGAATTTCAGGGTGGAAAATGTGAAGTCATTGTTTCATTCTATTTAGTTTGTGCCCCGGGATTGTTCTCATTCCTCTGTTCCGTGGTCTGTGGTGGTCTGTGGTTGCCACACTTCTGTGTCCCTTCTGGAAGGTTAGGGCTTTCTCGCGGTCTTCCTCATTCTGAAATGCCATAATGGGCACCTTGGGGTGCGTCTGTTTCTGTCCATTGTGCTCAGCTCTTGGAATCTAGAAGCTTCTCCTGCAGTTTGGGGTGCATTTTGTAGTCATCTCATGGGTAAATCTCCTGTTTCCTGGGATTTTACTTGTTTAAATAAGTGGATAGTTGGGCTTGGTAGCCATACCTGGCGATGCTCAGGGGTTTCTCCTGGCTTGGGTAACTCCTGGTTACTCAGCACCCAGGAATCACTCCTGGTGGGGCTTGGGAATGATCAAACTAGGGTTGTCCATGTGCAAGGCAGTGTCTTACCCAAGGTACTATCTCTGCCACACTAAGTGGATTTTTCTTTTTGGGGGGGTGGACCTATGATTTTGTTCTGCTTCTGGGGAGATTTTCTCAATTTTGTTTTATTAATGTTTTTGGTTTTGGGCTGCTCAGGGATTGCACCTCACTCCGTGCTTAGGGAATTACTCTTGGCAGATCTTGAGGAACCATATGAGGTGCCAGAGAATGAACGTGGGGGTCAGCTGCATGCATGGAAAGTGACCCACATACTGTACTATCTCCCCAATTCCAATTTTTCAATTTCATTATTCACTTCTTTTACTGAGTTCTTTATGTTATATACTTTCCATTTTTAAAAAAAATTGAAAAATCTTTCTCTAGTTCTCTGGATATCTAAACATGTATTTGTATATATGTTAATCAGTTTCTTCCTTGCTTTAGATTTATGGTCAGTGTCTTCTCTTATTTCCTTCATGAGATCAATGATTTTTTCCCTTTGGTTGTTGGGTCACCCTCATCGGTGCTTGGGGATTTGCTGGATCAGTGTTTGGGGAACCCTGTGACACTTGGGATCAAGTCCAGGGTCCCCATTTGCAAAGCACACATTCCATTCCTTTGAACTATTTCTCTGGCTCCCTCATAATTTTTTTGAGGGGGGGGGCAAAATGGGAAGATTTTTTTCTTCATGTATAGACTCCAGCCCAGCGGGTAGGGATTTACCTTGCAAGCGGCTGACCTGGGTTCGATTCCTCCGTTCCTCCCTGAGAGCCCGGCAAGCTACAGAGATTATCCCGCCCACACGGCAGAGCCTGGCAAGCTCCCCATGGCGTATCCGATATGCCCAAAACAGTAACAACAAGTCTCACAATGGAGATGTTACTGGTGTCTGCTCGAGCAAATCGATGAACAACGGGACGACAGTGCTACAGTGTAGACTCAGTTCCCCCAAATAGCCTTTTTCTATTGATTTGTTTAGATTTCTTTCATTTTCCAAATTTTCCTCCGACTGCAATCCTTCTTGATCGTCTGTTCCTATTTGAGTGAGGGATCACAGAAGCTGAAGAAGCAGTGGGCTTGTTGAGCAGGAATTTTACGGGCTGGCTCTCCGGTTTGGGGGACCTCTGATCTCATCTCTTCTTGGGCTGGCGAGAGTCCTCGGAAAGACTCCTCTAATCTTGATCCTAGAGGTTGACAGAGCGGCTGCCCGGAGCCGAGGCTGAGTAGGGGAGAAGCTGAATGCAGTGTTCACATGCTCTGGTCCCCCGGCCTCAGTGTTTTCAGCAAAACACCTGAGCTGTGCCTGAGGGAACCCAACCCAGACACCTTCTCTTTTACCCTTTTGGAGCCTGTGCTAAGAGGTGGCAGGTGTTGTTTTTTTTTTTTTTTTGCTGGGGTTGGGGGTGGCATTAACCTAACTGCTCAATGGCCAAAGGGATCTGGGAATTCCACCTGCTTATTCTGTTTGTTTTGGGGCTTTGTCTGGTGATGTTCAGGGGTCACTCCTGGCTACATGCTGAGGGATTGTATGGCGCTGATGACCTGAACCTCCTGCACGCAAAGCATGTACTTCAGCCCCCTGAGCTTAATCCCCAGCCCTCTGCCTGTTTTCAAAAAACTTTCTACCCTTTGACTTTTCACTTCCCCCTCTCCCTGCAGAGGCTTCCAACTGCCTTTAATTGATTTTCCATTTTGGAGATTCCACCGTATAAATTGGGTTGTGTCTTGGCTTCTCCTCACCCCACCAAAATGATTTTATTAATCTCTCTTTTCTCATTCCCCTCATCCGTATGAGTTTTTAATAAAAACCAACACGAAGAAAACAATCCCCTTAATTCTCAGGAGGGAGAAAGAATGGGAGTTTCAGTTCTGTTTGTCACAAGTGTAGCATATACATTTCTTTCCTTTTTTTTTTTTGTCTTTTTTTGTTTTGGGTACATTTAGCTCAGGGATTACTCCTGGTTCAGTGCTCAGGGGACCATATGTGGTTCCAGAGATCAAACCTGGGTTGACCATGTGTGAGACATTATTCTAACCTCTGTACTGTCCAGCTCCAGAATATACATATTTTTTACTTTAAAAATTGATTTACCTTTGTAACTTTCCACATGGTGATTCAATAAAAGAATAAATTAAAAAATATTTTATGAAAAAAATTGATTTACAGTTAGGGGCTGGAGCGATAGCACAGCTTGTAGGGCATTTGCCTTGCATGCAGTCGACCCAGGTTCAATTTCCAGCATCCCATATGGTCCCCTGAGCACCGCCAGGAGTAATTCTTGAGTGCAGAGCCAGGAATAACCCCTGTGCATCGCTGGGTGTGACCCAAAAAGCAAAAAAATTGATTTAAAATTATTTTTTTGTGAGAGTCATAGCCCCAGTACTGGGAGGGAGGGATGGAGGTGCCAGGGTCAGACCCGGAGCTGAGAGGGGTTTGCAGTGTTGGATTGGGTTACATGCAGTACCTGGGATTGAATGCAGCGTCTTGCATAGTTTACATCTGCTCTGCCACGTGAGCCACAGTTCTCTGGCTTGGAATATGAATTCTTTTTTGTCTTTGGGCCACGCCTGGCAGTGCTCAGCGCTTAAACCTGGCTCTCTGCTCAAGGAGTCACTCCTGGTAGAGTTTTGGGGGACCATATGGGGTACTGGGGATTGAAGGCAGGTTGGCTGCATGTGAGGCAGGTGCCCAGACCACTGTACCACCTCTCCAGCCCTGAGATACAAATTTCCCACCAGCCTTTACCCATAGACTGGCCCGGTTAGGCTCTTTCCCGCCACACACCAACCTTCCTTTCTTCCTTCCTCTCTCTTCTTTTCCTCTCTCATACCCAGTAGTGCTCAGGGGCTACTCCTGAATCAGTGTCCAGGGGTCACTCCCAGCAGTGGGTGGGGGACCATGCAGTACCAGAATGGAATCCAGGACACCCACAGGCAAATAGGTGCTCCAGCCCTTTGGGCTGTCTCCCAGTCCTGCCTCACAAACCGTTCCTGGGGCTGGAGCCATAGTGCCGCAGGTATGGCCGTGCACACGGCACATGGAGCAGGATTCGATCCCTACCCCCTCATGTGGTCCTCCCAAACACAGGCAGGCGTGATCCCTGAGCACAGAGCCAAGAATAAGCCCCGAGTGCAGCCAGGTGGGACCCATCTTCCTTCCCCCACCCCCCGAATAAGAAAGAAACCTTTTCTGGTTAGTATGGGGGCATTTTGTTCCTGAGCTGGGTCTGGACCTCAGGTTCTCATACCCCTGGACCATACATTTACTCCCATTGCATCCCTGCTGGCCTGGGAGAAGAAACCTGGTTGGAGCCCTCTGGGGGGTGGGGGAAGGGGAGAGAGAGAGGGAGAGAGAGAGGGAGAGAGAGAGAGAGGGAGAGAGGGAGAGGAAGAGAGGAGAGAGAGAGGGAGGGAGAGAGAGAGGGAGGGAGAGAAGGGAGAGAGAGGAGAGAGAGAGGGAAGGAGAGAGACAGGAGAGAGAGGAGAGAGGAGAGAGAGGAGAGAGAGGAGAGAGGGAGAGGAGGGAGAGAGAAGAGAGGAGAGAGAGGGAGAGAGAGGAGAGAGGAGAGAGGAGAGAAAGGAGAGAGAGAGAGGGAGGGAGAGAGAGAGAAGAAAGGAGAGAGAGAGAGAGAGAGAGAGAGAGATTGCTGCTCTCACAGCTCTTCTTTCTGATGCTCCTGGTTTGGGAGGGCTCTCTGTCACTGAGCCCTCAGCACACGCACCTTTCACCAGAGTTCAGTAAGCCTCATATATATATATATATATGAATATATATGTATACATTTTTCATTAAAAATAATTTTTGGCTACACCCAGCGATGCTCAGTGGTTACTCCTGACTCTGCTCTTAGAAATTGCTCCTTGTGGTGCTTGGGAACCATATGGGATGCTGGGGATTGAACCCAGGTTGGCTGTGTGCAAGGCAAATGCCCTCCCCGCTCTACTACCCCTCCGACCTAGTAAGCATTATATTTTAGGGTGCAGGAGGGCCCTGGCTGTTGGGGAACAGTTTTTTCCCAACGCGCCCCCAACACATTGTGCACTGGGTCCGGGCAAAGGTGGGATGAAGGATGACGGGCGCGGGGAAACCACTGCGGGAGACAGCTGATGGCTTTTCGCTTTATTGCTAAAAACACACGTATTTTGTAGAGGGTCTCCGTGTCAGAGGATGGTCCAGTCACATACAGCTGAGCTGACCTATCACCTGTCCAGCTTCGCTTTGCCCCCGCCCAGTCCCACTTAGGGCGAGATGCCGCAGTTATGAATGACTCGCTAGGCACAGGTGACAAGTCTTGGGGCTTGGCTGAGACTCAAGGCCAGATACCTGGTGCTTTGAAAGTGTGCCCAGACACTCCCTCGTGGGTTGCTATGCGGGGACAGGTCTTATCTGCCCTGGAGCCTGTTGCCGTGCTCCACACCGGGCCACGTGACCGCAGCGGGAGTTCCCACGGTCTCCTGCGGAGGCCTTACCCTGCATCCTCTCCTCCCGTCGCCCGGCTCTTGAGCTTCGGCGAAGGGGCGGTTCCTGTTTCAGAGGTCTGAACCAGGGGGACGTAGCTGGGGACCGAGCAGTACAGCCTTCCACCCCACCTCGCCCACAGAGTCATTCCTCGCGCTCCCTTCCTGCGGGCGCCGGCCAACATTCCATTCCCAGGCCTTCCCCGCGGCGGCCTTGCTTGGTGCTAGAGTCAGCTTTGTTTCCGGACTGTCTTATCTGCACAGAACATGCCAGCGCGGGGGCAGTGGCGAAGCCCAGCAGGCAGTGGGTGTAGTTGGGGGGGGGTGGCAGGACTTGCTCTTTAGAGGAGGAGACCAGGGAGTCAGGAGGTTAGAGGACCTTTGCGATGCCCAGGATGGAACCAGGGTCCGTTGCATGCAAGGCAAGCGTCTTAATGCTTATCCTACCTCTCTGCCTCCCACCCCCATTTTCTATTTTGTTTTGATTTTGAGGCTGTACCTGTGGCCAGCTCTGCTTGAGGGGCCGTGTGTAGTGCTGGGGGTAGAACCAAGGGCCCCCACATGCAGAGCTCGTGTTCAGCCCTTGGATCCATCTCTCTGGCACCCTTCTCTATTTATTTATTTTTTTGCTTTTTGGGTCACACCCAGTGATGCACAGGGGTTACCCCTGGTTTATATACTCAGGAATTACTCCTGGCGGTGCTCAGGGAACCATACGGGATGCTAGGAATCGAACCCGGGTCAGCCGAGTGCAAGACAAATGCCCTACCCACTGTGCTATCGTTCCAGCCCCTCTCCTCTATTTTTCTAAATAGAACCTTTGAAACATCCCAGCCTCTCTGTACAGTAATTTTCTTGAAGGTGTTAAGTTCTTCACATATTTTTTTTATTTGTCTTATTATTATTTTTGTTGTTGTTCTTTGGGCCACACCCGGGAGTGCTCAGGTGTCTCTCCTGGGGGACCATATGGGATACTAGGGATCGAACCTGGGCCGGCCATGTGCAATGCAAATACCCTACCCACTGTTCTGTGACTCTGACCTCTTATTTTATCTCCTGAGCCTGGATCTTAGGGGAAAAGCATAGTGCCTAATGAGCATTCGAGCAGTTGAGAGAAAAAAAGGGCACTTGTTCATAAGCTCTTCAACGTGTATCAGGTGGCCTAAACTCATTCAGTTCTTGAGTAGATGTTCCCTTCAGCATATCCACAGAAGCAGAACACATTCAATGTAAGTTTTTTTTCAAAGGTATTGTTTATCATATTATTTGAAATATTCCTCATTCTGGGGCTGGAGTGATAGTACAGTGGGTAGGGCATTTGCCTTGCAGGCAGCTGACCTGGGTTTGATCCCTGAGATCCCATGGTGCTCCGAGAATGCCAGGAGTGACCCTTGAGTGCAGAGCTGGGAGTAAGCCCTGAGCATAGCCGGTCGTGGCCCCAAAACAAGTAAACAAAAACAAACAAACAAACAAAAACCAAAAAGAGAAAGAAAAAAAATCCCTCATTGGAAACATTTTTTTTTTCTTTTTGGGTCACACCCGGCAATGCACAGGGGTTACTCCTGGCTCTGCACTCAGGAATTACTACTGGCGGTGCTCAGGGGATCATATGGGATGCTGGGAATCAAACCCGGGTCGGCCACATGCAAGGCAAACGCCCTACCCACGGTGCTATTGCTCCAGCCCCTGGAAACATTTTTGAAAGGACAATCTTTTTCATGATAATGCGAGTTATTTTCCACCCATTTATTCTTAGATTAGCATTGTGATTCTCCTTTTTAATTCCCCCCTTTTCCTTTTTGTTTGTGTTTTTTTTGGAGGGCCCATACCTGGTGCTGCTGGAGGGCTCTTCTCAGCACAGTGCTCAGAGCGGAGGCTGCTCCCAGCAGTGCCCAGAGGCCCACCCTGCCCAGGGTTGAACCCAGGCTGTGTGCAGGTGCCCTGGCTCGGGACTTGTCTCCCGGGCCTGGATAGCCTCCTTCCCCGCTTTGTGTTTGATGGTCAGGCCTTGCACACTCTTGGTTCTGGTTCTTGGATCCACACTCTTGGCCGGATCCCACGTGGCAGTGCCACGGGGACGGCTCTGGGTGCATGAGGGGCAGTGTCCGCGTGGTTTCACACTGAACGGTGGTTAAGAGAGTGTAACTTTTGGATGACGGAGGAAACTGCTGATTCGATGTCCTCATAGTTGTGTTTTGACGCTACCCTTCCCTTTCTTCCCTTCTCTCCCCTCCCTTTCCCTTCCATTTCTTTCCCTCCCCTTCCTTTCCCTTTATTCTCTCTCCCTTCCCTACTCTCTCCTTCCCTTCCCACTCTGGAGACTGCACGCTAGGATGGGATGCTGGGCAGCCCAGACAGCAAAGCTGGGGTTGTGTTTGGTACATGCAGGAGGGGCTGGAGCGATAGCACAGCGCGTAGGGCATTTGCCTTGCATGCGACTGACCCTGAGTTCGATTCCTCCGCCCCTTTCGGAGAGCTCGGCAAGCTACCGAGAGTACCTCGCCCGCACAGCAGAGCCTGGCAAGCTACCCGTGGCGTATTCAATATGCCAAAAACAGTAACAACAAGCCTCAAAATGGAGACGTTACTGGTGCCTGCTTGTGCAAATCAACGAGCAACAGGATGACAGTGACGGTGACATGTGGGAGGGCATCAGGCATTGAACTCATGACCTCACATTTTTGAGGCAGGCATTCTTACTACTGAGCCAGCCTAAGTTTGTGTGTGTGTTGATGAGTTTGAAGATTAAACCCAGGGACTCTTGCATTTGAAGCAGGCGCTGTACCACCAAGCCATTTCCCAGGCCACACATTTTATGTTTTTTTAAACAAATTATTATTATTATTAATAACAATAATAATAATTATTCATCTGTTCAGCAGTGCCTGAAGGCTGGTCCTGGCTCTGTGCTCTAGGGCTGCTCCCACTGGTGCTTGGAGACGATGTGCCTATTAGAGCGTGTGCTAAGTCCAGCAGAACTATCTTTCCTGCCTATAAGTTTTATGTTTTTAAAAGAGGAAGATCCTTTTTGGATTTCTGCACTTTGTATCTACGTGTCTTATACTTCTTTTTTTTTAATTTTATTGAATCACTGTGAGATAGTTACAAGCTTTCATGTTTGGGTTACAATCTCACAATGATCAAACACCCATCCCTCCACCAGTGCACATTCCCTACCACCAATATCCCGGGTATACCCCCAACTCTTTCCCACCCTTCCCCTGCCTCCATGGCAGACAATATTCTCTCTCTCTACTTTTAGGCATTGTGGCTTGCAACACAGATACTGAGAGGTCATCATGTTTGGTCCATTCTCCACTCTTGGTGTGCATCTCCCATTCCCAGCTGGTTCCTCCAGTCATCATTTTCTTAGTGATCCCTTCTCTATTCCATCTGCCTTCTCCCCTTCACTCGTGAAGCAGTCTTCTAGCTAGTGTCATATAATTCTTGAGGGTAAAAAACGTTTGAAAAGCTTAGCCACAGCATCAAAATGTCAGATTAAAATTTGCCAGGTATTGTGAGAAATTCCTTATAATGCAAAACTCTTTTTTTTCTTTTTTTTGGTTTTTGGGTCACACCTGGCGATGCACAGGGGTTACTCTGCACTCAGAAATTACTCCTGTGCTCAGGGGACCATATGGGATGCTGGGATTTGAACCCAGGTCGGCTGCGTGCAAGGCAAACGCCCTACCCGTTATGCTATCACTCCAGCCCATAATGCAAAACTCTTGGTCACAAATCCTACTTCCTCTTTCTTCCTTCTATCTTTCTGTTTTGTGAAATTCTAAGCCTGAGTTACTGGGCAGAATGGTAACTGCTCATTTTCTTCCACAGAGCTCTGACAAAGCCTTTTCTTACTAAGCTTGTGGAAACTTTCATGTCTTCATATATCCCCCAATATTATGTTTCAACCACAACTTGTGGGATCATCCCATGATCACCCTGAAAATGAAATTTGTGGGTTTTATTCCTACAAAGGAGTGATTTCAGGATTTATTTTTCTGCAGATATAACATAAGTATGCAGTAAAGTTAGCATTTGCCGTTGTGGTTATTTTTATTTCCTGCTTTGGGTAAAAGAATAAAATGTTTGGCCCTTTAACTATGCAGAAAACAGAAATGCAGTTTAACCGAGCTTTGGATGGTGTCAGAAATGTAAATTTAAGTATGAATGTTTTAAACATTTTTTAAGGATTGTCAGTTATGTCACATATTTTAACTAGATATAGAAGTATTGCGTTAAAGAATTCTTGTTCCAAGGTTGGGGTGTGTATTAAAAAGGGGTCTTTGGGCTCAGAGCTGGTGATACTCACTTCTGGTTCCCCCCCAGATCAAGGAGACGTTTCTGGATGCTGACACTTGCCAACATTTAGTGTGCTCCTGATCTCTCCCTCTACCATAAAAACAAAACAAAACAAAACAAAACCCAGAATGGTCAGGCAGGAGTTCAGCAGTCTGAGTGCATGTGGAAAGCCCATTTTTAAAAAAAAATTGAAGGGATTTTTAGGTCACAGCTGGCAGTGCTCAGGGGTTACTCCTTGCTCTGCTGTCAGGAATCACCTGACAGGTACCTGGAGGTACTTGGGGAACCATCTGGGATGCCGGGGATTAAACTCAGGTAGGCCAGGTGCAAGGCAAGTGCCCTACCTGCTCTCCTATTGCTCTGGCCCCTCTTTTTCGTGTTTTATATATTTATATCACTGTATCACTGTTATCCTGTTGCTCATCGATTTGCTCGAGCGGGCACCAGTAATGTCTCCATTGTGAGACTTGTTACTGTTTTTGGCATATTGAATATGCCACAGGTAGCTTGCCAGGCTCTGTCGTGCCCGTGGGATACTCTTGATAGCTTGCCGGATTCTCCGAGGTGGACAGAGGAATCGAACCCAGGTCGGCCACATGCAAGGCAAATGCCCTACCTGCTGTGCTATCGCTCCAAATATGTTTTATATATAGATATACTTATATATCTATATGTAGATATATACCCAAGAGTTTTTGTATCTTTTTAGCTCAAAATGCAAGCAATACTCAAGTGTAAGGAGAAGTTATTAATTAATTTATCTTGTTTTTTGAGCCACCGTCTGCATCTGCCAAGCTTAGGGCCTAATCCTGTCACTGTCTTCACGAGTGATTCCTAGCCAGACTCTGGGGATCATATATGGTGCCTGACATTGAGTTGGGTCCGCTGCATGTAAAGCGGGTGCCTTAAGTGCTGTACTGTCTCTCCAGTAAAGAGGAGCTGATAAAAATAAGCTCAGAATCATTCTAGAGGGAATCTCAGTGAACTCAGTTGTCTGAGTTATTTCACTTAAAAAAAATCTTTCTCAACCTTTTATAAAACGTAGGGCTGGGGAGATAGCACAAAGGGCACAAGCCTTGCAGGTGCGAGGCACGGGGTTGGATGGGTCCCTGGCACTACATGGCCATCTGAGTACTTCTGGGCATAGTTCTGTATCCCCCAGAACCACTACGTCAAGTGGTATGGAATCACCCAGGCACAGAAATGTCGGGCTCAGACCCTCAGGTCGAGGTGGCGCTAGGATACCAATGCAATTACTTCATGAAATTATGATTGTTCAGCCACAAGTTTGTTTGGGTACTTTTTTTCTGGGGGTGGGTGAGGGTGGGTATACCAGGCTGGGTTTAGAGCTTACTCCTAGCTCTGTGCCCAGGGATTACTCCTGGAGGTGCTTTGGGCATTATTTGAGATGCTGGGGATTGAGCCCAGGTCAGCTATGTGCAGAGCAAGCACCCTACCCTCTGTTCTATCTCTACTGTCTTCACTGCATCACTGTCATCCCGTTGTTCGTCGATTTACTGAGTGGGCACCAGTAACGTCTCTATTCCTCCCAGCCCTGAGATTTTGGCAGCTTCTCCTTACTCATCTTTCCCAATGATTGGAGGCTCTTTCAGGGTCCGGGGAATGAGACCTTTTGTTACTGTTTTTGGCATATCGAATATGCCACGGGTAGCTTGCCAGGCTCTGCCCTTATGGGCAGAACCCTCCCCACCCCCCTCTGGGGGGCCCCAAGTGAAAACAGCCTGGCACAGAGTCCCCTCTACTGTCTTAATTATGACTTTTAAATAGTCTTTATGTTAATATGCAATGCTATTTGAAGCACTCCCCAATAATTGGACATTCGGTATTTTTTGCTTTCTTTATAATAGTGTTACTCTACCTCCCTGCCCCTGCCTTGCCCCCTTTCACCCCCACTTTGGGGGTAATTCCCTTGGAGCCTCATTCTCAAAATTCTAACCTGAGGTTAATGATTTTTGGCTTCTGTAATCATGTCAGGAGGATATAAAATGATAATTTGGAAAACTCACTGCCTGTATGAAATCCTATATAATGTTTTCATTTTCCTCTCTTGGACCTTTTAGAGCAATACTATCCCTTTGGTACAAGCAGTGACACAAAGTCCTTTGGCTGACGCCATTGAGGTCCTCTTAAAGTAAATACCCTGGGGAAGTATAGTACAGTGGGCAGGGAGCATGTGTCTTGCATGCAGCCTACGTGGGTTATATCCCTGGCACCACAGAGAGCCCACCAGAAATGATTCCTTAGCCCAGAAGCAGGAGCAGACTGTGTGAGCACAGCCAGATGTCACTCCCAAATACACAAAAAGCAAAGTAAAACAAAACGAAAAGCCAGAGTACCCTGACAGGTTGGTAGTGCCTGTCACTTGGCTTCTTTCTGTTGAGTGTTTGGGAGGAAAGGTTTCCAGGGAACAGAGATAGTTTGAGTAGCTGTGAAATGACATTTGACCTCAACACCTGAGATAAGGTTCATGAACCTTCCTGAAAGCAGAGAGGGCATCAAAAGTCCGGGCATCAGAAACCTATCAGGATCTCCAGCCTTTACACCCATTTCCTCATTCCTGGACTGCAAGAGGAAGTTAAGCAGGGCAGGGCAGCTGGCAACACTAGAGATTTTGTCCTTCATGCCATTTCTTGTTCAGGAAGAGATAGGATAGCAGGAAGGTGTTTGCCTTGCATGCAGCAGACTTAGGGTTGAGCCTCAGTACCCCAAACAGAAACAAACAAAAAAAGAACTCAAGCATAGTGAATTCCTGTGATACATTTCTGAATGCTCTTTTATCTTCTTTAATTTTTTTTAATTGAATCACTATGAGATAGACCCTTACGAAGCTGCTCATGATTAGGTTTCAACATACAGTGTTTCAACACTCATCCTTCCACCAGTGTATTTTGAGGAATGAATTTCCCAGCATGAGTGTCCCCATTTTCCCTCCCATCACCCCCCCCCCACCCCTCTATGGCAGACACTTCTCTCTCTGTCTCTGTCTCTCTCTTTCCCTCTCATTGTTCTTTGCAATATAGATACTGGAAGGTTATCAGGTATATCCCTTTATCTACTTTTAATGCTCAGTTCTTGTCCAACATGATATTTTCCAGCTATTATTGTTATACTGACCAGTGTGGATATCTTTTTCTAATGTTTAAAGCCTGGGCGAGATTTCTAAGTCAACTATTAACTGGAATTATGGTCCCATGTCTCAGGTTTTCTATCTATTAAACAAAGCATAATGACACCTAATTAGCAGTCAACTTCAGAAAGCGTCAGGGCCTCGTGTGTAATAAAGGACTTTGAGCTTTTCTTAGGTTGTTTTACACATTCATGAGTAAGGCGATGCCTGCTGTTTGTCAGAGTGCATCTATATTATGCCCATATTACAGAGGAGAAAAGTGACACTCGGGAGAAGGTGTTGGCTTGTGGAGAATCAGAGGGCAAATTCCGTGTGGTGTCCAGGATTTTCCTTGGACTTTGAGGACTCTGTGCCTGAGTGTGTATGTTCAAGGAAAGTGGGGTTTTAAAGTTATTTTGTTGCTGTTTTGTTTTGGGGCCACATCTGGCGGTATTCAAAACTTATTCCTGTGCTCAGGGATCACTCTTGGTGGTACTCGAAAAATTGTATGCGGTGCTGAGGATCAAACCAGGATTGTCAATATGGAAGGCAACCCCCTTCACCTCTGTACTATCTCTGGTCCAAATTCTACAGGTTTTTTTTTTTCTTTTTGGGTCACACCTGGCGATGCACAGGGGTTACTCCTGGCTTTGCACTCCGGAATTACTCCTGGCGGTGCTCAGGGGACCATACAGGATGCTGGGAATCAAACCCGGGTCAGCTGCGTGCAAGGCAAACACCCTACCCGCCGTACTATCGCTCCAGCCCCCAAGTTTTAAATTTTTTGTTTCTTTTTGGATCACACCTGGCGATACACAGGGGTTACTCCTGGCTCTGCACTCCTGAATTACTCCTGGTGGTGCTCGGGAGACCATATGGGATGCTGGGAATCGAACCCAGATCGGCTGTATGCAAGGCAAATACCCTACCCACTGTGTTATTCCTCCAGCCCCCCAAGTTTTACAGTTTTTAAGCAAATAAAAACATGAGGGCAGACTCTACTCCTTTGTTTTTCTTTCCTCTTTGGCCACATCTGGTGGTACTCATGACTCACTCATGGCTCTGTGATCAGCAGAGAACTCCTGGCAGTTCTCAGGGGCTCTGGGGTTCCGGGGGTTGAATCTGGGTTGGCTGCATGGAAGGCAAGCACCCTACCCGCTGTACTATCACCTTTGGACCTTACACACCTCCTTTGTAAAATAGAACATGTTTGTCAAGTTCACCAGTTTTTGTAGAGCTTATGTTTTGAAAAGACTTTAGACAAATACGATTAAATGGAGTTAATTGGTGTGTGTATGGGGGGGGGGCGGGCTCTTAGTAAATGTCAGAAATGGTAGGACAGAGGACTCATTGGAAGGAAAGTCAAAAGGGGGCACAGTTGGAAGAAGCCTGAGCAACTCGGGTGGACAGTTGATTTTTTAAGGAAATGATGGGGAGGAGGAGGTAATAGTGGTTACCACAAACACCCCTTGTGGTTGAACCTATACCAGTTTTTTTTTGTGGTGGGTCACACCCGGCTATGCACAGGGGTCACTCCTGGCTCTGCACTCAGGAATTACCCCTGGCAGTGCTCAGGGGACCATATGGGATGCTGGGAATTGAACCCGGGTCAGCCGAGTGCAAGGCAAGCGCCCTACCCGCTGTGCTATCGCTCCAGTCCCGAACCTATACCAGTTTTTAACTCCAGGTTTTAACTCAGCTTTTATTCCAGTTTTTACTACATTTTTTAACTCCAAAAGGTTCATTTTTCTATTTTTTTTTTGGAGTGTGGGCCCGGTGTGGTGCTTGCAGGTGTTCAGGGAGCCTTGTGATGTTGGCGGTGGCGGCTGAGCCTCCTGCATCAAAGCTGTGCTCCAGCCCCCTGACCTCACTCTCCCGCTCTCAGCTCTTTCCATGAGCCCATGTGTGTGAGGAGCGCTGGGGGCCAGCACCTGGGGGAAGTGAACTCTTCCACAGATGGGCATCTCAGGCTCTGAGTCGTTACTGTAACTGGAAGCATTTACTAATGTAACATTGTAGCACTGTCACTGTCATCTTCGTTGTTCATCATTTGCTCGAGCAGGCACCAGTAATGTCTTCATTGTGAGACTTGTTGTTACTGTTTTTGGCATATCAAATACGCCACGGGTAGCTTGCCAGGCTCTGCTGTGGGGGCGGGATACTCTCAGTAGCTTGTCAGGCTCTCCAAGAGGGACAGAGGAATTAACCCCTAGTCGGTCGCGTGCAAGGCAATCGCCCTACCTGCTGTGCTATCGCTCCAGCCCTAATGTAGGAGTTGGAATGACTAATGAAGGAGTTGGAATTGAATGTTCCCTGAAGTGTCACTGTGTGTGGTGCTGGGGAGGGGGGACCCAGGACCTCATACCTGGGGGGCCTGTACTCTACCACCAAGCCACATCCCGGGCCTACAAACTGCAGCTCAGCTGTTGTTAAGATAATGCAGAAATGCCATTTTGTCTGTTTCCATAGTACTTCAGCCCCCAGGGTAGTTTCTGAACTGTTCATCAACAGACCTTAAAGATGTTGTGGAGGGCCGGAGTGATAGTACAGTGCATAGGGTGTTGGCCTTGCACGCGGCCGACCTGGGTTCAATCCCCTTTATCCTATATAAGTCCCCCAAGTACCGCGAGGAGTCATTCCTGAGTGCAGAGCGAGGAGTAACCCCTGAGCATCACTGGGTGTGACCCAAAATGCAAAGCAGATAATGAAAAAGAAAAAGACTTATGGAGAAAGGCAAATTCTTATTTTTTCAGGTTTATTAAGAAATAATTGATAAACATCACTGTGTAATTTTAATACGTATGGCATAATGTTTTTTGACTTACATGTATTGTGATTACTGCAATAACTGTAATTCAAGTCTGTTATTAGATAGAGATATAAGAAGGCAGTAGCAGTGCTGGAGAGAGGTCCGGGGGCCGGGTGTGGACTCTGTGTGTGGGAATCCCGGGTGCCATCACTGCCTGGTACCGCAGTCTCTCGGGCTGGCAGGGGCCATCCCCCACACACACCCAAAGGAACAAGCAAAATATTTTTCTCTTGTGATGAGATTTAAACTCTTCAGCACTTTCATATATGTCAGCTTTATTAACTATAATAGTGTTGTACATTGCATTTTTATTATTATTTAGAACTTACTGTTATCCAGACACCATGATTTATAATGTTGTACATAATAGAATTGTTTCAGGTATACAGTGTTGCAACACTAATTCCACTGTCATTGTCCTCTTTTCTCCACCAATGGCCCCGGGTTCTTTCCCCTCTCAAGTCACCTTAGCAGGCATATAAAAAAATTGTTTTCATATTACTTGCTCCAACAAAATTTAAAGGTATGGCAAATAGAATTATTGGAAAATAAATGTATAAAAATCAATTTGTAATAACTGATCACTATTTGATTTTAGCTTTTGTAACTAAAGAAATACAAATAATTTAATATAACATCCTTTAACAACCTTTCTTTAATTCCCACCTTCCATCTCCATTTCTGGTAACTACTTTTTTTTTGGGGGGGGAAGGGGGTGAGTTTTTAAACTACACCTGTCTGTGTTCAGGGCTTACTCCTGGCTTTGTGCTCAGGCATCACTCCTGTTGGGCTCTGGGGATCATATAGGATGCTGGGGTTTGAATGTGGGTTGGTCTCATGCAAAGCAAATGCCCCATAAATTCTTTTTCTATGATTTAGGAAAAATATTAGATTCCACAAGGAACTGAGACCATAGAGAATTTATCTTTATTTGACCCCTCCCCACCTCCCCTTACCACAGTGCTTTCCAGGTCACTGTGTTGTCATGAACAGGATTTCCTCACTGCCCCCTATGTTATTCTCCCGCTCCCCATTCTTTTCACTGGTGTTGATGTGGCTGTGTCCAGGGTCACATACATGCTGGGCTATGGTGTTCTGTGGGGGTTGCACACCTGGTGGCGGTTCTCACATGCTGAGCTGTGCACATCTTACATCATGATGCTTGCCCGTGTGCTTGGGTAGAAGGTTCCACTCTTGGTTGAGGTGGACAGTAATGGCTGTGGTGCTCACAGTGGGCACCAGGGTCACACTTCTGGGCTGTGACACTTGCACTCCTTCCTTCCTTCCTTCCTTCCTTCCTTCCTTCCTTCCTTCCTTCCTTCCTTCCTTCCTTCCTTCCTTCCTTCCTTCCTTCCTTCCTTCCTTCTTTCCATCCTTCCCTCCTTCCCTCCTTCCTTCCCTCCTTCCCTCCTTCTTTCCTTCCTTCTTTCCTTCCTTCCTTCCTTCCTTCCTTCCTTCCTTCCTTCCTTCCTTCCTTCCTTCCTTCCTTCCTTCCTTCCTTCCTTCCTTTCTTCCTTCCTTCCCTCTTTCCTTCCCTCCTTCCCTCCTTCCTTCCCTCCTTCCCTCCTTCCTTCCCTCCTTCCCTCCTTCCTTCCTTCCTTCCTTCCTTCCTTCCTTCCTTCCTTCCTTCCTTCCTTCCTTCCTTCCTTCCTTCCTTCCTTCCTTCCTTCCTTCCTTCCCTCCTTTCTTTCTTTCTTCTTTCTTTCTTTCTTTCTTTCTTTCTTTCTTTCTTTCTTTCTTTCTTTCTTTCTTTCTTTCTTTCTTTCTTTCTTTCTTTCTTTCTTTCTTTCTTTCTTTCCTTCTCTCTTTTTTCCAGTTGTGCTTGCTGCAGGCTTGCCGCATCATGGTACTCACACACACGGCTCCGGTGTGATCAGAGCTGGCTGGTGACAGCACAGCTGGCAGAATTGTTCTTACCACTTGTGGTGACACTGGGTATTTGAACTTGTGACCACATGCCTATAAGACAAGTGCCCTATGTCCCTGTGCTAGTTCTCTGGGCTGGATTGTCTCATTTTTATTGTAGATCAGTCTTTCACACATATGCATATGTATATTACTATTTCTTTTTGTGGTTCTGAGGATCTTTAATCCTATTGACCTATAGAAATCTTTATTTAATTTTTATTTGGTCTTGGTTTTGGTTCCCGGGACAATTCCCAGTTCTGTGCTGATGGTCATTCTGAGTGGTGCTTAGGGACCACATAGTGCTTGGGATTGAACCCATCCATGTCTCCTGCATGCACAGCACGTGCTCTGCCCAGTTTCTCTCTCTGGCCCTCCCGATACTGATGTTACAGCAGCACCATCAGAGAAGTATTCAGATAAAGCATTGATAATTTTCTAGTGCTACCTTAGAAAAACAGAATAGGTGAAGTTAATTTGTTACTATATTTTGTATAACCTAGTATGTAAAAAAGTATTCTACTTTCATCATGTCATTATACTAAAAACTATTCCTGAGATACCTGAAACAACTCAAGAGCTTGTTACATGCAAAAATGAAATAACAATACAATTTAACACAACACAACTGAACACAATGCAACATAACTCAACACAAGTGAACTCAGCATAATACAACTTAATATCACACGACACCATAGCTTTTGTAGCACAGCAGAGGAAGTGAAATGTCGTCTTACCAAACAGCAAAGTTGTAGTTCATGGAAAAATATTTCACACTGCTTTAAGACTAAATTTTAAATAAAAATGCATGAAATGTAAATTTAGTCCCTCAGCTGTTCTGACCACATTGCAAGTGCTCAGTCACGTTGGTGGTAAGTGGCAACCAGACTGAACGATCTAGTTGTATAAGTACTTTATCTTCAAAGGCCCAGGGACTCCGAGACTCCGAGACGTTGCTCTGCCTGCTTCTTCTATGCTTTCTCAGCCCCCACCTCTTTCCCCTCACCAATGCCCAGGCTTACCATTCACACCGTAGACCTAGTGGATTTATTTACTGTCACGGTTTCTGGGAAGATGCATTTTTCCTTGTTTGCTCCAAGGCACTTGGGGTGGGAATGACAGCCCATCTCTGCCCTCCTGGCAAGGCAGCGGGGCTCCCATCGCCTTGTTGCAAGCTCAGTACCCTTCTGGGGTCCCAAATCCCATTACCGTGCCCTCAGCACTCTTGGTGGTAGTTCCCTGGGAGCCCTGCGTGCCTCATGGGTAATCCCCGGCCCCCGAGGCAGTCATTGCTCCTGCACCGTGCATTTGAGTGGTTCTGAGTGTTCTCTGCACTCGGGTCCTGTGTCCTGAGTTACCCTTCAAGATGCTTGACCCAAGGCTGCTTAAACCAAGGGCTCCCATGGCCCTCACTGTCTGCTGAGTCACTGCTCAGCCTCCAAGAGGTGTTCTTGTTCCTCATAAGAGTAATCGCCACTGGTGGTATCATTCCCCATGACAGTGACCCTTGGCTGATCGCCGTTGATGGGCATGATTTCATGGAAGCCGCCCAGACAGATATGGGCGAAGAGCTTCAGCTTATAAGGAGGAAATGGAGGCCGCAGAAGTGAGTGAATTTCCCCGAGGTTCCCGGCAGTGTGCGCGCCCCGATGGAGAACCTGTTCCGTGTGGCTTCAAAGTCCTGTTGTGTTTTAAGTGCTTCTCTTTTGGTCTCTGGGGCCAGACCGACACAAGTGCTTCTATTGTAGTGGACTTGCTGTTTGTTGGCCCAGTGGCCTTCCTTTGGGGGGGACTTCTCTGGCCCCCATTCATGTGGTTTGGGTGGGGTTGACCCTCACCCCCCGGCCTGCGGCTCTGACTCACTCTTGGCCAGTGTGAGAAGCGTCTCCCCTCCTGCCCGATGGATGATGGTTTCTGCAATCAGCCAGCGTCTCTTTTGCTGGACTTTGGGAAAAGCTGGCCTTCTCTCCCCAGGCTTTTAATTTGCTTGTTTGAGTTTTAAAAAGAAATCTCTCCAGCCCCATTTTAAAAAATAAAATGAAAGGGAAGCAGTGAGCTGGGCAGAGTTCAGAACCACAGGGGTCAAAGGCTTCCAACAGAGCACAGAAAGCAGGAGACACCCAGGGCCAAGATGTTGTGGGCACATAAAGAGAGCAGAGAGGGCAGCAAGGAACCAAGGACGAGACACACACCTCCAGAAGAGCCGTATATGAGACGGGGTCTTTCAGGTGCAAAGAGTAGCCCCAGCTATCATGGGAATAATAGGTAACGATAGGTCTCATTCCCCTGACTCTGAAAGAGCCTCCAATAGTTGGGAAAGACTAGTAAGGAGAGGCTGCTAAAATCTCAGGGCTGAGTGTAATTGAGACGTTACTGGTGCCCATTCGAGTAACTTGAATAAATCGATGAACAACAGGATGATAGTGATCATGGGAATACCCCGGCTCCTCCAACTGCAGTCTCAGGGCGATTAATCGTGTCTCTGTTACGGAGATCCAGTGACCCTGTTCTTGTGCTCCCCTGTGCTCAGTGCTACTTTATTTTTTCTTTTTGGGTCACACCCGGCGATGGACAGGGGTTACTCCTGGCTCTGCACTCAGGAATCACTCCTGGCGGTGCTCAGGGGACCATATGGGATGCTGGGAATTGAACCTGGGTTGGCCTCGTGCAAGGCAAACGCCCTACCCGCTGTGCTATTGCTCCAGCCTGTCAGTGCTACTTTTTGCCCAGTCGTTCTGCCTTCTTGCACACAGCTTCACCCAGCAAGCAGAGAGCGATGGCCGTGAGGAGCTCCGGGTCACTCAGCAACAGAAATCCCAGGGAGGTTAGTGAGAGCGCTGAGGGCTTTGCATGCAGGAAGCCCGTTTGATCCCTGGGAAGTGACCCGCCCCCTTGCTCCACCACCACCACCACCACCACCACCACCACCACCACCACCACCACTCTCAACCCCCCTCCCCGGCCCCCCAGGCAGTCATTGCTGCCCCTCCCTCCCCCAACCCCAGCAATGTGCCAGGTGTGACTCAAAAACAAGAAAACAAAATAAAAATATCCCTGGGCGCTAGAGAGAGAACACAGTGGGTAGGGTGCTCAACTTGGATGCTACCAACCAGAGTCTGACCCCTGGCATTGCTTGTGGTCCCCCAAGCATAGCCATTGGGAGTGACCGCTGAGCACAGAGCCAGGAATAAACCTTGAGCACAGCAGGGTGTGGCCTAAAACCAAATCAAACCAAACCCAAGACAAAGATATCTATCTATTTTATCTCCTTCTTTCTTCCCCTTATCGTTAGCGTGATGATCTGGAGGAAGAGGGTAACACTCACGCGCACACTTTCTAGGGACTTGCGTGCAGCTGACTGTAGTGTGTTGTGGCCCCTGGGGTCCCCAGCAACAGCGGAGGGTGAGGGACACTGGGGATCTAGCTCATGACCTGACACTTGCGAGATAGGCACTATTTTATTTTTCTTTTTGGGTCACACCTGGCGATGCTCAGGGGTTACTCCTGGCTCTGCACTCAGGAATTACTCCTGACCATATGGGATGCTGGGAATCGAACCTAGGTTGGCCACGTGCAAGGCAAACCGCCTACCCTCTGTGCTATCGCTCCAGCCCCAAGACAGTCACTTTTGTTGCTGAGCCATCTTCTGACCCTACCTGTCCCCTTTTGGTCTGTGAACCCTGTCTGGGGAAAGGGAAAGAGCATGCCTGAGGCCTCCTCCTCTCTCCTTTGGCTTAGTCCGCGTGCAGGAAGCAGGGCTGAGCTGTGGATGGACCATGAGAGAAACCAGCTCTTCATAGACAGGGTTATTACTCAGCAGCCTGGTCTTTGAATGCGGATCAAAGACTGTTGAATGCTCATCTCCTCTGGCCTCTGGCACCAGCCGGGATCTCTGCCAGCCAGGGCCCTGCCTCTTACCCTCAGTTTCCTCAGAGATCAGCCCCTTCCCCCCCCTCCTGTGGATCTCAGCTTCGCTCCGCCTGCTGGCTTCCTACCCCAGTCTTCCCGGTGGCCCTCTGAGAGCTTTGTTCCACCGTGAATCAGCTCTCACCCACGGCCACCTCCGGGAATGTGATGATGCTCTCCCCTCTGCGGTCCTCCCCTGCTGCGCCCAGGTCCTGCAAACACCTTCCCATCTTCTCCTTTTGGCCAGCAGCCTTTGGGTTGTTCTCACAGCTGCACTCAACTTCGTCCTGCCCTTCTCTTCCCCACGCTGCCGTCTCTGCATCCACAGCCGTGGCTGCTGTGTCGGTCCTTGCTGATTTGTGCGTGTGCCCTCCTGGTGGTTCCTGGAAATCCACTGTGGAAAGTCAGGGGAGACTTTGAAAAAGAGATGACCCAGGATCAGGGCCTTGAGGAAGGAAGCGGATTTCAACAGGTCTTCTCCCAGCAGAGAGAATGACTCAGGTGCAAGTGCAGAGACAGGCCTGGGGGTCAAGCCTCGGGCCTCACGCCTTCAGGTCCTCAAAGGGCGTATGGGCCTGTGCACTTGGAAAGAAGTGGGAGAGGAAAGGCAAGAGAGAGCCCAGGTTTCATGTGGCATGACTACATTCGCTGAAGAAGACGGAGTGATCCTAAGGCGGGTCCAGGCGGGGCACTGGGAGGAAGGGACCACCTCAGTCATCAGAGGAACTGAAGGCCTTTGAACCAGGAGAGGGAGAGACTGATCGTGGGAATTCTGATGGGAACTTTCCTGGGTTTGATTGCGAAAGAAGAGGAGTCATTGAAGCAGTTTTGGGAGGGGCGCAGTAAGCCGGGGATCTGGAAGTGGGCAGAAAAAGGGGAAGGGTTTGCAAAGCAGTGATGCTTGCCATGATGAGAGAGCAGGAACCCCGGGAGGGAAACCAGCTGAGACCCCAGGAGAGGGGCGAGACAGAGGCCTGGGCCTGCCATGGTGCAGGGCCTGGGGAGAAAACAGCGGCATCCATTTATGACTCACATGGCCTGACCTTTTAAGTACCTGCATGGAAAGAGCAAGCTAATGTGTTTATTTCACGATGGCAGCAGGGTGCAAGTGACGTCAGCTTAAGATGTTTTATGGACTACTGCCACTCGGGGAGACATTAGGAGGGTTCAAAGGGAAGAGAATGAATTCTGTGATCAAATGCGGCTGGGAAACACTGCACTCCGTTTCATTCACAGAGCGCAGTCACTTAGTACCGGCGCTGAGATACGCAGACGGGAGGCTCCGTGGACCCACTGCGCTTTCCCTGAAAGTATTTGTTCATTTATTTATCCAGCCAGTCTGCAGTAAGCTACTGTGGTAACGTGCAAGGAATACCATGGAAATACGGACCTTGTGCTAGTCACAGTTCCCATAACAGAAGATGAAACCGTCCAGTGTCCCTGCAGTTTGGAGATGACTGTCTGGTATCATCTGATGGGCCCGAGTGTTCTGGATAGCAGTTTGGGAAGCGAGAGTTGAGGGTATTTTGGTGTTTCCTGTCCCTGTGCCTCTGTGTTCCTATGTTATGTCAATATTCTCCACCTGCTCATAGGATTTTCCCTTCACCAACTGCTTTGAGCACAGACAGAGCTGATGACAAGGTAAATTTCAGGTTTGGGAAGTTACTGACTCACCCAAGGTCACTTGGCATGATAGTGGCAGGATCAGAGCTGGAACCCCTCGCTTCTGCCTCTGGCTCCTTTGTCATTACATTCTTGGTGCGAAGGGACAAAGTCAAGTGGCTAAAAATGGAAAAGAAGTTAGGGAGATTTCAATCAGGTTGAGTGATTGAAAGAAGGGTTTGAAATAAGTGATTGAATAAGGGTTATGTCATCTTATTCAGTAGAAGGATGCGTTGAGGTTGTTGTTACCTCTATTGTTGAGTGTTTTCACAGTCCATACATCACACTCAATACTTTATATATACATCATATTTAATTTTTATGGAAACTCTGTGAAGTATAAATTCCTACTCCATTTTATAGATGAGGGATAAGGGAACAAGTTCAGAGAGACAAGTGACATGGGCACGATTATGCAACTAGGAAGGAACAAAGCCAAGCTTCCATTCTAGGCTGACTCTGAGTCTCCCTCCTCCCTCCCTCCCTCCCTCCCTCCCTCCCTCCCTTTCTCCTCTCCTCTCCTTCCTTCCTTCCTTCCTTCCTTCCTTCCTTCCTTCCTTCCTTCCTTCCTTCCTTCCTTCCTTCCTTCCTTCCTTCCTTCCTTCCTTCCTTCCTTGTTTTGGGGCATGGGGTCACACTCCCCAACATGGTGGTCAGGAGCTATTATCAGCAGATCTTTGTTTTCCCCTGCCTGGAGCGGGGGGCCAGTGCATGTGGTGCAGATGTCATTTCTTAATAACTCCATAGGGGTTCTCCCTTAGTCTCTCTCTTTACTTTTGCCTATTTCCTAAGTAACGCTTATTTGTCACTCACCCTTCCCTGCCCATGAAGCTAATGGGTGAGGTGGAGGGTGGTCCTACTGGCTGTGGCTACAGAAACAGGTGTGGTCACAGGTTAAGGAGACAGGGTTTGGGTCTAAGCACAAGGAAGCCACTGATAGGGCTGAGGATATGAACTAACTTACGTTTTTTCAAAGTTGCTATTGAGGAGCCAGAGAGATAGTTCAGCAGGTAGGGTACTTGCTTTGCATGTGGACAACCTGGGTTCGATCCCTGGAACCCAAAATGGGCACCTGAGCAAGCCAACTCTGTGTGGCCTGTCACTGTCAGTGTCATCCCATTGCTCATTGATTTGCTCGAGCGGGCACCAGTAACGTCTCTCATTGTGAGACTTATTGTTATTGTTTTTGGCATATCGATTACAACACGGGTTGCTTGCCAGGCTGAGCCGTGTGGGCGAGATACTCTGAGTAGCTTGCCAAGCTCTCCGAGAGGGGCGGAGGAATCGAACCTGGGTCGGCCGCGTGCAAGGCGAAACACCCTACCGCTGTGCTATCGCTCCAGCCTAAAAACACAGAAAGAAAAAGAAAAGAAAAAGAGAAAGTTTGTGTTAATCAGAGTGGTGAAAGAGTTCTAGGAAGATAGGGAAGGAAGCAGTGTGCCTTATCAGAGGATATTGCAGTAGCGCTGGCTGGCAGGGCTGCGGGCAGTGGTACAGTTACAGTTATTGCCACAATAGCACCACAGAGCAAGTGTGCCCTGCAGGAACAAGACGTGGTGCTTGGCCGGCTGGGAGTTCTCATCCAGGCCAGGTTCGGTTCACCTGGATGGGACGTGCTGATGGTGCTCACCTCTGGGTACTCTTCAGAGTGTTCTGCACATGCCCACGTTCCCTGGTGTGTATGTGGTGCCAGCTGACCGTTGGCTGACTAGGATGGCCTTAGCTTGGATGGCTGATACTATCTGCAATAGTTTTGCCATAAGCATCTCACTGAAATGTTTTTTTAGGGTGCTGGGGTGATAGTACAGCAGGTTGGGCATTTGGTAGTACAGTGACAATGCAATGAGTGATAGTACAGCGGGTTGGGCAATTAATAGTACAGTGATGGTACAGTGAGTGATAGTACAGAGGGTTGGCATTTGGGCGGTTGGCATAGCCAACCTGGGTTTGATCCCTGGCATCCCATGTGGTCCCCCAAGCACCACCAGGAGTGATTCCTGAGTGCAGAGTCTGAAGTAACCCCTGAGCATTACCAGGTGTGCACCCCCGCCCCCCTCCCCCGCAACCCTCAAAGAAAGAAAAAAAGAAAGGTTTTTTTTTTTTTTTGCCACACCCAGTAATGATCAGGGGCTTGTCCTAGCTCAGTGGTTGGGGCTGTGCCTGGTGGTTCGTGGGGGACCATGTTATGCTGGGATTGAACCTGAGTTTTCCAAGCCTTTTGTTTATCCATAGTATTTTACTTAAAAAAAAATATTTTTTTTCAGGAGCCAGAGTGGTATACAGCAGATAGGGCATGTGCGTTGCAACCTGTGGGCCCGGGTTCAATCCCCAGCATCCCGTGTGGGTGGTTCCCTAAGCACTGCCAGGTGTCTTCCTCCCCCCACTCCTTTTTTTTTTTTTTCCTACTGAGCAAACTGAAAGTGTGAAATATAAGAGTGCAAATCCAGCTCACACACGTGAGTTGAAAATGAGAACACTCTGGTCTGCAAAGAATTAGTTTCTTATTTCACCCGTGGAGAAACGAAACCAAACTAACCACTAGCATTATTTCTCGTTTCCTTATTTAGTTTTTGGTTTTTGGCTACACCCAGTGATGCTCAGGGGTTACTCCAGGATCTTCATGTAGGAATCCTTCCTGGAGGGGCTCAGGGAACTCTCTGGATCCCGGGGATCAAACCTGGTTGGCCACATGCAGAGCAAGCACCCTATCTGCTGTACTGTCTCTAGCCCCTAGCTTTAGTACACTAAAAGACAATGGTTGCTTGGTTATTTACAGAGGAATAGAACTAAACTGTAAACTAGTGTTTTTTTTTTTTTGCCACACCTAGAGGTCCTTGGAGGTCTGTGCCTGGGGCTTGCTTATGGTGGTGTTCAGAGGCCCAAAAGGTGCTTGGGGGGCTTGAGCAATAGCACAGCAGGGAGGACAATGGCCTTGCACGCGGCCGACCCAGGTTCAATTCCCAGCATCCCATGTGGTCCCCTGAGCACTGCCAAGGGTAATTCCTGAGTGCAGAGCCAGGAGTAACCCCTGAGCATTACTTGGTGTGACCCAAAAAGCAAAAAAAAAAAAAAAAATGGTGCTGGGGATTAAATGTGGGGCTTCTGTATGCAAAACGTGCACTTAGTTTGTTGAACTATCCCTCCAACCATTGTTAGTTTTTTTCTAAGGTCCAATGATGTGTTGAAAATGTTAGTAACAAAACAGGATCTCTCCTGTTTTTTTTTGAGAACTGGTTAAGAGAACTCTGGTCTCTGTGTTTCTCTGGCAATCCTTTCTAGGCTAGCCTGGGCCTATTCTCAGCCTGTGTCATCATCTTTTCCTGGTGAGTGTGAAGAAGCCAATGCGGAAGTAAAAACGAGTGAGCATAGTTTTGAACCTGAGTTTGTATGAGGTTTGCCATCAGGTTCGCCGTCAAAGCGCATGACATGGATCTACGAGCGTTACATGGGGACACTGTCCGGTGTCAAGGACCCAAAGTCTGATGCGTGAGGGGAGAGAGGGAAGAAGAGACTTGAGTATTCAGATTTAGAACAGGTTGGGGCTGTGGTCCCAAGAGCATGTTGGTTGATGAGTTAGAATTGTGGTGCGAGAGAGGAATGAATCCAAGATCCCTGCTAGGTGTTTAGCCAAGAGGGGAGCTGGTGAAGCCAAGATTACTTTAGATGACAAAGACTGAGTAAAGGGCAAGTGTGAGGAGAATGTCTAGCTTGTGTTTGACACACCAGCTAGGTATGCAGGAAACGATGCCAGGTTTGTAATTGGATATATAAATGTGAAGTTCTCGGGGAGCTGAGGAATGAAGGTGGGGATTTCAAAGAGCTGTGAATGTATTTCGGGGAATAGCTTGTGTTTGGGAATGCAAACGCGGTTCTTTTTAAAAATTTTTCTTTTTTGGCCACACTTGTGTTCTGTGGGGGGTGGGGGTTGGGATGGGTTGGGGTGGGGGAATGAGGCCTTCTCCTGGCTCCGTGCTTGGAGGGTGCTCCCTGTGTTGCTCTGGGAACCATGTGATGCCGGGAGTCAAGTCGAGGGAGTCACGCATGCAAGGCACGTGCTCCGCCACTGAGCCACACCAAGTGATGCTCTTCTGCTAAAGGGAATGACCAAGTAGAGAAGAGTGTTCTAGACGAGGGGGATCCCGCTGGCAAAATAGAGATGGTGCGAGAGGATGAGGGTGAGAGAGTTTGGAATAAACCCTAGTCAGTGTGTGTATTTATTTATTTTTAATGTGTTGATTTCTTTAATCTAATATTAAAGAAATACTATATATGTATATACACATATATATACACATATATATGGACTGGAGCGATAGCACAGCAGGTAGGGTGTTTTCCTTGCACGAGGCCAATCTGGGTTCGATTCCACTGTCCCTCTCGGAGAGCCCAGCAAGCTACCAAGAGTATCCTGCCCGCATGGCAGAGCCTAGTAAGCTCCCTGTGGCGTATTCAATATGGCAAAAACACTTAACAACAAGTCTTACAATGGTGCCGTTACTGGTGCCCGCTTGAGCAAATTGATGAACTACAGGATGACAGTGCTATAACAGTGCTACAGTGGTATGTGTATGTGTGTGTGTGTGTGTGTGTGTGTGTGTGTGTGTGTGTGTGTGTGTATTGGTCCAAACCCACCAGTGCTCAGGGCTACGTACTCCTTGCCCTCTGATCAGGGATCACTCCTGGCTCTAGTGTTTGCTCCTTCCCCACTCTCTCCATCCCTGAAGGACTGTGTGGTGCTGGGGATGGGGTCAGGGTTGGCCGCATATACAAGAGCCTTCCCCTCTGTCTGTCTCTCCAGGCTTAGTGTGTTGCTTTTTTTTCATGGATATTTGCATCCTGTTTTATGTCTAACTTTGGAGTGCAAGAGTATGGCCACTGCTGGAACAGCTGATCCGTCAGCTCCTGTAGGGAATTCGTGATGAGACTGTTGTTACACTGGCCCGGTGGAGAAGATTCACACCTCACTCATTGTTGAAGGGAGACATCTTTGGAATTATTCTGTGATTCGCGGTGTTTGGTGAAGCTGGTAAATTCTTCTACTTAGATTTTGATGTGGGTAGCAAGTTGGGCAGATACTGGGCAGAGCTAAGGGTATGTGAATTAGCGGTCACTTCCTTGTTCAAGTTCTTGTAGAAGTATGACTCGAAGCTTTGATCAAGAGAATCATTTACACTCAGCAGTGCAGATTTACCATTTATACACAGACTAGATGTATCTGATTGGCTAATGTAATTCAGTAAGCTTTTAGATAAGATGAACATTCTGGAATCCCAGCTGAGTCATAGTTTTCAAAAAAATGTTTATTAAGACACTGTCACTGTCACTGTCATCCCGTTGCTCATCGATTCGTTCAAGCGGGCACTAGTAACGTCTCTTATTGAGAGACTTACTGTTACTATTTTTGGCATATCCAATACACACGGGTAGCTTGCCAGGCTCTGCCGCGTGGGCTCGATACTCTCGGTAGCTTGCCGGGCTCTCCGAGAGGGGCGGAGGAATCGAACTCGGGTCGGCTGCGTGAAAGGCGAAAGCCCAACCACTGTGCTATTGCTCCAGCCCTATTAAGACACTATGATTTACAAAGTTATTCATAATAGAGTTGTTCCAGGTGTACAATGTTCCACCACCAGTGTCCCAATCTCTCCATCCAATGTCCCAGGTTCCCTCCCACCCCCTAGCCTGCCCTCTTGGCAGGCATATAGCAAACTTATTTCATATTATCTGCTCCAATAAAACTTAAAGGCGTGGCAAATAGAATTATCAGAAAATAAATCGATAGATGTCAATGTGTAAAAATAAATCCGTGTTTAAAAACTGCTTTCTAAGCCTGTGAAACTGTAATTTTAAATGTAATATAAAACAAATATATTTAATAAATAGTAACTTAGAATATGTACGGAATGAGACCTATTGTTACTGCGATGGGGACCCCTGAGATGATTTATCTTCACCACTTTTATTGAGGTCTAATGTCCCTCCCAGATCCCTCACTCGTTGGAAGTGTGAGTGTGCTGTGGGTAAGTGTGTAGTTGTCCAACGTTAGTCTAGGCTGAGAACATCTCAGTCAGCCCAGGACATTCCTTTGTGACTATACGGGACCCAGTAGCCATGCTCTGCCTCTTGTTTCTGCCAGTTCCTGACATGTATCTTTGAACTAAATGTTCATAAGGAATATTGACTTCCTGTTTTTGTTTTTTGAGCCACCCCCAGCAGTGTTCAGGGAGCTTTTTTTGACTTGTTGCTCAGGGGACCCTATGGTGCTGAGGATTGGACCCTGTTCTCCTGCATGCGGAGCTTGGGCTCTTGCCCTTTGACTTAGCAACTTAGCTCCTTGGCCCTAACTTTCATTTTATTGAAGTCATCATAGGAGAGAGGATTGTAACAGGAGAGAGGATTCCAGTGTGTGTTTGTACATCCTGACTTTAGTTCTCATTAAAGGTCTACATCCTGGAAGAGCCTGGCAAGCTCCCCGTGGCATATTCGATATGCCAAATACAGTAACAATAACAGGCCTCATTCGCCTGACTCTGAAAGAGCCTTGAATCGTTGGGAAAGATGAGTAAGGGGAGGCTGCTAAAATCTCAGAGACGTTACTGGTGCCTGCCAGGGCAAATCGATGAACAACGGGATGACAGTGATACAGTGAACTTAGAATATATTTAGGCTAAGTCCAAGTGATTTGGTTTCACTTATGTGTTTGCTTCCATCCCCCTCCTCTGGGGCACGTTCGTTCGTTGTGGGGTGAGCGGAGGGAGGAGTGAAAAGCATCTCCCCTCTCTCCAAGAGTGTCTCATGGCTTTGAGTGGGCCTTGCTGTGCACTCACACATGCAATTTCTGTTTGGAACCGAGAACCACACCTGTTGCCCCTCTGCCTTTTCAGTCTTTTCTGACTTGAAAGAAATGTCTCCGAGAAGGACACCTGGGTCTCAGTGAGTCTTGTGAATAGTCGCGTGAGGAGTGTTAGCCCCTTGTTAGCAGAAACATCACAAAGTCAAGAAGCAGAGCTTAAATCAGGTGAATCGGAAGCTCTTCATGTAAGTGCTTCCAGTGTGAAGCTGATCTTTTCATGCGATGGAGTTTTCTGTCTCGCAGGGTTATCCAGGAGGGCACTAAAAATACTCCGTCGGCAAAGTGCCTTTAGACTTTTTTTTTTTAATGGTGTGCTGCTTGTATTATATTAATAAAGTCTTCACCTTCTATCATATAATGGAGAGTAATTTCCACTTTTACTTAAAATGAGCTTAAGATAATATTTAATTGATATAAAGCCAGGATCACATTACATTTTTAATTGATTACATTTAATTGAGGTAAAGCAAGGATCACATTTTTTTTTTTTTTTTTTGCTTTTTGGGTCACACCTGGCAATGCACAGGGGTTACTCCTGGCTCATGCACTCAGGAATTACTCCTGGAGGTGCTCGGGGGACCATATGGGATGCTGGGAACCGAACCTGGGTCGGCCGCGTGCAAGGCAAACGCCCTACCCGCTGTGCTATTGCTCCAGCCCCAAGATCACATTTTTTAAATCGAGGTGAATCCCAGTGGTGTTGGTGGGGCGTGGGGTGGTGCCTGGGCTGTTCCCATCAGTGCTTGACTGGATACTTTGGGACTCAGCTGCCCTGCAGTACTTGGACCTAGCAGTGCTTGGAAACAAGACAGTTGCACCTGGAGGTTGCTGGGGGCAGGAGCGGGTGACATGGGGCACCAGGGATGGGACACGGGGTCTCATACAGGTTAGGCCTGTGCGCTAGGCCTTGAGATACCTCCCCAGACCCTCTTCTATTTATACACTGTATTTTTATTTGTCTTTGCCTTAGTTTGTTTGGGGCCACACTCAGCAGTGCTCAGGGCTTACTCTTGGCTCTGCACTTAAGGGTCATATGCGGTGCTGTGGGTGGAACTCAGGAGGGCGGTGTGCCAAGCCAGGACCCTACTGGCTGTACTGTCTCTCCAGCTCTTGCACTGTTGTTATTTGCTTAGTCCTGCTTTTGTCTCGGATGCTCTGCTCTGTTCCCTGCCCAGAGCCGCTCCTGAGGGGAGGGGTGTTGATAGTTGATATTGGCCCCTCGCCTCTCTCTACACTTTTCTCCCAGAGCAGCCCCCGAGTCTGATTGTTCCTCCTTAGTCTTGTGGATGACATGTGCAGCCCCAGGGACATCTTTTGTGGGGAATGAGGGGGTGGGGGTGGGGAAAGGTAGTGCTCGGGGCTTATTTCCTTTGTGCTCAAGTATTCCTCCTGATGGTGCTCAGGGGACCATATGTGGTGCAGGGGATTGGACCAGGGTTGGTTGCATGCAAGACAAGTGCCTCACTCACTATACTCTATCTCCATTCCTCCTTTTGCTTTAAATTCTCACTTGTATATTGTTTATGTGTTATGCATGTATTTTTTTCCCCTTAAATTTGTCTTATTGAAAATAAGTTTGGTATGTAAGATTTACTATTTGAGTCATTTTAAGGAGTATAAGCTCATGGGTTTTTGTTATTTACAATGTTATGCAACCACCACCACAATCTAATTCCAAAAGATTTGCATCCAAACAGCAACTCTGCACCCCAGTGCTGTGCTACCACACAGCTCCCATCCAACACCCATCCAACACCCATCCAACACCTATCCGCCATCATTACTTTCCATCTCTGGATTTTTCCATTCTGGACATTTTGTAAAAATAGAATCAATGCAACATACGACCTTTTTTGTCTGTCATTTTCATACTGTAGTGTTTTCAGCATTTGTCCAGGTTTTACCTGTTATCAGTACTTTATTCCTTTTTAAGATTGAATGTTTCATTATAACTAGGCTTACCCATTTTCAGTGGATGGATATTTGAACTGTGTTTGATTTTGGGAGCTTTTTTGGGTGATGTTTCTATAAGTCTTCATGTAGAGGTTTTTGTATGGATATATGTTTCCAGTAGCTAGGCTGTCACACCCAGGGACTGCCCCCGGCGCCCTGCAATCCCATCAACGGCCCACATCCAGAGACTGAAAAGCAAGCTCCTGGAACCGCTCGGCTGCTTTATGGCTGTGCGATATCTTATAGCCTACTTCTGCTTCTGGGAGAAACTGGCAAGCTACCGAGAGTTTCCTGCCCACATGGGAGAGCCTTGAAAACTCCCCATGGTGTATTCATATGCCAAAAAACAGTAACAAGCTGGGGCTCATTCCCCTGGCCCTGAAAGAGCCTCCAATGCAGCATCGTTGGGAAGGATGAGTAAAGAGAGGCTGCTAAAATCTCAGGGCTAGGACGAATGGAGACATTACTGAGACTGCTTGCGAAATTCGACGATCAACAGGATGATGATGATGGTATGTTTTCAGAATTTTTTCAGCATATACTCAGAAGTGGAAATGCTAGGCCATATGGTAATTTTATGTTTAATTTTTGAGGAATTACCAATTTGCTTTTCACAGCAACTGCACCATTTTACATTGCTACCATCAGTGTCTCAGGATCCCAATTTCTCTGTGCTCTTCCTAATGCCCATTGTCTTATGTAAAAAGTATAGCTATCTTGCTGTATATGAATGGGTATTTTATTGTAGTATTGATTATTTGCATTTTCCTAATGATGTTGAATCCCTTTTTATGTATTTATCTGTCATTTGTGTATTTTCTTTATTTGGAAACTGGAATTTTTTATAAAATTCTTTATAAACTGAAAATTTTAAAAATTATTCAGTTGTAAGGGTTTTTTTTCTGCATTCTGGGCACTAGTTGTGATTTCCTTGTCATTTGCAGAGTTTGCTCCCATTTTGTAGGCTGTCTTTTTCCTTTGGGTGCTTATGTTGTTGGTGTCATTTTAAAGAAACCATACCCTCATGTAAAGTCAAGAAGTTGTACAACTTGATTCTTTTCTATGAGTCTTACAGTTTTAGCTTTTACATTGGCTTTGATCCATTTGGAGATAATTTTTGTGTCTAGTATGAAGAAGAGGTCCAAACTGATTCATAGTCACTGAGGATGTCACTCAGCTCTGGAACCTTGTGTGTCTGAAGAGGTGAAGAGGGAGAGAGATAGTGAATGAGATT
Source organism: Sorex araneus (assembly GCF_027595985.1). NCBI lineage: Eukaryota > Metazoa > Chordata > Mammalia > Eulipotyphla > Soricidae > Sorex > Sorex araneus. The sequence goes on along the minus strand of NC_073306.1, from coordinate 179,066,995 downwards.
GAGAGAGAGAATAGAGTGAGGGAGTCAGAGAGAGAATAAATATAGGAAATATAGAAAATTAATTGTTTGGGTTTTGGTTTTCTTTTAATAGTGGAAATAGCACTGTGTCCTTGGGGTGTGAGAATGGGGAAGAGGAAGGATTATTAAAAATGGCATATTTTCTTTATTTTTTGTTTTGTTCTGTTTTTTTGAACCATACCTGGTGGTGGTCAGGGACTGCTTCCAGAGGAGCTCAGGGGACCATGTGGTGTGGAGGACTGAACTGCCATTAGCTGCACTGCAAGGCAAGTGCCTTAACCCCTATGCTTTTCTCTCGAGCACCCCAAAATGGGCTGTTATAGGTGCTAGGGCACTTGCCTTACTCACAGTTAACTCCAGTTTTATTTTCTGCTCCATATGGTCCCTGATCACAAAGCCCTGAGCACCACCGGACGTGATTCAATACTTTCCAAATCACCGGTAGACTCACCTTGCATTTTGTCCTTGGCCTGGGATATGCTCTTGTCTTACCAACTTTCACATGTGCCAGCTGTCTTTTTTGCCCAAATCAGGCATGGTCCGTTTATAATCTTCTGCTGCCCTCCTGTAGTCAGAGTTGGAGCTTGTATTACCCTATGGCTTGGCACATGCACATAATAATGTGATCATTAGCTTCTTTCATATCCGCTCCTTCTGGAGGCTCTGGGTAATACCGTGAGTATTAATACCATGGGTACTTAGTGTATCTATTTCTTAGACTATGCTTTACCAGAATCTGGTTTTGTATCTGGAATTCGCAGTTATCAGTTTCTTAGTTTGTAAATATGAATCAGTAAAGAACAGTATGAATCAGAAAAGGTTTGATAATGACCAACTTCCCAGCTGTGTTTCTTTTTTTCTTAAAAATTAAAAAATAGCTTAGGTAATGTGGTTGCATTGGTGTTTAAGTTTATAGTATTTATGTACAATGCTACTGCACCCACCAGCACAAACCAGTTGTTTTTCTGAGTGTCTCCTATGGTCTAAGAATCTTGATGTGTATCTTCTGATTTTTTTGTATGCTTTGTCATACTCCTTAATGTTTCTAGAATCTTCATTTTACAGGTCAAGAAATAGTCTTCAAAATTAATTTACTCAATTATTTAATCAACTTTGCAAAAAGTTTTACTGCCAATAAATGGCAAAGATAAGATGGAGAGCCAGGTCGATCAGACTCACAGGTTTAGGTTTCTGTCACTGAATCTTGCTGCTCCATGGAAGTACCAATGTAACATTTTGGTGAAAAAAGATCAAGGGAATGAGAGAGAAAGGCCCACCTTTAAGACAGTGTTAAAAGAAACAGTCTTTCTATCTTCTCCATCCCTGGCAGGAGACAAATGGAAAATTCGACATTTTGATTTTCTGTGTTGAAGAGGCTGGGGCACCGCATGGGTCTCTACTGCCAAGTGCCCACTGGACAGAAATTTAGAGCTAAAAACCTTATTGACACTGTCAGCTTCTGGGCATTCGTGTTGAAGAGGGTCTTGGGAGTTCCCCCGAGTTTGAGTTTTGTATCCTCAGTAAAGAGCTGGAGCGGGAAGGGGGTGTCCCTCCACACCCCACCACCTGTGGACATTCGGGACACTAGTGGAGAATTCAGAGCAGGCCTGGCACGGGTCCTCCAAGGGGCTGAGAGCAAAGAGCTTGGTGACACGCTGTCATTTCTCACATCAGAGTTGTCTGGAGACTCTGGCTAGACCTCTGGGTTGAGTTAGCTCTGGGCCACCAGCCCCTTCAGAAGAAAGACCCGTTGGAGGGGTGAAAATGGGCGCGCAGGAGCATCTCGGGATAGAAGAGGCCGAGGATTTCCTGTTCAGTTAGATTCTTGGATCCTGCTGGTCTCAGGTGCAGATGGATGGACCTTTCCAGGTGGGAGGCTTCCTTCAAGGGTCAAGAAGAGAAACTGAAAAATGGTGAAGTGGATGGTTCTATTACTTTTGAGGTCTGGCTTCTACTGTCAGTGCCTTCCAGGCTGGCATAAAACGAAGTGAAGTCTTCCTCTCATGCTGAGTGCCTTGTGTTTCACTCGGGTGCTGCTTTCTCATGCCAATGCACAACTCTCCTTTGTTCTATTTGCAGAGTACAGGGCTTGGAGGGGAAAAATAAAGTGGCTTAAAAATATGCATTTGTTGAGTCAGAAAGAGAGGGGCAGACACAGAAAAATTGCACTCATTTGCGGAATATAAAGTAACAGAATGGGAGACTAACACCCAAGAATAGTAGAGATAAGTACCAAGAGGAGTACTCCACAGCTTGGAAGCTGACCTCACATGCTAGGTGAAGAAGCAGTTCTGATAGAGAAGGGATCACCAAGCAAAGGGTGCTAGGTGGGCCCATAGGGATGGGAGATACAGGCTGGAAATAGACTATAGACCGAACAAGATGCCTACTTAATGCCTCTACAGCAAACCACAACACCCAAAAAGAGAGCGTGAGCAAATGGGAATGCCCTGCCACAGAGACAGGGTGGGGTGAAGGGGACAGGGTGGGGGTGGTGGGAAGGATGCTGGGACCATTGGTGGTAGAAAATGGGCACTGGTGGAGGGATGGGCACTTGATCATTATATGACTGAAACGTAAGCATGAAAACCTGTAAGTCTGTAACTTTGTCTCACGGTGATTTACTAATCAAATAAAATAAAATTACAAAAAGAAAATAAAGCAGAAAGAAAATGAAAAAATATGTATTTGAGAAATTGATAAGAACGGAATGGACCTTATATATTATGCACATATCACTGTATCACTGTATCACTGTCATCCCATTGTTCATTGATTTGCTCGACTGGGCACCAGTTATGTCTCTGTTGTGAGACTTGTTGTTACTGTTTTTGGCATATGGAATACGCCACAGGTACCAAGCACAGGTAGCTTGCTAGCTCTGCTGTGTGGGCGAGATACTCTCGATATCACCAAATTTATCTCAGCTACCTACCTCTAACCCTCCCTCCCTCCCTCCCTCCCTCCCTCCCTCCCTCCCTCCATCCTTCCCTTCTTTCCTTCTTCTCACCATTCCTCCCTCCTTCTCTCCCTTCTTTTCTTCTTCTCACCATTCCTTTCTTCCTTCTTCCTTTCTTTTTTCCCTCTTTTTGGGTTTTTGGGCCATACCCTGAACTGGGCAGAGACGAATCCCAGACTGGTGCTCAGGGGAATTGCGATGCTGGGAACTGAACCCAGACCTCCTGCATTTTAAGAATGACTTTTTAACATGCATCATATAAGAGAGTGATGCCAAAGGCTAGAGCCTTAACATCTAAGGTGCGTATTGCTGCAAGATTTCTGTCAAAATTTTATTTATATGTCATTTCTTCTTTGAAATGGACCATGATATTGTGAAGAAGGACAATTGTTTCCTCTGTTATGATCCCTATTAGTGATTTTCTAGGGTCAATTAATGGCCCAGGGCACCCTTTTATATTTCTTAATTCGTTAGGTTGTGCTGTGGCTCTTTGATTTGATGTAACTTTTCCCCACACCTCCCAAGAGCAAAGGTTGTATCTGGTTCATTTGTTGCTCCAGTGCCTCATGTATAGTTCTGCCTGCACCATGGCTGTACCATAAGTGTCAGAACTGATTACAGGAATGTCTGAAACTATTCTTGTAGACAAATTGGTTCATGAACTGAAAATAGTTCAGGGTCGATGAATAGTTTATCATGAAAAAGTGGATGAGTGAAGAAGAAATATCTAAGGGAAGGGAGGAGTTGATAGGAGTTAAGATCAGTGAACTGAGAATAGGGTAGCCTGGTGAAGGTGGTGAGAGAGAGAGATAGAGAGAGAGAGAGAGAATAGTTTATATCTAAGTTATCTTTTGTTTTTTGCTTTTGGGGTCACACCCAGTGATGCACAGGGGTTACTCCTGGCTCATACACTCAGGAATTACTCCTGGTGGTGCTCAGGGGACCATATGGGATGCTGGGAATCGAACCTGGGTCGGCTTCGTGCAAGGCAAACACCCTACCCGCTGCACTATCGCTCCAGCCCCGTATATATAAGTTATCTAAGGCTGCATCATACACTGCTTTAAACTTAGGGCATATAACAACAACTAACTTTGTCACCTTCTTAGGATCTGTAGGTTAAGAATTGGACCCAATATGGGGTGTTGTGTCTATTTCAAATATTTGTGTTCTTTTGTTGATTAATCTTAGAGTTTTGTTGAAGCACCCCTGTGGCAGCTTGGCGACTTCCCCCAGCAGTATGCTTGTGGGTCGTTCCCAGCAGTGCTTGGGGGCCACATGGTGCTGGAGATCAGATTCGGGCCTCCTGCGTGCCAAGCATGTGCTCTCGCCCTTTGAGATCTCTTCTTCTGATTCTGTGTGTACTTGGAAACGCTGATAGCTGGGATCACCTCAGAGAACCCAGAGCTGGAATCATGTGAGCTGTTATGTCTGGACTGGGCTGGCGTGCCTAGAAGGCTGGACTCAGCTCTAATCTGTCCCCAGAAGCCCTGTGTGGCTTCTCCATTTCACTAGGTCTTCTGGTGACTGGTGCCAAGACTGACTGTTCAAAGAGTGTGAAATCTGAAAGAAGTTACCTGGCCTATTTTATTTTATTGTTGTTGTTGTTGTTTTGGGGCCACACCTGTGGTGCTCATGGCTTACTCTTGGCTCTGTGCTCCAGACTTACTCCTGACTCCGTGCTAAGGATCATTTCTGGGAGTGCTTGGGGGACCATAGGTGGTGTCAGGGGTTGCTGGGGTTGGCTGTGTGTCAGGGCCAGCTTCACCTCCCATGCTGTCACGCTGGCCTTATTTGGCCTTCTAAATTAGACCCAGCGATTGTGTGGTGTCCCTTCTGTCCCACTGTATTAATCAAATGAGCGACAACCCCAAATGAAGAGACGCTTAGTGACTCTTTATTTATTTATTTACTCTTATCATTATTTTTTTATTAAATCACCATGTGGAAAGTTACAAAGCTTTCAGGCTTAAGTCTCAGTTACACAAATGCTTGAACACCCATCCCTTCATCAGTGCACATATTCCACCACAAGAACCCCAGTATACCTCCCCCTACCCCCCATCTCCCCACCCCCTACCCCACCTGTGTAGCTGATAAATTTCACTTTACTTTCTCTTTACCTTGATTATATTCAAACAAAAAACTCACTATTATTGTTTGGAGTCCCCCCCCCCCCCCAGAGTCGGATCTGCTGGAAAGGAAGCATTTGATAATTTGTTTTCCATTGCTGAGAATGAAGAGATATGAGGTCGTGTGGCCAAATAGTGGCCGTGAGGTTTTGGATTTCTGTATTTTAGTATTTTAGTAACAAAGTCCAGAGGAATTTCTGCCAGAAGTTGCATCATTGCTAGCTCGTGCCTCTCTGCTACTTTATATTCCACGTATGAGTGCAATATTTCTATGTAAGATGCATAGTGACTCCTAATGGAAGGGGCGGTATTGGAACTTGCATCTATTTCTGAAAACGATAGCATTGCATATGACAGTCAGATAACAGTGATACATCGAGCAAAGAACAGGAAATTACGGGATCCCTTTCCCTCTTCAGATGCAGGACATGTGAAAAGGTCATTCATACTTTCCAACCTGGCTTATATTCATGGTACTTTTTGAAAGTAAGTTAAACACTTACTTTTGTTTTTGCATTTTGGGCCATACCTGGCAATGCTTAGGGTGTACCCCTGGCTTTGTGCTCAGGGATCACTCCCGGAGGGGTTGGGGGACTGTGGGGTGCTGGGGTTAGGACCAGATGCAAAGCAAATGCCCTGCCTCCTGTACTCTGTCTCCAGCCCAAACTTTTAATTTTCTATGAGTGATCTATGACAATGTTTCCTCTAGAAGTAATTTTTTGATCAGTTTATTTTTCCCCCATTTATATCATATCACAAGTAGCATTTCAGTTTTAGAAATTCTTCATTGTGAACTCTAAAAGTGTTAAAATATGGGCAGAGAATTCTCAGGTCAAATTTGCCCTGATGTTTTAGTATGTGTTAGATTAAATTGTAATAATGCCTTAAATTTGTTTTGATGGGGACATATCTATTCATACTTAGGGGTTACTCTGGCAGTATATGGGGGCCATGGAAGGAGCGATAGCACAGCGGGCAGGGCGTTTGCCTTGCACGAGGCTGACCCGGGTTCGATTCCTCCATCCCTCTCGGATAGCCCGGCAAGCAACCGAGAGTATCTCGCCCACACGGCAGAGCCTGGCAAGCTCCCTGTGGTGTATTCAATATGCCAAAAACAGTAACAAGTCTCACAATGGAGACGTTACTGGTGCCTGCTTGAGCAAATCAATGAGCAATTGGATGACAGTGATACAGTGATACAGTGATACGGGGGCCATGTGAGTTGCTGGGGATCCAAACAGGGTCTGTCACAGATAAAGCATGAGCCTTAATCCCGCCATTATCTCTCTGACTTAATGCTCCTAAGAAGACTCCATCTGAATATTTTCATTTTGCCTGGTTACCACAGTGCTTTGATTGTTAAGTTGCACAGAATTTTCCTTTTGCCAGTCTACTGACTTAAAGAGTCAGCATAAGTTTTGCCTCCATGAGGAAATGAAATAGAAGAACAGAAATAGAAAGAGGACAAATGTTGCAGTCAACTGTGTATGTATTTGACTGTTAGAAGCTCCACATTCCTGTTTGAGAGGAGATAGTGTCAGATGACAGGATTATGATGTTCAACTGACCCAAGGATGCCCTGAAAGCTTTCAGAATGAGCAAGGTGTGGTGGGAATGAAATCTGTGCAAAAGAAGAAACTACACCTTAGAAAATTTGGGGGAAATGGTTTTGAATCACATCTGGCGGTACTCGGTAGCTCTGTAATCAGGGAACCATCTGTGATGCTGGGGATTGAGCCAGGCTCAGCCGAATACAAGGCAAGTGCCTCACTGCTTATACTCTCTCCAGTCTTCCACCCATTGCCTTTTAATTTTTCCCCCCTCCCCCGACTCCTGTTTACCAGTGGACAGACTCTCCCCCCACACACACCAGATTCAGTCAGTGACCCCTGGGACACCCCTGCACTTGTGTGGGAGAGACACCATCTTGCCACTCACTGCCATGTTGAAGCTTGCAGGTGGGTGTTAGACAGTTCGACTCAGCGAACAGAGGAGATCATCTGCGGAGCCTGCAGCAAGCCCCCAGATGGCAGGCTTCTCCCTCTGGCAACTGTCGTCCACCAGTCACAGATAGTGGCGGACAAAGACCCTGTTCCAGACGCTCAGGATTTAAGACTTGGACCACTTCTCTGAACCCTGTCAAGGTCCCCTCTGACGGAGTAGACTGAGACGTGCCTTGCTCCTAGACCTGTATCTTCTGATTCCATTTCAGCTGGATTGTTTGGACGCCTGGATGATATGAAAACTGAGAAACAGCAGTGCTTAGTGCACGCAGCATGGCTTGGTCTGTCTGCAAGTGCACTTGCTCTCACCTCCATGTCCAGTGAAACCCTGTAATCCTCCCCTCCATATCGCAGAGGACTGGGTTGGTGAGGAAGGATCAGAAGGGAGAAGGGAGCTGGCATTAGTGCCCTTCGCAGACAGGAAGTCTTATCTTCTCTTTATATGTTGTTGGTATTATTAAATGCTAAAATTTTACCAGATATCTAGATAATTGGATTCATCCTCTGTCCAGTTTCAGTAGGTCAGATGATGGGTATTCAAAATTTATAGTTAGACATTTATACATCTATCACTGTCACTGTCACTATCCCGTTGTTCATCGATTTACTCGAATGGGCACCAGTAATGTCTCCATTCGTCCCAGCCCCGAGATTTTAGCAGCCTCTCCTTACTCGTCTTTCCCAACAATTGGAGGCTCTTTTCAGGGTCAGGGGAATGAGACCTGTAATTGTTACTGTATTTGGCATGTATATACTTAGCTTTATGACGAGCAGCCGCGCGGTCCAGGAATATATTCACTCATGCGTGAGGCTCGGCCTGAGTGTGTGGAAAGTGGCCTGGAGCATGGCGGCGGTGGGGTAGTGGAGGTAGGCTGCTGGGGCAGGGTCCCTTGGGGCAGAGAGGGCTCTCACCTGCCCCCCCCCTCTGGTGCGGAGTCCCATCTATACATCTGGTTATATCTTATATTGCTCTACCTAGATGTAAGCTCTCTGATTGTTGAGACGTTTAAGAGGAGTGCAGATGCTTATCTCTGGCTGAAGGAAGAAAGAGGGTAAAATGTCACTTTCTTCTAAGACCTTAAATGTGTCCTGGTCCTAGAGTAGCTCCAATACATGTTAAATGGGGAGCCTAGAATGTTCTCTATATTTGAATGAAGACACCATAGCATTTCTTTTTTTCATTTTTGATTATATTTCCGCTACTTAATTCTTTCTTCACGGATGGAAATTGGGGCTTCAGCTGTGAGAACACATTGTGGTAAGATGTATTCTTATGTAATAGCTACCTGTTTGGGGGACCTGTCAACTTATTTAAAAACTGCAGAAATTGTTGGTAGCCATGTAGCGCTTGATTTTCAGATAAATATTTGCCAGATGTATATTCATTCCGTGAATCTTAAAATTGTAGGCAGATACCGTGTCCTGCACCTATGATGAGCGTGTACTAGTAGGAGGTGAGTTCTACAGACACGCTGAATAGAGGGCTGTAACGAAATGCTGCTATTAATCTTAGAGCCTTACCAAATATCAGATTGAATTCTGCAATATTGCCTAATTTGCAATAAAATTTGGTAGTTATTTACAATTTTACATGCATTAACAAGATGATAATTTTGATAAGGATAACTGGTTCATTTCCCTCTCCTCTCCTCCCCACTCCTCCCTTCTTCTCCCCTCCCCTGCTTCCTTCCTGTTCTCTTTTTTTTCTGGAGCTTGGCAAGAGCCCAAACTGGGCTGCAGAGGCCTGGAGCACCTCTCTGGCCACCAGACCAGCAAGGGGCTGAGGACTTGTTGCTGCGGGGAAAGACCCTTGCATTGTGGTGGGTTACCTGGACCACCCAGCAGTGCCTGTGTCCCCCTCCCAACAATGCTGAGGATTGCACCTAGGTTGGTCACGTGCAAGGCGAGCACTTGAACCCTGTACCCACTCTCAAGTCCCTCCTTGTTTATTCTTGTAAGGTATTCTTCCTTGCTCGACCCCAGAAGTAATCCATTTGTTTGTTCACTATAATACCATTTACTCTTTGTTATTGAATATGATAATTATTATTTACTGCACCTTTTACCTTCATGTCATTTAGTAAGTCACTGTCATCCTTCTTTCTGTCTCTGGCTGTTTTTTATTTTGAAGGGGACATGGGGAGGCTTCAACCTGTGAGGTTGCTTCCAGTGGTACTCGGGGGACGACAAGATCCCCGGGAACGTGTCCTAGGGTCCTATCTCTCTTACTCTTCCTGGTTAACGCCTCTGTCTCTTGATCAGCAATATCTCATTTAGAATTAAATTGAGTAAGCAGAATGAGCAGCCCTCGGAGTCACTTTTATTTAAAAATTATGTCACAATTATTTAAAAAAAGCATTTTTTCTTTTCCCCAGAGACTTTTATGATGAAAGAGCTTTTGAACTCCTTGGCGAAAATTCACTAGACCATGAAGCGGAACTGTTAGTCTGGTACTCAGATTTGTAACACAGGGGAGAGAATGTCTCTTTGGTGTTTGGGGTTTCTCACTGGTGAAACGGACAGTTTCCATGATGCATTTCAGAGTATTAATATTCAAAGATGAACTTGTTTTGTTCCAAGCTTAAGTGTCATGTAAGGCCAGTTCCTTTGTGATTCTTATTTCTGAAGGTGAGTGGTCTGTGGTGTGGAGGATGGATTGGGAGAGGAAATTGGAGCCCTCTAAAAGGTGGTTTCATCTTTGTTTTCTTTTCTTCTTGTGTTTTGGGCCACACCTGGCTGTGCTTAGTACTAGTACTTGCTGTTGGTTCTTCATTCAGGGATCGTTCCTGGTGAACTTGGATACCGTATGGATTGCTGGCACTGTGCCTCGGTTGGCGGCATGCAAGGCAAATGCCTTAACCCACTGTACTCTCCAGCCCTCTTTGTCTTGGTTTAGAACATCAGATTATTTACTTCATCAGAAACATCTGCATCAGGACATCCAGTTTAGAACATCAGATTATTTTCTTCATTCAAAGAGAGCACTGCTTCTGAGTTTGGGTATTGGGAGGTTAGTATGGTTCGTGGTGAATCCTTGGAAGTTGTAGGTTGTCTTTCATGGAAACGTGGCGATTATATACAATAACTTTTAGTCATTTCTTGAAATTAGAAACATGTATATGGCATGTTCTTTTTTTTTTTTTGGCTTTTTTGGTCACACCCACCGATGCTCAGGGGTTACTCCTGGCTCTGCAGTCAGGAATCACTCCTGGTGGTGCTTGGGGGATCATATGTGATGCTGGGGGTCGAACCCAGGTTGGCCATGTGCAAGGCAAATACCCTCCCTGCTGTACTATTGCTCCGGCCCAAATATGGCATGTTCTTCTGCTTTAAAAATTCTTTTTATTCTTGCTTTGGGGGTTCACCTGGCAGTGCTCTGAGGCTACTCCTAACTCTAAGCTTGGGTGGGGGGGGTCACTCTTGGCAGAGCTCAACGGACTGTGGTACCAGGCATGGAACCTGAGCCTTCTGTGTACCAATCTTGTCCACTAACCCATTTGGCCTCATATCTCCCTGGCACGTCTTTCTGTACTTTTCTTCAGATTTCTCTTTTGGAGAGATATTCTGTATAGTGGTTAGTAGTTCAGGTTCTGTGGTTAGACTGTATTGAAACATGCCTCTTATTCTTACTGTGTGATTTGTGAAATGTATACGCTGCTGCTTCAGAAGGTTTGTTGACAGAAAGAAATGATATGGTACATCTAAAGTGCTTAAGAACAGTGCCCAAAAGAGTAAAAGCTTGATCCCATGGGTTATTGTTTTCATTGTTATTCTGCATCAATCATAATTCTGTAGGAAGACTTTCTGAGTCTCCCAAGTTGACTTAATACTTTGAATTTTATTTTTTGTTTTTATTTCTTGGGTTTTAAGGGCAACTTCTGTTGATGTTCAGAGGCCAGACCAGGTTCTGTGTTTAGAAGGGCTTGGTGTTGCTTGGGGACCATATGTGGTGCTAGAGACCAAACTGGGTCAATCTCATGGAGAGCAAGTGTCTTCACCCCTGTACTATCTCTTCAGCGCTCCTCTGCATTTTAAATTTTGCCCAAGGTCACTTGAACCATCTTTTAGGATTTGCATGTTGACTTTTAGGGAAAAGCCATTCAGACTTCTCTAGCTTGGTTCTGTTTTCTCAGCTATTGGCAAATTTGTGCTTCATTTCAGTCTGTAGTTTGGGGGCTGAAGGCCATCTTTTTGTTTCATTCAAGATGGATTATTCTCCCATCTTCATATGTGTTATCGATTTCATAGAGTTCCAGGGCAAGAGAGGGAGCAGAGGACATAATGTGTCTATGCTGCCATCTTCCCATCCTATCGGTTTTCAGAGACCACTTGTACTTTTTTAAAGAATGTGACAGTCCCTTCAGTCTCTGCATCATCCTCTTATGTTGCCTCTTGCTGTTTCAACTTTCAGTGATCTGTCACCTGCCTGCCACTGCGAGGGAGGTCATAGTTGTCCGCAGACCTCCCCACCCACACACAAGTGCATCTCCTGATATATTTACATGGTCAGCAGATTATTATTATTCATGGCTTATTAAGATAGCCTTGGTGTTAATTCATAACTGTTCCCTGTAGCAAATTACATTTTGAATTTTCTGCCTACCTTTTGCCTTCCCTAGAATCAATGAATTGATTTTCCCTTTTCTTTTTTAAGTTTATAAAGTTTTACTAATTTATTTTGTCTTTTTGCATTACCTTCAGTTTCTTTTCTTGGAATAATTCTCTCCAACAATTCTTAGATTTGATCTAATGTGGCCCTGTTCACTAGGTTAGCGTGCTTCGTGCCACTCTAAAAATTTCTTGGGTTATCCTGATCTGACTGGGCCATTTCTATTGGACAGCCGCCCAACTCTCCAATGCATGCATATTTAATCTTTTAGCATAGAAAGGACTATTTTTATATTTTTTCTAGTATTCTGAGCCCAGAGGCAGAGCTGAATGGTCTCAGTATGGTGCATGGATGCTCAGAGAGTTTCACCTAAGACCCCTGGTGCCATAGTACTAACCTCAACATCCTTCATCCTGCCTGCCATAGCCGTGGCATAGCCAAACTCTGTGTAATCTTCCAGTTCACCCTCGAGTTTCACTCTTCTAGGTTGAAGGAGAGTTTAGTCACTCTCTGAGGTTAGGAAAGAGTTATGTTTCTTTTTTTTTCTCCCTCCATAATTTTTTGTTTGTTTGTTTTTGGGTCACACCCGGCAATGCAGGAATTTACTCCTGGCTCACGCTCTCAGGAATTACTCCTGGAGGTGTTCAGGGGACCATATGGGATGCTGGAAATCGAACTCGGGTTGGCCGCGTACAAGGCAAATGCCCTACCCACCATACTATCGCTCCTGCCCCATTCCCTCCATAATTTTTAGGAACTCCCAAGCGGTGCTCAGGGCTCATTCTTCTGCCACTCCTGTCAGGGTTTGGGGAACTTTGTGGTGCCAGAAATCAAAGTCACGTCTATCACTGAGCTATATATCCTTGAGCCCTATCACTGAGCTATATATCCTTGAGCCCAGGAGTCTGTTATTGAAACGTACCTGAAAAAAATTCATTTGCTTTAAGTATTTTTTAGCCTACACTTTCAGAGATACCAGGTTTTCCTGACTCCTAAGTTATTTGAAAAATTTACAGCAAAGATGAATATTTTGAAAAGACCTAGAAAGTCCTGAACCTGGAAAGGCTTCCCCTAAGCTGAAGCTTTCATACTTACTTTAAAACATTTTTTAAAATTTATTAGTGAATCACCATGAGGTACACTGACAGACCTACAAACTTTCATGCTTGCATTTCAGTCATACTATGATTGAGTACCCATCCCCCCATCAGTGCCCATTCTCTACCACCAATGTTCCCAGTATCCCTCCCAGCAGCCGCCTCTGTGGCAGGGCATTCCCTTTTGTTCACTCTCTCCTTTTGGGTGTTGTGGTTTGCAATAGAGATATTGAGTGGCCATCGTGTTCGGTCTATAGTCTACTTTCGGCACGCATCTCCCGTCCCAAGCAGGTCCTCCAAACACCATTTACTTGGTGTTCCCTTCTCTATCTGAGCTGCTTTTCCCACCCAGCTTTCATGTTTCTTTATTTTTCAGTTTACAGTTTTTTTTCCTTTATCTCTTCTCATCCCATTTTCTGTTTCTTTGAGAATTAATCCCTCCAGAAAATAATAGCAACAATAACCATAACAAAGAAGTTATTTTACAGGATGGAGAATGGAACCTGTGCTAATGCAAACTGTCATCCCACTTTCTGTAGCTGGAAGTCTCCATGGAGAAAATTGTCTTCTCTGTTGTACCTTTGTGAACTTTATTTTCCTTGGCCCAGAGTTCCCACTGCTTGCTCACTGTGAAAACAACAGTGGGTGTTTATTGTGTTCTAGGAGATGGTGGAGAGAGCCTCTACTTTGGAATCAAAGACTGTTGTTCTAGTCTTGGCTTAGTGTGACTTTGGGAAAGTTACTGAAGTATTTAAAGCTTCACTTCATTTAAGTTTTTTTTTTTAATTTATTTATTTTTTTGCTTTTTGGGTCACTCCCGGCGATGCACAGGGGTTACTCCTGGCTCTGCACTCAGGAATCACCCTTGGCGGTGCTCAGGGGACCATAGGGGATGCTGGGAATCGAACCCGGGTCGGCCGCGTGCAAGGCAAACGCCCCACCCGCTGTGCTATTGCTCCAGCCCCTAAGTTTTTTTTTTATTATTATTTAGCACTGTCATCCCGCTGTTCATCGATTTGCTCGAGTGGGCATCAGTAATGTCTCCATTGTGAGACTTGTTGTTACTGTTTTTGGCATATCAAATATGCCACGGGTAGCTTGCTAGGCTCTGCTGTGTGGGTGGAATACTCTCTGTAGCTTGCTGGGCTCTTCGAGAGGGACAGAGGAATCGGACCCGGGTCGGCCGCGTGCAAGGCAAACGCCCTACCCGCTGTGCTGTCGCTCCAGCCCTTTTTATTATTTGTTAAAAAATTTTTTTGTTACTGAATCACTATAAGATAGACCCTTACAAAGCTATTCAGGATTAAGTTTCAAAGTATTTCAACACGCATCCCTCCACCAGTATACATTTCCCAGTGTCCCCAGTTTCTCTCCCGTTACCTCCTTGCCCTGTCCCCCTGCCCCAGCCTGTCTCTGTGGCAGGCACTTTTTTCTCTCTGTCTCTGTCTGTCTGTCTGTCTGTCTGTCTGCTCTCTCTGTCTCTGTCTCTCTCCTTTTGGACATTGTGATTTGCAATACAGATACTGAAAACTAAGCCTTCACTTCTTAATTTGTAAAATACACCAGATACATTCGGTGATGACTCGCCATCCTTCAACTCAAGTGTTATGATTTCATACTAGATTATTTGTTTCTTATGTAAATCTGGAAAGGTTTCCCCACCACCACCCCAAAACATTTACCATGAAACATTTCCCCCTGAGTTTAATGTTGAGACTTTTTGTTTCCTTCAAGGCAGATGAGCCACACCCCATGATTCTCAGAGCCTTCCCAAAAGCCTACCTCTCCTTTGGTAATGGATGTTACTCACTGGGTTGGGAGCTCTACTTTTGCATATGGCTTGTTTTTCAGGGCATAGCTTGCCTTTCCTTCACAAACTAGTCTTCTAAGTGATCACTTCACACTGATAGTATAGAGAAATATGCTATACAAAGATGCAGTGATCATTTCCGAAGAAGTGGTATTTATACACTGACAGCTTCTCTGGGACAAGAAGAGTTATCAAAATTTTAATTTAGAATAAGGAGACTAATTTAATTTAGAGTAGTTTCAAATAATTTAAGTGGGAAAGGAACTTTTCTCTGGCTTGTCAGCTTAGGATGTTATAATAGTTTATTTAGGTGCAGTATCCACCTGCTCGTAGACAGGTGACCCTGAACACCCAAAAGTTGTTAAAAGGATGGGATCCCAACCCTTCCTTTGTTATAGTGACTCTCAATTCTGTCTGCACATTCAGTCATGATGTCCTGAGTCTCATCCACTGCAGCAGAATCAAATGGTCTTGACATGGGCCTTGGGCATATGCAATTGAAAGCAAAAGATTCCTAGGGGATTATAACATATACTTAAAGGCTGAGAACTATTCTTTTAGGAGCTCGAGGTCCAGGTATGCATTAACCGCTAAGGAACACAGACGGTTCTGATGAATTCTGATGGGTCATACCTGATGGATACAGGCATTAGAAGGTTTTTAATCAACTGGAGTCATCAGGGAAGGCTCTGTCAAAGGATAGTTTGGATCAAGTAGAATTTTCAGAGGTGGAGAGAGGGAACTTTCTATGCCAGGAGATGAATGCTGATGATTTTAATGGCCATGGAGTGTTTGGAGATAAAGACTGGTTGTTAGACTGCAGTGAGGATGTGGACAGACATTCTTTAGCATTAAACCAACTAGTTTGGACTTTATCCAGTAGGTGGTAAAGAGGCTTTGAGGTGCTCCGAGAATTTATTAATATAGTGCACTGTGACACTGTGATTTATGTAGTTGTTTACACTGGGTTTTCAGGCATACGGTGTTCCCACCTCCGATTTCATCACCGCGTGTTCCCATCCCTCTACCACTTACCCCATATGCTTTCCTGCCCCTAACCTGACTCCTTGACAGTTATGCTTAGTAGCAGTCGTAGCACTGTCGTCCTGTTGCTCATCGATTTGCTTGAGCGGGCACCAGTAACGTCTCTATTGTGAGACTTGTTGTTACTGTTTCTGGCATATCAAATACGCCACGGCTAACTTGCCAGGGATACTCTCTGTAGCTTGCCGGGCTCTCCGAGAAGGATGGAGAAATTGAACCCGGCTGTGTGCAAGGCAAACGCCCTATCTGCTGTGCTATCTCTCCAGCCTAGTGACTATGCTTATTACATTTAATTGTAATTTGGGTCCCCTGGTTAGGGGAATGTTGGATCTAGTGGTTTAGATATGTACAGATACTCTACTTCCAAGGATTTCTGATCATCGAAATGGCTTCATGAAAGCGCTAGCTTTGAAGAGCCAATGGGAATGAAGGATAGAGTATAGTTTGAATAAAATGAGACAAGAATCTGGAAAAAGGAAAAACCAGTTTCTATCATGGGCCAGATCATAATGCTTTGACTTGGGAAAATAGTAGTGGAGTTTCAAAAACATTATAGGATGAGGTAGATAGCTTAGGGAAGAGGGTATACATCTTGCTTGCATGCACAAGCACTCAAGTTTGGTCCCTGGCACCACATAGTCCCCTAAGCAGCCCTGAATTATTGGGGCCCCCAGCACTGCTGCACTTGAGTCCTAAACCGTTCAGCCCAGTTGAATGGCTATCACAGCAGGTGGCATCTGCTAAGGACCTCCTTCCCCACCCCCCAACACCACTGAGTTATATTGTGTTCTCTTATTCTTTTAATTCTGGGAGCCACGTTAAGTGGCACTCGGGGGACCATATGTGGTTCTGGGGATTAAACTACTAGAGTCAACTGCATGCCAGGAAGGCACCTTACCCCCTCCCTGTTCTGTCTCTCCAAACCCTGAATTCTGCTTTCATACTGAATTCTTTCTGTATTTTATTGAATGCAGCAATAATTTTGTGGTATTGACCTTTATATGTATACATATATATAATTGCCTTTTATTCCACTTGAGTTTATTATTTCCACTGAAATCTCGACTTCTTTCATTTAACTGAAATCCATGGAGGGCTACTGAAGGGCTGGCAGTGAAGGATGGGAGGAAGTAAAGACCAGTGGACAGGTGTACAGTCCTGTCAGCAAATTATCTCTGACAATAAGAATCAGCGGATTATCTCCACGGGGTCCTTTTTTTCTTAACTTTAATTTTTTAAACTTTTACATTGAATCTCTGTGAGATAGACACTTACAAAGCTGTTTATGATTAGATTTCAATCATACAGTATTCCAGCACACCTCCCTCACCAGTTTACATTTTCCAGCACCAGTGTCCCCAGGTTCCCTCCCATCACCCGTCATTCCCCCACCCCCTGCCTGCCTCTATGGCAGGTGCTTTTCTTCTCTCTCAGGCTGTAGAGCTGGTAGGGAAAGAGGCAGAACTTGAAGCCACAGGACCTGAACAGGCTGCTTGGGTACCCAAAGTGCAACATGAAGAAACCAAAAGAAACATTGTGTGTGTTTGTGTGTGTGTGTATGTGTGCATGTGTGCATGCATGAGTGCCAATACAGACATGAATTCAGTGGTGATGTTTTGATGTCTTTGGAGCATACACTTCCAAATGGTCAGGCAGTGGAGGTCATATGGGATGTTCAAAAGGCCAGTGGGAAGCATTGACCAGTTCTTGCTGATCATATGGGGCCAGTAGCCAAAGTTTTCATGTTGGTACTCTTCCAACACCTGGATGGTGCCATTGGGGGTGAAGCTCTAGAGAATTTGCATCAATTCATAAAGCACCAACTGTCTGCAGTCAGGTCACTCTGGGTGGCAGTCCTGTATTTAGCTGTCTTCAAGCTGCTCACCAGACCCCAGGTCTAGAGTTATGTCTAGACTTTGTCAATAGTGAGACGTCTGCTCCCTGAGTTCAGTGAGACTGAATTCGCCCTGAATTCCCCATCTACTTCACAAAAGAATTCATCACCATGGGAGCCCACAGAAAATCAATCCAGGACACTTCCCCTGAGCCTCTCATTCAGCTCGTGGAAGACTTGGTGGTGGTGGTGGGGTGAGGGGGTGGGAGACACTAGGGGTGGGGAGGAAATGGCTGGCACTCCTGCTTCAAAGTGGGGGGGGGGAGGGTGAGGGTAGGAGGTCTTTACCTCCCTGTTTTATCATGGGAGGATGTTCAGAGCTTCATGTGTTGTAAAGCGATTTTGTCAGAAATGGTGGTACCCATTTCCTTCGTCACATGCTGGCAGACGGGTAAGAGTGCCGGAGCGGGGCGTCAGGTTGACCGTGAGGATGGTGGAACTCCCTGGTGGCTGACACAGCCTCAGGTCTCGGCATGCACTCAGGGAACCATTTCTGCTCTTGGTGGGACTTTCTGCTGCCTTTATGGTTCCGTCGTCCATGCCTTCCTAAAGGCTGTGGGGGAGGTGGGGGAGGAAAAGGCAGTGCTTCCAGCTTGTCTCAAGAGCCTTTGGGCCTTTTTTGTGTGTCTGTGGATTTTCGGTTAGGAGCGTTGTTGGGTTTTCAGGGGCTGATGTGGGTAGTCTGGGCAAGGGGGACCTGTTTGTCTTCACAGGCTCTGGGTGAATGGGCCATGATGGAGTCCGTGACTGGATGGGTTTCCTTTGCTCCTGGGGTTAAAAGGGAAGAGGCTGAGGCGCATAATAGTGGAGCCCCCAAAGAACGTCCTTCTGACTCTGGTGACTGGGATTTTTTGTTTGGTTTTGGGCCACACCAGGGCTTACGCCTGACTCTGTGCTTAGAGATCACTCCTGGCAGGGCTCGGGGTGGGGTGGGGGGAGGGCATGTGTAGTGATGGGGATCCAATCACAATTGGCCACATGCAAGAGAAGCACCTTGCTACCTGTGAAATCATCAGTCCCCATGAAATCGTCATGAGATAAACAGTTACAAAATTGTCCATGATTGGGCTTCAGTCATACAATGTTCCAACACCCATCCCTTCACCAGTGCACATTTCCCACCACCAATGTTCTCAATTTCCCTCCTTCCACCTCCACCTCTAGTCTGCCTCAATGGCAGACACTTTTCTTTTCTCTCCTCCCTCTCCCCTCTTTCTTTCTCTCTCTTTCCTTTTGGCCATTATGGTTTGCAATATAGGTACTATAAGGCTATCATGTATATCCCTTTAATCTACTTTCAGCACTCAATTCTCGGCCAGAGTGACTATTTCCAACTGTCATTGTCATAGGGGTCCCTTCTTTATCCTAATTGCCCTTCTCCCCTCCCCCAACTTGTGACAAGCTTCTAACCATGGGCCAATCCTCCTGGCTCAATATTATAATCTTACCAAAGCTAGAGACTGACCCTCCTCCGCCATCCAGATAATTCATGTTGTTCACAAATGACCTATGTCTATGTACATGTTCTTATAATCTGTATACCGAGATGCCAAGGCAATTTCTATACCAGCCTAAACTAGCAAGCAGGTGATAGATGAAATGTACTTTCCATCTGAAACACTCATTTCTCTGTCATCAATAAGAAGAGCATCTGAAACTAAGGGGTGCCGGGGAGGGCCAGAGCAGTGACACCTCTTCATGGTAGCAAGTCTTGATTAGGTTTTCTTTCTTTGCTCGGGGAGTGGTTCTCAGAAGGTCCAGGGAGAACATCCTGGAGATTCTTGGCCTCTACTGGGCTTAAGGCAGTACCTTATCCCTGCTATCATCTCTACTCCCCCAAGTTTTCCCAGGGAATGCTGGGATATAGAGGGGCATAATAGAATCATGGGAAGAAGAGAGGCACAGTGTTCATGCCCTGGGCATTCTCAGTCCAGGTACCTGGAAGATCAGTCATTGGCTCCAGCTGGCTGTGGGGAGGGTAATATTTAAATATCCTTCCAACATTATAAAGAGTCATGTCTTATTTTAATTGTTTTTCTCACTTTAGATTGCTGGGATCTTCAATGGCAGGAGAAGGAGTCATCAGAAGACAGAGATGAATTTTAACACTATTTTGGAAGAGATTCTCATTAAAAGGTCACAGCAGAAAAAAAAGACATCGCCCTTAAACTACAAAGAGAGACTCTTTGTGCTGACAAAGTCCGTGCTAAGTTATTATGAGGGTCGAGCAGAGGTAGGAGACAATCAAGATTTCTTTGTTGCTTGCTGGGATGTTTGGTTTTGGTTTTGGGTAAGCTCGGGGTTTGCTCCTGGCTCTGTGCTCAGGGCTCACACCTGGCGGGCATGAGTGTCCATATGAGATGGTGGGGATCAAACCTGTACTGGCCTTGTGAAGGTCAAGAGCCCTCCCTGCTGTACTGTACTCCAGTAATGATGCTGCCTTCTGGCCCTTCCAACCTCATGGAAAGAAACTCTGGGATAATGAAGTTAGGGTTATGATATCTTACCATTCGGAGTCAAAAGAGCAATTTTAGGGCACGGATAGAAATCATTCACAAGCCTGTTAAGCCTAGGTTTAGTTAAGTATGGGCACACATTTTATATCAAACTACCGAGTTAATCTATTAAAGTAAATTGCTGCATCAGTTTTAGATCCTTGTACTATTTATGAAGTGTACAATAATGTCATGGGGTCCCTATATCTGAGGGGGTTATTTACAATACCCCTGGCAGATATGTGAAGCTGTGGACTGAACAAGTACTATGTTTTATCCTCTGTATGCACACTTATGATAAAATGTAGCTCATGAGTTAGACACAGCAAGCAACTGACAATAAAACCTAATACTAGAATAGAACAATGATAACAATGTACTGCAGTGAAAGTTGCCTGAATGTGGTTTATCTCAAAATGTCTGTTTGTGTGTCCTATACCTGAACAACCATTGACTGAGTAACAGAAACTGCAGAGTTGAAGCTGGGGCTAAGTGGGGACTGTCCTACTGTGTTCATGGCCTTTCCCGCCAAGTCTGACACACTGAACCCTGGTCTACTGATGGGTGTGGTCACTTCTCTATTGTTGAGAGTTACTTGAAGCTGTGGAGTGACGTGGCATATCATCAAAGAGTGACTTAGTGACACTGCGACTTAAAGCGACCTCAGCTTACCTTTTTCTTCTGGCAGAACAAGCATTTATCGCAGAGTTCTGTTTCCACATCTCCTTTGGTTGCTGCTGCTGCTGCTGTTACCGTGCCTGGGGGTCTCACAGGCGCGCACATTCAGCTGTAGGGCTGGCGGGGATCACACAGCAGGCCACGGCCATCAGCGCGGTTTGGGTTTCGGTGCTTGCACATTTGCTCACCCTGGGGTACCCTCTTTCTTTGAGGTCACACGAGGTCTGGTTGCAGACCTCAATGCGGGGTTATACTTCCTGACTAAAAGCGCGTATGCATCTTTTTTGGTGGTGGTGTCTTGTCTTCTCCCTGCTGGCACTCTTTCTCTTTGTACCTTTGCTAATATGGTGCCACCTCCTTGGAGTGATATATACCCCCACCTGCCTTCAAGGATCCACCATTCCGTTCACTTTCAACTTTTTTTTTTTTTAGGTTTTTGGGCCACATTCAGCAATGCTCAGGGCTTACTCCTGGCTCTGTGCTCAATAATCACTCCTGGCAGGGCTTGGGGGACCATATTGGGTACTGGGGCTCAAACCGGGATCAGCCACATGCAAGGCAAGCATCCTACCCTAAGTGCTATTGCTCCTACCTGCTGTACTGACCTTGGTTGGAATAAACCGATGGTGTCTCCCCACTGCTCTTCTCCCACCTGCCTTTGTATTCAAAGGAAGTCATGTTAACTAACTGCATTTTTTTTTTTTTATGTGTGTGAGGGTTGTTGTTTGTTTTTTGGTTTTTGGTTTTTGACAATGCTCTGGGGTTACTCTTGGCTCTGCACTCAGGAATCACTCTTGGCGGTTCTAAGGGGGAACATATGAAATGCTGGAACTTGAAACCAGGCTGGCTGCATGCAAGGCAAGTGCCTTACCCACTGTCCTATCACTTCGACTCCTTTTTAAAATTTTTGGGTCACACCCAGCTGTGTCTAGGTGCCATATCTCCTGGGTCTGTGCTCAGAGATCACTCTTGGCAGTGCTTGGGGACCAGATTGGGTGTCAGGGATGGAACCTGGTTGGTCACCTGAAGGTAAGAGCCCTCTTGCTATTGCTCTGGCCCTCGTTTTAAAAACAGAACTATATTTGACATTATAAACTTTATAACCCAATGCATCAATGAAAAATGGGACTAAGGATTCTTAGAAATTTTCAAGAAACTTCTGATGAAGATTAGTATAATAGCACTTACCTGGAGAGATAGTTATGATAACACTTCTCCTGGCCAGGGAGTTCAGCAGCTGCAAGCCATTCTTTGCATGCAGTTGTCTCAGTTTGATCTCCAGCACTGCATAATCCCTTGGGTGTTGCCCGAAATGATCCATGAGCACCAAGCTGGGAGTAGCCCCTGAGCACTTCCAAGTATGGCAGGAACATACTTGCCATGGGCAAAAATTATAAAGTTTTTTCAGCAAAAACATTGAACATATATATATATATACACGTATATATATATATATATATAGAAAGAGAGAGAGAGAGAGAGAGAGAGAAACAGAGACAGAGACAGAGAGGTGAACACAAGGAGTGGGGAAGGTATCTACCTGTCCATTATAATATGGACTTATAACATAAGTCCATATATGGACTATAATATGACTTATAATCAGTGTTTAATTAATATACCCATTCCATAGAGGGAGGAGCACGTGTGAAGGCCCCGACATATATGAGTCCTTGGTTCCCTTCTAGGGAACTGTTCTATTCTAGACTTGTGTAGATTATACAACTGATTATTACACATTCAAGGTGCTGATGAATTTGTTAATAATAAAGAACAGACATACAATTTTATTTCTTTCAATAAGATTTGTTTTGGGGGGAGGAGGGCTGAAGAGATAGTATAGCAGAAAGGGCACTTACCTTGTATGCAGCTGACCCAGGTTCTGTCCCCAGTATACCATATGGTCCCCTGAACCTCACCAGGAGTGATCTCTGAGCACAGAATCGGGAGCAAAACCTGAGCACAGCTCAGTGTGGCCCTAAAACTAAACCAATGTTTTTATTTGCAAGTCAGGCCTTGAACAGGCAAGTCAGGTGCTTTACCACTAAGCCACGTCCTAACATTTTTTTTTTCTTTCTTTTATTTATTTGGCCTTCCATAAACTGCCATGGGGTAGCCTGGGATGCACACCCAGCAATATTTGGCCAACTGGGCAGGATGCTCAACGCTTAGGCCCAGTGATCCTGGGGCCTGCCAGGGCCACACCTGGAGGTGCAGGGCCTTGCATGCTTCTCGACCCCTGAAAGAGATCCCTGGCCCCCATCATACCATTTTAGCGCTTGAAAGAACTTTAAAGACCCCCAAAATGTTTGCCTGTGTGTCTCTATGGCCGTACTCTGTGCCCAATCTTGTTTACACATTCACCTGTGGAAACTAAGGCCCAGGTGCTGATTTGCTCAGGCCACGCAGTAAATTGGTTGTGAAGCTTGGCCCCAAACTCAGATCTGCATTTTTCTGACTCAGCCTGCCCCATAACGCTGCCGGGGTGCTGGAAAACATCCATACACCATTATTTGTTGCATGGCACTCAGCTAATTTGTTTTGGCTTGTTTTGTACAAGCCTCGTTTATGCAAAGCTTTAGTGCCTGTGTACGAATAGTGTGGAGGGAGGAATTAAAAACAGGCGAGACTGGCTCTGTTCAGCTCATGCTCTGAGGAAGCCGAAGTTCTCCTTGTTCACGGTCATGTTTGCAGACGCCCTGCAGTGGCCTCCAGTCTACTCGGAAGGGGTCCTCTTGCTACCCGGAGTTTGGATCTTCACGTGCCACTGATGTTGGTGGTCCCCCCCCCATAGTATCTGGGTCTCCTGACTGCACCGGCCCTTGGGCTTCCAGCTGTCGTACGGGGCAGCTGCACGGCAGGATTTTCAGCGTTCTGCAGCGTTCCATAGCGTGGTTTCCGTGGAGGTGACTGGTTTTGCGTGCAGACACTCCCCTGTCCCGAGCCTCTCCCTGCGGTCTCGGTAGATCAGTGGAGGACGAGCAGTGCTGTCCGCCCTCTCGATTACAAGCAGAGGAGCTGGGGATGGATGACCAAGTCAGGGGGCCTTCTGTGAAGTCCCACCCTGTTTCACGAGCTGCACCCCGCCGGCTTATCTTTCTGGCGAGTGTGCTATCTGTCAGACCACACTGAGCTGCTTCCCTTGTGGGCGGCTTCCTGAGCAGTAACTTCACTGACCACCTCTGCATGCATTTGCTTCCTCCTTTCCTTCTTCAGCGTTAGCGATTAGATCTTAAGAAGGGAGGTTCTTCTAATAGTTGTTGACTTTTTTCCTTCCCTGTGAGGTGGTGGGAGTCCTGAGTGTTTAAGTAATGTCAAAAAGAGAAGCCAGGGATGTGGCTCAGTGGGCGAGCACTTGTCTTGCATGTGTGAGCCCTGGGTTTGATCCCCCCACACCACATGGACCCCCAGAGGATTGCCAGTGTTGATTCCTGAGCACCCATCTGGGAGTAATTCCTGAGCACTGCTGAGTTGGACTCCCCTCACCCCCTGCACACAAAACCAAACCCAAACAAAAAGTTTTATGGAGAAAAGAAACGCTGGGAAAAATATTTCTGTGAATGGTGGTTTTTTTTAAATTTAATTTTATGTTTATAAAGTAGTTCACGATAATTTGATTACATTTAATATTCAAACACCAATTCCACCACCATCCCACCTTCCCACCAGCATATTTTGGATGTTTCCATCACGAGCCCCAACCCCTGCCCCAAAGCAGAACCGAAATAATTCATTTTGTGTTGTTTGTTATGAATAAACCGCTGAAAAATGATCCAAAAGAGTTTCCTTTAGAGGAAAGCGTGTGAAGATGATTGTGTTTCACCCAGGGGGCCGTTGAGCCCTTCTGTAAGAGATTACTAACATGTTAAAGGTTGAGTCTTGGCCCAAGTGCGTGGAGAGCGGCCATGGGCAGGGCAGCGGCTGAATTCTGGAGGTTTTTGGCTGCCGGGGCTGGCTCTGTTGGGGTGGGGAGCGACCACCCCCACCGTGCTCCGGCTTGCCCTGAAGGAAACCGTCTGGCTCAGGGTCAGCGGCATGGCTGTGTCGAGTCCTGAATGGTGTTGGAAAGACGTTGAAAAAGGTTATACTGAGGTGTTAATTCTTTTAAAAAAATTTTTTTTCCTCCCCAATTTTATTTTATTTTTATAAAGTTGTTCACGATAATTTTTACATTCAATTTTCCAACACCAGTCCCAGTGCCATAACGCCTTCCCACCCAGCATTATTTTGAATTTTCCCACCACCACCCAAACCTGCCCGAAAAGCAGGTCCTAAATAATTTTATTTTGAATGGCTTGTTATGAGTAATGGGTTAAAAATTATCCAAAAAACTTTCCTTAGAGGAAAATGTGTGAAGATTGTTGTATCTCACTCTAGAGTCATTAAGCCATTGTATAAATGATTACTAACATGTTGTTACATGTTGAGCCTTGTGTGCCAATAGTTATTTACTTATTTTAGGATTGAGATTGATTCCATCTCTCTCGGAGAGCCTGGCAAGCTACTGAGAATATCCCGCCCACATGGCAGAGCCTGGCAAGCTACCTGTGGTGTATTCAATATGCCAAACACAGTAACAACAAGTCTCACAATGGAGACGTTACTGGTGCCCGCTCGAGCAAATTGATGAACAATGGGACAACAGTGTAACAGTGCTATTCCTAATAAGTTAATGGTTGAAAATAACTTGCTCTTTCCATTCTCTATGCTGTGAGGTGGTGGGGTTCTGGAAACTAGTGGAAATGCACACCTGGGTTTGGAGGGGTTGTTTTCATCTCTGCAACTCTGAGCGTGCACTGGTGGGGTTCTCATTGGGGGACTGTCTGCTCTGGAGGTTTTCCTCTATATGTTTGCACCCAGGTGGGTGCATTTGTGAAAAAGGGTGTTGCATCTGTTTTGCACTTCTGCAGCACCAGAGGTGGATCTGCTGTGAAGCTAAAACAAGCAGGCATCAGGCCTTTCAGTGCTATTGCCCTTTCTCGGGTGCCTAGAAAGGCCCTAGCAATTTTGCATTTATAAATTTGCTCTTAAAAAAGCCTGTGAGCCCTGGGCTGGAGACATAGTTCCAGGGGAAGGCGCTTACTTTGCCTTGCTTGTGGCAGACCCCAGTTTAATCCCTGGCACTCCATATGCTGCCTTGAGCACTTCTGTGAGTGAGCCCTGTGCACAGTCAGAAGTAAGTCCTGACACCACTGGGTGTGCCCCCAGCTGTATCCCTCCAAAAAGCAGAGTGTTTTGTGAGCTAGGTGTTTGAGCATCACAGCACCTCTCAGCGAGCACCACAACCCTCCTTTGGGTGCCTCACCTGAGACTCTGAGACTCGGTGAGCACGTGTGCAAGTGCCATGAGTCGAGGAGCACAGACCTTGGGGAGCACCGCATGGGCAAGCTACACACTGTGACGTGGACTCCCAGCTGGCACCATGGACAGGTGGGCAGGCAGCCCCCAGGCCCTGTAGCAACAGCATCAACAACATTGATGAAGGAGAAGGGATACAGGGAGGGAATACTAAAAAGGAATTCATTTAAAAATAGAAGAAAAAAAGCATCTTCCTTCCCTAATACAAACTGCAGGCCACTCAGAACGTGGGTCTGCCCCCACAGACTGGGCAGGCATCTCCCCGGTAAAACAGTTAAAAATAGCCAAACAACCACATTTGTAATTGGTTTATGTTCCATTCTTTTCTTTGTGTGTGTGTGTGTGTGTGTGTGTGTGTGTGTGTGTGTGTGTGTGTGTGTGTGAGCATTCCTGGCAGTGCTCAGGAGCTACTTCTGGCTCTCTCCTTGGGGTGTGTGTGTGTGTGGGGGGGTCACTCAGAGATGCCCTTGGTGCTCTGGGGACCTTGTGCTGCTGGAGATGGAACCCACACCCCTTCAGGCCAATCCGGTGCTTCCGCCCTCTGAGCAATGTCCCTGGCCCCTGGTATGTGTTTATAAGGCTTCCTTTCAAGAACAAAGCAGTGTACATCTCTCTGCTTTAATCTGTGAAACGTATTTCCCTTTCAGGATCTCAATTAGTTTTTTAAAGTTGCAGACTTTTAAAATTTAATGTTTCTTTCTTTTTTTTTTTTTTTTTTTTTTTTTGCTTTTTGGGTCACACCTGGTGATGCACAGGGGTTACTCCTGGCTCTGCACTCAGGAATTACTCCTGGAGGTGCTCAGGGGATCATATGGGATGCTGGGAATCGAACCTGAGTTGGCCGCGTGCAAGGCAAACGCCCTACCCACTGTGCTATTGCTCCAGCCCCTAATGTTTATTTCTTTGAAAAAAAAATTTTGGGGGGGAGTGTGGGGTGTACCTGGTGGTGTTCAGGATCACTCCTGCCTCTGGGCTCAGGGATCACTCCCGGAGGTTCGCAGGGACCACATGGAGTGCCGGGGATGGAACCTGGGTTGGCCACATGCATGGCAAGCATCCGATCCACTGAACTATCTCTTTGACCCCAGCTTTACATAGTCTTGAATATTTCATGGTTTTAACTACTTTGGGGGGGAATATGTGTATATATTATACTATGTCATAATTAGTTATTGCTAATGTGTAGTCACGTTCTTGATTTTTATAAGTGTGTCTTGCAAACAGTCAGTGTGCTGTGCTGCTTTTAAAAGAGACATAAAAACACTATTTTTCTATTAACAGCTTTGTTAGGAAAGACTTGTTTTCTATTCAGTTTATTCCAAATTATGAGAAGAAAGCAAATTTCTATAAATGCACAGGTACAAAGTGTATATAAATATATATGAACAAACACTCAGAGGGTGCTATGACTCCTTCTTGCCTGAAGAAGTGAGTTATTAGCTGGGAGGATTTGCGGGGGATGCCGAGGAGCCCATGGAACTCATGACATTAAACTTTCCAAAGTGACTGAAATTCGGTAGAAAATCATGGGAGGAACAGATTCAAACCGAGCCTTTGGGACTCCAGAGTCACTCACCATCTCCTCTACTCCTAACTCCCAAGTTTCTTTTTTGATTGAATCAGTGCAGTGAGGCTATGTGATGTGCTTCCTCTGTTGACTCCGGGTGAGGGGGCTGGGGGGGGAGGGAGAGGCCTGCCCTCGCACTCCCTGCTCACGTGACCTCACCCTTCTCTTGTCCTGAGCTTGCCCCTGTAGCCTGGGCTGGAGTGGGGAGAGGCAGGGAAGGGCCCACATTCTGGGCTGTGTGTGGGTGGTGTTTCTGGATTGCTTTATTTTTTAATTAAAAAATTTAGACCACACTGAGCTCTGGGCTTCAGGGATCACTCCTGGTCAGTGTTGGGGACCACACCGGTTTCCAGGGATAGAACCAGGGCTGGCCACGTGCGAGACAAGCCCCCTGCACCCCTTAATATTTTTTCTTATTGTGATAAAATATCCATAACATAAAATTTACTACTGTCAGCATTTTATTGTTATTATTATTCATTTTGGTGGGGCTGGAGCGATAGCACAGCAGGTAGGGCATTTATTTGCCTTGCACGCGGCCGACCCGGGTTCAATTCGAGATGCCAAAAACAGTAACAACAAGCCTCGCGATGGAGACGTTACTGGTGCCCGCTCGAGCAAACCGATGAGCAATGGGATGACAGTGACAGTGATGCATTTTGTTTTTGGGCCATACCTAACCGTCTTCAGGGGTCTGGCTGGGTGCTTAGGGGCAGCTCCTGGTGGTGCTCAGGAAACCGGGTGATGCCAGGGATTGGACCTGTGCCTTTCACATGCAAAGTTGCGCTCAGCTGTGGAGCCATCTCCTTGCCCCACTGTAACCATTAAAAACACAAGATTGATGACGCTTAGCACATTCATAGTGTACAACCCGCCCTGCTAGCTCCACGGCCCCTTTTCCTTACCCCAAGCCTGTGCCCATTAAACAGTTGAGCCTGCTTTCCGCCCACTCCTCAGCCCCTGACTGTCATCCAGCTCCATTTCTTTAAGGCCGAGCCTTTTCCGAATATTCCCTATAGAAAGGAGCGTGTCACCTTTGTATCTGGCTTCTTTTCATTAAGTATAGCATTTCGAAGCTTTACTATTGGTGTTAGTGTGGATTTGTGTCTCATTCCTTTTTAGAATGAAATTGCATTGAGCTGCATTGAATTACTGGATCACTGGATAATTATTTTAGGTAAAAATGTTACTTTATGGAGGTAATCTGAGCTTACATGCTTGTTTGTATTTTAGGGGTAAAAGTCCATGTCTCTTCAAAGTAGATGCTGCCGTTCAAGTGCTGTCACCCTAGTACCACTGTCGCTTTGCCACAGTCTACTGAGCCTCCTTCCTTTCTCCCTGGGGACCTCAGCGCTGACAACGTCCAGAGACTTGCTTTTTTGGGGGGCCATGTCTGCTCCTTGTTTTGCTTCTCTACATCCCTATATCTATATATATATATATATATATCTATATCTCTATATCCCTATATCTATATATATCTATATCTCTATCTATATCTCTATATCCCACAACAAGTGAGCTTGTTCTATCTTTCTTTCCTGTTCCAATTTCTTTTATTTAGCATGAATGTGTCTCCAGTTGTGTCTACATTCTTACAAAAGGGTACTTTTCATTTTAAATTTATTTTATTTTTATTTATTTTGTTACATTCAACATTCCAACACCAATCCCACTACCATTCCACCTTCCCACCATCATGATTTCGGATTTTCCCACCACTACCCGAGCCTGCCCCAAAGGCAGATCCAAAATAATTTATTTTGTATTGCTTGTTATGAATAATCTGCTAAAAATGATCCAAAAAGGTTTCCTTAGAGGATAGTGTGAAAATTCTTATATCTCACCTAGTTTTCATTAAAATAAAAATTTTTTAATTGAGTCACTCGGAGATAGACCCTCACAAAGCTGTTCATGATTGGGTTTCAGTCCTACAGTGTTCCAACACCCATCCCTCCACAGTGCACATTTCCCAGCACCAGTGTCCCCAGGTTCCCTCCCATCATTTGGTTTCCGTTTTTCAAAGCAGAATAGCGTCCCATGTACATATACACTACTTTTCCTTTATCCACTCATCTGTCGTTGGTGTGTGGATAACTGTTTAGCATTTTAAGAAACGACTAGATACTCTCCAAAGGGACAATGACATTTTGCATAACCACTAGGAGTGTGCCCATTTCTCCGTGTCCATTCTTTTGGTGACTCCCTTGGGGGGCTGGCGGTCACTAGGACTATACCCAGTGGTGCTCTGGAGGCCGAGCGGTACCGGGGGTCAGACCTGGGGTCCTGTGCATGCCCGGCTCTTGCTCCAGTCCTTAGCACTGTCTCCTTGGCCCTTCACACCTTCCTCACGACTCGCTAGTATCTTTCTTATTGGTTCTGTTCATCTTTGTTGGTATCAGTAGTTTCTCAGTGTGGTTTTGATTTTGCTTTCTTTCTGTTGCTCTTGTCGCCGGGGGTGGCGTGGGTGGCTGGGCCACGTCCATCCGTGCTCAAGGACTCCTCCCAGCTCGGCACCCTCAGGGCTGCTCAGAGGACAGTGCAGCGCTGGGGATTGAACCCAGGACTCCTCCATGGAAATCACATGCACCAGCCCTTTGAACCACCTCCCCGCCTCTTATTTGCCCTTCTGAAAGGAGCATCTTTCATCTAGTGTTTTAAAAATACACCGAGGCTTGCTATCTGGTTGGGAGCTGCATCTTTGGATTATTCATTCGTCTCTCTGAGCTCTCTCCTTTGCTCTTATTTGATTTTTTTCTTTTTGATAGTCTTGGCGGCTACACCTGGTGGTGCTGGGATTACTGTGGGTTTGACTCAGTGTTTGGGGGCCGTTCTTGGCGTTAAGGGAACCCTGCAGTGCTGGGGATCAAAGCTGAACCTCCTGCATGCAAAGCAGGTACTCAGCTCTTTGAACTGTGTGGTCCCCTATTTTGTTTTTTTTTTTTTAAGGGGGGGGGCGCACCAGGTGCTGCTCAGGGTTTGCTTCTGAATCTGTTCACAGGGACCATTCCAGGTGCTTAGGGGACTATATGCGGTCTGGGGCTCGATGCAGGGTTGACTACATGCAAAGCAACGGTCTTAACCCCCGTCCTAGCTCTCCAACCCCCTCATTTCATTTTTTTTCCATGAAGGAAAGAATTCTGTGCTAGTCAACATTCAGGCCTGGGCAGTAAAAGGAGAAGTTGTGCGTTTGAGAGTTTGCCTGCCAGGGTGTGTGTGTGTGTGGGGGGGGGTCTCAGCGGCCTCAGGGCAGGCCGCCAGCCATCCACACTGAGTGCTGTGCAGTGAGCACGCGGTGGGCTCACGGGAACTGGCAGGAGCTGGGGTGGGCGCCCTGTGCAGACTGCCCGCATCATGGAGGCTGGGCACTGGACAGAGGCACAGCTGCGAGGCACCCTCAGTCTAAAGCAGGGCGGAGAAGTGGAAGCTCCCCCTACCCCCCCACCCCTGCCCAGGGTCATTTACATATTTCTAACATCAGTCACGGGCCATCTACTGAGAGACAGGCCACAGGCGACCGACGAGAAGCTTGTGTTTGTTCCATCATGTACCAGGAACAGACCACAGGATTTTGTGTGACCTGTGGGCCTAGACGTTTCCCCACTCCTGGTCATGAGAGAAAATGATAAAAAATCGAGCATCTGCCACATAGTTAATCTTCATCTCAATCGGGTGAGGCAAGTTTTGCTGTCTTACTTTGAGGGACATACGATGCTAAGAGAAAACTGAACTGAATTAGTAATTCACAGCTAGTGAGCATCACAGTAAGGGTTTAGAGCACTTTGTTCTTCCTCCAGAGCTCTTCAGTTCAGTTGTTTTCGACTTAACTAATTTGGGCATCTCCTAGGCTGTCCTCAGGTGTGACCCGCTGCTGGGGGCGCTCACCAGACTCAGCGTATTCTTGTGCTCGTGACTATTTATTACAGCGCAAGAATACTTGAAGCAGAATCAGCACAGGCAGAAAGAAGGCATGTCGCTGATGTTGGGAGGAAACCAGGTCCCAGTTTTAAGTGTCTTTCTCTGGGGAGTCAGAGACCATATTTCACTGCCTCATCATTGCAGATTTTATGCTGGATTAAAAAATATTTTTTTAATTGAATCACAGTGAGATACACATTAGAAAGTTGTTCATAATTGGGTTTTATATAATGTTCCAATACCTGTCTCCTCACCAGTGTACATTTCCCACCACCAATGTTCCTAGTTTCTGTTTCCCCCCCACTCACCATTCCGCCTGCCCTGCCTCTATGGAAAGCACTTCTCTCTCTCTCTCTCTCTCTCTCTCTCTTCTGTCTTTCTCTCTCCTGTCTCTTTCTCTCTTTCCTCTCTCTCTTTCCCCCTCCTCCCCCCCCCTCTCCCTCTCCCCTTTTGGCCATTATGGTTTGCTATGCAGATGCTTAAAGGTTATCAGGTATATCCATTTACCTACTTCCAACACTCAGTTCCTGTCCAAAATGATCATTTCCAACTATTATTGTCAGACTGTCCCTTCTCTCTCCTAACTGCCCTTCACCCCACACACATCCCACGCATTCTTGTGGCAAGCTTCCAACCACTGGGCAGTCTTCCTGGCTCCTGGCTCCTGTTTTCCCTTTTGCTGGATTTTTTTCCAAGAAAAGTGGGTATGACCAATATGTGAAGCCTTTTTTTTTTTTTAAAGCACTGTGCCAGAAAGAAGCAAGGTGTGATTCTGCAGTGAAACACGCTGCTTCTATACCATAGTAGCAGTGAGTGTGAGAACGATGTGAGCTGCTGCCAGCCTGGACGCTCACTGAGCCTCCCTCCGTGTCTATGGTGCTTAGCTGGAGACTGAGTACCCTCTGCCCACCACTCATCACAACTCACACTCCAGCCGCAAATGCCGATGTACAACATAAACCATGTTGTTGATGCAGTTTAAGCCAGTGACCTGTTCTTTTATTACTAGTGTTATTACTTACTTGTTCCTCCCCTCCCTTTTCCTTTTGTTGTTGTCTTTGTGAGGATCATTTGGTTGTTGCTCTGGCGGGGGGCCCAGCAGCTGGTTGCACATGCTTCTTGCTGAGGAATCACACTAACTCTCTCTCTCTCTCTCTCTCTCTCTCTCTCTCTCTCTCTCTCCAGTATGAAATGGCTATTTTAATAGTTCATTTTTTTCTTTTACTAATACCTGTGTTCATAGATCTGTGCTTAGTTACTTGATAATCACCAAGTACCCATGATTTTCAACATGTTTTTATTCTTATTTTTTCTTTCACTTGACATACTGTAGCACTGTCATCCCGTTGCCCATCGATTTGCTCGAGTGGCCACCAGTAACGTCTCCATTGTGAGACTTGTTGCTAATGTTTTTAGCATATTGAATATGCCACGGGGAGCTTGCCGGGCTCTGCCGTGCGGGTGGGATACTCTCACTAGCTTGCCGGGCTCTCCAAGAGGGACGGAGGATACATTGGTGTTTTTTTTTTTTTTTAAGAGTAACAATGTTGATCTGTTTGAGGAGGAGTAGGAAGTTACCCCATACTATACCCACCACCAGATCCCCCAGAATCCATCGCCCCTTCTCTCCCGCTGCCTGCTCTCCCCTGAGCTTCACCTCAGGTCTGTGGGCCGAGTCTCTCGCACATTGCAGGTGCTGTCCGCCTGCCTTCTCCCCAGGGCTCCCCTCTTTGCTGTGCTCCGGGAGTGAGCACATTCTGAGGGTCGAGTTGATGCTGGTGTGGCCCCGCTGGCTGTGGGGACAAGGAGCTGTTCTTGCCAGAGCTGGGGATGGTGGGAACCTTCCTTGAGTTTCCGTACCTGCGCACCAGCCCCAGACCAGCAGTGAAAAGAAAGGAGGCCTTTCCGAAAACGGAAGCCACCCTGCTCTGTTCTGCATCCAAGCCAAATGCCAAAATAGAGAAAAGAGGGCTGGAGTGATAGCACAGTGGGTAGGGCGTTTGCCTTGCACAGGCCGACCAGGGTTTGATTCCCAGCATCCCATATGGTCCCCTGAGCACCTCCAGGGGTAATTCCTGAGTGCAGAGCCAGGAGTAACCCCTGTGCATCGCTGGGTGTGACCCAAAAGGAAAAAAGTATATACAGAGGAAAGAGTCCAGAGAGGGCAGGAGTCACTCCCTACCCCCCTGTATTTCCTGTTCAGTACCTTGATACGTGGCATGCTTTGAAGACTCTCCCCTCATCATCTCCAAAGAGACCCCAACAGAAGCTCAGTGCCTGTTGGGGGGGTCTCTGGGCTTCCAGGATTCTCTGGGTGAACCCAGAACCTTTAAGATGTGATGAATGGTGAGTGCTCACCTCGCACCTTCTGGGTGACTCCATTTCCACAGGTCTCAGCGACCTTTCAAAGCGTCTGAAGACCCATTTGGGATACAAAGGTCTGTCCCCTCTTTGCTTGTCCAGTGGAAATATTCAGTACAGGCTCTTTGTCCCAGTACCCCAGACTCGCCTCCTCTGACTCAGGTGGACGTTACGGGACTTCGAGGAGAAGCGGAATGCTTTCTTCCTCCCCAGTGGCCTCCCCTGGGGCTGTCCCATCTCCTCTGTTCTCAGGGGCAGAGGCTGACTGAGCGGCTGTCTCAGGGCTCTCACTCACAGGCACACGCAGGGGCCTCTGCCCGGGCAACAGTTCTGGAAACAACCCAGCCCACGGGCAGCTGGCTCCCACCACCTTCCTTTCATCCGTGACCAAATAGACTGAAAAGCAAACCACAGAGAAAGACAAACAACTTATCTTCTCTCTGGCTGGCCACGTCCCTTCGTTCTCAAGGGAGTGAGACGGCTATGACTTTGCATAAGTATTTTTCACAAATGACTTTAATGATTGGAAATTTTCTTTTAGGCTTAACAGAATGGTTTTTTTTTTATTTCCTGTCGACATTTTGATAGAAGCCAGAGACACTGGGTCGCCTGTCAGAATCCAGGCTCTGTCATTCCCAGAAACGGGGCAGTGACCATGTAACTGGGCGCAGAGGTTGTAGAGAAATGTGTTATGATTTGTGATTGGTGAATGCTTGATGTGTATACCTATTTTTATATATCCTGGGTCATGTAGAATTTTCACAGTAAAAAAAGATCACAGTAGAGCTGGAGAGATAGTACAGTGGGGAGGGTGGTTTGCCTTGCATGCGGCCAACCTCGGTTTGGTCCCCACCTCCCCACGTGGTCCCCTGAGCTCGTCAGGGGTGACCCCTAAGTGTAGAGCCAGGAGTAAGCCCTGGGGCTGGAGCAATAGCACAGCGGGTAGGGTGTTTGCCTTGCACGGGGCCAACACGCGTTCGATTTCCAGCATCCCATATGGTCCTCTGAGCACCGCTAGGGGTGATTCCTGAGTGCAGAGCAAGGAGTAACCCCTGTGCATCGCCAGGTGTGACCCCCCCCAAAAAAAAAGAAAAAGCAAAAAAGGAGTAAGCCTTGAGCCTAGCCAGGTATGGTCCCCAAACCAAAACAAACAAGCAAACAAAAAAAAGTCACAAGTGAAAAATTTAAGAAGCCCTGGTATAGAGGCCAGCGAGATAGAACAGGAGGTAAGTCACTTGCCTGGCATGTGGCCATGGCAGCTGCAAGGTTGGTTCAAATGTCCAGCACCACGTGTGGTCCCCTGAACACCACCAGGGGTCAGTTCTGAGCATAGAGCCAGGAATTGTCCTTGAGTACCCCCAGATGAGTACTAAACCATCCCCTTTAACCGAGAAGAAGCCCTGATCTAGCTGATGGCAAGCTGGGTGGCCACACCAAGTCACTTTGTGCCTCGTCTCCTCATCTGTGAAATAGGCACCATCAACCTCCTTGGGACCCCCTTTTGCTTGGATTCACGATGTGGTTGATTTTGTATGAATTCCTGGTTGCATGTTCAGAAACATTTTTGTGTTGTCAATTTCTTGCCCACCCCCACTTTCATTTCTGAGAGCCCGGGTGGGATCCATGACCCACAGTTTACAAAGCCAGACTCGCATCAGCATTTCCCAGTCTGATACCTGTGCTGAGTCCAAGCAGTGGAGTCATGTGAACACACATTCTTAGCGAATGGGGCCTGGGGAAGATCAGCTTTGTGAGTTTGTGGTAGGTGAGAGTTGTAGACAGCAAGAAGAGGGAGAGAGAACTGCAGTTTCCAGAACAGGGATGGGCAGTGAGCAGCAGCTCAAGGCCCAAACACACAACAGTCACCTGTGGGGTTTGCACTGAAGACAAACTGCCACCCACGGTCCAGGTCTGGATGCAAGTCCCACACCCCTCTGCAGAACTCCTACCCTGGCCAAACAGCACAGAAGTGGCCAGTCATCCAGAGCAAGGACAGTCCTCTGAGTGGAAAACCCTGTGCTACTCCTGGTTTATCAGTGTTGTAGAGTTTGAGAAGTCACTTGAGGAATTTTTAATGAGGTGATACAACTGCAGTTTAATTTTTTAACTGGGTGGCATTTGGGGTCATATACGTGACTGCTAGGGCTTCTGAAAGTACAGGGAGATGGGGGGGAGGTTGCCCATCCCTGACCATGAAAGTCTGGAGATTTCAGTCAAAAACTTGCGTACCCAAGTATTTCAGCAGATTGATTTCTGCATGAGGCTCATCATGAGCAGTGGAGTCCAGTCAGGAGCCTGGCAGCAGTTGTGGAGTGTGGAGAGTTTTGGCTGCGGGGTCTCTGTTTCAAAAACCCTTGCAGGTTGTCCCAGATGACTCAGTCTTGTATAGCATTCAGAAGAATGTCTGCCTCTTGTTGATCTCTCTTGAGATTTATTTATGAGTCTCTGGATCATGGCTGGTGAAATAGCTTACATGGCGCTGGAGATCTCCTGGAGATCTCCTTGTACATTCTCTTCTTGAGCTTTCACACTTGTACCTCTGTCTGCATTTAATAGATTATTTCTAAAATTACTCTTCCAGTTTCTCACTTACCTTTGAGTGTCACAAGGCAGGTAAAGGCATCACATGTCCTGGTATTTGTTTGGTCAGTGGGCAAATGCTAAATCGTTGGTGAGTGGTTGAACAGGAGATGGATTCAAGTGTGGGGTACAAGTGTGGGGTATTTTGAATCATGGGAACGAGGTGAATGAAAGGCATACAGTGAGATGTCTTTCCAGGGAGTGGGAATTGCAGAATCAAGTGAGAGTTGGCTCAGGTGAGAATTGGGATTGTGGTTATATCTGGTTCATGTAAGGCTGTTTCTCCTGAATACAAACAGCTTCTCAAGGGCGCCTTCCTGAGTGCTGAAGCCAGATAGATCTCCTGATTCCTCGCTCTGTCATTTATCAGCCGTGACACTGAGCTCCTGGGAAAACTGTTCTTATTTCTGTATAAATGGGGAAAGACCTGCCCAACAAGGCTTTTTGTATGCAGATAGAATGTTACAGGCTCTTCTGTTTGGCTCAAAAAGCTGCTGAAGAATGAAAATATTGCTATTTTTAAAATGAAGACAAGGGAAGACACCATTTAATCTTTTGGCTTTTTTAATCATTTGGATGCCCTTGCCTTTGCAGAGTAAAAATCAAGATTGCCTTCTGGGCTTAGTGTTTTTTCCCTTTTTTGGGGGGAGGGGGTGGTCACAGGAGTAACCCGCAGTGCTATCGCTTGAGCCCCAATAGTTCTAGTTTTTTTGGGGGTTTTTTTTGGTTTGTTTTTTTTCTTTTTCTTTTTGAGTCACACCTGGTGATGCACAGAGGTTACTTCTGGCTCTGCACTCAGGAATTACTCCTAGCAGTGCTCAGGGGACCATATGGGATCCTGGGAATTGAGCCTGGGTCGGCCGTGTGCAAGGCAAACACCCTACCCTCTGTGCTATCACTCCAGCCCCGAGTTTTGTCTTCTTAACCAAGGATTTTCTAGTGTTTTCCATGCATGTGTTGTGCATGGTATTTTGTATTTTGCGAGTGTTAACTTTAATTCTCAACTATAATACGAGATAGAGACAGTCATCCCATTTAATAGATGGAGAAGCTGAGGGGCAGAGAGGTTGGTTCCAAGTTCCAGGCCTCAGAGTCAGTATGTGGCAGAGCTGGGGACCCAGTGAGGCTCTCTAGTTCTAGAACGCTGGGCTGGTAATCACATTACACAGATATCTCATTTAAGCTGGCTAAATTGTATATTTCTGGGCTCTTTATGTTTACCAGAGCATGAATGATTTCTTAAGAAAACCTCACCAACTGGTAAAAGAGTGTCTTTGTAATCTTAGTCGTGCTCGTTGAAGCAAGAGAAGATGTTGACTAAAGGTGCCCCCTGCACTGGCGTGTTAAGGCGTTGAGCCAGTGCTCCTGACAGGAAAAGGAAGTGCTAATATTATTGCCTGCTGATTCAGTATTGGTTTCATACTGTAAGGCAGTACTAAAATAACAGCCTGGGAGGGTAAAAATAGTGCAGTCACATGTAGCATCAACTGTTCTTTTTAAAATCAGAAGTGTAAAATTTCATGAGGTGAAGATTAATCTCTTTTTATTGGTTGAAAGAGTAGATGGTGGTAGACACTGGAGAAATCTAAATGTCCTCCTGTGATTTTAGGGCATAATTTTTCCTTATATTTTGGAGGGGCACAGCTGGCTACAGGATAACCTTGGTTTGTCCTTTCTTCCTTGCAGCAGGGAGCTCAGGTTTGGTGTAGTCATACCTGGCAATGCTCAGGGCTTTCTCCTGGTTCTGTGCTCAGGGATCATTTCTTGTGGTGCTCAGGGGATCCCGTGCGGTGCTGGGTGTCTGTATGCAAGACGAGTTCCTTATTCACTGTGCTAGCTCTCCAGCCCTTTACTCTTTATTATTTTTTTGTTTGTTTGTTTTGTATTTTTATTTTGGAGTGGGCCCCTGCTCTGCCATGCTTGGGGCCACCAGAGGTATAGCCAATGGTACTCATGGGGCCAAATGATGTCAGGGATTGTACCGGGAATCTGCACCTGCCAGACATATGCACTAGCCATTTGAGTCATCCTTAGGGTCTGGCTCTTAATTCTTATGACAGATTTAGGAAGTCGTAGTACTAGTAGTCATCCCATTGTTAACTAAAGAAGCTGAAATACAGAGAGCGTAAGTAACTTGTCCCAGGAGACCATAAGCAAAAAATAAGCAAATACTGCTCATTTTTTTTTAAGAGAATATCAGCATGAACCAAGAGATAGTATAGCCCAGCAGCCTGGCCTTCCCATCCTTCCTCACAGAAGGGGCTTCTGGGAAGGAGCCAGTGGAAATTCAGTTCAATCCAAACTCCTTTCTTTTTGGCTTCCCCTCCCCACTGCCCCTGATCCGTAAAGCCATCAGGCACCTGGTCAGTGACTGACTTTAACAAAAAATTTTTTTTTTAATGTAGGAGTACTGCTATTTGTTCAGCCATTGATTAAGCTGATTGAATTGGGCATGAACTCCACATTACTTTTTTTTTAAATTCAGAATGTTAATTTTATTTTATTATTATTATGCTTTTAATCACCGTGAGATACAGTTACAAAGCTTTCCTGTTTGAGTTTCAGTCATACAGTGATCGAACACCCAACCCTCCACCAGTGCACATCTTCCACCACCAAGAACCCCAGTATCCCCCCCTATTCTCCCCCTGCCTCTATGGCAGACAATCTCCCCCATACTCTCTTTTGTATTTCTTGTTATGACTAGCATAAGATGTTGTGTGGCCCGGCTGCAAGAGCAGTTGCTTGCTCCTGGAACTCCAAAATTCCAGATAATTTCGGGTCTGGAGAAATCTCTGCAGTGAGATGCTCAGTTCGGACACACCCGTGTATTTCTCTCTGAGTATCTTACCGAGGGGAGAATCAAAGGGCACACCTTGCCTACTGGAGACCGAGGTACAGTTACAAGCTTTCGTGTTCGGGTTATAATCATCATCACTGTCAACCTGTTGC
The DNA here is from genome assembly GCF_027595985.1 of Sorex araneus. Classification (NCBI taxonomy): domain Eukaryota; kingdom Metazoa; phylum Chordata; class Mammalia; order Eulipotyphla; family Soricidae; genus Sorex; species Sorex araneus. The sequence goes on along the minus strand of NC_073306.1, from coordinate 179,027,520 downwards.
TCATTGATTTGCTCCAGCGGGCACCAGTAACATCTCCATTGTGAGACTTGTTGTTACTGTTTTTGGCATATCTAATACGCCACGGGAAGCTTGCCAGGCTCTGCTGTGTGGGCAAGATACTCTCGGTAGCGTGCTGGGCTCTCCGAGAGGGGCAAAGGAATTGAACCCAGGTTGGCTGCGTGCAAGGCAGATGCCCTACCCACTGTGCTATCGCTCCAGTCCAGGGTTATAATCATACAATGTTCAAACACCGATCCCTCCACCAGTGCACATTCCCCACCATCAATCTCCCTATTATTACCCTCCCCCCCATCTTTCCCACTTTCCCCCTGCCTCCCTGGTAGACAATTTCCCACATACTCTCTTTCTATTTGGGGGCATTATGGTTTGCAACACGGGTTCCAAGAGGCCCTCACTTTTGGTCCTTTACCTACTTTCGGCATTTGCGGCCACGCGGCCTCTTATAGTCTGGCCCACTGATATACCTACAGTAGCACGCATGTGCTTGGTTTTAACATACTTGCCTGTACTCCCTTATATACATTCTTTGTCCCTTTTGGAGAGCCTAGCAAGTTACTGAGAGTATCCTGTACACACGGCAGAGCCTGGCAAGCTCCCCGTGGCATATTCGATATGCCAAATACAGTAACAATAATGGGTCTCATTCCCCTGACCCTGAAAGAGCCTCCAATACGGAGGCTTTTTGGAAGGATGAGTAAGGACAGGCTGATAAATCTCGGGGCTGGGACTAATGGAGACATTACTGGCGCCTGCTTGAGCAAATCGATGAAAAACTGGATGACAGTGATACAGTGATTAACTTTCAGCACACATCTTCCATCCCAACCGATCCTTCCAACCATTATTTTCTTAGTAATTCCTTCTCTATTCTAGCTGCCTTCTCCCCCGCTCATGAGACAGGCTTCAAACTATGGAACAATATTCCTGACCCTTGTGTCTACCATTTTTGGGTGTCCATCTCATGTTATTTTATACTCCACAAATGAGTGCAGTCCTTCTATATCTGTCCCTCTCTTTCTGACTCATTTCACTTAACATGATATTCTCCATATCTATCTACTTATAAGAAAATTTCATAACTTCATCTCTCCTCACAGCTGCATAGTATTCCATTGTGTAGATGTACCAAAGTTTCTTTAACTGCTTACTGGAGACCTTCCTGAGATACATATCTCTTTTCTTTTTCTTTTTTTTTGTGGGGGGGAGGTTTTGGGTTATACCTGTTGATGCTCAGTGATTACCTCTGGTTCTGCACTCAGGAATTACTCCTGACAGTGTTCAGGGGAGCATATGAGATGCCAGGATGAAACTTTCATTGGCCACATGCAAGGCCAGTGTGGTCTACCTGCTAATCTGTCTCTCAAGGCCTATATCTCTCTTTTCTTGCTGGCGTTGTTTTGGCAATTCTGTGTCCAGTCATCCCTCTCCACTCTCCCATGTCCTGTGCCCACTTCTTTGCTGTTACTGGAGATCTTGTCCTGCCTGTAAGTTGTTCTCCTTTCTCTTCTTCTTCCTTCTCTCCTCCACTTCCTACTCCTCCTCCCCTCCCTCATATTCCTTTTCCTCCTCCTCTTCCACTCCTTCCCCTCCTCCATTTAATTTTCTTCCTTCTCATTCTCTTCCTCCTTTTCTTCCCTGGTTCTGTGCTCAGGGGTCACTCCTGGGAGTACTCAGGGGACCATGTGAAGTGCAGGGGGTCGAATCTGGGTTGGCTACATGCAAGGCAAGCACCCTATCTGCTGTGCTATCCCACCAGCTCCCTGACACAGGGTTTTCCACTCAGAGGACTGTCCTTGCTCTGGATGACTGGCCACTTCTGTGCTGTTTGGCCAGGGTAAGAGTTCTGCAGAGGGGTGTGGGACTTGCATCCAGACCTGGACCGTGGGTGGCAGTTTGTCTTCAGTGCAAACCCCACAGGTGACCGTTGTGTGTTTGGGCCTTGAGCTGCCCACCCCTGTTCTGGAAACTGCAGTTCTCTCTCCCTCTTCTTGCTGTCTACAACTCTCACCTACCACAAACTCACAAAGCTGATCTTCCCCAGGCCCCTTTCGCTAAGAATGTGTGTTCACATGACTCCAGTTATTTCTACTTTCCTACACGAAGTGTCACTAAAAACCTCAAAACCAAACACGTGATAGGACCTCAAGAGGCCCCAGAACACACCACACCACACACACACACACACACACACACACACACACACACACACCATATACACTACTCATGGGCACACAGAATCCTTAGTACAGAAGCAGATTGCTACTAGCCAAGGTTTACCACCAAAACTGGAGAATTGAAACTTAGATGCAGCAGCATTTTTTTTTTTTGTTTTCACTATTGCTGCTTAAAAGAAAAATCAGTGAGTTTTGCAGCGACCAGTCCCGTGGCCGCGCGTGGTTGGGAGATGCCCCTTCCCTGTGGCTCTGAGTTGCTCTGAGACTGCCACGTGGCTGCTCAGGGCATTCGCTTGTGCAGCCCTGTGCCGGGTGGGGTGTCGGAGCAGATGATGTGGAACTGGTAGTTCTGGAGGTACCGGGGTGTGCCTGGCCTGCCGTCTGCATGCGAGAGCAGCAGCCGAAACGAAGCAGCTGCATCTCTTCTCTGAATCAGTACACTCCGGAGAAGGGGCTCCTATGAATGCAGAGGACACCGCAGGGGGTGGTCCCACTGTGGATCTGCACCTGCTCATTCACATTTGCATTCAGTTCCCCCCGCCAGTGCCCGCTCTCCCTGGCGACCATCCGGGGGTCATGTGCACACATGCTCGATTGTGATGCTCAGATGTATGGCCGTCGTGCTTTTTGGGGAGCCACCTTCCTGTGGTGGGGTGTTTGCATGCAGGCTCCCTTAGTTAAGGCGCACGGCCCTGGTGGAGGAGCCTGCAGGGGAAGGCTGCATGCAGTGCTGACAGGGTCGTTCCAGATGCTGGTTCTCTGGGCCGTGGTTCTTGCATTTCTTTTCAGTTGTGCTCCCTGGGAGTGGCGCCCTGCACCATTATTGTTGTTGTTGTTGTGGCAGCGCTCAGAGATCACTGTTGGTAGGGCTTGGGAAGGCATAAAGAAATCGAACCTGGGTCTGTGGGGTGCCATGCAAGTACTCTACCCGCTATCCTGTCGTTCCAGCCCCTTGCACCCCCTTTTCTGGTGTGGAATTCACACACACGGGCTACAATCTGGCCAGAAATTGCATGCCAAGGGATCATAGACAGCAGAGCTGCCGGGCTCAAACTGCACAGCTGCCAGGACAGTGGTTGGCACATGTGGGTCACCAAGGATTTGAACTCTTTTTTTTTTAGTTTTATTTAATTAATTAATTTTTTGGGGGGTCACACCCGGTGATGCTCAGGGGTTATTCCTGGCTCTGCACTCAGGTATTACTCCTGGCAGTGCTTGGGGGACCATATGGGATCTCAGGGATTGAACCCGGGTCAGCTGAGTGCAAGGCAAACACTCTCCCTGCTATATTATCGCTCCGGCCCTGGGATTTGAACTCTTGACTCTACACCTTAAAGGCCCAGTGTCCTATTTCTCCAGGCTAGCCTGTGCTTTTTCTTGACGGACTTTATTTAGCCAGTTTATCACTTGGGATATATCCCAAATAGTTTGTTGAATTGCATTTCTTTTTACTACTGTGAAGCATCCCATCATATGGATAGAACACAATTTGTTTAAAATACCCACTGGCCGATGAATATTTGGGAAAGGGGTGGCATTTTTTTTCTCTTGAAGAAAATCAAATTGGTTATGACTTTAAATTTTGTTTGTTTGACTTCTCCTGATGCCCAGTCTACATAAACATAGCTCCTAGTGCCCACAGGGAACACAGCAGCTTCACCCTGGGATTTTCTGTCTTTTCCTGGTTGTACGTCCTCCTGTAGGTAAGGTCCCTCTGTTGAACTCTGTTTGGAATGGGGAAGGACAAGGTCTAATTTTATGCAGACACTAGACCTTTTAGCGCATTTAAGGTTTTTTAGCAGAATCCCTCACTTCCTTTTCTGGAAATGACTGGACAGAACTCTAAAGCCTTTCCGGATAAGCCCTTCTGGATGTTTTAACTTTCTTTGTAAACATGCTCTTGACTCTCTTTAATGGGCGCCCATGTCGGACAAAAGGAATCTTGTATTTTCATTTGTGCCTTGTCCCTGTGTGTGCCCTGGGGGTGGTAGGAAGAGTCTGTCTGTGCAGGATTGTGGCCGCCCTTGGCATTGCCATCACGGGATGCTCTTTCTAGTAGGTGCACGTGTGGGGGCCAGCTGCTGCCACCACACGCTCCAGGACTGGAAAACTTTCCCTTCTTTAATTGGATGTTGATATTTCAAGCTCTCTTCCAGCAATATAATGGGTATATTAAATAGAGTAGTACCCTGCCTCCGATGAGCAACCTCTCATGGATGCCTGAAACTGTGGATGTTTCTACTGTGTCTCTACTATGCTTCCTTGTACAGTAAAAGGGAATAAAGTTTAATTTATAAATTCTGCATGCAAGAGATAATAGTGAGTAATAATATAGAACAATTTGAACAATATACTATCACAAAAATGATGTGAACGTGCTCTATTTATCTTGAGATAAGCTAGTATATGTAATATTTTTCTAGCCACGCATAACTGTGGGTCACTGAAACCACCATGGAAAGTGAAATCATGGATAAGGGGGAAGTACTGCACAATCGTCTAATTGTGATGCTGTCTATGTGCCGATATGCACATATCTATAAAATGAATATAATATAAATATTTGGGAATCTTCTGCATTTTCCGAGTGGTCTTTTGTCACTAATTATGCCATAGGAGAAGTTCAGGTTGGATTTTCAGTTACTGGTATTTTTTGCTTTGTTTGCTTTTGGGCTACACCAGGGTCTGCTCAAGGTTTACTCCTGACTCTTTGTTTAGGGATCAGTCCTGAAAGTACTCCGGGGACTATGTGCGGTTGAACCCAGGTCAGCTGCATGCTTTACTTCTGTGTTCTCTCTCTGGTCCTGCAGTTATTAGTTTTGATTGATAAGGAACAGAGATGGACTGAATGCTAAGTAGTTAGTGTTGCCAATCAGGGTCCTCATGTTAGGATGGTAGTGTTTGTGCCAAAGAACTGATTTCGGGCTCAGAGATGAGGCTCAGTGGTAGGAAATTTTCTCTGCATATGTGAGGCCCTGGGTTTAGTTCCCATATTGCCAGGTATGACCCCAGCTCTATAGTAAGTGCCACCTTCTACCCCCAACACCAACACCATAGCAGCAAAGGTCTAGCTTTGGTTCAGGGACTCAATTCAACATCTGCCTCGTGCATTGCCTTTAAGTACTGTTATCATTGAATATCTTTTTTGTTCTTTGGATTTTTTATAGTTAAGAACTTAGTTTGGTCTTATAGTTGTTAAGACCTATAAGTAGGAGATATTTCCACCAAGTTTATGTTTGTTTTTAGTGCTATCAAATGTATGTGGCATTTAAGAATTCAGGATTGATGGCTAGAGAGAGAGTACAGGAGTTAGGTACTTCCTTACATACAGAGTTGATCCCCAACAATACATATGGCCCCCTGAGCACCCCTTGGGGTCACTCCTGAGAACAGAGGCAGGACTCAAGTGACCATCTGGTGGGCGCATACCAACTGCATACTTCCCCTCCCCCCAACACACACACACACAACACACACACACACACACACACTGAATCAAAAGCTAGCAGCAGGATTGAAACTGGATCAAAATCTGTGGTAATGTGTGACTTTCCATGAGTTAATTATATACTGTGTGTATTGATTTCTTCATCTTTAAAATAGGGTGACATTCAAAAGAACAAAAGCACCAAGTGCTGGTGTGGATGTGGGGAAAAAGGGACACTCTTTCACTGTTGGTGGGAATAACAACTGGTCCAGCCTTTCTGGAAAACAATATGGACAATCCTTCAAAGACTAGAAATTGAGCTTCCATATGACCCCACTATACCGATTCTGGGAATATATCCCAAGGGTGCAAAAAAGCACAGTAGAAATGACATCTGCACGTATATGTTCATTGCAGCACTATTCACAATAACGAGATTCTGGAAACAGCCCGAGTGCCTGAGAACAGACGATTGGCTAAAGAAATTTTGGTACATCTACACAATGGAATACTATGAAGCTGTTAGGAGAGATGAAGTCATGAAATTTGCTTATAAGTGGATGGACATGGAGAGTATCATGCTAAGTGAAATGAGTCAGAAAGAGAGGGACAGACATAGAAGAACTCACTATTTGTGAAATATAAAATAAAATGAGACTGATACCCAAGAACAGTAGGCACAAGGGCCAGGAATATTGCCCCATAGTTGAAAGCCTGCCTCATGAACTGTGGGGAGAATACAGCTGAATAAAGAAGGGATCACTACGTCAATGATGGTTGGAAGAATCGTTCGGGATGGGAGGTGTGTGCTGAAAGTAGATAAAGGACCAAACATGATAACCTCTCAGTATCTGTATTGCAGGCCATAATGCCCAAAAGTAGAGAGAGAGTATGGGGGAAATTGTCTGCCATGGAGACAGGGGTAGGGTTGGAAAGGAGGGGTATACTGAGGACATTGGTGGTAGAGAATGTGCACCGATGGAGGGATGGGCATTTGATCATTGCATGATTGAAACTCAAACATGAAAGCTTCATAACTGTATCTCACGTTGATTCAATAATAAAAAATAAAATAAAATTGGGTGACAGTAGTTCTTGTTACAATTTGGCACTCACCGGTGTAACTGTGTGGAGAGGGACATCTAGAGCCAGGCTCACTGTGAAGGCTCTGTAATTGTTAGGTTTTGATGTGAGATACTTCTAGAGAAAGAGAAAGAATTAAAAAAGTCCCATATTGAGAGGCCTGGAATTAGATGGAGGCATTGGTGTTTCTGAGAGATCTGGATTTGATTCCAGCCCATCCTCTCATCGCTCCTCTGTCTGGTGCCTGCACAACTTCCCAAGGCTGTTGTGGAAACGAGTTTATCAGAACCACTCCAAGTGCCAGACATTGTAGCAAGCACTCATGCGCCTTATTTTATTCCTGCTAAAAGCTCAGCAGAGTGACAAGCAACTTATTCCAACAGACGCAGGAACTGGGAAGAGACAGTGCTTACTTGCAGGGTACCTGGCTCCTAGTTAGCAAAGCAGAGCCTGGACATAGCATCTTCCTGGGTCCAGAGCTCATGCTTTTGTTCAGGGCCTTTGGCCGAGCATTGGAAAGTAGCCACATGAGAAATAAGAGTTGCTGTGGGGAAAGAGAGGTGACATTGGCACTGTGGGAAAGAAACCCTGGAGGTCTCTCTCCTGCCACCACTGAGACTCAGGATGGTCAGGGGAAAGTATAGAGGAAGAACATGAAAAGATTAAACAGCTGACAGCTCACATTCACTGCACCAGCCCGCAGATTTCTGCTTATTAAAAAAAAAATTAATTTGGGGCTGGAATGATAGCACATGGGGAGGACACTTGGGTTGCAGATAGCTGAATCAGCGCTCTGTTGATTCCCTGAGCCCTGCCAGGAGTGATCCCTGAGCACAGAGTCAGGAGAAAGCCCTGAGCACCACAGGGGATGACCGGAAATGTAAAGAAAAGATAAAGAAATTAATTGATCATTGGATATTGCTTTTGAAGCACTGAATACTCTGTAAATTAGAGGGAAATCAGTATGCTTTGGAAGACATGCGGGGGGCCAAGGGCTCTTTTGTCTATCTCAGTGTTGCCATGAATGTGGGTTCTACGCAAGTTGTATTGTCTCTCTGCTTTCTTCACACATGCTGGTGTTCTGGTGTCTACAGTGTCCATTACTGTCTTTCTGAGCTTTGCACACTATACAGAGGATGTGCGAGGAGGAGGCAGATATAAGTGCCCTCCCGGTCACCACATGTGTGGACTCGCATGCACACATACCCACACTCACACATATGCTTCCCTGCAGACTGGCTCAGTGCACAGTGGAATACACGCCAAGTGCCAGTTGCATAGCTCAGAGGATTCAGGGATGAGAAGTCTCAGTTTACTCATGCTTTTTAGTCTAGTGGGTTTATGAAGACAGAAAAAGAAACAAGACTCCAGGTAAAAAGTATGGGTCTTGGGGCCAGAGAAATAGTACAATGGGTAGGGCCCTTGCCTGGCATGCAGCCGCCCTGGTTTGATCCCCACCACCCCATATGGTCCCCTAACCACCGCCAGGAATGATCCCCGAGCACAGAGCTAGGAGCGCTCAGGGTATGATCCCCAAACAAAATAGAACAAAGCCAAAAAAACAAAAAAAGTGTGTAGTAAGGGTCTTGGGTATTTCCCTTTAAGCCATAGGTTTTGGTTTTCCTTTTAAATGAATCATGGTGAGATGGGCTGGAGTGATAGCACAGCGGGCAGGGTGTTTGCCTTGCACACGGCCGATGTGGGTTCGATTCCTCCGCCCCTCTTGGAGAGCCCGGCAAGCTACTGAGTATCTCGCCCGCACAGCAGAGCCTGGCAAGCTACCCGTTGCATATTCAATATGCCTAAAACAGTAACGACAAGTCTCACAATGGAGATGTTACTGGTGCCCGCTCGAGCAAATGGATGAACAACGGGATGACAGTGAAACAGTGATACAGTGAGATACACAATTAGAAAGTTGCTTATGATTGGGTTTTAGTCATATAATGCTCCAAAACCCGTCCCTTCACCAGTGTACAGTTCCTACCATCAATGTCCCCAGTTTGCCTCCTGCCCTATCCCCAACCCCCAGCCTGCCTCATTTTTGTTGTTGTTGTTGTTATTTTATTTAATTGTGTCACCATGAGATGTAGTTACAAAGCTTTCATGGTTTTCAGTCATGCAATGTTCCAACCCCCCTCCCCCTCCCAGCGTACGTTTCCCACCACCAGTATCCCCCTATCCCTCCTGCACCTCCCTCCCCCCCAGCCCCCAGCCTGCCTCTATGGCAGGCACTTTTCTTCTCTCTCTCTCTCTCTCTCTCTCTCTCTCTCTCTCTCTCTCTCTCTCTCCATACTTTTAACTATACCATTCACCCTACTTCTGTCATCATAAAGTATGTTTCTTTATGTTTTGAAGTAACTCTAAATAGACCTAATCAATATTCCTCAAAGTGGGGGATACCCCACCCTCCACCTCCACCCCAACCCTGTGAGGCTGGACCAATGCAGGGAGGTGATAGTAGTCCCTGGTACATTTAGAGGGAACTTTATTTTTTTCTTTTTGGGTCACATCTGGCGATGCTCAGGGGTCACTCCTGGTTCTGCACTCAGGAATTACTCCTGGCAGTGCTTGGGGGACCACTTGGGATGCTGGGGATAGAACCCGGGTCGGTCATGTGCAAGGCAAATGCCTTATCTGCTGTACTATCTCTCCAGCCCCCAGAGGGAAATTTCTCTGTGTTAAATAAGGTAGATTTTAGGAAAGTGCTGAGTGATTTTTTTTTTTCAAAAAGAGACAATTGGATGAGTTTGGGGGTCTTGGGCCATGCTACAAAGATAGCCCGATGGCTGAGTGCATGCTCTGGATGAGAGAGGCCCTGGATTGATCTCCAGCACCACATATGGGCACCAGAGCACTGCTAGGAGCACAGAGCTAGGGGCACCCCTGAGCATTGCCGATATGGGTCCAAAAACAACCAAACAAAAAAGGGTCCTTCTGGTCTGGATGAAGAAACACCAGCATATTCTGTGTCCTTTCTCTGTGTTGGTTCTGGTTTGTCAGAAGCAGGTCTTAAAATGATCAGGGGTCAAGGCATCACTCAATGTTATATGACTCATTGTCCCCAAGGCTGAGACACTTAATCTTCCAAATCTTTTCTTCCTGTGTGGTTAGAATAAGGTGCTACTATAGATTCTGTCTATGTGTTATAAAGAACAAACTTCTCTACATGTATAGTTTGGTGCTAAGCACGTCTGAGTTTGAGCCATATATGTTCAACTCCCGGCAGACATTTCCACCTGGGTGTCCAGCTGACGAGTGTGATGTTTCCCAGCCTTGTCATCCTTCCCTCCCGCCCCCTCTGCTCTGCTCAGAGCTAACTGTGTGTCATTGTTGCTGCCTGTCTCCGAAACACCCAGACTCTGTCCTTCTCTTAATTTTGAATCTAACTGGTGGTTGAAAAGCGAGTGGAGGTCTTCTTCCTCCTAACCCTCTGCAGTCTCCCAGAATCCCTTCCTGTGCTCGTTCCCTCCCATCAGTGGGATCCCGAGCCTCGTTATCTGTCACCAGAAAGATTGTGGTGTCTCCCAGCACGCCATTCGCTTCCTGTCTGTCATCTCATCGCCTTTAGCTGTCGCCTTTTCAAGACCGCAAATCCAGAGACTGGGAGATGACTCAAGTGATAGAGCCAATCAATGCCTTAAGCGTGTGTGAGGCCCCTAGTTTTTATTTTTTTTCACCACACTTAGTGTGCTTACTCCTGGTTTACTCCTGGTTCTGTGCTCAGGGATCACCTTGGGTGGTGCTTGGGGAACCACACGTGGTGCTGAGTGTTGAACCTGGGTCAGTTGCTGGCAAGGAAAACACCTTGACTCATCTCTTTGGCCAGAAACCTGGAATTTGATCCCTGGAAACAGATTGCTGCCCCCCTCCTCCACCCCTCCTCCTCCGCTTCTGCCAAAATCATTGCTGAGTGTAGCCCTGCTGACGCTGGGCCAAAGTACTGAGCTCTGAGTCTGTACCACTGGGCCTAGGCATTTGTTGGGAGGGACCCAGAGTACCACTGGGGGCGAAACCTACACAGAGAACAACAAATTTGACAAAAAACACATCTCAATGCAGCATTATCATTTGAGCCTACTATAAAAATACCCTAACCTCTTTCTTTTTTTTTTTCTTTTTGGGTCACACCCGGCGATGCACAGGGGTTACTCCTGGCTCTGCACTCAGGAACCACCCCTGGCGGTGCTCAGGGGACCATATGGGATGCTGGGATTCGAACCTGAGTCAGCCGCATGCAAGGCAAACACCCTACCCGCTGTGCTATCACTCTAGCCCCTCTTTTGTTTACTTTTTGGGCCACAAGCTGTGGTGTTCAAGGCTCCGTGCACCTGGTGGGGCTCAGAGAACCATAGTAGATGCAGGGGATTGAACCTGGGTCAGACGCTCGCAAGGCAAGTGCCTTACTCACTGTACCATCTCTCTGGTCCCAAATCCAGGCTTCTAAGGCTGGCATCTTTTTTTTTATATGATAGTTATATTTTATTATTATTATTTTTTTAAATTTTATTGAGTCACTGTGAGATATAGTTACAAGCTTTCGTGTTTGGGTTACAATCTCACAATGATCAAATACCCATCCCTCCACCAGTGCACATTCCCCACCACCAATATCCCCGGTATACCTCCCCGTCTTTCCCATCCTCCCCCTGCCTCCATGGCAGACAATATTCCCCATACTCTCTACTTTTGAGCATCATAGGCTGGCAGCTTTTAATTTGCCTTCAAATAACCCTTTTTTGGTGTCATTTCTTATGCTGCCCCTGAACCATTCTAATTTTCTTTCCTTTTCCAAAATTGCTTTATTGCTTTTTGAAATGAAAGTACAGTGTGAGTTTACTTAAGGAGAGTGAAGTAATACGTGACGCTAAAATCTCTCTTCTCCCACTCCTGAATGAATTGAAGATCTTAGAGTAAAAGGTGTAGCTACAGGTTTTGGGAATACACTCAGCAGTGTTCAGATCCTACTCCTGATTCAGTGCTGGGGGCGTCACGCCCAGGGCTCCCCGTGCAAAGCATGCGCTCCTGCGTGTTGGCTTATCTCCATGAACAGAACCACCCTCATTTTCAACCACAAAAATGACTTTATGATGCTGGGGAAAAACCGCTCAGAGGACTGGAGTGCCTGCCTTGCATTCTCGAGGCCCCAGGTCCAATGCCCAGAAGCACATGGCCCTCCGAGCAGTGCCAGGTGTGGGGAGGAGGCTTGGGCCACATCTGGTGGTGCTCAGGGCTTACTCCTGTCTCTGAACTTAGGGTTAATTTCTGGAGGCCCCACCATGGCTGTGTCCAAATAGCATCACCCCTGGGCGAGCACTGAATCTTTGTGCCTAGCTGGCCAAGAGATGGAGAGGGACCTCTGGTTTCCGTTGAGCATTGATTGCTAATAAAGAGAGGGGTAGGGGAAGGAAAGAAGGAGAGGGAGAGGAGAGGGAGAGGAAGAGGGGACATTTACTTTTCCCTCCCTAGATTAGTGCTTTACCGTTCTTGCTTCTTGCAACAACTCCCTCTCTACTCTCTTTATAGGAAAATTCCTCCTTACCCTTTAACTCAAACACATCCTTCAACTAAGTTACTTCCTCCTTGAGACTTCCCCATCTTCTTTTGCCTCAGTCCCTGTCCATCTCTAACTGACCATGTCTGCATATTACTTCCTCACTATTTAACTGTGACTCAGCCCTTCCCCCACCCATTATTGGGAACTCTTAAAGTGCCGCAGGCTTCAGCCACACTGCTTTATTTGGGGTGACTTATTTATTTTATGTCATATTTGTTTATGTTATGTAAGGGCAATATAGATAGTGCGATGAGCCAGGCACATAGCTGAGCACTGTGAAAATACTGACTCATTAGATTCTTAGAATTATATAATAACACCTAGGAAGCAAATATCAGTATTATTATTCCTATTCTTGAATATATTTTTCTTTGCATGCGCAATTCTTTATCATACGTCAGAAGTTTTTTATCATACATTAGAAGTTCTTCTTTCAGAAATACGTTATTATCATATGTCAGAAGTTGTCTTCTAAAATGGTCATATAGATCATCCCTTAGTTCTTCTGGGATTTTTTTTTGGGGGGATGGCATATCTGATAGTTGCGGGGGGGCTGCTACTCTTGGCTCTGTGATCAGGGGTTGCTCCTGGCTAGGAGTGGGGGGCCTGTACTGCTTGTGCTCAGTCCATTGAGTCCTCTCGCTGGTATCTCCCAACACATTTTTTTTGGAGGGGAGCCTCCCAAATGTTGTCCAGGGTTCTGGGGTCCTACTGGTGATTCTTGTCACTACAGCCTGTTTAGTGCAAGGGTCCAAGGATGCAATGCTTGCTCTGGCCTGGCCCTACTGATCAATACCCTGCTCCCCCCCTGCAGGGCTGGGGGCCCCCAGGGATGCACTTGGATGCTCGGAAGACCCCGTGGTGCTGGGAATTGAATCTGGGTTGGTGCACACCAGGCAGGCACCCTGGGTACCAGCGTCAAAAGATGGACAGGTTAAGCTGTGTGTCTGAGAGGGGACATCTACAATAAAAGAAACAGACAGGATGTCTCTGCTCTACAAAGGGGCAGTGGGAGGGTGCAAGGATAGAGCAATTTCACCTTTAGAAAGTAAATGACTCATTGGGGCTGGAGCCATAGCACAGCGGATAGGGCGCTTGCCTTGCACGCGGCCGACCTGGGTTCGATTCCCAGCATCCCATATGATCCCCTGAGCACCGCCCGGAGTAATTCCTGAGTTCATGAGCTAGGAGTAACCCCTGTGTGACCCCCCCCCAAAAAAAGTAAATGACTTATTTCACAATAATTTGTGCATTTGGCTCTGTTTTATTAGAAACGGGATTACACTCAGGGGTCTGAAAGGCAGTTTGATTTTTTTCTTTAAACACACTTAAAAAAAAAGGTTGAATGAACCAGATGTCATGTATAACTTGGTGATTATCAACCTATTGTGTCTCTTATTTAATTTGACATCAGTTCAGAGCACTGCCCCAGGTTTTCAGCTGTGATGGCCTTTCTTCAAGTCATGCTGCCTTTTTAAAGGTGAATTTCAACACATTTAGTGCCTCTTTCATTTCTCAGAATAGATTTCAAGAGCTTTTGATGCAATTTCTAGGTGGTTTTAATGGAGTCGTCAACTGTATGAGAGATACTTTGACTTACTCAGACATGAATACTTATATGCCACCATTTGTTCTGACATTGAATGTTGCATGGATTGAAAAAAATATGACAATGGAGACCATCCGAAGGCTTATTCCGGAGGGCTTGAAGATGATGTGACATTAATTCCCTTACTTGCTGGTATTCCCAATCCCCTCAGCTGATACCAGTCCCTAAGATAGCAAAGTCATTCATCACCTAGAGAAAAATTGTCCACTCTACTTGGAATCTATTTTCCCTCAATACGTATCAAAGGACTGGAGCGATAGCGCAGTGAGTGGGGCGTTTGCCTTCCACGTGGCCGACCCGGGTTTGATTGATTCCTCTGTACCTGTCAGAGAGCCCGGCAAGCTACCGCCCGCACAGCAGAGCCTGACAAACTACCCATGGCGTATTCTATATGCCAAAAACAGTAACAAGTCTCACAATGGAGACGTTACTGGTGCCCGCTCGAGCAAATCGATGATCAATGGGGTGACAGTGCTACAGTGCTAAAGTGTTAGTATTTTTTAATTTTTGTTTGGGGGCCATACCTGGTAGTGCTCAGGACTTACTCCTGGCTCTGCACTCAGGGATCATTCTTGGCGGGCTCAGAGAACTTACCTGAGATCCCAGTGATAGAACTCAAGTTGGCTATGTGCAAGGCAAGTATCCCACTCCCTGTGCTATCTCTCTGAACAGGTGTTAGTATGTTTGAAAAATTGTAACAATAAAAAGGAATATGTTTTAGATTCTTATGAGAGAAATTATAGTATGTTAAATCAGTGATTTCTTTAACAGTTACTGTTAGTAATATTTTTCTTATAGCTTATGATTGTTTATAACGTTTCTCTCCCTTTTTGTCTTTCAACAGAAAAAATATAGAAAGGGATTTATTGACGTTTCAAAAATCAAGTGTGTGGAAATAGTGAAGAACGATGATGGTGTCATTCCCTGTCAAAATAAATATCCATTTCAGGTGAGCTGGCATTTTTTTGCAGCTGTGGTTTGGGATTTTAGTCATATTTACTATTTGACATTAATGCTTTGGTGGCTAATTTTTTCCAAAATAGTTTCAGCTTTATTGAGGTATTGATATGCATGAGTTATATATATATTTAAGGTTACAACTTAATATTTTGGGAGGCATATCTGTTTCAAAATGTTTGCTGTAATCCAGAAAATTGACATTAAGACATAAGAATTACCGTCTCATTACTTTCTGTGTGTCTTAGTAAATTTCAAGTCTACAACGCAGGATGGTTAACTGTCTTCATGAGCTGTGCTTAAGTCTCCAGGAATCAGTCATTTCACAGAAGTGAAATTTTGGACTTTTACCAACATTTACCTGTTTCCTTTCCCCCGCCCCATCACCCACCATTAAGTTCTGTACTACTATGAACTTGACTTTTCCCCCACGTATAATGAGATGGGGGGGGCGCTAAGTGATAGCACAGGGGTTGACAGTTGCTTGCACATGGCCAGTGTGGGTTTAATCCCCAGCACTGCGTGTAGACTAGACCTTGGAGCACTCCAGGAGTGATTCCCGAGGACAGAGGCAGGAGTAAATCGGAGCACCACTCATTGTGGCTCTCTGAAATTTTTAAAAATGAAATTAGACAACATATATTTTTTTATTTTATTAAATCACCGTGAGATAGTTACAAGCTTTCATGTTTGGGTTACAATCTCACAATGATCAAACACCCATCCCTCCACTAGTGCACATTCCCCACCACTGATATCCCCGGTATACCCCCCTCTTTCTCACCCTCCCCTTGCCTCCATGGCAGACAATATTCCACATACTCTCTCTCTACTTTTGGGCATTATGGCTTGCAACACAGACACTGCGAGGTCATCGACTGGTCCAGCCTTTCTGGAAAACAATATGGACAGTCCTTCAGAAACTAGAAATTGAGCTTCCATATGACCCTGCAATACCACTTCTGGGAATATATCCCGAGGATGCAAAAAAGCACAGTAGAAATGACATCTGCACGTATATGTTCATTGCAGCACTGTTCACAGTAGCTAAAATATGGAAACAACCCGAGTGCCCTAAAACAAATGACTGGTTAAAGAAACTTTGGTACGTCTACACAATGGAATACTACACAGCTGTTAGGAGACATGAAGTCATGAAATTTGCTTATAAATGGATAGACATGGAGAGTATCATGCTAAGTGAAATGAGTCAGAAAGAGAGAGACAGACATAGAAGAACAATATTTGTTTTTCTATGTTTGTCATCATCATTTTTATTTTTTCATCATCATCGCGTTGATCATTGAATTTCTCAAGCGGTCTCAGTAACATCTTCATTCGTCCTAGCCCTGAGATTTTAGAAGCCTCTCTGCTTGTCCTTCAGAACGATGCCACATTGAAGGCTCTTTCAGGGTCAGGGGAATGAGACCCAGCTTGTTACTAGTTTTGGCATATGAATACACCATGGAGAGTTTGTGAGGCTCTCCAGTGTGGGCAGGAAACTCTTGGTAGCTTGCCAGTTTCTCCCAGAGGGAGAAGTAGGCTATGAGATATCATTTCTGGGAGCTTGCTTTTAAGTCTCTGGATGTTGGCCGTTGATGAGATTACACGCCGCCGGGGGCATTCCCTGGGTGTGACCACCTAGCTACTGGGAAATGGGAAATCTGGGTGGAAGAGGCCCAGTCCCAATCTGAGCAGGCTTGGAGGTCTCAGCCCCGGGTCCCACACACCTGGGTTCCTCTGCTGGTACCTTCATGCGTGAGGCTCGCCCGAACTTGTGGAGAGGGGCCTTGAGCATGGCTGTGGCTAGGCTCCAGAGGTCTTCGGCCACCGGGAGCTCTGCTCCAGGCGGGGAGGGAAGCTGGAGCCCATTCCCTCTGAGGGGCCCCGGGGAAGACAGCCAGGTGTGCAGGCAAGAGACTCTTTGCGTCACAGAGACTTAAAAGAGACTTAAAAGCAAGCTTCTGGAAGAGAGCGATGCAGAGAGTCTTTCTATGTTTGACTTGAACAATTTTTAATTTAGTTAATTCATTAATTTTTATTGAAGCACTGTGAGATACACAGTTACAAAGCTATTAATGATTAGGCTTCAGTCATACAATGTTCCAAATACCTGTTCCTCCATCAGTGTACATGTACCACCACCAATGTCCCCAGTTTTCCTCCGGTCATCTCCCTCCTCCTCTCCTTACCCCCACCCCAAGTCAGCTTCTATGGCAGACACTTTTGCAATAAAGGCACTGAGAGGTTATCATGTTTGTTTTTTACCTACTTTCAGCATGCAGTTCTTATCCAGAGTGACCATTTCCAACTATTATTGTCATAGTGGTCCCTTCTGTATCCCAACCGTCTTCTCCCCCAGCACTTGAGTCAGGCTTCCAACCATGGACAGGTCCTCCTGCCTCTTGTTCCTAATGCTCTTGGACATTAGTCTCACACTGTGTTTTTTTTTAAATATTTTTTTGGCTTTTTTTGAGTTATGCCTGGCAATACTCAGGGGTTACTCCTCGCTCTGCACTCAGGAATTACTCCTGGCTGTGCTCAGGGGCCATATGGAATGCTTGGGATGAAACTGGGTCAGCAGCGTGTAAGGCGAATACCTTACCCACTGTATTTTTTTTATCCTACAAATGAATGCAATCACTCTATATTTATCTTTATCCTTTTTATTTAGGATAAAACACACCTTTAAAAATATTAATTAAACTTTTTTTTAAATAATTGAATCCTCATGATATATAGTTAAAGTTGTTCACAATTGGGTTTCAGTCATACAGCCTTCAAACATCCATCCCTTCACCAGTGTACATTTTCCAACATCAAATGTTTGACTTTTCCTAATGTCCTTTATAACTACCCATATCACCACAAATCACAGGCTTTTCTTTTCCCTTCGTAAAAAGCTGAAAAAGACTCCATTGCCTGTACACACACCATATTTTCTTTATCCGTTCATTCAGCCAAGTGCTGTTGGTTTGGTGCTGTATCTTGGCTACAACAAGTATTGCTGAGATGAATATTGGAGTGTAGATATCGCTTGAATGTTCAGATTTAATTTTCTTTGGCTGTGTCTACTCAGAAGTGGGATTGCTGGATCCTGTGGTAGCTAATTTTTTAGAGTGATTTGTACCTAAATAATACTTGCTTATCTTCATGAACTGTTTAAGTCTTGGTTGAAACATTATTTTATTCTAGTTTTGGACTCTTTGAATCTATCTGTTTCCAAATGCCTGACCTGATTTGATCCCAGATTTATCATAGAACTGCAGAACAAGGCCTGGGGGTTGAGACTGAAAAAAAAAAGTGAGTTGGGGGCTGGAGTGATAGCATAGCGGGTAGGGCGTTTGCCTTGCACACGGCCGACCAGGGTTCAAATCCCAGCATCGCATATGGTCCCCTGAGCACTGCCATGAGTAATTCCTGAGTGCAGAGCCAGGAGTAACCCCTGTGCATCGCTGGGTGTGACCCAAAAAGAAAAAAAAAGTGGTTGATGTTTTCTTAGTGAATCTGTGCCACTGAGGAGGGGCAGAGGTGAGCTAGCCTATGGAAATGACATGAGTGGACTGTTGGAGATGAGAAATAAAGAAATAACATATTAGCCCTCACGATGAAGATGAAATCCTGTACTTTGCCACTATGTGGATGAGGCCAGAGGGCATTGTGTGGGTTGGAGCCAGGGGGACGGGGCAGGTATGAAAGGATCTCTGTCACGGGTGGACGGTACAGTGACAGAGTAAGGGAAGAACAACTGAGCAATAGTAACAGCCCCTGAGAACCTGCAGAACTGAGTCTGCCAAGGGGGTGGGGTACAGTGGACAAGGACTCGGGGACATCGGTAGAAGGACGCTGACACTGGTGGTGGATGTGATATGAGACATTGTATGCCTGAAATGTTACTATTGGTTGTCTTATAAATCATGGTACCTTAATAAAAATGGAAACAAAATAAATCCTAACCTAATATATTGATTAATTTGTCCTGGGGGGGTACTCCCAGGTAGTGCTCAGAAGGCCCGAGGGCCTGCCTAGTGATTCTCGGCTCACCAGGCCTGGGTTCAGTGCTTAGGCCTGAGGATGTAGTGCTGCCTGTGCCCTGCAGTGCTGGGGTGACCCTGGCCATCTTGTCTGTGCTCACGGGCCCCCAGGGCCATCCTGGTGATGCCTCTGGGACAGTGAGGTATTGGGCATTGAACCTGGGTTGTCTGCATACAGGGCTTACCCCCATGCTATCTCTCCAGACCCTGATTAAACTGTATTTGAAAATATTATTAAGCTATTTTTCACTATTATAATAAATCTTAAATGTTATATATTATATGTTAATGTATATTTTAGATTTAATATATATCAAGGGTCATTTTATAAGGGGGGAAATATACTGCATTCATTTATTGATAAGAAAACTGGGGGCTAGAGAGACAGTACAGTGGGTTGGGGTGCTTGCATTGCATGTGACTAACCCAGCTTTGATCTCTGGTACTTTATATGGTGCTTCAAGCTCTGCCAGGAGTAAGTCCTGAGCATCACCACCTGTGGCCCCTAAACAAACATCAAAAATTTCAGATCCCAGTGACATCTCTGTATCACTGTATCACTGTCATCCCGTTGCTCATCAATTTGCTTGAGCAGGCACCAGTAATATCTTCATTGTGAGACTTGTTGTTACTGCTTTTGGCATATCGAATACACCACGGGGAGCTTGCCAGGCTCTGCCGTGTGGGCGAGATATTCTCAGTAGCTTGGTGGGCTGTCCGAGAGGGATGGAGGAATCGAACCCGGGTCAGCTGTGTGCGAGGCAAACGCCCTACTGGCTGTGCTAACCCAATGACATGAATTAATGAAAAGATTTTTGTTTTTAAAGTAGAATTTTTCCTAATGGGCCCAGGGCTGTGGTAGTACTTGCGGTTTGCACATGTGAGGGCCTGGGTTTGATCCTTGATGCTACGGGGACACGTGGGTACCACTACCAAGAGTGGCCCTGATCCCCAGAGCATTGATGGATGTGGATCCCATAACTAAAAAAAAAAAAAGTAAATAAAATAATGAAATAAAATGAGGGAAGAGCTGCCTAAAACCTACACCCCATCTCACCCAAGCCCCCCCAACCCTGGTTCCCCCACACTCCGTGCTGGGGTCTGGCTCATGTGACAGGAAAGAGAGAGGCTGTGAAAATATACTGACTTTCAGTTTTATGAAGATCTGAGGAGCTAGTGTCAGCCTAGTGGCCCTAGTTGATTAGCATGTTCCTGTGTAACTGAAATTTACTCCCTAAAGAGATTAGAAGTTAAATGCTCACATGCACACAATCCAGTGAAAATATGAAGTGATGTGAATGATGGAAAGGAATCTCCCATAGTTCATATCAAAGCATTGCATCGTCCACTTTCGTTATGTTAGAATTTCATTTGTCAATTACATCTCAATAAAACTGAAAAAAAATGGGGTTAGGGGGAATGAAGGGATAGTACAGTAGGCAGGATGCTGGCCCTGCACGCAGCCAATCCACAGGGCAGTGGCAGGGTTTGTAGCCGACAGCCAGGTCCTCTCCCCTCTACCTCCCCATCTCCTTCTCTATGGTGGGGGCTTTGATGCTTTCCTGTGAGCCATGAGGAAGTTCAAGTTCGGTGAAGGTCACCTTCAGGGCCTGGGGGACAGGGTGCAGCCGGCCAGCTCAGCCCACCTGCATTGATCCCAAAGGGTAGAGCCAGGAGCAAGCCCTGAGCACACACTGGGAGTGGTCTCAACACCATGAAAACAAAACAAAACAAAACAGTTCTTTCAGTTAAGAAGTGGAGAAGTTGAATTCTTTAAGCCAGCATAATTTGAAAACTGGAACAATCCCTTGTTCAAACTGAAGCATATACAGACGGATGGACATGGAGAGTATTAGGCTGAGTGAAATGAATCAAGTGGAGAAGGACAGACATAGAATGCTTGGACTCATTTGTGGGATATAAAAAAACCATAACGTGAGATCAGTACCCAAGGAAGTAGGAAACACGGGCCAGGAGGACTGGCCCACAGTTAGAAGCCTGCCTCAAGAGCTGGGGGAGAAGACAGCTGGGATAGAGAAGGGTCTGTGACAATGATGGTTGGAAGTGATCACTCTGGAAAAGAACTGCGTGCTGAAAACAGGTAAAGGAACAAACAAAATAATCTCTCAGTACCTGAACTGCAAACCGTAATGTCCCAAAGATGTATGTGAGAGGGAGGGAGAGAGTGAGAGAGAGAGAGAGAGAGAGAGAGAGAGAGAGAGAGAGAGAGAGAGAAGACAGACAGACAGACAGAGACAGAGACATAGAGACAGAGGGAGACAGAGAGACAGAGACAGAGACAGAGAAGAGGGTGCCTGCTATTTGAGGCAGGCTGGGGGGAGTGGGGGGAGGGTGGTGAGAGAGGGAGAGGGAGAGAGAGCGGGAGAGAGAGAGAGAGAAATCACCTGCCATAAGAGGCAGGCTGGTGGGAGGGTGGTGTGTGTGTGTGTGAGAGAGGCAGAGAGCTCGTGCCAGCCAGAGAGAGAGCAAGACAGCGCCTGCCATAGAGGCAGGCTGGAGGGGAGGGAGGGTGGTGAGAGAGAGGGAGGGAGACAGAGAGAGAGCCAGCAAGCACCTGCCATAGAGTCAGGCTGGGGGGAGGGTGGTGTGTGTGTGTGTGTGTGTGTGTGTGTGTGTGTGTGTGTGTGTGTGTGAGAGAGAGAGAGAGAGAGAGAGAGAGAGAGAGAGAGAGAGAGCACCTGCCATCGAGGCAGGCTGGGAGGGAGGGTGGTTGGAACACGGTATGAATGAAACCTGACCATGATCAGCTTTGTAATTCTGTATCTCATAGTGATTCAATAAAAAAGGAAATATTGAGGATCCCTAAAAAATAATAAAAATAACTTGAATCATAACTGAAAGTAGGGAATTCCAGTTTCACATCGTCACAGTGAAAGTTTGTGGCTGGGTCAGATGCAAGTGAAAAAGGAGAAGGAGGGAAAAAGGAAGACGGGGAGGAAGAGGAGGAGGCAGAGGAGGAGTAGCTGGAGGGAGAAAGCCCCAGACATTTTCAGGGTTCTCATCCCAGGAGGGACAGGGCTGACCTGTCTCGCTCGAGGAATCTGCCCTCAACAGTGGCAGCTGTTGGCTCCCTGGAGCTTCTTTCCTGAGCTCTGAACCCACAGGAGCTGAGTAAACATCGGCACTGTTCCTCTACGGAGCACAGTCGAGAAATCTGTGGAGTAATTGAGCTCGACTGTGGCTGTAGGCAGAGGGGGTCAGGCAAGTGAACTCTCTGCGGGAGAGGTTTCATTCCTCCCAGTTGACTCTGGGTCTCCGGGTTTGCAAAGCACTTCCCACCCGTGCCCACCTCTGCTGACTGAGACCTGAGAAATGTATTTCCTCAGGGTGGGACTGCCCTCGGTGCTGAAGGTGACCCGTGTGCCGCTGTTGAGGTGTGCAAGAAGAAGGATTCTCGACCTCCGAGGCTCCCCAACAATTAGATGTCATTACCTGAGGTTAGAGTGTTATTTCTAGAAAATTCTTCTGGAAAGATACATACCCTGAGTTAATGAGGTGCTTTGTCTTAGGGTTGTTACCCAAACCCTGCCTTTGGATGGATTTTCTACAAAGTTCTAAACTCCATGGAACTGATTGAGGGTGGGGTTGATAGGTATGAGTTTTTGGAGCCAGGAAAAAAAAATAGATCCTAGGAGGGAAATGATCAAGTATGGATAGTGAGAAACTAGTGGAGGGGACGTTGGAGAGTGGGTCACATTGATGCTTTGCAGATGGCTTACCTGCCTTGTTTTTTCATCTGGAAAATTTGAATCCTAGTGCTCATAGGGATATGGGCTGCCATATGAATTCAAGTAGGCAGTGTTGGGGCTGGAGCAATAGCACAGCGGGTAGGGTGTTTGCCTTGCACATGGCCAACCCGGGTTCGATTCCCAGCATCCTATATGTCCCCTGAGCACCGCCAGGAGTAATTCCTGAGTGTATGAGCCAGGAGTAACTTCTGTGCATCGCCGGGTGTGACCCAAAAAGAAATAAAATAAAATAAAGTAGGCAGTGTATGGGAAGTATTTAATCTCATTTGAGTATTGTGAATTATTATAGCAAATTACTATTATTATAAACCCAGCCTTTTGAAGGGAGGTGGTTTGGACCACACCTGGCTGTGTTCAGAGTTTGCTCATGGTTCTGTGCTCAGGAACCACTTCTGGCGGTGCTAGGGGGACCACAGAGAGAGCTGGTGTTGACTGCATGCAAGGCAAGAGCCTTACCTTGGTTCTTTCTCTCAGGCCCCAATATTCAGTCTCCTGAAAGGTTCAAAGCTCAAGCAATCCTTTTGAGACATCATTCAGCATGACTCTCTCAGTGCATTTTAACCTAATGCTCTTATTCAGGGGTAATTTTATGAATGAACCTGGGAAGGTGTGAAAATCAGACTGAAAGAAGCCCCATTTCTCTGCACGTATGTCTTAGTGTTTCCTTTTTATCTCTCTGATTGCCTGTCTCACTTTCTGTCTTATGTTAAGACACTTCTCTGAATTACTTGGAATTAGGTTTCATGTTTGATTAATTTTTGAATCTTGCATAGTCCCAGAAAGTTGGGTGAAAGATCTCTCAGTGAAATATTGCATTGTTGACACTCTGGTATTCACATTGCTCTTAGAGGGTCTTTTTTGATGAAGACAAATGGAAGGAAGTGTCTATTAAATCTGGTCAGGGATGACCATTTACCAGCTGAAAGGGCTATCTCTGTTCAATCCAGCGCTATTGATGGGGTAGAGAGAGGTGTCTAGCCATATATTTCTTTTGCTTTGGATAACTGTCAAGGCTAAGATGACAGGTAAAAGACAAAATTATTGGGTGAGTATTCAGGGTTTAATTTTTGTGGAGTGTAGGGTAGCATCACATGAGGCTGACACCCAAGGACGGTAGATACGAGGGCCAGAGGGATTGCCCCATAGCTGGAAGCCTGCTTCATGAGCGGAGGGGAGAAGGCAGATGGAATAGAGAAGAGATCACTAAGAAAATGATGGCTGGAGGAACCAGTTGGGATGGGAGATGTGTGCCAAAAGTAGATAATGGACCAAACATGATGACCTCTCAGTGTCTGTGTTGCAAGCCATAATGCCCCAAAGTAGAGAGAGAGTATGGGGAATATTGTCTGCCATAGAGGCAGGGGGAGGGTGGGAAAGGGGGGGTAATACTCGGAATATTGGTGGTGGGAAATGTGCACTGGTGGAGGGATGGGTGTTTGATCATTGTGAGATTGTAACCCAAACATGAAAGCTTGTAACTATCTCACAGTGATTCAATAAAATTAAAAAATATTTATTAGCAATGAAAACAAAGGAAAAGGATGTCTGATTGTTCTCCCAGAGATCACTCAAAAAACAGACACTGTTGTTAAAAGTTGGGACTTTGGATCATACTCTGGCTTTATAGCTCACCAGTCAAATGCTAATGAGTTAAGCAGCCATTAGGGCAGCCTTTTGCAGCACTGTCTTTGTGGGATGTCTCCTGGAGATAGGCAGGGTGGAGGGCCTGGGAACTGGCCCGAGTCTCCTCTGTGAAGTGGAAGTCCTAATCCCATGATGGTGGGTTCACTTACCATTAATAACAGGGTTCATGTCTGTAAAGCACACAGCGTAGATTTGAGATAGTGCTCAATAAAATGGTTGTTGCAAATATTTTTCATGGCACACGGAAGAAATAGGAGTAATATAGATTGGGCACTGGTGGAGGGATGTAAACGAAATGCAAACATGAAAGTTCATAAGTTTATAACTGTACCTGACGGTGATTCACTAATAAAGATTTAAAAGAAAGAGTAACCCATTCGTTCTGGCATATTCAATCAAATTCTGGATTAGATTAATCCCTGAAAGAAGTGGAGTTAAAGAAGCATCTGTGCTCTAAGTGCATTTTTTCTCCTACAAAAAGCTACTCAGTGTCAAATGTGTGTCACATTTGATGGATAGCTGTGCTTTGCTGGTAAGGAGTTTAGGTGCAAAGAGGCTGACTTTCTTCAATTACTTCAGAATCCTTTATTGGTGCCTGTGATGCCAGGGTTTTTGTGCTGGGTAGAAGTGCTATGTCAACATTTTTCTCATCTATTTCCTATTTTTTTTAGGTTGTCTATGATGCTAACACACTTTACATTTTTGCACCTACTGCACAAAGCAGAGACCGATGGGTAAAGAAGTTAAAAGAAGGTAATGCTCATCTAATGGAATATTCATCTGTAGAAAGTTTTACATAACAATGTTATTCCTAAACTAGAAATGCCATTGATATATCTTGTAGTTATAATAGTTTCATCTTCATAAACATTTCTATTAGAACATACTATTCCTATAAGCGATCCATTTTGAAGAGACCTCTTTAAAAATGTTTCCTTCTAGTGATATTTGCATAGTTTCTAAGAAAAGCATAATGTCTTTTTTTAGAAAAAAAATTGAATCACTGTGGGGTATGGTTATAAAGCTTTCATGATTGAGTTTCAGTCATACGATAATCTAACACCCATCCCTCCACCAGTGTACACTTTCTACCATCAATGTCCCCACCCCACCCACCCCCTGCCTCTATGGCATACAATTTCCTTCTTACTCTCTCTCTACTTTTGCGCATTATGGTTTGCAATACAGATACTGAGAGGCCATCATGTTTGATTCTTTATCTACTTTCAGCATACATCTCCCATCCCGAGCGACCCCTTCAATCATCACTGACTTAGTGATCCCTTCTCTATCCCAGCTGCCTTCTCCCCCAGCTCATGAGGCAGGCTTCCAACCATGAAGTTATTACCCTGGCCCTTGTCTCTACTGTCCTTGGGTATTAGTCTCATGTTATGCTATTATATACATATATGATATATATATATATATATATATATTATAACTCCATTGTTATAGTGCAGTTATTCTATGTCTGTCCCTCTCTTTCTGACTCATTTTGCTTAGCAAGCATGCTTTTTTTTTAATGAATAATACATTTTAATACAATAAAGCACTGGACTTTTATGGTAACTTGGGTTTTTTTTTTTTTTTAATTTTGGAATCATCCCCAGTGCTCAGGGCTTGCATCTGGCTGTGCATTCAGTGATTATTATTGGAAGAACCCAGGGGATCATATTGAGTGCCAATGATTGAACCAGGGTCGTTTGTGTACAAGGCACGTGACCTATTCCCTGTACTATCTATCAGCCCAAGATCTGATATTTTTCTCTCTTTTCTTTTCTTTTTTCTTTTTGGGGCCACACCTGAAGACTATAGGCACTACTAGAGATCAAACCAGGGGTGGCTGTATGTAACCTTATCCCCTGTACTATCTGTTCAGCCCCAAGATTTGTTATTATCTTTTTTAAAAGTCCTATGTTGTTACCCTTTGCTGGAATGGGCTGACTTGCTTGTATAGTGTTGACATGGGTGATTCCTCCTGCACTGCCCTTGCTCTGCAGAATGGTGATGACTGACGTATGTGTACGCCCCTCATAATGAGCGACAGCAGTAATCACTTCTGAGCACGGGTTTCCCCTGACACACACCCCAGAATAAAAGGTACATGAAGAGAACCACCTCGCTTTTTGAATTCTTTTTATATAATGTTATGAAGATGTGCTCATCCAAACACCACTTTTGAGGCAATAAGAGTGATTCACAATGTTACTTAGGAAATATCCTGTTTGATTTCTTTCATCATTGACTGTGTTTCTGAATTACAGAAATAAAGAACAACAACAATATTATGATTAAATATCACCCCAAGTTCTGGGCTGAGGGAAGTTATCAATGTTGCAGACAAACTGAAAAGCTAGCTCCTGGATGTGAGAAATACAACCTTTTTGAGAGCAGTAAGTATTCATTTCATTCCATAATTATATTGTACTTGGGATGTAAGTATTATTTGCAGGGCGGGAAAGTGACATCGTTTTGGTTTTGTTAAGTATGGCCTCACACCTAGTACTGCTTAAGTGTAGGGTAGGCACATTTTGTACAAGTAATTGTATTGAGTTAGCTGTGAGACTGTCTTGTGGAATCAAATGTTTGCTTTAACAAGTTTTTATCACTATGGGAAAGCCTGCTAAAAATGACTGCTAGAATCATACAGTCAAATGACTGCTAAACCTCATATAGCTCCATTGGTAGCTTTTCTTTTTTTCAGATTTGTTATATTTTTATTTGGGGGCCTTATTTGACAGTGCTCAGGATTTATTCCTACTTTGTACTCAGAGATCATTCCTAGTGGGCTGGAGGGATCATAAGGGGTGCCAGAGATTGAACCCCAGCACTCTGTGTGCAAGGCAAATACCCTGCTTTCTTTTTCTTTTTTTAATTTATTCTTTTATTAAATCACCATGTGGAAAGTTACAAAGCTTTCAGGTTTAAGTCTCAGTTATACAATGCTCGAACACCCATCCCTTCACCATTTACCAGTTACACAGGCAGGGTGGGGGGCTGGGGAGTGGGGGGTGGGGGGAGGTATACTGTCACCCTGCTTTCTATACTATCTCTCCATCCCCATTTTTTCAGTTCTTTTGAGATATAATTGACAAATAAAATTCTAACATATTGGAGTGTATCATGCAAGATTATATATACTTATGATCTCTGAGAGATTCCTTTTTATAACTTCACATTTTCACTTGATTTGTGTATGTGTGTGAGAGAGAGAGAGAGGAGGGAGAGAGAGAGAACATTTATTTTTTCATCTCTTTAAAGAGTAAATTTTAGTTACAAAGTAAGGTGCTAATCAGCTTAAGCCTGTAGGCTGACACTTGCTCCTCAGATCTTCATAAAACTGAAAGCCCATACATTTTCATAGCCTATCTCTTTTCTCAATTTCTCCCCACCCCACTTCCCTAGCCTCTGACAAGCACCATTTTATTTTCTGTTTCTGTGAATTTGTCACTTTTTAAAAAGATTTTACTAGTAAGTGATGCTAGTGGTATTTGTGTTTGTCTTGGCTTATTTTACTTTATTTATTTGCAGTAACATCCTCCACATGCATTCATTTTGTTGCAAGTGGTGGGGTAGATTTTCTTTAATTTTTCAAGGCTGAATAACGTTTCACTGTGAAGCAGCTGTGGGGACCCTGGGGGAACTTCTAGGAGGTAACTGTGTGGGATTCAAACCCATGGATCTCTACGAAACCCCACCCACAAGTTAGAAAGGTGTGACTTTTCCAGCGGGCATCACTAATGTACCTGCCAGTTATACTCCCCCACTATAACCCAGAAGATTCATTTCCAGAGTAGCTCCACATAGTTACAAAGGAAGACCAAAAAGGAAGGGAATATCCTAGAAGGGGAAAGAATAGATCACCAACCCCAGACTGTTAGAAGCACTACAGGAAGACAGTGCAGAACCCCACCATGAGGTGGGGGAGGAAGACAGGAGTCCTGAAACTCCAACATGGAATACCCACATACAAAATCTCTATGATAAAGAATTCAGAAACGACATGGCGAGGATGTTCAATGAGTTCAAAGAAACAATGGAAAGGAGATCCAATAAAATACAGGAAGATATGAGAACAACAGTGGAATGAACAGCCAGTAAAATACAGACGGAAATGAGAGCAGAAATAAGAAAACTACAAACAAATGTCATCTATTTAAAATTCAGTAAATGAAATGAAAAATTCAATGGATGCCCTCAACAATCAAGTACAACAGTCAGAGATAGAATCAATGAGCTTGAAGATGCACTCAAGAAAGCATACAGGCAACAACAGAAGATGGAAAAAGACCTCAAAATAGCTCAAGGTAAGAGACTTATGGGATGAATTCGAGAAGAGCAACATAAGAATCATCGGAGTTCCAGGGAGGCAACCCCAATGAGGGAGTAACAGTTAAAGAAATCATTGTTGAAAAGTTGTTAGAGCTGGAAAATGCAGGCATCCAGATCCAATAAGCCCTAAGAGTATCAACTAAAAGAGGCCCTAATAAGAAGATCCCAAGACATATGCTAATCAGAACAATGAATATCATAGAGATACAATACTGAAAGTAGCAAGATCAAAGAAGGAAATTACATACAAAGGATCGTCCCTTAGATTTATAGCAGACTATTTTATGAAACTCTTCAGGCCTGAGGTCAATGGTGGGATATAATTAAAAAAAACTTAATGAAATGAGCACCTCACCAAAAATGCTTTACCTGGCTAGACTCTCATTCAGATTTGAAGGAATCAGATACAACTTCATGGATAAGCAACAGCTCAGGAACTTCATAGAATAAAACCAGCCTTAAAAGAAGGACTGAAAGGATTACTGTAAAGCAATACAAACCCCACCAGCACAACAAACCTCTACAGAAAGATGGCAGAAAACCCCATGACAATAATCTCTCTCGGGGCCGGAGCGATAGCACAGCGGGTAGGGCGTTTGCCTTGCATGCGGCCGACCCGGGTTCGATCCCCGGCATCCCATATGGTCCCCCAAGCACCGCCAGGGGTAATTCCTGAGTGCAAAGCCAGGAGTAACCCCTGGGCATCGCTGGGTGTGACCCAAAAAGCAAAAAAAAAAAAAAAAAAACTCTCTCAATGACAATGGACCGATTGCACCAATTAAGAGAGAGAGTGGTAAAATGGATTAAAATACTGAATCCAACATCCTGTTGCCTACAAGAAACACATTTGAATAGTCAGAGCAAACATAGACTCAAAGTCAAAGCTGGAAAACAGTTTTTCAAGCAAAGAATATTTGTGAAAAGGTCAGGGTGGCCATACTGGCATCTGGTGACATAGATTTCAAACTAAAAAGGGTTAGAAGGAACAGTGGAGGCCCTTTCTTAGTAATTAAGATATATGTACTCCAGGAAGAAATTACAGTCCTAAACATATATGCACCCAATGAGGGACCAGCAAAATACTTAAAACAACTGCTAATAGACTTCAAGGAAGACATTGGTAGCAACACAATGGTGGTTGGAGACGTCAACACCACCTTATCACCTCTTGATAGATCAACAACAGAAATAGCTTTTGTTATTCGCAAAATAGCAATAATAGCAACAAAATAATATAGACAAAAATAGTAGCAACAAAACAACAAAGTAATAGCAAGGAAGTACTGGCTCTGAAGGAAGAAATGGAAGAGAGAGAGAGACAGAGACAGAGACAGAGAGAGAGAGAAAGACAGAGAGAGAGATTTAATAGATATATACAGGACTTTTCAACCCCCTAGAGTCGAATACAGTCTTCTCCAGCGCACATGGGACATTCTCCAAGATTGACCACGCGCTGGGCCATAAAACATCACTGTATCACTGTATCACTATCATCCCGTTGTTCATTGATTTGCTCAAGCAAGCACCAGTAACGTCTCCATTCATTCCAGCCCTGAGATTTTAGCAGCTGTTCCTTACTCATCCTTCCCAACAGTGCCATATTGGAGGCTCTTTCAGGGTCAGGGGAATAAGACCCGGTATTGTTACTGTTTTTGGCTTATTGAACACATATGTTTAGTTTTAACATACTTGCTTGTATTCTCTTATATATATTTTCTTCGTTCCTCTCAGAGACCCTGGCAAACTACTAAGAGTATCCTGCCATAAGACATACATATATAAAATCAGAAGACAGAAATAGTATCACCTATATTTTCAGACCATAATGCACTTAAAATAGAGTTAATAACACACACAAGCAGAGAACCAAATCAAAGACCTGGAAATTAAATAGCTCACTACTGAAAAACCAGTGGGTTGGAGAGGAAATTAAAGAAGAAATCAAAAGATTCCTGAAAACAAATGAGAATGAGGACACAAGCTACCAGAACCTGTGGGATGTAGCTAAATCAGTGTTAAGAGAAAAGTTTACAGCTCTGAAAGCATTCATCAGGAAGGAAGAAAGGGCCCATGTAAACAACTTGACTTCATAGCTTAAGATCTTAGAAAATGACCAACAAAAGGAGCCCAAACCAAGCAGGAGGAAAGGAATAATAAAGCTCAGGGCAGGGGCTGGAGCGATAGCACAGCGGGTAGGGCATTTGCCTTGCATGCGGCCAACCCGGGTTCAATTCCCAGCATCCCATATGGTCCCCTGAGCACTGCCAGGAGTGATTCTTGAGTGCAGAGCCAGGAGTGACCCCTGTGCATCTCCGGGTATAGCCCAAAAAGCAAAAAAAAAAAAAAAAAAAAAAAACCCAGGGCAGAAATTAATGAGATGGAACCCTCAAGAACAATCCAAAAGATCAATGAAACCAAGAGCTGGTTCTTTGAAAAGAACCAAAAAACTCCTACAAACAATAGGTTTATACAATAGAGTTGCAGGCTATGAAATCAATACCTGGAAGTTTATCGCTTTCCTATATTCAAATAATGGAAGAGAAGAAAGAGATATTTAAAAAAATCCCATTCACAATTGTTCCTCAGAAAATCAAGTACCACCCTGGAGAGGGGTGAGTGACACTCCTCCCCGTCCCAAGGGACCCTGCCCCAGCAGCTGAAAACCTCCAGAACTCACCCGCTGCTCTCTATATACTTGAACTGAGCCTCATCCACAAGTGAATCCCCCCTCAAAACCCAGGTATGCGGGACTTTGTGACTGAGAACTCTGGGTTCAATGGGACTGGGAACGGAGATCCTCTACCTGTATCCCCCTGTCTCTGACAACTCAGCAGCCATGCTCATAAGCCACCCCTGGCTGGTGCCAGATAATCTTGTCATAGGCCATAGGCCACCATCCAGATCACATATCCTTCTCTGCTGAAAGGAAGCATAACATGATGCTTGCCATAATCATGTCTCCGGACCCTGAGCCATGCTGTTTCACTTGGGGTGCCCCAGAGGTGGGGGCAGATGAGACCCCTCCCTGCCCCAAGGGACCCAGTCCTGGGCAGCTGAAAACCTCCAGAACGCAACTGCCACCATGCTCACAGCAGCTCTCCACACGCTCAGACCAAACCTCATATGGCTGCGTGACACTTCATAGGACACACCCTTTCCATACTCCAAGAATACCGGACCACATTTGATGGGGTTCAAAGTAGGAGGCAACCAATCTTAGAGGGAAATATTTTTTTCACAGATATATATATATATTTATATATATATGTAAAAGCACACAATGCTTAACCTTTAACAACATGTTAGTCATCTCTTATAGAAGGGCTTAATGGCTTGTGGGTAAAATACAACAATCTTCACACTCTTTCCTCTAAGGATACTTCTTAGAGGAAAAGTATCATTTTCAGCGGTTTTTCATAACAAACAAGACAAAATATATTATTTTGGTTCTGCATTGGGGCGGGGATTTCGGTTAGTGATGAAAACATCTGAAATATGGTGGTGGGAAGGTGTAATGGTGGTGGGATTGGTGCCTGAATATTAAATGTAATCAAATATTGTGAACTACTTTATAAAATAAAAAAATTTTTAAAAATCAAGTACCCCGGAGTTAACAAAGGAGGTAAAGGACATATATAAAGAAAACTACAAAATGTACTCCAAGAAATAAAAGAGGATACATGGATATGGAGACGCATCCCCTGCTCATGGATTGGGAGAATTAACATTGTCAATTAACAATTAACATTGTCAGTACTCTCCAAAACATTACATAGATTCCATGCAGTCCCTATAAGGATACCCATGACTTTTTCAGAGAAATAGATCAAACACTCCTGAAATTTATATGGAACAATAAATCCCCACGAAGAGCTAAAGCAATCCTTGGGAAAAAGATGATGGGAGATATCTCCTTTCCCAACTTCAAACTGTACTACAAAGCGGTAGTAATTAAAACAGCATGGTATTGGAATAAAAACATAACTGCAGGCCAATGGAATAGAGTTGAATATCCTGACACAGACCCTCAAATATATGAAAATTTATTCTTTGATAAGGAAGTAGGAAATATGAAGTGGAGCAAAGAAAGCCTCTTCAACCAGTGATGCTGGGAAAACTGGTCAACTACATGTAAAAAAAAATGAACTCAGATTTTTTTCTAATGCCATGCACAAAATCAAAGTGAATTAAAGACCTCAATATCAGACCTGAATCTATGAGGTACATGGAAGAAAACGTAGGCAAAATCCTCCATGACACTGAAGTTCAAGGCATCTTCAAAGATGAAAACTACTGACCAAGCAAGTGGAAGCAAATATAAACAAGTAAGACTATGTAAAACTAAGAAGCCTCTGCACCTCAAAAGAAATGGTGTCTAAAATACAAGGACAGCCCACGGAAAACGTAGGTAAAAACCTCCATGACATTAAAGCAAAAGGCATCTTCAAAGATGAAATACCACTGACCAAGCAAGTGGAAGCAACAAATGGGACTACATTAAACTAAGAAGCTTCTGCACCTCAAAGCAGTGTCCAAGATTCAAAGAGAGCC
Source organism: Sorex araneus (assembly GCF_027595985.1). Taxonomy (NCBI): domain Eukaryota; kingdom Metazoa; phylum Chordata; class Mammalia; order Eulipotyphla; family Soricidae; genus Sorex; species Sorex araneus. The sequence continues at coordinate 178,994,361 of NC_073306.1, read as the reverse complement.
CCCAGAATGGGAAAAATTACTTACCCAGTACCCATCTGATAAAGGTTAATATCAAAGTTATATAGGGTACTGGTAGAACTTTACAAAAAAATGACATCCAACCCCATCAAAAAATGGGGAGAGTAATTGAACAGAAACTTCCTCAAAGAAGAAATTCGAATGACCGAAAGGCACCTGAAAAAATGCTCTACATCACTAATCGTCTGAGAGATGCAAATCCAAACAACAATGAGATATATCATCTTACACCACAGAGACTGGCTCATGTCCAAAAGAACAAGAGCAACCAATGCTGGCATAGAAGTGGGGATTTTAGAAATTAAGCTCCTATTTGACCCAGCAATACCACTTCTGGGAATATGCCCTTGGAGCTCAAAAACACACAGCAGAAACACCATCTGCACATCTGTATTCATTGCAGCATTATTCACAATAGCCAAAATTTGGAAACAACTGTTGTGCCCAAGAACAGATGACCAGATCAAGAAACTAGAGTATATCTGCATAATGGAATACTATGCAACTGTTAGGAAGAATGAAGTCATGAAATTTTCTTATAAATGAATTGACATGGAGAGTATCGTGTTAAGTGAAATGAGTCAGAAGGACAGGATCAAGGGATCAAGTATAGAATATTGAATTCACTTGTGGGATATATACGTTTATATATATACGTATATATATTTATATATCCTAGTTCTCTCTCTCAGAGAACCTGGCAAGGTACCGAGAACATCCTGCCCGCACAGCAGAGCCTGGCAAGCTCTCTGTGGCGTATTTGACATGCCAAATACAGTAACAATGAGGGGTTTCATTCCCCTTGCCCTGAAAGAGCCTCCAATGAGGCACCACTGGGAAGAATGAGTAAAGAGAGGCTGCTAAAATCTCAGGCCTAGGACGAATGGAGACATTATTGGCACCTGCTTGAGCAAATCGATGATCAATGGCATGACAGTGATACAGTGATATATATAACTAATATCCAAGGTGAGGGTAAAGAGGGGCCAGGAGGAAAGGCCAATAGTTGGAAGCTTGCCACAAGAGTGTGTCTGGGGTGAAGGGCACAGGTAAAGGGATATACCTGATAACCTTTTATTATCTGCATTGCAAACCATAGGCCCAAAAGGAAAGAGATGTGGAAAAGAGGCAGAGAGAGAGAGAGAGAGAGAGAGAGAGAGAGAGAGAGAGAGAGAGAGAGAGAGAGAGAGAGAGAAAGACTGAGAGAATTGCCTACATAGTGGCAGGCATGGGAAGACTGAGAGAATTGCCTACATAGTGGCAGGCATGGGATGGGGCAGGGGGGCGGGGGGGCGTCTGGGAGGGAAACTGGGACCATTGGTGGTGGGAAAAGTATAATGGTGAAAGAATGGGTGTTGGAACATTATATGAAATGCAATCATGAACAACTTTGTAAATGTGTATATCAGTGGATTCAATTAAAAAATAAATAAATGGGAAAAATAAAAGTGTTATTATGAAAAAAATGTCACTGCATATTTTTCTTATTTATTTACTTATGTATCCTCGTCCTGATTGTTTCCATTCCTTGCCTGTTGTGAATAATGTTGCCATAAATGTGAGAACAGGGAGGTATCATTGAGACAGTGATTTTTTTTCTTTGTATACTCCGTAGTGGGATTGGCAGCTCTATTTTTTAATTTCCTGCAGAACTCCATACTTTTTCCCACTGAAGGTTGTATCAGCTCATATTTGTGTATGAGTGTACATAGCTTCCCTTTCCCTCCATTCGATCCAGCTTTTTATTATCCCATGTGTGTTTGATAATAGCCATCTTGATGGATATGAGATGGTATCTCAGTGTTTTGATTTGCATTTCCCCACTGTTTACTTATATTGAGCACTTTTCTATGTTACCTGGTGGTTATCTTTGGAATATGGTCTTTGGAAAATGGTCTCTTCAGTTGTTTTTCCTATTTTAAAATTGAATTTTAAAAAATTTGTTATTGACTTATATGTTCCTTGCACTAGGTATATGATTTGCAAACATTCTCTTAATACCCTTTTGTAAGCTTTCTTTTAATTTTGTTGGTGATTTCCTTTGCTGGGCAGAAACCTTTTAATTTGAATAGAATTATTTATTTTTATGTTTGCTGCTTTTGTCTTTATTAAGGAGCTTGCCACCATGTTTTCACCTAGGAGTTTTATTATTCCCTTATGTTCAAATTTTTAATAGATTTTGAGTTGATTTTTGCATGTAGTGGAAAATTGAGGGAAGTTTTCCTTTAAATTAATATTTATGCATTCTTGAACAGATGAATGCTTTTTTAATGTGCTCTTAATGCAGCAAAAATCTTCAGCAGGACTATTTCCATTTTGATATCTAAAACCCTCACAAATCCTTAAAATGAGCGACTCTTAATTATAACCAAGAATATTCAGGGCCTGAGCTATAGTACAGTGGGTAGGATGTTTGCCTTGCATGTGGCTGACTTGGGTTTTATCTCCATGATTTCATATGATCCCCTAAGCATCCCAGAGTGCAAAATTAGGAATAAATCCTAAGTACCACTGGGTGTGCCCCCCAAAAGGGAATATGCAGAATTTCAAAATGACTAGTGCTGTCAGCCACCCATAATAATAGTAATTCATTATAATGTATGTCAGTCAGAATTGAAGAAACATCTGAATATGAGCGAATGATTATTTAACAAAGATGCTACATCTTCAGGAGACCAGCTTAGAGAACTATCTAGCAACCTCACACTTCTGAGTCCTCGCACCCTGATTTTTGGGTGATGTCTGGACAGTAATTAAGCACATTTATTTATTTATTTATTTGCTTTTTTGGTCACACCCGGAGATGCACAGGGGTTACTCCTGGTTCTACACTCAGGAATTACTCCTGGCGGTGCTCAGGGGACATATGGGATGCTGGGATTTGAACCCAGGTTGGCCGAGTGCAAGGCAAACACCCTTACCCGCTGTGCTATTGCTCCAGCCCCAATCAAGCACATTTAAAAGGAAGGCTGTTGACTGTTATTTTTCCTTTTTTCAATTTCCTAAGGTTTGGCATTAGATTGTTTATAGCCTAACCTGATGTAAAAGATACCCCACAATAATCGCAAGTAGAGAAAAGTGTATTAATCTCCAGAATGTCCAGTGGCAGAGTGGTCCAGGGTTGGAGGGGGTAGCTTGATAAGATGGGCATCAGCTTGTTCCGGCTCTAGTAGTCTTTCTCCCTGGCACAGGACGCAGGCAGAGTAGGAAAGGAAGCCCATAGGAAGTGCCTCATCTAAAAAAAGGCATCGTGTCTGTGTGGTATTTTCAGTAGAATTGTTCTCGCAGCTGCCCCTAGTTGGGAAGCAGGTTTGAACTAGATAGCTATGTACCTGGTGAGAACTCTAAGATGGTAGGCTAAAGAGAACCGGACAAAATCTAAAAGCTCATTCATCACTCATTGTTGTCCATTATTTCAGCGAACTGAACTGTTGATTGCCCAGTTTATGCAGCAGAGGTAGTTATGAAGATTAAGACAGTCCTTTGGAGGCTGGAGTGATAGCACAGCGGATAGGGCATTTGCCTAGCATGTGGCAGACCCGGGTTTGATTCCCAGCATCCCATATGGTCCCCTGAGCACTGCCAGGAGTAATTCCTGAGTGTAGAGCCAGGAGTATCCCTGTGCATCGCCAGGTGTAACCCCCCCAAAAAAAACAAACTAAAAAAAAAAAAGACAGTCCTTAGCCCTACTGTCTTCAGAGTCTACTCATGAGGCAGAAACATAAGCCATTTGTAAAGCATTTTAAAATTCATTTCTGAAACAGTAATACAAGCACCATGCACCAGAGAGGGGTGGGGGAGAGGGAAAAGGAGGAGGGGGAGAGAGAAAGAAAGAGAGAGTGGGAGGGGGAGAGAGAAGGAAGAGAGAGGGAGGGAGAGAGAGAGAGAGAGAGAGAGAGAGAGAGAGAGAGAGAGAGAGGACTTCTTATTTTTGCATGGGCTCTTCCTTGCCTATTAAACCACCTCTGCTTATCTTTATTGATCATGCATTTTTACCTATGGTTGATGTTGTTGTCATTTTCAGGTGTAAAGAAAGTACTACCTCCACCACCAGAAACAAAGAAGGTAGGTGGCCCTTAACTTTCGGGAGCATTTGCAGCTTTACGGGTGTGTGGAATTTCATTCAGGTGACACCATTTGTCCTTCCCATCTAAAGTCAGATCGTAAAAGAAAAGCCATGGCTTATTTGCCTTTCCCTTGAAGTTAATTCTCAATTTAATTAGATAAGATAGCGGCCTTATTATTATCTGGCTTTTTTTTTAACCTGTATATCGACCTAAAGAATAGTATTTAGACATTCTGAGACTTTAAAGCAGTGGTTCTCAATGTTTCTATGACCATGACTTCCTTCTAAAGTTGTCTCCTTGCCGTTACGCACTTATCTTACCATTTGCCCCCCTAGTCTCATGGTGTGGACCCTCATTTATGCAGTCTTCATATGTCACCGCCCCCCCTTCTAAAGTCTGCCTTGAAAGGTCCTGGGGACCCACAGGGAAGCATATGACTCCATTTGAGAAATATTACTTTAAAGGAATATTTCAGTGTTAGGTCACAGTGTTAGGACAAAGGGATGACTTTTGGGATCTAATGTTAGATCTGTGAAGGGTAGGGTATGGTGGAAAACATATTTACTGTAGACCAGACAGGACCTGAGTCAATGTTAAGTGGATATGATTGATTTTGGATAGGTTACTTAGACCATTGTTTCCTTGGCTGTAAAATGGGTATTATTTTTCATGGGGTATTAATGATAAATGAGTCTATGTACTAAGACTATGGAATAGACTATCTATATGACTATGCAGTAAAACTGGATTATGTATGTGACTACAAAGACTTGTACTATGTACTAGACTATGTATAAAACTATCTAATACACACTAAACTATGTAATATGTACTGGATACAAAGTTAATAAAATTATATAATATGTACTAGAGCATTAAATATGGATTTATGGATTTCTACCAAAAGTTGCCCTACTTAAAACCACGGGTACATGGGAGCATCGCTAGCCTATGTGTCTAGAAAGCATCAATTTCGAACAAATAATAAATGTTACTCCTATTCTTAAAGAATTAATAAGCATGACAGGAGAGAGAAAATATTAAAAAAAAATACATCATGCCCAGTGTGTTCAATTTTCTGAATTACCCAGAGAATGAGTAAAAGTCTGTTTAATGTTCTGTCAGGGGGGTGTGAAGAGAGCTGTGGAAAGTGAAAGTATCCTGGGGTGTCTCTGACTAGTTCTCACACGGGCCAGGCTGGGGTCCTGCACTCTCACTCACCCTTCCTAGCCACTCCATCCTTCTGCTCCAGCACTCAGCTTCTTCAACACAAAACACTTGATCGAATGGGTTCTCTCCCTCTTCTATCATATTGGGACTCCAAAGTTTAGAAACCTGTCATTCCTATAGGTCTTTCACTGTGCAGTAAGAAAATTACATGTAAAACTAAAAATACCGAGGAGGATTATTTGCTGTGGTTCATCAAAAGAAATAAATGAGCTAAGAAACACAGGGCAGAAACCAGACTGACCTCTTGACAGGCTTTTCATATTTTCCTACTTTCAGATCTAGTGCACATTTGTTCTTTCACTTGTGCAGAATTGGCCCAACTTTGAGTAGCCCATCTCTCATCTATCTAGATCATCATGATACTTGAATTAAAAAAAAAAACTGTGACTGTGTGAGCATTAAATGATAGGTACAATGTAGAATGAATATTGTTAACAGGTATGTTTTCTATATCTGAAAGTTGCCATGAGTAGATTTTAAAATTTCTCACCACACATGCCAACAAAATATAACTGTGAGGTAATGGATTTGTTAACCAACCTTATTTTTGGTAATTATTTTATAATACTGGCACTAAAATACAACTATTTGAAATATAATCAATTATATTAGCACAGTGGGTAGGGTGTTTGCCTTGCATGTGGCCAACCCGGGTTTGATTCCTCCGTCCCTCTCGGAGAACCCGGCAAGTTACCAAGAGTATCTCACCTGCACGGCAGAGCCTGGCAAGCTACCCATAGCGTATTTGATATGCCAAAAACAGTAACAACAAGTCTCACAATGGAGACTTTACTGGTGCCCGCTTGAGCAAATCGATGATCAAGGGGATGACAGTAACAGTGACAGTGATACTTCATGGATTATTAAAGATAATAAGACATTATGTGCTACACTATGTACTGAAATATTGTATATTCAACTCTATGGGTTACTAAGGAATTAAGGGTAAACGAGACTTACTATTGTGTACTAAACTGTAGTAGAGTATTATATATTCTACTTTATAAGATATTAAGGATAAATGAGACTTATGTGCTAGACTATGTACTGAAGTATTCTATAGTCTACTTTGTGGGTTATTCAGGATAGATGAAACTTATTACTGTGCACTAAATTATGTACTAGAGCATTTTATATTCTATGGATTTTTGACAATAAATGAGACTTATCATATACTAGACTATACTAAAGCATTGTATATTCTACTTCCTGTGTTACTAAGGCTAAATGAGACTTTGATTTAGGCGCAGTAAGGTGTGTGCCTTATACCTAGTAGACTTGGAGAAGTTCCGTTCCTTTGGGTGGGAGGAGACTTGATGGAAGACTCCTCTCTGTGGTGCTTTCCCGTCACTGCTGGCCATTGGAACAATACACCTAGTCTACCTTTGTTCTTCTGGACTCTGCTCACAGATACCCTTGCATCTCTTTTGATAGTGATGTGAAAATTATTCAACGTTCCCTTTTATACCCTCTTTCAGACAACTTGCCCTGGGCACTGCCCCTTTAATGATTATTTTTTATTTTTTTTCTCTTTTTTCCCAAATTTTATTTTCATCAAGTTGTTCACAGCAATTGACACATTCAGTATTTCAATACCTATCCCACCACCGTGACAACTTCCCTCCACCATTTCAAATTTTCTCACCACTACTGAAACCTGCAATGCAGGCAGATGCTAAATAATTTATTTTGTATTACTTCTTATGAATAGTATAGGGTGTCATTCAGCTGCGAAAGCGGCTGTGTGCTCCTGGATATCTAAAGCTTTAAATAACTGGGGTCTGGAGACATCTCTGTGGTGAGCTGCTGTCTTCTGAAATTCATTCCTGAGTCTCTGGATCACAGCCATTAATGTGCTTAAATGGTGCCCGGAGGCAGTTTGTAGGTGTGACAGCCAGGACTCCGGAAGGGTGGGGGCATGGGGAGGGACGGCCCATACCCATCTCCATGTGGCCTGGAGTTTTCAGTCACTGGTCCTGCATACCTGGGTTTTTCTTCTGGAAGTTTGTGGCCATTGGGGTTCATCTGGAGTAGGAAGAGAGACTGTCTGCTCCGTCTGAGACACTCAGCACGGATCCAGAGAGATCTCTGTGGCAAGCTGCTCTCTTCGGAGATTCATTTGTTAATGCCCTTAAATGGTGCACCGAGGCAGTTCACGGGCATGACCTGTCTTTTGATGGCTAAAGACAGCTTTTGCTCATCTCCTACATTTTGAAATGCATGACAGATCCAGAAGCATCCACATCATCTAACTCAGAGGATCTCCTGAATTCTGTTTGGTAGGTTGGAGATTTCTGGTCTGTACGCTGGTGATAGGTGAATCATTTATAGTTTGGCCTCACACTCTTTTGAACAGAAGGTTCAACTCTCCCCCCTGCTTGCCTTTTCTCAGCGAAGGCCTCCTCCACCCATTCCTCCTGAAGAAGAAGACAACGGTGAAGAAGTAGTTGTGGCTATGTATGATTTCCAAGCAACAGAAGCACATGATCTCAGATTAGAGAGAGGCCAAGAATATATCATATTAGAGAAGAACGATGTTCATTGGTGGAGAGCAAGAGATAAGTACGGGTATGTAGTGCCTCTCCGTGACATCCTGGGAGATAAGAGCTGATGAGGACAGGATAATCAGTTACCCACTTGTAATGAGACTAGTTCACCCAGTGTCAGTTACATGATTATCACTTTGGCTTTTTGGGTCCCCCTTCCCCCAGATTTTATTTTATTAAATAAAGCACCATGAATTACAACGTTACTTGGATTTTCAACATACACTGTTTTGTCACCAATCTTGGCATCCGTGTCAATTTCCCTCTACCAGTGTTCCCAGGTTCCCTCTCCTACCCTTCCTACCCCTGCTGTCTTGACAGGCCTCTTTTATGTTTGGTTATTATAGTTTGAGTCTTGTGATTTCAGGGTTTTTGACTCTGTGGTTTGGGTATCTAGCTCTGTCATTCCTTAACACTGCTGATGTGCAACCCCCCCCCCCCTGTTAATTCTCATCTATCTCTTTTCTGCTTCCCCTTCACTCTAGTTCTTTCTTTTTCCTCCTTCTTCTCAGGGGCTAAGGGTGATCTAGGCATCCCCCCTTTTAACTGTTACTCTAAATACAACATTTAAGTGATATCATCCCATGCTGTCCTTCTTCTTACTTCATTTAACATGATATCTTCCAGTTCCACTCATTTTTTTTTGTTTTGTTTTTTGGGTCACACCCAGCGATGCACAGGGGTCACTCCTGGTTCTACACTCAGGAATTACTCCTGGTGGTGCTCAGGGGACCATATGGGATGCTGGGATTCAAACCCGGGTCGGCCGCATGCAAGGCAAATGCCCTACCCGCTGTGCTATCGCTTCAGCCCCCCAGTGCCACTCATCTTGAAGCAATGCATTATCTTTGTATTGAATTCTTAGTGGTGACTCTGTAAATGTAACTGGATCAACCACTTTGTGCCAGAAATTTGAGTGACACTATCTCTTTTTCACTCATTGTCTGTTTAGTTATGTATTTTCGAGTTGGGGGAAATTACCTTTTATGTTTTACTTCAATGAGGTAAGTATATTTGATTTTTTTTTTAAGAAAGGAAGAGAGATGGGAGAACCTACATATAATCTAAATCTATCTATATGTATATATTTGGATAAATTACTTACACATACATGCATGACATTAAAAGAACAGAATTATTTATACACGATAATTTCAGAGTTAGAGGTAAAGTCTCTTCAACCTTATTATTAACAAATAATGGGTAAATATGAATCATTAAAGGGAAAGAGAAGAGTGTCTTTTTAGACTTTAATTAATAAAACTCTGTATCTTGTACTTCCCTCTGAAGTTTAACCATGTTTCTCTTTCGAGTTCTCATAGGTTAGATGAAGACTCTTTGTCCTGCCCAGAGCACACTCTAACCTGCTTTCTCTCCTCCCTCCCGACTGTCTCTTTCCCAATTCCAAATCTTTTCCTCAGGCTGCAGGAGAAGCGGGAGAGCTTCTGCATTGCTGAGGCCTTTCTTTTCTCCTCACCTCTTAGTAAGTGCGTCTTTCCAGGAGTGCTGTGGGTTTGCTGTGCATGACTCCCTTCTTAGGAAATCTTAACCTTTACCCCACGCTAACGAGAAGATTGTTACTGCTTCTTCTCAAAGACTCAGGACTACTTTTATTCTTAAAATTTTATATCATAGTCATTTCAACCATCCATGAACATGTATAATAGTACACTGCACCCCTTGTAACTTCATAGATTACAAGTATTTTCCAGTTATTTTTTTGTCCCAAGGAGAGAAGGGGAATTTGATTAAAAAAAAAAAGACCAACTTATTTATTTTGGTCCTACAACCAAGGTGCTAGGGGGATCATGTAGTGCTAGGGATTGGAACTGGTCTCTAGTGCTTTAATCTCTCTATGGCCCCCCCCCTTTTTTTTTTAAACCAGCCTAGATTTATCAATTCTCCTGATTGGTTTTATTTCCTGGAGTATATAAAAGTAATTTCAAGTCATCATGTCATTTCCCTGCTCATTCAAAAAGTTAAAAAAAAAAACCTTTTTAAAACAATTGCTGAGTCATTATCATGATTGACCAACATTAAAAAATAGCTTCTGGGGCCAGAGTGATAATACAGCAGATAGGGTATTTGACTTGATATGGACCAACAACCCAGGTTCGATCCTTAGCATCTACATGGTCCCCAGGGGTGATCCCTGAGCTCAGAGCCAGGAGGAAGCCCTCAGCACAACTGAGTGCAGCCCCGAAGCAAACAACAACAACAATCGCAACAACAAAATAGTATCTGAGTCTGGAGAGAGAATATAGTAGGTAGAACCCTTCCCTTGCACACGGCTGACCTGGGTTTGATGCCTGGCACCTCATATGGTTCCTTGAGCCCTGCCAGAAGTGATCCCTGAGCACAGAGCCAAGCATGAGCCCTGAGCACTGCCAGGTGTGGCTCGCAAAGCAAAATAAATTTAAAAAAATAATAATAATTTGAAAAGTAGTATCTGTAGGCTTTTCTGTAACCTTTTGGGGCTTGGATGAAGAATTCAAAATAAAACCCATGTGTTATTTATTTAAATACTTAAGGTTATAAGTTAAACTGGCCCAATCACCTGACAAAACATAATGTATTCTTCAACTTGAAAAAAACATGCCTTTGGGGAAGTCAACTAATCTTTCTTATAAACTTTAGGCAACATTATGCTTTTGCTAGTATAGAAATGTCATGGTTTTTCTTTTAATAACTTCTAAGTAATTTCAGTATGTCTTTTTTTCTTGTTTCTAGGAGTGAAGGATATATTCCAAGTAATTATGTAACAGGAAAGAAATCAAACAATTTAGATCAATATGAGTAAGTAAAAGGTTGTTTTTTTTTTTTTGTGACTGTGGAAGCAGATAATGTCTTCATTTTCCTAGTTCTAGAAAGAAGCATAGCGAGTAGGGTGTTTGCCTTGCACGCCGCCAACCTGGGTTCGATTACTCCATCCCTCTCAGAGAACGCGGCAAGCTACTGAGAGTATCCCACCCACACAGCAGAGCCTGGCAAGCTCCCCGTGGCGTATTCAATATGCCAAAATCAGTAACTACAAGTCTCACAATGGAGACATTACTGGTGCCTGCTCGAGCAAATCGATGATCAACGGGATGACAGTGCGACAGTGCAATTCTTAGAAAGTAGTATTAATGGTTGTATAGTGTGGCAAGAGACTGGTGAGAATTCACTTCTATAATATACTTTACTTGAGGGCTCTTTGTAGGAATGGAGTTATACAAGCAAATTCAATTCAATTGAATTGACTTTAAACAAATCCTAGTTTATCTGACTTTGATATACATATTTTGGGGTGTCTTAGGGGCTTAATGCCATAGCCAGCGACACTCTGGGGTGCATGTCCAGGGCACAATATGTGGTGCTGGGGATCAAACTGGGTCTCGTGGATGCAAGGGAAGCACCTTAACCTGTGTACTACCTCTTTGGCCAGGAAATACAGCTAATGGGTCATTCATTTCAAAGAGTAGAACACAGGGCCCCTGAGACAGAGCAGCAGGCTGGGCATGTGCTCTGTATGCTGTAGAACCGGTTCCATCCCTGGCACCACATGGTTCCCTGGGCACTCTCAAACACAGAGCCTTATGTGGCCACAAAATAAAACAAAATAAAACCAAAATGAAGTGAAAATACAGTTCAGGGTGGTCATTAGAAAACATGAGATTCTATCTTTTTCTAGCTATCATGACAATTATTGTTTAAAAAACACAAAGCTTATTAAGAAAGAAGAATCATTTAGAGTGGACTTCTGTTCACGGTATATTTCCTTTCCATCCTTTTTACTATTTGGGAAAAAAATAGAATCACTTTGTGTCTAAACTCTGTATTTTCCACTTTATAAGTTGAATTTGAGTATATTTCCCCATTATTCTCCAAAGACATTTTCATGACTGTTTTATAACAGTTCTTTATAAAATTGCTTATTTCTGTCTCCTTACATGGAAGGAGAAGTATATTCCTTCTTTCTGTCGTAGAATCATGAAATACTGGAATCTTAGCATGTCTCAGATATTGTGCTTCACCTTAAAGGCTGTAACTGCATATGGCATGTGGCATATAATCCTTCAGACAATCATTTCTTCTGCATGAAACTATGTTTTATGAATTCCTTTGCTATATAAAATAATATATTTCTGTTGATTATCATAGTCAAATCTTTAAAAATTCTGTGTATTGGGCAAAAGGCTCTCTGTAAACCAGATTCCTGATGCATGCTGCCAACTTGATTTCCAGAGAAGTTGTACAGTTTATATGTGCACTAGAAATATGTGGCCAGCAGATTTTATTTTAGGGGACTCTTTTTGAGTATCTGGTGATGCTCAGGGCTTGCTTACTTCTGGCTCTGTGCTCAGGAATCTTTCCTGGCTGTGCTTGAGGGACCATATGTGATTCTGGGGGTCAAGCCAAATCAACCACCTTCAGGCTTCTTACCCACTATACTAACTTCTATGGCCCATGTGACCATATTTTAGAAAGAAGTTGATATATTCCCTTTTGTGGTAATTCTTAGGTATTGTATTGATGCATCATTCACTCACTTTCTTAAGAACGGAATCATCACCAGCAACAGAAAATCTATTTCCTCTCTTCATGTTATTTTTGGTAATATGGAGAGTACCTTAAACTCTAGAAAAGGATTAGTTTAGCTTCAAAAGTGATAGCACTCAGTGGTTTAATCCTTCAAAGTCCTGTTAGAAGTAGGTAAGTATATTTAAAAAAAAAAAAACGTATCTGAAGGACTGGAGTGATAGCACAGGTAGGGTGTTTGCCTTGCACGTGACCAACCCAGGTTCGATTTCTCCATCCTCTCAGAGAGCCCGGCAAGCTACTGAGAGTATCCCGCCCACATGGCAGAGCCTGGCAAGCTCCCCAGGGTGTATTCGATATGCCAAAAACAGTAACAATAAGTCTCACAATGGAGACGTTACTGGTGCCCGCTCGAACAAATTGATGAACAAAGGGATGACAGTGCTACAGGTATCTGAAATTTTAGGAAAAGAGAGCAAGTGTTCTTAGATTGAAGGAAGACACTCAAGGTGAAAATTTAGACCTGATTATCTTTTTGGTTTGGGGGCCACACCCAATTGATGCTTAGGGCTCCTCTCTCCTGGCTGGCTCTGTCCTCAGATTCTCTGTGGTTCTGGGAATAGAAGGGCCATGTGCAAGGCAGGTGCCCTGCTCACTGACTGTTGCTCTGGCCTAACTTGGACTCAGTTTTGCCTTGAAGAGTATTTGGGTGCAGAGGAGCACCTACCAAACGGTGCTTGGGAGGCCCAGGCCTTCTCCAGCGGTTACTGGGCAGTAGGGCCTAGGGGCACTATCCATCTTCCGTGTAAGGAGACAGGATTTTGCCTGGGCCCTGAGGTGCCCAGAAATACCAGGGTTTCCAGGGCTGCACCCAGCAATGCTGGGGGCAGGGGACTTTGCGGTACCAGGGATGGAACTAGCATCAGTTATATGCACGGCATGTGTCTCAACTCCTGTGTTATCTTACTCTCCCCCACCGCCAAGCCTGATTTTAAAGTGATCGGTGCCCTGACTGATAACTTGGACACTGGCTCATCCTTATCTGAGTGTGAGAATCTCCCTCGTGACTCATAGGATGAAGGATTTTGTGGAGTTTATGATTCATCTCCATGAGTTGGGGATCTACCTTTGTCTGGAAACTTCCCTTCATCGGAGGGACTCTCCTTTCCTGTGTGAACGAAGTGAGCTTGCTGTGTGCAGTCTCTGGCCTGGGAGTCCCCTGTGCTGGCTGCCACGGGGCACGGGGCCAGGCCTGACTAGCTGAGAATGGGGGACTTGTTCTCCGTGTGGACAGTATTCCCATTCTGCCCCGTTCTCTTCCCATTCTCACGTTATTGATTTATTTACTTTGCTACAGCCCAGCCTGTAAGACATTCTAAATGTCCCCAGGGTTCAAAAGCCTTTTCTCCCAGCTGTTGAATCTGGAGCTCTTCTGATATTTGTTTGGGCCTAGAGGGATGTCAAGGCAACAGATGATCCACTAGGCTTGGCTCCTGATCACTGAAACCACAGCTCCTAGGGCTGTCGATACTCTCCTTGGACCCAGGTAACCGTTTGGGGAAGAAGTACACAGAGGAACTGCTGCTGGAAAGAAGGGGTTCGCTATGATGGCTGATAAGAGGGAGCTCTGGGTGGGAAGACATGAAAGGAAGAAAGTGCCAGAAATGAATGTTCCCTGGAACAAAGTCTTTTTTCTTCTTCTTTTTTCTTTTTGGGGCCACACCTGGCAATGTTCAGGGGTTACTCCCAGCTTTGCACTCAGGAATCATTCCTGGTGGTGCTCGGGGGGCAGGATGGGATGCCAGGGATTGAACTCGACCATGTTCAAGGCAAGTGCCCTACCTACTGTTCTACCTCTCTGGCCCCCCCAGAACAAAATCTCTGATGAAGGCTTTGAATGCAGAGGGCATAGGAGGCCAGTGTCAAGTTAGAAAACAGGCAAAGATGGCTTGCTAGTTGATTGCTTTTTACCTTTACTTCATTTATACTCCGTCATCACTGTCTTTTCACAGTTCGCCAAAACTTACCTTCCCCCCAAAGCTAGGACTGGCCTCAGTGAGGGCTGTCCCCAGATGTCTTTTGTTGTTGTTTTTGCCCTATCTTCTCCAAAACGCTTTTGAAGTGGCTCACTCCTGAAAGACTTATCTCATCAGGGCTTGAAGTTCTGAGAACTGAATATTACCTATGAGACCTACACATGCTTTTTAGACAGGTCCTTTGTCCCCTGGTATCAGCCCCTAACAGGCTTTTCTCAGGCAGACCTGCGGTCATGTGAGACACGTCTGTGAACTGGCGCCTCTCGGAGCTCTCAGCAGGAGCCTGTGTGTGGTCCTTCTCACAGGATGTATTCAGCAGAGCCCTGTGTCTAATCCTTTCCTGTAAGAGTTTTCCTAGAGGAGGTTGGGAAACCACAAAGGACCATTAGGAGATGCTCCCCACTAGTTGATGTTTCGTTTCCTTGTCCATCACCCTTTCTTCCTGGTAATACTATTAACAGTCTGAGTCATAGCTTAGGAAAGGGGGCATCCTCTCTGGAAAAATAGCAAGTGTCCTAAAAATGATCCTTCATGACAGAATTTCTAAAAACCTGCCTTTTGTTGAGTGGATTCTTTTTTCCCTTTTTCTTTGTTTCTTCTTTTTCTTTTTCTTTTCTTTTCTTCCTTTTTTCTTTCCTTTATTTTCTTTCCCTCCGCTCCTGTCTTTTCCTCCCTTCTCATCCATCCCCTCCACTCTGCTCTACTCCTCTCTCCCTTTTCCTCCTCTCCTCTCCTCATCTTTTTCCAGCAGCTTGAAATACTGAGAAGAACTTTTTGTTTCTCCAAGTACGCTTTATCTAATTTCCTCTTGAGAGCTGCAACTGAGCTATCTTGATTTCTTGCTTCAACATGTGACAGAAAACCTCATTGCTTCCTGTCACTGTGAAGAAATAGACTTGGAGATTCTGTTATTATTAATAAAGAGAGATTGTTTTTCCGTCTTCCAGGTTCTGCTTGTTGGAATACATAATGAGTGCTCCAGTTATTTTTCCTCAATTCATTTGGACTGTTTTGGGTATCCTGACAAAGGGTGTCCTTGCATCCGTGGAAAAGCTTCAAGGACATCTTTCAGTCTGTTGTCTT
Organism: Sorex araneus; assembly: GCF_027595985.1. Lineage (NCBI taxonomy): Eukaryota > Metazoa > Chordata > Mammalia > Eulipotyphla > Soricidae > Sorex > Sorex araneus. Next base: position 178,978,860 of record NC_073306.1, on the reverse strand, counting down.
CATTTATTTCTCAGTTGCTTTCAGACATGAATTTATCAAAACTGCAATGCTGCTGGATTTTGTTTCTGTTCATAAAATGGGTTTCACAACATGAGATTTTTTTGCGGGGGTAGGTGCTCCCCAGCATTGTTCTGGGGGCTCAGTCTCCTCTCCTAGAATAGCTAGACTATGCCAGCCTGATGGTTTAATGCTTGGACCTGGCACTGTAATGCTTGGAGCCAGTAGGGCTCCCTAGAAACCCTACCCCAGGTAGGCATGTGGTGCTGGTGATCAAAGTTGGAACCTTATGCGTGCCAGACATGTGCTCTATTCCTTTGAGTTGTCTCTCCAGAAACGATATCTTTATGCTGACAATTCCACACGGGCAGAGCCTAGCAAGCTACCCATGGTGTATTAGATATGCCCAAAACAGTAACGATAGGTCTCATCCCCCTGACCCTGAAAGAGCCCCCAATCGTTGGGAAAGACAAGTAAGGAGAGGCCGCTAAAATCTCAGGGTTGGGATGAATGGAGGTGCCCGCTCGAGTAAATCGATGAACAACATATGACAGTGACAGTGACACAGTGACAATTCTAGAGTCTGGTAGTCACCTCAGCTTCCAGATATAACACCAGCCATTAGTTTGTGCTGCAATTATAATTTGTTTTTGACCACTACAACTGCATAAAAGAAATCAGATGAAAAAAATCAGATGGAAAAAAAAGAAATCAGATGAAAAAAAAAATCTTGTCTTGGTATTTTTCTCTTCCTCAACCAGGGAAAGCCTTTGTGTTCTCTTGTCTTAGGGCGTTTGCTGGGCCAAAGCAAGCACTGTTGACATGATGGTTTGTTTGTGGTTTTTTTTTCTTTTGTTTCCTAATAAAAGGCTTAGCCAGGGTGGAAAATTCAGAGGTCCAGGAGAACCTGGCTCATTTCATGAGGTTGGAAGCCTGGGGAGAGATTATGTGGGGGAGGCTGAGGAAGGAAAGCTCCGAGGAGGCGGAGTTGGGAGAGGGGAGTGGAGAGAGAAAGACTTCCCAAAGGTGAAGAAGGGGCACAGGTCTGTGGGAGTTTGTGGCGGTGTAGAGTGGAGGCGGGACCTGGAGGGGTGATGTGGCTCTCAGCCCAGTCTTGGGAGTCGTCTCCAAGTGCTTGGGGACGAGAATGGCCGGAAGACCCGGGCGGCCTGTGCTGCCCTGATTTGCTGCTCATGCCAACTCTTGGGTCCTTCATGAAATTTCGTGGGGAGGCTTCTGTAATGACTTAGATGATATCATTTGAATTAAAGGTACTCGTATAAAGAAGAGGTCCCCAAATATATTTGGTCTCCAGCTGACTTTAAAAGAAGTTACCTAGAGAGCACTCCCCCCCACCACACACATTGTACCTGAGGTCACTACTCCCCCTGCATCATTTCAGTAACCCCCAGAGGTGGTCTTACCCGCTTTGGAAAACTTTGATATAAAGTGGCATTTCCTGAGTATGTGAGTCTGTGGAATAATATTCATTGTTATAGTAAGAAATGCGACTTGTTTCAAATAATGAAGAATTGCTTATAAATTATGGCAAATCTGTGTTATGATGCATAAGGTCTATATTACTGTGTAAAGAAGTTGATATACTATTATATGTTGATATACAGGCTATGATGTAGCAAATAAAGTTTGATTCTACCTTAATAAAACATTGAGAATGTGGATACACATGTATGTTTTTTTATAAAAATATGGGCTAAAGGCCAGAGGGATCATACATGGGTGCACACAGTTGATTCCAGCATATTCCATTTAATCCCTGGTACAAATATGGTCCCCAAGTACCACCAGGGATGAACTCTGAACATGGAGCTAGAAGCAAGCCCTGAACACCATCAAGAGTAACTACCAAATCATATACAAATATGTATTATGTACATATATAATTCTGTAAGTCAGTGCATCAGCGTTTTGCATTGACAAATCAATACTATTTGTCAGAATTGTTACAACTTTGAAAAAATGTATTATTCTTAATTATTATATGTGTTATTGATGAGTAATAGTACCTTGCTAAGTCCTAAAAGAACTTCAGATAGCTTTTAAAAGAACCGTGATGTCTTAAACGTGTATCTCTCTCTGTTCAGATGGTATTGCAGGAACATGAACAGAAGCAAAGCAGAGCAACTCCTCAGAAGCGAAGTAAGTGTCCTTCTTCCTGAGCTTGGTTTCAGGGCAAATTAATGGAAATCAAGCCCTGACAGAGAGTTCCACATACCTGTTTCTAAAGTCAGCAAAATAATGATAGGGGCCGGATACATGGTACAGCAGGTAAGACAAGCACTGAGCATGGAACCGTCTCAGGAACCTCATATGGTTCCCTGGGCCTGACAAGAGGGATCCCTGAAGACAGAGGCAGGAGTAATCCTGAGCACTGCTGGGTATGCTCCCCTCCTCTCCAAAGAAAAAGATAAAATACACATTTTGTTTTATTTAACCATTCAAAAATGAATACCTGGGCCCAGGGGAATACACAGAGGCTTAGAGCACCTGCTGTGCAAACTTGTGGTCATGAGTTCAGATTCCAGGTGTCCCTCATGCTCCAAGAGCAATCCCAGCAGCTCTGCCATCTCTCTTCTCTAGTGCTTCCAGTGATTTTTGAGGGCACCACAACCAGAGGGGTGTGTGTGTGTGTGTGTGTGTGTGTGACAAACAATGGGAGAACCTCTGGTGAATACTCAGGTAAAAGGTGTGTGAGCCACCGCAGCCACCCTTTTGATCACTATGGCACGGCCTGTGTGCTCAGCCAAGTCGGGCCGGTTGAGAAGAGTGAACTGAAGCCACAGGAAGGGCGGGCTCCCATGGCTGTGGAGAAGGATCTGTCCTGGGCCTGCCCTCCCTTGCTTTTTTTTTTTTTTCTTTTATTTGGTGGGGGAGGGAGTCACACCTGGCAATGCACAGGAGTTACTCCTGGTTTTGGACTCAGGAATTACTCCTGGAGGTGCTCAATGGATCATATGGGATGCTGGGAATCGAACCCGGGTTGGCCGTGTGCAAGGCAAACGCCCTACCCGCTGTGCTATCGCTCCAGCCCCTCTTTTTAGAAAACTGATATAGGAAAAATGTTTTGTGGATAGAATATGATACTGAACTTACATCAAAATGTGAAAAATATGTGAAATGAAAAAATTATATATTTAGAAATACATCTTTCAGTAATTTTTCCTGCCCGTCAAAATTTGAAGGTTCTGCTAGATGACAGGCTGCCTGTCAGTGCCAGAAGGGACCTTGGAGACGGTCTTGTTTAAATGTGTCATCCTGCACGGGTGCAGGTTTGCGGCTGAGGGGCATTGTGGCTGTTCTTTCTTGCCTCTCGCCTGCCAGTCACTCCTGAGCTCCCTGGGGAGGTCCCTCTCCTTTGCAACAGGCAGACAGAACATCCAAAATTTGGTTCCTGAAATTTCTTCATAGCGTTTCTGTGTGTTATTGGAAATAGGAAATTTTACTTTTGTTATTAAAATTGGAGCAAAGAAAGTTTTCCTTTGGATTTTAGGACAAAGAAGGTGGCTTTATGGTCAGAGACTCCAGTCAACCAGGCATGTACACCGTCTCCCTATATACAAAGTTTAGAGGGTAAGTACTCCTGTTCTTCCACTGCTCCTTTGTAAAAAAAAGTTTAAGTTTTTGAATAATGACCCTATAATTTTAGTATAGATTTTTTTTTTTTGGAGGTGGGGGGAAGGCCAGGGAGTTGGTAGGGCAGGGCATCCTGGCCAGGGCCAGGAGTAAGCCTGACACAGCATTCCATGCTCAGGCTTACTCCTGGCTCACTCCTGGTGGTGCTGGAGGCTGGGGATCAAATCTGGGTCACCTGCATGCAAGGCCACTGCCTTGCCCACTGTCTATCCCTGTGGCTCCTATGGATTTCTAGTTTTCAAAAAATATGCTGCATTTTAGTATGAAAAAGAAAATCTGGTTTAGTTATCTGTGTATGTTTATATGATTGAGGGTGGCTGTCGAAACTAAAACACAGTAAACACGGAAGTACTGTCTGCCGTGCTGAGCACTAAGGGTCCCACAGTTAGCAAGGTAGATAGAGATTGCGCCCCCTCATAGCTTTGTGGTGGCAATTATTAGGGCAGTATATGAGTAAGTGTTGTGATAGTGTGTGTGTGTGTGTGTGTGTGTGTGTGTGTGTGTGTGTGTGTGTTGGAATGTATAACCCCAGACACATCCGAATTAGTCATTAGGTAGTACCATGACATCACAGCTGAAATAGATAGAAGTTAGAGAGGTGAGAAAATATTTCTGGTGCAGGAAACTGACTAGACCTTGAGGTGAGAAAGGAAACGGTGAGTGTGAGGGGCTGACAAAGTGCATTGTTGTTGGAGAGTTGCATGGGAAGGTGCAGAGAAAGTCAGAGAGAGGCCTGTAAGAAGGCCTGTAAGAAGGCTCTAAGGAAGAGCCGAGTCAGGCTGATGTGAGGGTGTCCGAGCTTTATATAAGAACAGGGAGTTAGCCCCCAGGGATTTTTAGCAAGAGGTGACTCCCATGTTCTATAAAGAAAAGCTGAAGTACCTTTTCATAAGTTTGCCTTATTCACTTTTAGAGCTGTAAATCCTTGAGATGTTTTCACTTTCTGCCAACCACAGCATCAAAGACCAGTAACAGCTATTAGCTGTTCTAAACTTGCGCCTGTGGGTGAATAGAGCTGATGAATGTTCTTTCATACAGTCTCATGTGGGCTGGGAAGCATGCTACCAATGAGTGCTTTAAAAACACTGACCTGTGAGGCCACAGACATAGTATAAGGATGAAGGCTCTTGCCTTGCACACAACCCACACTGGTTCTGTCACCACTACTGCATATATTCCCCCGAGCACCATCAGGAGTGACCCCTGAGCACAGAGCCAGGAGTAAGCCCTGAGCACAGCCGGATGTGACCGAAACTCCTTCTTTCATAAACAACAACAAAACCCAGACTCACCTGTTAATGGAAAGACAAAGCTAAGGAAAACAGGTCAAAGTAAAATTTGGGTAGGGAAGAGAGAGGGCTTCAGGGTTACCAGGTAGAAAATATCCTAAGCGTGATGTTAGGTATCTGGAACATCTTCCATCTCGGTGGCTGAGACCCTTGTCTGCAAGCTCAAACCCCAGGACTGCCCACACATGCGAAGGAGATTTTGACAGTCTGGGGATTCCTGGGGAGGGAGAAAAACAGTCAGATGATATTGTTCCAAAGGGATCTCACTCATTTTGCCTTTTGTTACAGAGAGGGCGCGTCAGGTTTTCGGCATTATCATATAAAGGAAACAACAACATCCCCCAAGAAGTATTACCTGGCAGAGAAGCATGCGTTTGGCTCTATTGCTGAGATCATTGAATACCATAAGCATAACGCAGCCGGTAAGAGTCACTCCTTTTTATTTCAAATAGAAGGCAGTGGCTAAGACGACCCAACACTGGGGCATGGTCTTCCCTGAGCAGTTTTATGTTGTAGATCATTGTAGAATGTGACCTATTTGAAGTTACTGCATCTTAACAAAATGACAGTTACAGAAGAAGACCAGAAATAATACTAAAGTCTCATCGAATGGGGAGGGTGTGACTTACTCTGATAATCGATGGTAAATACTCATATTTCTCAGTTTTTATATTTGGTGCTAGCAAGGATTTTTTTAATCACCAAACTCTGGTCCTGTTGCTGGAATTAGACTCAATGTCTGATCACACTTGGTCTCTCCTTAGGCTCCATTTTCCAATATAATCCAAGTGATGTCTCGGGCGTCCTGGCTTGTCTTCACCAAGAACCCTGTTGGATGGCTTGCCCTACCCACTTACCCTGAGTTTCTTTTGGTGATTTTCCATCCCTTGGCTCCAGTTCTTGGCCTTCGATTCCCATTTGCCCATATGGTCTTAGAGTTGAAACACTGTCTCTTCCCCACTGCAAAAAACCCACTGGCAGTTCCAATACCTACCGTGGGGTTCCTAAATAAAGTCTGCCACACTGTCTGTAGAAGCACCGTCAAGGGACCAGAGCAATAGTAGCTGTACTATATACAGTAGTAGCTGTACCACGCTTTGCACGTGGCCAACCTGGGTTCAATTACCGGTATCCCTTATGGTTCCCTGAGCACTTCCAGGAGTAATTTTCAAGTGCAGAGCCAGGAGCATCACCTGAACATCACCAGGTGTGTTCCAAAGTCAAAAACATCCCAAACCATCAACAGGTAAAAGTACCACTGAGGGCACGCATAGATAGTGCAGGGGTTAAAGTGCTTGCCCCGAGTCTTGCTGACCTCTGTCCTAATCCCTGGCATTGATTATAGTCCCCTGAGCATACAACCAGGAATAGTCCCTAATCTTGTCACCTGGTGGTATACAGCAGAGTAGTAGAGAAACACAGAATAATTTTAGATTGTTGAGATCTGCTGGCTGAGAGGAAACAGTGTTATGGGTGAACAACACAGGGGGAAGAGTTAGCATACCTCATGGATTTCTAATAGCTGAAATTCCAAGTTGCCTTTTTTGTTTTGTTTTGTTTTTGGGCCACACCCAATGGTGCTGAGGGTTACTCCTGACTCTGCACTCAGGGATCACACCTGGTAGATTGTGAGTACTGTATGAGATGCCCAGGATTGAACCTGGTTCAGCCATGTGCAAGGCAAGCACCCTGCCTGCAGTACTCTCTCTCAGGTTCCTCCAGTTGATACTGGAGAGCCTGAATTTATGTAAGACTATAAAGATTGCGTGATACTAGGTGAATCATTTTAATTTTTAGTAGACTATAATTTCCTTTCATAGTTCAGATTTGATATTGAAAAAGAACATGAAATAACAGCTGACAGTTACAGTTAAAAACCTTTTGATATTTTTTGAAATTGTCTAAGAAGAGAATATATTAGCATGTTCCCTGATAAACCCTATTCATGATTTATTTTAAACATTTTTTAAAATTGAGGTTCTGTGATTTACAGTAATGTTTGTGATGGATTTCTATGCACATAATTCCAACACCACACCCCTCACTAGTGTACCCATGGACCAAGGACCCCTATGCCTCCCCTTTCAAACTCCCCCTCTCCCTCTCCCCCCCTCCATCAAACTTTGTTGTGTGGGGTCAGTTATCCCTTTGTATTTCCTTTAACCCTTTTTTGCTACCTTGATTCTTTGTGTATCTTTAAGTTCCACATATGAGAGATATCATTCTATATCTGTTCCTTTCCTACTGACTTCTCTCAGCTTATTATTACTCTCTAGTTCTATGTTACAGAAGATTGCATGATTTTCTTCTCTCTTAGAGCTGCATAATATTCTGTTACATATATATCCCATGACTTTTAAAAAATTTTAATTTTATAAGGGGCTGGAGCAATAGCACAGCAGCAGGACGTTTCCCTTGCACTCGGCCAACCCAGGTTTGATTCCTCTGCCTCTCTCGGAGAGCCTTGGCAAGCTACCAAGAGTATCTCACCCGCACCGCAGAGCCTGGCAAGCTACCCGTGGCATATGCAATATGCCAAAAACAGTAACAACAAGTCTCACAATGGAGACGTTACTGATGCCCACTTAAGCAAATCAACGAGTAACGGGATGACAGTGACAGTGACAGTGAATTTTATAAGTTGTTCACAATGATTTATTACATTTAATATTCCAACACCAATCCCACCACCCTTACACCTTCCCACCACCATTATTCAAATTTTCTCACCACCCCCCAAGCCTGCCCCAAAAGCAGATCCTGAATAATTTATTTTATATTGCTTATTATGAATGATCTGCTAAAAAAGATCCAAAAGTTTCTTTAGAGGGGAGTGTGTGAAATTGTTGTATCTCAACTTGGAACCATTAAGCCCTTGTATAAGAGATTACTAACATGTTGTTATAGGTTGAGCCTTGGATGCTAATATACACATACACACACATATATACATATATATATATGTATTTTTAAATCAAGATTGGTTGCCTTCTACTTTATACCCAATCAAATGTGGTGTGCTACTCTTGGTACATCAGTATGAGATGTCGCTCTAGGAATTCTAAAATTTCAAATAGAGTGATAGAGCTGGAGTTTAAATTTTAACTTGATGGGGACTTTGGGGTCTGGAGGCATCTCTATAGTTTATTGCTTTCTTCCAAGATTTATTTCTGAGTCTCTGGATCATGGCCATTAATGAACATATTATATTGTGCCACAGAACCAGTTCATGGGCATAACTGCCAGGCTCCTGGAAGAACAGGGAGATGGGGGGAGCTCGCTCATTCCTGACTCTGTGAGAGCTTGGAGATTTCTGTCAGAAACCCCTCATACCTGTTTTTTTTTAGCAGATTCATTCTCATGCTCCCACGACTTTTTGATCCACTGTTCCCTAGTTAAGCATGTAGTGGGTTGTTTCCATATCTTGGCTATAATAAGTGGTACATGAACATAGGTGTGCATATACCTTCTGAATTGGTTGTTGTTGTTGTATTTTGGACATAAACGCCAAGAAAGTGGTAACACTGTAAAGCCTGCATTAAGAAATTATTTGTTGAGGGACCAGAGAAATAGCTCAGAGGCTGAGCATATGCTTTGCAGGCAGGATCCCTGGCGCTGCATGGTTGATTTTTTTGAGTATTGCTGGGATTGAACCCTGAGAACCACAGGGGATACCACTCTCAACCACCATAAGTTTGTTGAATGAACAAAGGTATATAGATTTGCTTTTCATTTCATAAAAAAAAAAACATGAAATTGCCTACCCAGAATGTGAGAAGATCTGCTTCCTGCCTTCCTCCCTTCCTGCCTTTTCCTTTTCAGTTTGTTGCCAACCTGTAGCACAGGGCTGTCTGTGCACAGATGAGTGTGAAGCGAGTGGGTGAATAACGTGACTTTTATAAGTATCTAGTTTAACACTGTGTTCCATATGCAGAATGATTAAGAATGAATTAATGAGTGTTTGATCATACGGAATGGTGATGGATACATCAATCAATTGGTGGTGACAGTGATACTTGCTTTGTTATCCAGGACTTGTAACAAGGCTGCGATACCCAGTTAGTGCCAAAGGGAGGAATGCACCAACCACCGCAGGATTCAGCTACGGTAACTCCTTTCTGCCTGCACTGGCTCATTTTCCTTGAAAAGTCTCCATGATTGCAAGATGTGTTTACAAATGTCAAATTGTGCACTGTTGTTGGGTTTTGTTTGTTTTGGGGGGGAGGAGTTACACCTGGCAATGCTCAGGATTACTCCTGGCTCTGCACTCAGGAATCACTCCTGGTGGTGCTCAGGGGACCATATGGGATGTTGGGAATTGAACCTGGGTTGACCGAGTGCAAGGCAAACACCCTACCTGCTGTGCTATCGCTTCGCCCCCTAATCTTTTTTTTAGAGGATAACATGGTTAGCTCCAGTAACCCCAGGTTTTCTGTTTTCATCATTATTCATAATTCAGAAGGACACATGCCATCAGTGAAAGTTAAGCCTGGCCCTATTACATCTAAAATAAATCAAAGCCTGGCATGAATTCACTGCCTTTACTTAGTTACTCAAAGGCAAAAGAAAGGTGAAGGGAACAGTTAAGGTTCTGCTTTGTTGCTCCTGGCAAAACTGTTTAAGCTTATAGTTATATCATTTTAACTTGAAGTTGACAAGGAAAAAAAAATTACTAAAGGGGAAGTGTAGTGAAGGCTGAAGTTTGGGTTTTGTTTTTCTACCTTACGTTTTCAAGCTCTATTATTATCAGTCTGTCCTGAAGCATCTTTCATCTGCTTCAGTTTCCTGTGCTTGTCCAGTGCCAGCTCAGTGGGGTGCAGTTCCCCATCCCTGATGATGGGAAGCCCCTTTTTGCTGTTGAGATGAGCGCTGCAAGTTGCTTTTCCCACTAACCCTGTTACCTGCAATGGAGACTGGCCTTGGTTAGAACGTCCTTGTTTCCCACTGGGTCATGCTGTGTTCTCTCTCTATTCCCGTTGCTCCCTCTGTCTCACAGAAAAGTGGGAGATTAACCCTTCGGAGCTGACCTTCATGCGGGAATTGGGCAGCGGACTGTTTGGAGTGGTGAGACTCGGCAAATGGCGGGCACAGTACAAAGTAGCCATCAAGGCCATCCGGGAAGGTGCCATGTGCGAGGAGGACTTTATAGAAGAAGCAAAAGTCATGATGTCAGTAACTGTGTTCTTTTCGGTTCCCCCTTCTGCACGAGAAAATAGCCCCTGCAGCAGGCAGCGACTCCCTTGGGCGGTTCCTTTTCCTGTGCTAACTGCGTATCCGCCCCGTCTCCCGCACAGGAAACTGACCCACCCAAAGTTGGTGCAGCTCTATGGGGTCTGCACCCAGCAGAAGCCCATCTACATCGTCACGGAGTTCATGGAAAGGGGCTGCCTGCTGAACTTTCTCCGGCAGAGACAAGGCCATTTCAGCAGAGACGTGCTGCTGAGCATGTGCCAAGATGTGTGTGAAGGGATGGAGTACTTAGAGAGGAACAGCTTCATCCACAGAGATCTGGTAATTCCCCTCCCCCAACCATGCAGCCCCACTCACCGGCCCTTTTCCTGCGGAACCCCGGGTCAGCAAGGAGGAAGGATTTTTGGTTTTAAATTTTTGTTTGTTTGTGGACCACACTGGTGATGCTCAGGGCTTTCTCTTGGCTCTGCGCTCAGGAGTCACTCCTGGTGGTGCTTGGGGAGTGGAGGGGGGCTGGGGAGGGGGAGAAGAAGGAAGAGGGGAGTCACCATATGAGATGCCCAGGATCAAACTTGAGTTTGGCTGCCAGCAAGGCAAGCGTCCTACCCTCTGTGCTAGTTCTGCAGCCCTGCAAAGATGTTTTTGTACCTAAGTTTCGTTCTCAACACCATTTCAGGGGCTGGAGTGATAGCATAGTGGGTAGGGTGGTTGCCTTGCATGCGGCCAACCCAGGTTCAAGTCCCAGCATCCCATATGGTCCCCTGAGCACCGCCAGGAGTAATTCCTGAGTGCAGAGCCAGGAATGACCCCTGTGCATCGCCAGGTGTGACCTAAAAATAGAGGAAAAAATAAAAAGAAAGTCAACACCATTTCAACATTCTTTTATAGACTTGCTAAGTTTAACTCACCCCAGAATTTATTTTTTATTCCTTTATTTTTGGTTGTGGGGGCCAGAGGTGCACTCAGCTGTGCCAGGCGCTTACCCCCGGCTCTGTGCTCAGGAATCACTCTTAGTTGGGCTCAGGGGACCATCTGCCATCCTGGAGATTGTAAGGATTCAGCTGCATGCAAGGCAAACACCTCAAACCCTGTACCATATCTGTACTATGGCTTCAACCCATAATTTTAACAGAAAGATTTTTGTTCAAATAAATTACAAGATGCTTTGCTTGCAGGAGCCCCAGAGACTATATCCCCACACCACATGGTCCCCCCTGAGCACTTTGCTGGGAGCAGCCTCCAGCACTGCTGGCTCTGGTCCTAAAAAAAGAAAATTATATATAATATACAATACAAATTATATAGTCACTTGTATGATGAAGCATAATTATATAGGTAGTATTTCCAAGTGATTTACCCTGCAGTAAATATTTGCTTTCCATACAAATCCCATGAGATAGTAGTCTTAAAAACTTTTCTGTACACCATTGTTTGATAGATAGGAATATTTGCTTCAGAGAAGTGAAATGACTTGCATATGGTGATACAGTTCAAGGTTGATTCATCGTTTGACTGAGCTCTTTTCTACCTTAAACACTAAAAGCAGAAACTGTGAGAGAAACTCTTGGATTCTTTTCCTGTCTCAAATCTTTGGGACATGAAAGCAGTTCATAGTTAACTCCTGAAAATATCAGAAAAAAAAAGTCATCTCTTACCAGTTAGGAGAACGCTTCTTTATTTTTTTCTCTCTCTTATTCTTATTCCCTCCCTCCTCCATTCTTCTTTTTGACTTCATTGTCTGTTATTCACAGAGACAATTATAGTAGGTTGGCATAAGCAACAGTTCTTGTTAAACTTCAAAGATGATGCTTTTACCAAAAAGAATGCGACTCGGGCTGGGAAATCCCCCCTATGATAGCTTTAGCTTTCTAGTCAGAACTATGACTACATTTCTTTGAAAGTAGCAGCAGTTCATTAAAAGATTAGCATTCATTGTCCAGAGAAATAGATCAATGCGATAAGCATATGCTTTGAATGCAGGAGGCCCAAGTTTGATTCTGGCACTGCAGGGTCCCCAAGCACCAGAAATGTGTGGTTATCATTATTATTATTTTACAGAGGAGGAAGCTGAGGTGCAAATAAGATAAAACTAAATTACTAAGAGTCAAGTAAATTGTGGGGTCAGGATGTGAACACAGAGCCCTTGGTTCTGTAGTCAGCCTGGGAACTCCTCAGCTCTACAGTCCCTGATGAGGTCACAGCAGAGAGCTGAGGGATTGGGGATGGAAGACTTGATTTTCTAGATGTGTTTTAACAGTTTCTGACACTCCCTAAGGCTAGTTCCACAGCTCTAAGCTGTGGGTTATATATTTACTCTAGTACAGGTAATCAAGTCTTCCCCAAAACAAAAGCCCTGGCCCAGATGGATTTACTAGTGAATTCTTCCAAACCTTTAAAGACCCATTGCCGGTCCTTTTAAAGATTTTCCAGGAAATTGAAGAATTTCATTTTTAATTTAAATTTCAACAAACACAGTCCCAAACAGTTTCTATGAGGCCAATTTCACTTTGATACCAAAAGCAGACAGAGACACCACCAAAAAAAAAAAGGAGAGACAGAATTAAAGGCCGATACCCCTGATGAACACAGATGCAAAGTGCTCAACAAAATTTTAGCAAACAGAATCCAACAACTCATCAAAAAAGATCATACACCATGACCAAGGAGAATTTTTCCCAGGTACAAGGATGGTTCAACATTTGCAAGTCAATCAACATAATACATCATATCAATAAAAGAAAAAACAAGAACCACATGATCATATCAATAGATGCAGAGAAAACATTTGACAAGATCCAGCACCCATTTATGATAAATCTCTCAACAAAATGGGAGTTGAAGGAACATTCCTCAATGTAGTTAAAGCCATCTACCACAAGCCCATAGCAAGCATTATTTTCAATTGGGAAAAGCTAAAACTTTCCCTCTAAGTCCAGGCACAAGACAAGGTTGCCCACTCTCACCACTCCTATTTATTACAGTACTAGAAGTACTTGCCATAGCAGTTAGGCAAGAAAAAGAAATCAAAGGCATCTGGATAAGAAAGGAAGACGTCAAGCTTTCACTATTTGCAGAAGACATGATACTGTACTTAGAAAATCCTCAAGACTCTACAAAAAAGCTCCTAGAAATAATAGATTTTTATAGTGAAGTGCCAGGTTACAAAATTAGAACCCAAAAGTCCATGGCTTTCCTATATACAAATTGTGAAAGACAAAAAAGAAAGACATTTGAAAAAACAATCCCATTCACAATTGTGCCTCAGAAAATCAAGTACCTAGGAATTAGCTTAACTAGAGAGCCAAAGGACCTAACACTACTTCAAGAAGTAAGAGGACACCAGGAAATGGAGATACATCCTCTGCTCATGGATCAGGAGAATTAACATTGTCAAAATGGTAATTCTCCCCAAAGCACTATACAGACTCAGTGCAGCCCCTATGAGAAATACCATGCTGAGTGAAATGAGTCAGAAGGAAAGGGACAGACATAGAATGACTGCACTCATTCGTGTGATATCAGAAAAACATAGCATGAAAGTAATATCCAAGGCCAGGTGAAACAGGGGCTAAGAGGACTGGTCAGCAACTGGAAGCTTGCCACTAGTGAGTGGGGCAAGAAAAGTGCCTGCCACAGAGGCATGCGGGTACGGAAGAGGGGGTGGAGGGAAACTGGGGACGTTGGTGGTGGGAAATGTACACTAGTGAAAGGGGTGAGTGTTGGGACATTACATAGCAAATCCAATCATAAAAGACCTTGTAACTGTACCTCACTGTAATTCAATAAAAAAAATAAAAACAAAGCAAAAACAAAAACAAAAACAGCTCTAGTACAACTGTGACTGCCATTTCTGCATGTCTGCCATCCCCTAGCCCCTGGCAGTCCATCTTCCATTGCTTTTGTTAGCTGCACTTTTTTTTTTTTGCTTTTTGGGTCACACCCAGCGATGCTCAGGGGTTACTCCTGGCTCTGCACTCAGGAATTACTCCTGGCGGTGCTTGGGGGACCATATGGGATGCCGGGGATCGAACCCGGGTCGGCTGCGTGCAAGGCAAACGCCCTACCCACTGTGCTATCGCTCCGGCCCCAGCTGCACTTT